>NC_138137.1:46982938-47631827 GCF_964188305.1 Podarcis bocagei | reverse complement strand
CACACACACACACACTCTAACAGCACAATCTGGAAGTGTCTACTTTGAAGGAAGTGCTATCGAGAGCATATTACAAGTTATATATTATATTGGGATTGCCGCATAAATACAGGAGAAATAGATGCATTTTTGCAATATGACATAATAAATCTTCAAATCTACGATGGGCTACATATAAGGAAATGACTAGTTTAAGTTGCAGAAGGACGGAAGTCCAAATGTCTCCTTGAAGGTGCAATGCTGATTGATGTCCAGTTCACATGAACAAGGTTCATCAGAGGGTTACTATCTAGAGAGGCTTGACAATTAGTTCCACATGTTTAAGGAGGTTTGAGCTTGTGTTTCGTGGCAGATGATATCACTCTCTCTCACACACACATATTATCTCTGTATAGTGTGCTGAGTAAATGCCATTTCTGCTTCATGATCGCTCCCTTTTCCTGTATTAATAAACAGTCTGCCTGCTCCTAGGAAACCAGTACCTTCCGTGCTTTTCTCCTCACCCAGACTCCTTCCAAATCAAGGGACCCGTATTAGGGATTGTTGATAGTGGTTGTCAATAAAAGGCGTTTCTCCCCCTGGTTTCTCCTTGATTAGCTTTGGCTGTGTTTTTTGTACGGAAAAGGCCGAAAGACTATCAGCATTTGTTGCTAATCGAGAGATAGCTCCCTAATCTCAAAACCACAATAAACACATGATCGATATTAATAGCCCTGAAAACCATTTTCCATTGGGAAAGAAAGGGCATGTTCCACCAGGTGCAGGCTGATGTCTTATCAGTTTATATGCTAAATAGTGTCTCAGTCAAAGGGAGGGTGGGGTGGGTTTTTTCTCAGAAAGGTAGTAGGAGATGGGTGATTGACTCAATGGGTATGGTAAACCTGTTCAGACCAGGTCTCTCCATAGTTTTCAGTTTAGTAATAAGTTGTAATTCAGCAACTTCTCTTTCAAGTCTATTTCTGAAATTCTTTTGTAATAAGACAGCTGCTTTGAGATCCTGTACTGAATTTCCTGGGAGATTGAAATGTTCTCCTACTGGCTTCTCTGTCTTGTGATTCCTTCCACTATATATAAGGGTCTGGTGACTTCTGTTTCAGTGTATCTGAAGAAGTGTGCATGCACACAAAAGCTTATACCCAGAACAAACTTAGTTGGTCTCTAAGGTGCTACTGGACAATTTTTATTTATTTATTTAATATTTATTTCGACTGCGTCAGACCAGCACGGCTACCTACCTGAATCTTATACTTAAGGAGGCAGGCAAGTGAGATCTGGCTGAGGACAGAATGAAGTTGGTGGAGCAATGCCCCCTTTGCCCAAATGGACCAACCGCCATTGCAGGATGTGAGACATGCACTGATTTGGAACCAAAGCAGTGTAACATGGGCCCATCTGGTCCATCATCCTCTTCTTGCAGTGGCCACCCAGATTCCTGTTGGAAAACCTTGAAGTGGTTTGTCTGCCCTTAAACCTTCCCAGTTACAAACAGTATTAAAAGCAGGACCATATGTATGACTGCCCCAATACCGTCATGAGCACAAATCAGCAGGCATGCACAATAAAAATTCCAACTCTACAATTCTATGATTCTATGGTTTACTTTTGAGTTGGCATGACTAGGATTGCAGCAGCCTTGTGAGTGCAGTTGTGGACTTGTTCTAGAAATAAGTCAACACGAAATGAACCTCTGATGAAAGGCAGAGGCATACGATTACTTAATAATATGGATATATAAAAACACCATATACTGTATTTTTCCGTGTATAACACAGCCCCATAGATAAGAAGCCCCCTATTTTTGGGACTCAAAATTAAGAGAATGGGGGGAGATTGCCAAGAGTTGTTAAGCTTTTTTGGGGGGGGGGGCTTGCCAAAAATGGCTCACTTGATGCACCGACGCTGACAATCGCACGCGTCGCTGAACCCACCAATCGACTGCCCAATTGCTGCTACACATTGCCAAAACCACCAATCGACCGCCCAGTTGACACTATGACAGCCAATCACCAACAGCCCTTGCCACAGCCCCCAATCACACACCCTATCACCACAGAGTATCTCCTACTCACGGTTGCAGCCAATTGCACATCCCCCCTCACCACTACCCATGTATAAGATGAGCCCAATTTTTGGACATAATTTTTAAATATAAATACCTCATCTTATACACGGAAAAATATGGTGCTTCCTTGTAATATGAGGGTCTTTATGTTGACCGCTGGTCTTGGAAAAACAATCAAAGGGAGAGCTTTCTCAAAGCTGGTTTCCCTCTCATGTTTCTACATTGCTTGGATCCTCTGGGGACAAGAAAGAGAAAACCCCACACAGTGTGAGAAAGGCTATTATAGTGCTATTTACAGGCTGCCCAGCAGCAAAAATTATTCAAGCGCATGCAAGAAAGTCTGTTCTCAAACAACTGTCTATGCTACCAAAACAGGCTCAGCAAAGCAGCACTTACACTGCAGAAGAACGCAATGTTAACAAAAATGACATACCGAAGAAGAGCTAGCTAGTTCTCTCAGATTTATTTTGGGATCAGCCCTGTTCATAAACTTTTAGAATGAAAAAATTAAGGATATCCTTCCTTGCTATAACTTATCCTCTTTTACTTTTAAGGAGGCACTTTTAAAGAGAGTCTCAACGAAAGTCAATGGATAAGTTAAGATCTCTGTTTCGGCTTATTTCTGTAATACAATCTTGCATAAAATTTTACACACCCACCCAAACAACATTTGGAGGTGCTTTATTCTGAATCTTTGGGGTTTTCTCTTCACCCTTTACTGATCCTGATTGGTGGTCATGTCAGAAGGGAATTTATTTGATCCAGAATTCCAAGTAACAAGCTCATTTAAAGTTTCCAGAAAGTAGGATATAGATGCAGCCTTATTACCGTAAACTTGTCCTTTCATAAAGTTTTTTCTCTTTATGAATCCTTTTTACACCCCCTGGGTATTGTGAAAGTTTCTGGAATATGTGCTAGGGTGCACAATCAGTTCATGTGGCTGAGACCTAAGCCTTATTCAGGGCTGTTCTGCAATAATTGAGAGTATACCTACATACCTAGTACTCTTCTATTTCTTCACATTTAGAGGGGTAGTGGTCACACCAAGCAATTTGCCTGGGATGTTTGTCCACCATTAGTGCTATTCTCAGGCAGGGCTTAAGAGCTAAAAACATTTACTAAGCATTATTTTTAAATAAACAGTTTACTATTGACTATAGGCTGTGTAAACCTTATGCACATTTTCTTCAGCGTAAGCCTCTGCAGGGTTTAATTCTGGGTAAAACTGGATAGGATTGCACTGCAAATGAAGCATAACCAACTATTATTCAAACTCCACTTACCATCAATACAAATCATCATTGTGATTAATGAACTGCTATTAAAAGATCAACATTGCAGGTTTTTATTGCTGCTGGTTGTAACTGAGGTTAGAGCTGACTACTTCTGGCTAATAATAAAAAGAACTTTTGCTTTTGTTTTATTTTTAAAATGAAGATCTGACATTTTCTATGCTTGAATGTAATCTGATGGCAATGGGACTCAGTGGGGGGAAAGCAGCAAAGGAATAATTTTTATATAGTATATATCAACCACTACATATATTAATTCCCCTGCCAGCTCTGGGTCAGAGAGGAAACCTCCCCCCCAAAAAGAGATGTGTCCTTTTAAGAAGCCACAGCACTACATGTGAATAATTCAGATTGACTAGCTGTCAGTGAGCATTAAATGCCTAGCTAAACTAATTGAAGACAAAGGCATAACTACTCCTAAGACAGCACTGAAAATGAAACATCACACAAGGCTCTAAGCAGTTGACCAGAATTAGATGCACTGGACCGTGCTTGGCAATTTTACACACATTGCAGCTCCCCATACTTGCATATCTGTGGAAAAATTATTTCTCTGACATAGCAAAGTGAGTGGAAGCTGGGGGTGATGATGGATAGCCGAATTGTATGCATGAAAGTGTCCAGGGCGGGATCAGTGCTGTCACTCAGATCATTTATGATTATAATATGCATAAAATGGACATTTCCATCAACTTCCCATCAACCTTATTATTGTCAATAAAACAATTTTTTCATCAAGCTCTTGCTTAGAAGGTAAAGGTACCCCTGACCGTTAGGTCCAGTCGTGACCGACTCTGGGGCTGCGCGCTCATCTCGCTCTATAGGCCAAGGGAGCTGGCGTTTGTCCGCAGACAGCTTCCGGGTCATGTGGCCAGCATGACTAAGCCGCTTCTGGCGAACCAGAGCAGCACACGGAAACGCCGTTTACCTTCCCGCCGGAGCGGTACCTATTTATCTACTTGCACTTTGACGTGCTTTCGAACTGCTAGGTGGGCAGGAGCTGGGACCAAGCAACGGCAGCTCACCTCGTTGCGGGGATTCGAACCGCTGACCTTCTGATCAGCAAGTCCTAGGCTCTGTGGTTTAACCCACAGCACCACCCGCGTCCCTTAACCTCTTGCTTATAAGGCGGTATAATTACCTCTACGCAACCAAGGCCCCTCCAGACTGGTATTTTGTGTGCGTGCGTGTGCTGTAGCGCAACAAAAGTGGGACAAAAATAAACCAGAATGTTTGTGGGATTTCAGCAGGAAGTTACAGGATTGTGCATGGACTGGAAGTGAACCAGTGTGACCATCCCAAATGTTTTTCAGCTACAAACAGTACTAAAATCAGGATCATGTTTGACCAGCCTGAAAGCATCATGAGAACAATTCATCATGCATCTGCAATTAAAAGGTCGTATAGAGAGGGGCCAGCCGTGCTCTGACAATTGAAATTCAGTCCAACCAGTGTAGAAAAACAGCCAGTACTTCATCAGTACTCCATTCTGTGTTTCCTTACCATTTAACTCACTTGATGGCTGATTATCCCCTCATCCCCAAGCCATTTCAGAAATAAATCATCTTAAATTAAAACAATAGACTTCAGAGCTAATGTATCAGCAAGAGTAAACAACTGACCATCTTTATAGAAGATAAAAATCTCTCAAAGACAGGCCTGAGGGCAAGCTCTGTTTTTAAAACCAACATTATTTACATCAGAAATTGAAAAAGTTCTTCTTTACACTAATTTTAAGAGGGAAATGTCCTTCCAGATAAAACGGGTGAAATAAAATCATGTGTGTGTGTGTGTGTGTGTGTGTGTGTGTGTGTGTGTGTGTGTGTATTTAAACCATATGGATTAAAGTGAGTAAGGACCCTTTGACAGATTTACGCTCTAAGAAACAGAAGAATGCTTTATGTTTTTCCAGGGCTAATTAGAGTCAGAAGGAGCTCAGCCCCTGGAAGGAAGAAGATCACTCGATATCGTTGTGCCATTCCAGAACTAAAGTGCATATGGGAAGCGCTTTTGGATAAACTTGATCATAACTGAAAGGTCATCCAGGAAGCTGAGCTTCTTTGCATCCAGTGTTTTGCCACCAGGAAACTTTCCAATGTCAAGGAACTCATGGCGCTTCTGATGAGTTTAGTTTCGGCAAAATGAATGGAACAACCAAGACCAGGCTGAGATTGATCAGAGCAGGATTTAAACAAGAAGAAAATAAGACACCAAGTGTGAACAATAAATGTAAGTAATTGAGGTACAAAAAATAAAAGAGAAAGGAAGATGAACAAAAGGGAAAGGTCCAGGGAGGACTTTTTGAGAACAGGTGAATTTATGTCTAGTTCAAAATGAAAAAAAGAGTAGAGGCATGGGTTAAAAGGAGGAGAGCTTCCACCTTTTTCTGGTTGCACTCATGTGCAGCTTGATATTAGTATGATGTGTAGAGATAATACTAATACTAATAAAATAATAATAATAATAATAATAATAATAATAATAATAATAATAATAATTTATTATTTATTATTTATACCCCGCCCATCTGGCTGGGCTTCCCCAGCCACTCTGGGTGGCTTCCAACAAAATATTAAAATACCGTAATACATCAAACATTAAAAGCTTCCCTAAACAGGGCTGTCTTCTAAAAGTCTGGTAGTTGTTGTTCTCTTTGACATCTGGTGGGAGGGCGTTCCACAGGGCGGGCGCCACTACCAAGAAGGCCCTCTGCCTGGTTCCCTGTAACTTGGCTTCTCGCAGTGAGGGAACCCCCAGAAGGCCCTCGGTGCTGGACCTCAGCATCTGGGCAGAACAATGCGGGTGGAGACGCTCCTTCAGATATACTGGACCGAGGCCATTTAGGGCTTTAAAGGCCAGCACCAACACTTTGAATTGTGCTCGGAAACATACTGGGAGCCAATGTAGGTCTTTCAAGACCGGTGTTATGTGGTCTCGGCAGCTGCTCCCAGTCACCAGTCTAGCTGCCACATTCTGGATTAGTTGTAGTTTCCAGGTCACCTTCAAAGGTAGCTCCAAGTGGAGCGCATTGCAGTAGTCCAAGCAGGAGATAACCAGAGCATGCAGCACCCTGGAGAGACAGTTTGCGGTCTCAGCCTGTGTACCAGGTGGAGCTGGTAAACAGCTGCCCTGGACACAGAATTGACCTGTGCCTCCATGGACAACTGTGAGTCCAAAATGACTCCCAGGCTGCGCACCTGGTCCAAATGTCAGTGAAATGAATGTTGTGGATAAGTAAAATCCCACTTCAAGTGAGAGGTGAGGTTTACAAGTCCCCAAATTCTTCTCAAGCTCAGATTTAATCATCCCTGCCATGTCTCTTTACATCCTAACCAGCTCTCCCCATTTCCACCCAGTGCCCCCCTTTCCTTTACATACAGCACTGGAAGGAGTAGCAGTGGTAACATGGGGGGGTAGGGGTCATGGGAAAGGAAGGCCAGATCTCTACACAAAAACCACCACCAGAGGACTAACGCTTTATTTCCTGCAATGATTACGCATTAGGAGTAAGCACCTTCTTGAAAAAGCAGTCTTGAACATAGACCTAAATAGACTTCACCCTGATCTGTAATTCACAAAAGAGATATGAGGTAGTTGCTCATTCTATCTCGGCCTTTAGCCTATCACATTTTTCTTCATAGCTAAGCCACAGTAGCAGGCAAAGAAAGTATACATTAACATTTAGGAGAAAGGGCATTTGTCTCCGTCTTCCCTAATGTATGTTATTTTCCCTGGAGAAATTCCCTTCTGTCTAAGAAATTAAGGCTTTCAACTAAAGCGTGATTCTACTGTCAGAGGTAAACTAAACACCAAAGTATCGCGAGCATCATAAAATGGATTAGTTCAAAATGGATTGGTTCCCTTGCCATAATCCCATGCACACTAAACTGTACATTGATATGGCATGCAGGGCAGCCTCATGTACATGAACCTGAGAGATAGAGTAAAATAGTGTGATTTACGAAAATACTTTGACAAACAGGGTGTCAATGTGTAAATAAATATAACACTTTCAGTGTGGCTAGGTTCTAAGGCACGTTAGATTTCTGTAGTGGTTCTCTTACTAGCAAACTGAGGCACAGCGGTGAACATCAAGCTGAACTACATAAATGCAGGGCTTTCATTGAAAGCCAGTGTGGTGTAGTGGTAGAGGGTTAGACTAGTACCTGGGAGACTACAGAGTTCGATTCCCCACTCAGCCACAAAATTCAGCAGGTGACCTTGGGCTAGCCAATGTTTCTCAGCCTTACCTACCTCACAGGGTTGTTGTGAGGCTATAATGTGGTGATGGAGAACCATGTGGGCCACCTGGAGTTCCTTGAATGAAAGGTGAGATATAAATATAGCAAATAAACAAGAAATGTGGCTTTCAAAAGGACCCGTGTCGCAATATATTTAACTCTCACAAGGATGAATGAATTTGTCGATTGTGGTTCTCTCAGTCATTCATTTATCCAACCTTAAATCCAGTTGCACACATTTCTGCAGCAATTTGCATTTAAAGGAGGGGGATCTCATGAAAATTTGCCAGCATTTTAGTGCAAAGTTCTGCTAATAAACCACAATTTTGCAAAGCCAAAATTTCCTATAATCTAATGCATTTTTGTGTGTTATTTTCACTAACAGATGCATTTTTATGCACACTTCAGTATATACGTTATTGTATACAGTACTTGGCGGGAGAACCACATTGCAAAATTCAGAGAGGTGCAAATTTTGAAGGATTCACAATAATATGCACACAGCCATAATTTGGTGAGGTGGCTGGGCTCAGGCAGCAAAACAGCTCTGAGCTCCAGCCTGAAGTCTTGCTACTTTCCGACCAAACACTGTCGCAGTTTCATTCACTCAGCAATTATTGCTGGGGGGAAACTGTAATCGCTTGACGCTGTGTTGAAATGTATAGCCAAATTACAAATATGTGGGTCCTGCTGTTCTTTTCTGTTCAGTTCCTCCATGTAACATTCACTACGTGTCTTGATTTATTGGTGCGAAACAGATGTTTCCTGTGTTCCTGAGTGCTTAGGACGCAAATGCCCATCATTCAGCCCTAAGCATACCTTTTCCAACCTCCCAAAATGTTTACCTCATGGGTACACTAAAGCCACTGTGACGTTAGGAGGACACACTGAAATGCTATACAGGGCAGTGTCTCAACCAAGTTCCCAAATCTTTATTGAGGAACACTTTATGGGCCTAGGTTTTAACACACTAAAATGGAAATTTAGCAAGAACGGAGTTCTAACGTTTTGAAATGGAAAGCAAACATGTTGGCAAAATCATTGTGGAGAGGGAGCAGAGATTTAGCAACATGATATTTTGGCGGGAAAGCATTGAGTGCAAGTGTTGTGGTGGAAAGTACTGGAATATTCCAAGTCTGGCTACCGGGGGGTAGGGGATGTTATATGAAACAATTTCCCCCTCATATTTCCAGCACTAGCAGAGAAATGACATGCAGAAAGGCATCAAAAGGTAGACATCCTGATTCAACCAATATGCCCATTGGTTGCAGATATGTAAGATGGGGGAGGGTCATGGCTCATTGGTAGAGCTTCTGCAAGTAGGGCTGTGCGGAGAGAACCAGCCAGAATAGTCATTGCTAAGTGAGAGGGACCAATGGTCTGACTCAGAATAAGACAGCTTTGTTTGTTCTTGAGCATATTATCAAAATGTGTACCCTGGTCCTGTTGAATATGGCAAGCATGTCTTTTGCTGAGGGTGAGGCCACTATTTCATTTGACAGAGCAACATCCCGTTCAGCTTCACCTATTACCACCCCCTCTCTCTTGGACCATGCGCGATCTGGAGGCAGTTGCTGACTGATTTAATGATGGATTCAGGGAATAATAATAATAATAATTTTTTATTTATACCCCGCTCATCTGGCTGGGTTTTCCCAGCCACTCTGGGTGGCTTTCAACAGAACCTTAAAAACAGAATACAGCATTAAAAACTTTTCCTAAATAGGGCTGCCTTCAGATGTATTTTTTAAAAGTTATTTATTTCCTTGACATCTGATGGGAGGACGTTCCACAGGGCGGGTGCCACTACCGAGAAGGCCCTCTGCCTGGTTCCCTGTAACTTGACTTCTTGCAGTGAGGGAACCACCAGAAGGCCCTCAGCGCTGGACCTCAGTGTAAGGGTATGTAATGTCCGTATGACACTTTTTTGCTGAATTACGTCCTCACCATATCAAGCTAATCCTCTGATTCCCTTTGGCAAATGAGATAAACAGTATTTCAAGAGGACAGAAAATGTATGAATAAAAGTTTAAGAATGCAATGTTGTTGAAATCTGAGAAAGTCAATTAAATGGGCTGATCGGAAAGCCAAATCCCCACTTAAGTTGGTTTGTTTTGCCCAAATGCTTAACTGAAGTAATGGTTGTGTGTCAGCTTTCAATTAATTTTTATTGCATGTATACACTCATATTTTACTCAGTGGTGCATTTTCCCAAATGACCTTTCTTTTCTCTGACAGAAAATTAAAAATATAACAGAAGTTTTTTTGGGGGAGGGGGTCAAGTAAAAACATATATTTTGGCAATTTGAAATGATATAATAATTTGCACTTATCGTGGTGTATGTGAAAGGATATTCTATTTTACTGTAGGAGGGTTGAGTAGATAACCCATTGGCTACATTTCAACTCTAATCTAGAGATTTCAAAAATGTGTTTATGATTTATGAACTGGAAAGCCCTTGCTGGTGTCGGCTTTAATCCAGTGCCTTTTTCATCCAAGACACAGCATATGTGTATTTATTTTCTTTCATGCATGACCACATATGTTATCTAATGCAAAATAAAATACTGGGTTGTACCACTTTTAATGCTCCATCTATTCAAATGGCTGAAGTTCTTTAGGGTAAAGGCACATTTCACCTGCCAACAGATGTTTGTCAAAGCCAATGAGACCCTCGCTTCTACCCCATAGCCAATGTGTCTGCTGCTAAGTCTATGACCTCCTCCTACAGCCTCAGATTTGAATAATGCATTCAACACCATTAATAAGCTGCAAGTATTTCTTCCACAGTACAGAGGAACAGCCTTCCTTGGAGGTATGTTCCACTGTGCTCAGTGGAGCTTATGCCCAAGATGGAAGAGTATGTAGAATTTCATCGTAAGGTGATGCAAACTTCTTTATTGGCTTCTCAACTGGTGTGAGTCAGAGCCTCATGTCAATCCATTAATTCAGCCATGAAGTCACTGTGTGGAACTGGATTCTGCTGGCAGCCTGGACCCTCACCTCCCCAACCCCAGGGCCGGCCCACTCATAAGGCAAGGTGAGGCAACCGCCTTAGGCGGCAGGATCGACAGAGGTAGCAGATCCCAATGTATATCTTTATTCCCCTTGTTCCTTGTTACTGATATAGATCTTCACTCACTCCTTCTTCCCTAGAGGGGAAAGGAGGATGCCATTTTGTGGTTCGCCTCAGGTGCCCAAATGTCTTGGACTGGCCCTGCTCCACCCTTACAGGGCAACTTTGACAAGTGCAGGCTGCCCACCCGCAAATCATTGTGATGTCAGGTGACCAGTTTCCCTTTCTCCACATGGCATGAAATCAAACAATGTGGAAATACGCACAAGATATTGAAGCTGATTGCCAGCCATAGCCTGCAAGCCCAGTTTTGGGCAGGGAACAATATCCTTACCTGCCCCACACCTGATAATAACAATAAGTACAGTGGTACCTCGGGTTAAGTACTTAATTCGTTCTGGAGGTCCGTTCTTAACCTGAAACTGTTCTTAACCTGAAGCACCACTTTAGCTAATGGGGCTTCCCGCTGCTGCTGCGACGCCACGGCACGATTTCTGTTCTCATCCTGAAGCAAAGTTCTTAACCTGAGGTACTATTTCTGGGTGAGCAGAGTCTGTAACCTGAAGCGTCTGTAACCCGAGGTACCACTGTAATAGTACAATAGAAATTCTTATTATGTATAACCTACCGGCTACATGGGATTTGCAACATAAAAATCATATAATAAAGATATAATCAAATCACAGTTAACAGTACCTGGAAGAACAGATATTAACCAGAGATTAAGAATGCCCTTGGAGATACATAGAAAGAAAAGGCAATTCTATCATGAATCAATTTCAGGAAAGGCAAAATCTCCTGCTGACTTTGGGTGTTCAATCAGCAGGTCAGCCTTTCAGTGCAGGGTGAGGTTCTAGGAATACTTTGCATATATACATGAAAGAGCATCTCCACTCCCATTGTTCAGCCCACTGTGATCCACCACCAAGGACCTTCTGGTGGTTCCCCCACTGGGAGAAATGAAGCTACAGGGAACCAGGCAAGGGGCCTACTCAGTAGTGGCACCAACCCTGTAGATTACCCTCCCATTAAACGTCTAGATGAGTAACTATATAACCTTTAGAAGACATCTGAAGGAAGCCCTGTATAGGGAAGATTTTTAATGTTTGATTATGTTTTTGTATATGTTGGAAGGCACCCAGAGCAGCTGGGGCAACCCAGTCAGATGGGTGGGGCACAAATAATAAAATCTATTATTATTATTATTATTATTATTATTATTATTATTATTATTACTAAAGCACCTATCATTCAGGGCCTTGGACCACTTTCTGCATTTCTGTGCTGCACGTGCTGATACAAAGTGTGTTCGTAAATAAAGGTTTAAAGCAAACCATGGCGACTTCATACAAAAGCACTGACTCTCTGTAGGCTATTTTGCCATGGTTTATGGCGAGGACTGAATAGAACAACTAGGAGATGCAAAACGGAAATAAAAAATCTCAACCACCTCACTGCTATTATAAGCATATTCTCATTACCCAGCATCCCATCTGCTGCCGGTGAGGAAACAGTCAACAACACAAGGCATGATGTCAAGTATTAAAGACACAAGTGAGGGAAAGAAACAGTTGTTGTTCTTTGATGTACAATTGCTATTCCGTTCCTATTATTCAGCAGCCAAGTCCTCCACTCCATGTACACTATAATTTCTATTGAGACAGCTTAATGTCAGCATTGGCAGCCGAAACTTGGAAAATAACAGATTGGCAGGGGGGAGGGGAACCCTACTGCGTTTTTGTCAATAGAGTGAAATTTTCAGTGTTCCCACTCTCTTGCAGAAAGGCAATAACAGGCAGATGAGGAGAACGATTCACTGGGCAGTTATTGATTTCAGTAACAGGCTTAATGGTGTCCTGGACTGCTCCCCAAGTGACCAATCTTTTTCTTTTTTAAAATTGTTATTGGGTGGCCAGACTCCCATCTATCTGTAGGATACGTGCCACGCTGCTAAAACTTCTAATTGGATTCTTAAATCTATTATTATGTTGGGGATTAAGCAGAGGCTGTACTATATGTGCTTTCCAATTCTAAGATTCTGTTCTTTCCGGGTAAAACTTTACCACTAATTAAAATTTATGACGTTTTTGCTGTTTATCTCCCAATGGAATTAACAAGGAAAGTTGTCCTGCTCATTGGATCTTCACCCTGACCAGGATTCTGTAATGTGCCACCGTTGTATTATGGATGTCTTACCCATCAGGTGGTCGCTGCGGGTATTATCCTGATCCTGTTCAACTGATTTCTTAGAAACAGCCAATGGCAAAGTTAATATGTACTAAATCAAAATAATATAAAACCTTTTGCTTTGATTTGTCTTTTGTTTCCTAAACATTTATTTTTATAAGTCTTTAGTTATATTAGCTTTTTTTATATAGAAAACAACAACATTTATTTATTTAGCATTTTGCATCAGAGTATTTGACATTCTTAACATTAATAATCAGAAAAGCAGCAAAAGAAAATGAGGGGGAGGACTACAATTATTATTCATGAACCAATACAGCAATGAGATGAAAGATATTTGCAAAGCCTAGGTAATACTATTCCTTGCCCCAAAAAACTCAGTTAATTCCATTGAAGTTAAATAAATACATTTTAATTTGCAGTCTCAAAGTACTCCCAGCCCGTGAGAGCTAATTGAATGGACAGATGCCCTGTCCATCTTCCTAAAGTGTTGGTGCTGACCTTTAAAGCTCTAAATGGCCTTGGCCCAGTATACCTGAAGGAGCATCTCCACCCACATCGTTCAGCCTGGACACTGAGGTCCAGCTCCGAGGGCCTTCTGGCGGTTCCCTCCCTGCGAGTAATGAGGTTACAGGGAACCAGGCAGAGGGCCTTCTTGGTAGTGGCACCCACCCTGTGGAACACCCTCCCTTCAGATGTCAAGGAAATATCCAACTTTTAGAGGACACCTGAAGGCAGCCCTGTATAGGGAAGTTTTTAATGTTTGAAGTTTTATTCTGTCTTTAAGGTTCTGTTGAAACCACCCAGAGAGGCGGGGTAAAAATAATAAACTATTTTTATATTATTATTATTATTATTATTATTATTATTATTATTATTCCTAAGAGTAGCCACAGGGCTGCATACGGTGCAGCCTATATTTTCCTCTGGATGGAATGTACACACCTACAAAAGTCAATTTTTAACATAGCCCAGCAGAAGAATTACTAGATCCATTAGTAAAGAATTACCCATAATGCTTTCCAGTTCATTTATAATATCAGCCCAGAACTTATTTCAGAACAAGTCCAAAATATATGGAAGATATCAGCATTATTCATCTTACATCTTCAACATGTGCTACTCGGGGTTTTATAAATGCGACTGAGACATATTGGTATCAGGTACCATCAAGAAAGCAATTTATTAAAACTTCTCCCCTTGAGACTTACGCTAATAGAGTTTTGTGGCAATTCTTTCATAACCATCTCCAGGTGTCTGTCAAATATGACCCAACCTAGGTCTCTTTCCCATTTAGATTGATAGGAATTATCTGCAATTTCTGAATCGGTAATAACACAATACCTTTGTTAAGTAATTTCCAACCTAGACAGCATCTTAAAAAGCAGAGACATCACCTTGCCAACAAAGGTCGCTGATGTTGGGAAAAGACCCTGATGTTGGGAAAGAAGGAAGGCACAAAGAGAAGGGGGTGACAGAGGACGAGATGGTTGGACAGTGTTCTTGAAGCTACCAGCATGAGTTTGACCAAACTGTGGGAGGCAGTGGAAGACAGGAGTGCCTGGCGTGCTCTGGTCCATGGGGTCACAAAGAGTCAGACATGACTAAACAACTAAACAACAACAAGAAGAAGTTGTCACTGGACACAGTGCAATTAACTTCAGATTAGACGTGCATAGGCAAATCTCATTGGAATCAATTAGATCAGTGTTTCCCAACCTTTTTTGGGCAAAGGCACATTTGTTTGATGAAAAAAATCTCGAGGCACACCACCATTACAGCCCCGTGACGTCAGCGCGCAGCGTCACGCCGGGAGGGACGCACGAAAGTGTAAGTTTCAATTTTTTTCCCTCCCCCTTGCCGGGGAACCTCCAAGCTTTGGGGGTGGGGGGGGAGGCAGCAAAGCGAGGCAGGAAGGAGAACGCGGCTTGGCTGGGTGAGCTTTGGCAGGGGCAGGGAATGAGAGCCGCGAGGCGGGCACTGCGGACGGAGGCGCTGCCCGCCGAGCTCGCAGGCAGCCAGGCAGGCAGACGGCGAGAGCCCCGCGCTGGGCGGCCTCTCCTCGCCACTGCCGCCCCGCCTCTCGCCGCCCGACTCGCCCGCCTCCCTCCAGGCAACATCTCGCGGGACACCAGGCAACATCTCGCGGCACACTAGTGTGCCGCGGAACAGTGGTTGGGAAACACTGAATTAGATAACTTAGCGACTTAGCTAAGCGTGACTAACTGTCTGTAAATTTGTCCTTGGGTGAGTGTTTTTTTTATTATTGTTTCAATTTCTTCATGCAGTTCTGAAACATCAGGGCAAGATTTAAATCATTGGAGAGCTACTGCTGGAAATATTATGCAAACTCTGTATGAGTCAAACAAGCTTTAAAAATGTCATCTGATAAAATGTCATCATTGGTGTAGCACATCTGATGCACAAAGTGCTTTCAAGTCCAGCCAAGAAGCCACACAGAGAATGTGTGCACATCTGCACTGAACCATTCATTTCAATGGACATATAAAATGGCTTTCTACGCTGAAACTAATGAGGAGTAGGGGAGGGGGCTTGACTGCTTCAGAGGTCCTATGCCTGGTTCAAATCTGAGGCTCAAGGTTTTGTTCATCCTTCCAAAAAGGGAGCTAGTAGCGAACATTTTTGAAGAACTGATTGAGCTTTTAGATATCTATTATGATTTTGAAATAGACTTTTTTAATGCTAGTCATAAGCTATCTTGGAGGGGTTCTCATACTAAAAGGTCAGATATAAATAATTGTTTTAAATAAGTCTGCAAATAGACAGTTGACTATTTTTACACATTACAATGAAGAACATGAGATCTCCACCCCCAGACAATAACAGTGGAATGCTGGGGGGAAATATCACTTCTACAGCCTCCTGGAGATATTTGATGATTTTATTTTTACAGTTTAGGAACATAGGAATCTGCCTTATACAGTGGTACCTCTGGTTACGAACTTAATTCATTCCGGTAGTCCGTTCTTAACCTGAAACCGTTCTTAACGTGAGGTACCACTTTAGCTAATGGGGCCTCCCGCTGCCGCCACACTGCCGCCACACGATTTTTGTTCTCATCCTGAGGCAAAGTTCTTAACCCAAGGTACTACTTCTGGGTTAGCGGAGTCTGTAACCTGAAGTGTTTGTAACCCGAGGTACCATTGTACTGAGTCAGACCACTGGTCCACCTAGCTCACTGATGTCTCTGATAACTAACAGGGGCTCTCCAGTGTTTCAGGCAGGAGATATTCCCAGCCCTACCTAGAGATGTCTGGGACCACCTGCCTGTCAAGAAGATGCTATTGCTCTTCTCTTAAAGCGTGTCAATTGCATTCATGTGCAGAGCACTGGCACCTGCACTATAATGACGATTTGCAGCTGTATAGAAAAAGAGCCAAACATGTACCTTCCATAAATCTATAAATAACGTATACACCCATGGATAGATGACAGATCTGAGCCAGAATTCAAAGATAGGCTCTGAATAGTTGCAGGACAGTCCATCTCTCATGGTGTATAAGGCATCGGGGGAGGTACCTCTGGTGGGAGACACGTCATGCTCCTTTTGGGGTAGTTTGTCCACCCTTGGTGTCCACGCTGCATTCAGCTGCATCTCACCTGTGGCTTCTAGAAGCTGTATGCCACTTTCTGTTGGTTCAAGAATGTTGAAGTGAAGGAAAATACGCTGAAGATGCCAGTGAAAAGAGGAATTCTGCAAAGGCTTCCCCGTAACAAAAGGATGTTGCACAAACAAATAGCAATGAACAAAATTTTCCCAGATACTTAGGAAGCAACCGAGCTCAAGTCAAACATGCTTAACATGAACAGTGCAATAATCCTGTGATATCTGCTCAAAAGGTAAATGGGACTGACATGTGTAATTGATTTCAATAGGATAGAATGCAGTGTCGTATGGAAAACAATTATTTCCAGTCGTTTTAAGCTAATAGGAAAGGTTTATTCCAAGCTTTAAAGTTATTCTTATGCATAAATGCCTGCGCGGTTGTAAAAACAGGTATGAGGTCCAAGCCAATGTACGAACACTTCTGCTACAATGAATCCCAAGCTATTCAAAATGTTAAGCTCCTGAAAACCACACAGAGCTAGACTCATATGCAAGCCAAACACCAGTGGTTATGATCCAGTCTGTGGTTATATGTACATTTAATGCCCCTAAGATAAATGGGACTTAAGAATGCATAGTAAGTGGGTTATGGCCCATATAACACAGAACTACTGTTTATCCAGGCTGAGAACCAGTATTTTCCAGATGTTCTTCCACCTACTGAGATAAATGAGGTACTTCCTTTCTGGGAAAAGACCTCCCACTCTTGCTTCCAGTCAAAGCCAAGAAGAGCCTTGTGGTGCAGTGATTAGAGTGCTGGACTCAGACACAGCAGACCAGGGTTCAAATCCCCCACTCAGCCCAATCTCTCACACACGGTCTCAACCTAACCTACTTCGCTAGGTTGTTGTGAGGACTGAATGGAAAGGGGAAGCACCGTGTATACCACCTGGAGTTCCTTCGGGAAAGGTGGAATATGAAAGCAATAGTAACTACCGTATTTTTCACTCTATAAGATGCACCAGACCATAAGACACACCTAGTTTTTGGAGGAGAAAAACAAGAAAAAAAATATTCTGAATCCCAGAAGCCAGAACAGAAAGAGAGATCACTGTGCAGTGAAAGCAGCGATCCCTCTTGCTGTTCTGGCTTCTGGGATAGCTGCGCAGCCTGCATTCGCTCCATAAGATGCACACACATTTCCCCTTACTTTTTAGGAGGGAAAAAGTGAGTCTTATAACGCAAAAAATACGGTAATTTGGGAAAATAAGAAAGCAGTCTTCTATATCAGTGTATTGTGTGTGCTACTGACCTTTTAAAAGCTGCATAGAGAAACTTGATAAGAATGTCAGATACCTTTGGCACATAATCTACACGATGGATCCATTTTTGTGACACCCGTAACACTGTAAGGATTCGGGGAAAGTGTATGCGATGACACCCTACCACGTTTTCAAATTATCAGCATGCTTTCATTTATCTAAATCACAGGTTGGCATTTGTCTAATAGTCATTTCTGCTGGGCACTGATTCCCCCAACCCTGACCTGGACAGTGTAATCCAATCAATCAATCAATCAATCAATCAATCAATCAATCTTTATTGTGGTAAAAGACCAGATAGCCAAAGCAATCCTATATATGCTTACCCATAAGTAAATCTCCCTACAGCGGTACCTCAGGTTACATACCCTTTAGGTTACACACTCCACTAAACCAGAAATAGTGCTTCAGGTTAAGAACTTTGCTTCAGGATAAGAACAGAAATCAGGCTCCGGCAGTGTGGCGGCAGCAGGAGGCCCCATTAACTTAAGTGGTGCTTCAGGTTAAGAACAGTTTCAGGTTAAGTACGGACCTCTGGAACGAATTAAGTACTTAACCTGAGGTACCACTGTATATTCAACAGGGCTCTCTCAAGTAAACTGCATACAGGATTGCAGCCTAAGGCTCTGGCAATCTCTCCTTCCGAAGGGAACTATCTCTTTCCCGGGAGAGCCTCCACCACTTGGTGAAGCAGAGTGAGCGCAACAGATACCTTGGGAGCCTTTTCTGGTACTGAGCACCAGATGAACAACAGCTGGTATGTGTACAGTGCACCTGGCTCTTCTTGCCTAGTTCGCATTCTTCTCCGAAAAGAAAGAAAGCCAAACCGCTAGTCAGAGAAATGTGCCTTATTAGCCAGAGAAAATAACCTCCCTTCCCCTAAAGGATAAATATGACGAATTCCCATCCTAGACTCCTTTCTCGTAGCTCAGCAAAGAAGTGGTTTTGAAACAGCACCAGAAAGAAGCTTAAGAGAAAAGCAGAAGCGCATAGCTTGCTCTTCCCAAGCATGGTGGTTATTGTATATTTGCTTTCCCTGGCATAACTTACAGCAGAAGTGGGGTATCCTATTCAACCCAAGGCCCTCATTGCCTTCTGCTTAAGCCCACATGGCAGTGTGGGCGGGGTTAGATGCAAAAGTGGGTGGGGCAATTCATATAAATGCCACCTTTGTACGGCAGGCTAGTTTCTTCCCATCCTCACGCAACCTTCTCTGTTCTCCACCCAGAAAAACAAGAGGCATGATCGGAGTTCAAGGACTTCGGCAAAAACGCTCAAGGAGGATGTGAAGCAGCACCAGGAATGGGTGTTATCTCAGGAAAGTCCCTTGGGAAAATGACTTGTAGGGGGGCATTCAGCCGCCAGTATACCTGAAGGAGTGCCTCCACCCCCATCGTTCTGCCTGGACACTGAGGTCAAGCGCCGAGAGCCTCTGGCGGTTCCCTCGCTGAGAGAAGCCAAGTTACAGGGAACCAGGCAGAGGGCCTTCTCGGTGGTGGCACCCTCCCTGTGGAACGCCCTCCCACCAGATGTCAAAGAGAAAAACAACTACCAGACTTTTAGAAGACATCTGAAGGAAGCCCTGTTTAGGGAAGCTTTTAATGTTTAGTAGGTTATTGTATTTTAATATTTTGTTGGAAGCCGTCCAAAGTGGCTGGGGAGGCCCAGCCAGATGGGCAGGGTATAAATAATAAAATATTATTATTACATTATTATAAGGTTCTCTACTCCTACAGGGAAGCAGCACAGGTCAATGAGGATGTGCTGCACAAGGAAAACACCCCAAGTTCAATCCCTGGTGAAAAGGCCTGGACTGTGAACTGATATGAGCACATCCTATGGGCTAGATAGACCAGTTATCTGATTCTGGATGAGGCAGTTTCATATGTCCTTGGCGCAACCTTTGCTTCAGCATCATTAGATCTTATTTTAAAACCCCCGAAATGAAATAATTGAACTCTGTGGGTATCTTTTCTAATAAAACACTATTCAAGTAAGACAGCTGGGGGCAGGGGAGGGAGGGTGGGGAGTTCAAGATTTAATTATAGGAAACCCTAACGTTTTCTATCAAAATGTGTTTTATTTAATTAATTATATTATTTCATTTGCAACCCATTCTTCCATTAATATTTCAATCCCAGAGCAGGGAACGATGAACTAAAATTGCTAAAAATAAAAAATGCAGAGAAGGGAAAAGATATGCACAAACTAAAGGTAAAGGTAGCCCTGACCATTAAGTCCAGTTGCGGATGACTCTGGGGTTGCGGCGCTCATCTCACTTTATTGGCCGAGGGAGCTGGCGTACAGCCAGTCATGTGGCCATCATGACTAAGCCCCTTCTGGCGAACCAGTGCAGCGCATGGAAACGCCGTTTACCTTCCCACCGGAGCGGTACCTGTTTATCTACTTGCACTTTGACGTGCTTTCGAACTGCTAGGTTGGCAGGAGCTGGCACCGAACAACGGGAGCTCACCCCGTCGCGGGGATTCAAACCACCGGCCTTCTGATCGGTAAGCCCTAGGCTCTGTGGTTTAGCCCACAGCGCCACCCACGTCCCTATGCACAAATTACAGATTCCATTAAAAAGTAAGTCTGAAAAAGATCTGCTGAGGACCTGTGTGCCAGGAGGGAAGGCAGAATCAAGGCAGCCCAGGACAGGGGACATACATACCAGTTGCCACGAGAGGACCCAATTGTCCAGTTTCAATTTATATATTTATTTATTTCATTAAATAATATAGTAGATACAAATAGTAGAACGAAAGTGCACACCCAAAAAACCCCAGCTCTCTCAAAGCAGTTTACGAAAGAAAAAACAGTAAAATCAAGGGGGGGGGATCATATATTTGTTTTAGTGTTTATACAGTGGTACCTCAGGTTACATATGCTTCAGGTTACAGACTCCGCTAACCCAGAAATAGTGCTTCAGGTTAAGAACTTTGCTTCAGGATGAGAACAGAAATCGGGCTCCGGCGGCACGGCAGCAGCAGGAGGCCCCATTAGCTAAAGTGGTGCTTCAGTTTAAGAACAGTTTCAGGTTAAGAACGGACCTCCAGAACGAATTAAGTACTTAACCCGAGGTGCCACTGTATTGTAAACCGCCTTGGGTGCTTTTGCAGGAAGGCGGTAAATAAATCTAATCAATAGATAATTAAAGGCACAAACAGCTTGACAGCTCCGTCATGAAACCACTCAAAACCAAACAGCGGCGAAACCAAACAACAATTAAAAATTTCAATTTACAGCAAAGGAAAACTTGGCACAAGCCAATAAGCCCGTTCTTGAAGGCGTCTTTAGCGGTCTGGAAAGGGGTGGTATAAAAAGCTTAGCTGCTTTTGGTACCTTTAATGGTCCTTCACACAAGCAAACAAAAGTTTTGAGTCAGAGGAGTGAGTGGGAAGCAGCAAGGCTAAATTGGCTTAAATGCTTTTTTAAACACAGGCTCACTGTGACCAGAGACCAGTCAAAGGCTATATTGCAAAGCAGGCTGTGCAGCGTGATTTCCAGTAAATCAAGGAGTACACTTCTTGCTGATCCCTGTATAACAGCATAACAGACAGACAGGGCTTTGGTACCATTCCAGAAGCTAGCATGAACCTCCACACAGCAGCCTAGAGGATTAGTCTCCAGCATATATAAGTTGCTTCATGGGGAGAGTATAGCACTCTGAGAACAAGATTTGGAAAACCATATAATGGGTGAAAAGTGGTCTGAGATGTGGGTGAGGAAGCCAATGAAAACTGTATCCACTTGGGTGAGGGAAAATTCTCTACAATGAAGGCAAATATAGCATCTTAACCCTCTCAAGTCATCACATATATTGCAGGCGCCACAGAATGCAAATCCAGAATAATAGCAGGAGTCCAAGGAACTAATGTCTCATTTTCAGATGTGGTGGTCCCAGTGCAAATAGAAAATACACAATAAATGAATAAAAACTTGATCAAGATTACCATAATCTTGTTATGTGAACTGCATTAAGCACTTGGGAAAAGCACAGTATAATATTAAGTCATTACTGATCGCCGAAGAATTGATGCTTTTGAATTATGGTGCTAGAGGAGACTCTTGAGAGTCCCATGGACTGCAAGAAGATCAAACCTATCCATTCTTGAGGAAATCAGCCCTGAGTGCTCACTGGAAGGACAGATTGTGAAGCTGAGGCTCCAATACTTTGGCCACCTCATGAGAAGAGAAGACTCCCTGGAAAAGACTCTGATGTTGGGAAAGATGGAGGGCACAAGGAGAAGGGGACAGCAGAGGACAAGATGGTTGGATAGTGTTCTCAAAGCTATCAGCATGAGTTTGACCAAGCTGCGGGAGGCAGTGGAAGACAGGAGTGCCTGGCGTGCTCTGGTCCATGGGGTCACGAAGAGTCGGACACGACTAAATGACTAAACAACAATTGTTATATTGATATGTAGAGAGAAAAGGTAGCTTCTTTTGGGATAGCAATAAGGCAATCATAGCAGGTCAGCTCTTAGGAGAAAACACACACACACACACACACACACACACACACACACACACACACACACACTATTACAGCCCAGAGACCCACAAAACCAGTTTCAAAAGAAAAATACAACAGAAATACAGGGGTAAAGACTCCAAGGCAGTCACTATGTTTTATCCAGAGCATGTTGATTTCTCTTTCTCTTTAATGCTGAGAGAGAATTTGCTATGGCCAAGGTAGTATCATTTGACTTAAACAGCTTATTGCTCTCCTGGAGTCTTAAAAGACTTTCTCTTTTATTTAACATGAGGATTTGGCCATGCAAGCACAAAAGGCTACAAAGGAGAAGCGAGCATTCACCTTAATTGTTCCGGGGAGGTTTTTATTGCCCATTCGGAGCAAACAAAATCCAATAAACTCCACAGAAGCGCCAACAAACGGTGCTCTAATTGAGGCTCGCGGCTGCAATTCCACTCATGGAAAGAAAAGTTACATAGTGCAGTAAAGCACGGCTAAATCACAAGTGGACTCCCAACTTCTTAAATGGACAAAAGTTATCTTCTTCATAGCGTTTTCCCTCAAAATCTGTTTATATTACAAGCTGTCAAAAGCTACAGGATATCCAGAGGTAATGCATGCTCTAAAAGGAAATTTTAAAGGCTGAACTCTCCCTAGCCCACATTTCCCTTTGAATTACTGTAGGGAACTATATAAAATAGTTACAGGGTAAGGGAAGGGATTTCATATTTCCTCTCTATCCGGGATGCTCTGTTCCTTCTTTCTGTTTCAGAATGGTCTATAACAGGGTAGTCCAAGTCTTTATATCAAGTAGGCCGCAAGAGTACCTCAGTGTGGAACCCACAGGCAGCGTACTGCCTTGTTGCGGGCAGAGGGGAATGTCAAATGTTGCCGCCAGAAAAGGCTTTACTTTGAAAAGAACACAGATTTTCCATATCTCCATCTGCTTTGGACATGCAACATTTTTTATTATAATACTTAATATATGTGTAGTGCACAAGGTCTTCCATATGTGTTCTCTGGTAGCAATCCTTATTGCTATTCTAGGCTACATCAACAAAAGTATAGTGTCCAGATCAAGGGAAGTAATAGTACCACTCTATTCTGTCTTGGTCAGGCCACACCTGGAATACTGTGGCACCACAATTTAAGAAACATGTTGACAAGCTGGAACATGTGCAGAGGACAAGCAAGATGATCAAGGTCCTGGAAACCAAGCCTTATGAAGAATGGTTGAAGAAGCTGTGTATGTTTAGCCTGGAAAAGAGGAGTCTGAGAGAAGATATGATAGCCATCTTCAAATATCTCAAGGGATGTCACATGGAAGAGGGAACGAGCTTGTTTTCTCCTGCTCTGGAAGGTAGGACTCCAACCATTGGCTTCAAGTTACAAGAAAGGAATTTCCAACTAAATGTCATGAGAAACTTTCTGATAGTAAGAGCTGTTCAATAGTGGAATGGTCTCCCTTGGGAGGTGGTGGACTCTCCTTCCTTGGAGCTTTAAAGAAGGGGTTGGATAGTCATCTGTCATGGATGCTTTAGCTGAGATATCTGCATTGGAGGGGGTTGGACTTGATGACCCTTATGTCCCTTCCAACTCTACAATTGTATGATTCTAAAACCGTGTAAAGCAAGCTGGCATTATTACCACCACTACCAATTTCAAGGGGAAGGGGAGATTAAGGCTGAGACAGAGTAGCTTGCCTACTTGTGTTCATGGCAGAGGTGATTTCCGAATTTGTAGCTCAGTCTCTTACCCACTATGCTGCACTAGCTTTCTCGACTGTGATGTCTATGTAAATAAATAATAAGGAAGTGAGGGGTGGGGAAGAGCGTGGATTTGAGAAAGGGAAGGACCACAATACAAACCACTTAGAAAGAATCAATGGCTGAGTTGAGAAAAGTCAAGGCACTCAAGAGGTCTTGACTGTTAAGGAATGCAGTTAATGGGCTAATCCCATTAGTGAGGAAAGAACTGGCTCATTCTAGCACATTCCTGAGATGAACCTGTTTGAACCTTGTTGGTCCTCCTTGCCGGACTTCAGGACTACTCAGAGAACTCTAAGTAATTGCAGGACTCTGTGCAAATTGACTTAGAAGTTGCATATGGACTTTCTTCAGCAAGGACTTAGAAGCAGAGAAACCCCTCTGGGAACAGAGGGAGAAAAACCTTAATGTAATTTGTATATCGTGTGTAAAGTGTGCGTGCAGTGCAGGATTTCAGGTGGCATGGGTGGTCCCCCACACAGGGCACCAAGCTGAGGGGGCACAAAACAGCAATAACAACAACAACCTATATTTAAATGGGCATCTACTCAAAGTACCGAAAGGAATTATTGTGAAAATAAGAAATATTGTGTGTGTGCACGCCAAATTTTCTTCACTCAGAGGGCGCCATATTATCACCCTGGTGTGTGTGTTGTGTGTGCCAAGTAAGTAAAACAACGGCTCAAATCAGCAGCTTTTTCGTGCTGGTGAACTTAACAGCTTCACTGAAGCACCCATGGCACACAAAACACACACCCACACAGAGGCACAAGATTTCTCGTTGCTGAGCTCAAGCATACACCCCAGCATTGACTTCTGCTGCCCCAATTCAAATAGAAAACCTACTATCCTTTTTTTTTTTATAAAAAAAGGGAGAGTATACTTACAAATTCAAAGTGATATCAGTTTATCATTTAAGATGCCATGTATTTCGCTTTTTGCTCCTTGGGGCATTTTGGGAGATGAAAAATTGATACACCTTTCACTCAGGTTGTACTTACCCCATTTTCCCTGTTTGCTCCTGTCGGCAGTCCTTTCAATTATATATAGAAGAGTGCTTTGCTTTAGTTTTAAGCAAGACATATTTAGAAGTCATCCTTTACAGATGCTGCACCCTCTGCAGCCTGCCAAGAGGGATGGTTTTTGAGTGCAATATTCCCAGGCTGACCAGAAAAAGTGAAGCACAGGTGTCGTTTTATACATTCTATACCCAGAAAGATGTCCCATTCAGTTTAATGGGGCTGGAGATAGAATTGCATCCTGGGCATATATGTTGGATTGTGCAGTGAGAAACTTAGTGAATTACAGTGGTACCTTGGGTTAAGTACTTAATTCGTTCCGGAGGTCCTTACTTAACCTGAAACTGTTCTTAACCTGAAGCACCACTTTAGCTAATGGGGCCTCCTGCTGCTGCTGCGCCGCCGGAGCACAATTTCTGTTCTCATCCTGAAGCAAAGTTCTTAACCTGAAGCCCTATTTCTGGATTAGCAGAGTCTGTAACCTGAAGCGTATGTAACTTGAAGCATATGTAACCTGAGGTACCACTGTAGTGTAGATTGCTCCACAATAGAAATATAGAGCAGTGGGGGCCTCCAAAAAAATTTATTCTTCACTAAATTGGATCTCCATTCTATTATTATTAGAGCATGAACTTGCAAATTAAACTATTTGCACATCAGTTCTCTGGCCACTAAGACTCCGGCCTTCCTGAATTATTAATCTTGCATACTTTTGCAATAAAGTGTTACTCTGAGCCTGCCTATTCCCATAACATCCCCTTTTCCCCTAGATTAAACCACAGATGCCCATTTACTTACATTTTTAACACAGAGCCAGACATCAATATTTCAGCACTCATGGTTTGTTGCAGATCAAGGTTGACATTGTCATGGTGACAGCGCACAGAAAAACCAAGCCTTTATGCTGCAGAAAGGGCATTATATTGCATCTAGGGATACCAGGCGGAATAAATTAAGAGTTTAATTCGCAGGAGTAACTGAGGAGTGTGTAATTCAAAGTACCACAGTGAGGAAGAACAACTTGGGACCCTCCTGGTATCTCAGCCACAAGTCAACAGGACTGAGATGCAACAAAGCTACACTTCTTTACTTTTTTTAAAAAATGGAAGTCAACTATCACCACCACCTTAAAAGGAACATTAAAACGGATAACCAAGAAGCCAATAATTCTTGATGCCTGCCAGCCGGTTCTCTCTCCAGGGCACATCAGCATCAAGCATTTTTTAAAATTATGTCCAGGTTGCTGAGTAAGAGTTGCCCAAAACTTGCAATGGAAAGAAGTCCGAACAAAATTGAAATGTGTGGAATCAGCATACAGTCTCAGGACACACACACACCCCCCACACACACATTGCGTTATGCTGATGAGTGCTTCAATGTCATTCAACAACTGCCTGGCACAGTGCAGTTGAATGCTAAGGTTCTGTAATTATTTCCAAGGGGAATTTATCAGAGCCCTTCTTCCTTCTTCATTGCTTTTTATGGCAAGACCCAGGAAACAGGTAGCTCGGGAATGTGTGTGTGTGTGTGTGTGTGTGTGTGTGTGTGTGTGTGTAAAGTTTGGATTTGATATCCCGCTTTATCACTACCCGAAGGAGTCTCAAAGCGGCTAACATTCTCCTTTCCCTTCCTCCCCCACAACAAACACTCTGTGAGGTGAGTGAGGCTGAGAGACTTCAGAGAAGTGTGACTTGCCCAAGGTCACCCAGCAGCTGCATGTGGAGGAGCAGGGAAGCGAACCCAGTTCACCAGATTACGAGTCTACCGCTCTTAACCACTACACCACACTGGCTACACCACACTGGCACATACCAATTTCCTAGGGCAAGCAACACTGACTACCTGCACTGTTATAAGTGCTTAAGGTAAAAAAAAGGTAAAGGACCCCTGGACAGTTAAGTCCAGTCAAAGGCAACTATGGGGTTGCAGCATACATCTCGCTTCAGGCCAAGGGAGCCAGAGTTTGTCTACAGACAGCTTATCAGGTCATGTAGCCAGCATGACTAAACCACTTCTGGCACAATGGGACACCGTGACAGAAGCCAGAGTGCACGGAAACACTATTTACCTTCCTGCCACGGCAGTACCTATTTATCTACTCGCACTGGCGTGCTTTTGAACTGCTAGGTTAGCAGGGGCTGGGACAGAGCAATGGGAGCTCACCCCGTCGTGGGGATTTGAACCACCAACCTTTTGATCGGCAAGCCCAAGAGGCTCAGTGGTTTAGACCACAGCGCCACCCGCGGCCCTATGAAGGGTGAGACAACCACTTGCACTACTAATTGCACCTTTGCGGGTGTTTTCGAACTGCTATGTTGGCAGGAGCTGGGACAGAGCAACGGGAGCTCACCCCGTCGTGGGGATTTGAACCGCCAACCTTCTGATCGGCAAGCCCAAGAGGTTCAGTGGTTTAGAGCGCAGCGCCACCTGCGTCCCCCCAAGTGCTTAAGAAAGAGGCATGACTCAAAATGTGATTAGTTGTGGGAAGGATAAGAACAAGTACAGATAAACGAAAGCAATACATGGACACGAGACCGATTTGTAAGTTCTGCCTGCTTAAATTTCACCAGCTGAGCTCAGCTGAGTTTTCAGGGAGTTATGCCAGCGCAGCCCCACGTCTTCAGTCAGGATGGCCCAAATTGGCTCCGCTGAGACAGCCTCAAACCTTTCTAGGCCAAACTTGCTCATCGCAGCAGATCTTGGATTTGGATTGTGCTGGTAAAATTGCTATGGGGAGAGCAAAAGGACCAGGAAAGGAAATTGTTATATTCAAAGCAGCAGTTTTTCCTATCTTGCCATGTGATCATGGAAATATGGAAAATAGAAAGAAATAAGATAGTTGAGACTCTGACATTTGCCTGTCACAATGGGGAAGGGATAGAATGGCAGTGATGAGCCCAAGCTTTTAGGGGGTGGGGTTATCAATGGGTGCACAGTCACAGCTAGGTTTAGATGCTTGGAGGGAGGTTTATCTGTTTAGATAAGCCTTCCATCAAATATAGCGGCATGATCCCAGCATTCAGTGAGGTGCCCTGTCACCCAGCCCCTAGGCCACTCCCTATCCTCTCCACAACTGTGAGTTCACTGGGTTCTTGCGAACCCACCAAATCTTGGATCAAAAATAGAAGGATATTTCCCTTTCAAAAGACACTGGCTTTCCAGAAAGTCCTAATTAAGGGGGGGGGGTTTCGAGGCAAGGACCGCAGGGAAGAAAGAGGTATAGAAGGGATCCGTCTACATTTAAAGAGAAAGAGAAATGTCTGCTCCTGAGCCTGGAGTTGCATGGAGAGCAGCTTTCTGCATGTATCCCCAAAACTTGAGCAAACCAGGATATGATGTGCACCTAGCCAGAGGGGGGAAACTTACCAGTGGAACCGTGCCTTGACTCTAAACAGGGCTTTTCCAAAGGTCTGGGTTTGGACTCAAGTGCCATTACATGACTGTGCTGGGTCTGGGGGTAACCCGTTAAACGCGGTCCAGGACCGGTGCAGAATCCGAAGGTTCCGTTAGGAGACAGTCCAACGGGACCACGGCAGGATACAAGGCAGGAAACCAGGCAAGGACAGGTACAGGATCTCAGGCAGGATCTAGCATACAGCAATGTTGCTCCAGCAACCTGGGGCAGGGTCCGACAGCCTTTTATCTTTGTCGGGGTAATGGCCGGTCCTGATCCCCCGGTGACTCACCTCCCTGTTTTACCCGAAAGCGAGCACTCCTCCTGTGAGTACTCAGGTCTCCCCTTCTCTCAGACCTTAGTCTCTGCAGCTCGGGAGACATCGGTGGGTTACTAGGCCCAGGGGCGGCCTCAGCCTCCCCTGACCAAACCAGTAGTGGAGCAACTGTAAGTGATGGCCCAGCTGAAGGCAACGAGGTCATCCCCGCATCTGGAGCCAGGGCAGGCTCAGGCCCCTGACTTGGCCCAGCTGGTGTTTGTTGCAGGGGAACCTTTGCAGACTGGGACTCTTCAGGATCAGGCCCCAGACTTGGTTCAGATGATGCCTGAAGCAAAGGATCCGGTGCAGACTGAGTCTCCTCCGGTTCCGAGTCCGAGCCCGAATCCCAGGCCATCACAAATGACAAAGGTTACAGGTAGAGTTTCCTGGGACATCTTGAGTCATGCCAGCTAAGCTTCACACCACAGGGCTGGAGGCATGTCTCCACCCCGCTTATTCAAACAAGGAGAGCTCACCTTTGCTGGAAAAGGGATGAGCATGCACCTATCAGAAAATGCAGAGAGAACTTGGTTCAGTTAAGGTGGGGTGCGCTTGCCAGCTGGCTCCTGTTCATCCTGACTGTTGTTCATCTGTAGGAAATTATTAATGGTGTTGCTGGCCGGAGGATCAGTTAGGCAGGTGCAACCAATTGCTCGTGGCAGGTATGGAAACCATAATGCTTTCCTTGATTTGCTGCAGTGATGATCTTGTCGCTCACAGCAAAGTCAAATTGCACACAGGGTTCCAGGATGCGTACAGAGTTCCAGCTCAACTGAGCAGCTCAGTGGCATCACTGGCCAAGCTGGCTGGGGGTGGTGGGAGTTAGAGTCCTACAACATATGGAGGCCCACTGGTTCCCCACCTCTGTTTTATGGGGAAAGTCCACAGCCTTATGTGCACAAAGTCTCAGGCTTGAGCACCAACATCTCTGCTTAAACAGTGTTGTTGTTTAGTCGTTTAGTCGTGTACGACTCTTCGTGACCCCATGGACCAGAGCACGCCAGGCACTCCTGTCTTCCACTGCCTCCCGCAGTTTGGTCAAACTCATGCTGGTGGCTTCGAGAACACTATCCAACCATCTCGTCCTCTGTCGTCCCCTTCTCCTTGTGCCCTCCATCTTTCCCAACATCAGGGTCTTTTCCAGGGAGTCTTCTCTTCTCATGAGGTGGCCAAAGTATTGGAGCCTCAGCTTCACGATCTGTCCTTCCAGTGAGCACTCAGGGCTGATTTCCTTCAGAATGGATATATTTGATCTTCTTGCAGTCCATGGGACTCTCAAGAGTCTCCTCCAGCACCATAATTCAAAAGCATCAATTCTTCGGCGATCAGCCTTCTTTATGGTCCAGCTTTCACTTCCATACATCACTATTGGGAAAACCATAGCTTTTACTATACGGACCTTTGTTGGCAAGGTGATGTCTCTACTTTTTAAGATGCTCTCTAGGTTTGTCATTGCTTTTCTCCCAAGAAGCAGGCGTCTTTTAATTTCGTGGCTGCTGTCACCATCTGCAGTGAGCTTAAACAGTACCAGTACTTTATTTCAGTATTAAGCTGGGAAGGAAAGAATGGGGTCATGGAGAGCAGCTGTCAATCAGCGAAGACTGGACTCGGTTTGATGGATCTATCAACTCACTTAGTATAAGAATTTTTGTACACTGATATTGCATCACAGACTAGCATAGGGATGTGAAAGCAAAGCAGTAAAATAACCTGTAAATAATAAAGCATTCGATTAGCAATCTATTCTGCTTCCTTCACTTTCAAACTCAAATACAACTGCTTCGGATTGGTAGACCAGCAATTTTGTCTAATCCAATGAACAGATATTGACTTGTTAATGTGCTGTTTGACTTGTAATTTTATTCACTCAAGCAGACAAATTGTAGCTAATGGCTTGCAGATGCATCTTCTGGTTTTATCAGAGTTTAATTTGTGACTTACTGTGAATAGGGAATTAGCATGCTAAGCTTTCAGTGAGGTGATCAAGACATTTATTAGTTTGTCCTTTTTGAGTCATCAATCATATCCATTACAATGCTATTATTTCTTCCCCATCAAATTTTCCCATGGGAAGTTTACAGTATCAGATTGTGCTATATTAATGTTTGGGCATCCAGGCATAGTTCCTTTTGAGCTAAAATATTTACATTTTAAAATTGGCACTCTGGTTTTGATTCAATATGCAGTCTCATTATTTGTATAATCTGATAGTTGAAGATTGTATGTACCATGAATTTCTTTCATGCACGCATAGACATTTTTTCCACATGTATTCAGTTTGGTTCCTTTAACTAGGAACCATAACTTGGTAAAAGCAAGCAATATGTTAAATGTTTCTGAAAACGTATTCCATGATACACACATTGCAAACGCTTTTTATTTTCAGATCATTGCTACTCTCCACCCCCATCGTTCTGCCCGGACACTGAGGTCCAGCGCCGAGGGCCTTCTGGCGGTTCCCTCATTGCGAGAAGCGAAGCTACAGGGAACCAGGCAGAGGGCCTTTTCGGTGGTGGCGCCCGCCCTGTGGAATGCCCTCCCATCGGATGTCAAGGTGATGGACAACTACCTGACATTCAGAAAACATCTTAAGGCGGCCCTATTCAGGGAAGCTTTTAATGTATGATATTTTAGTGTTTTTTGGTTTCTGTGGAAGCCGCCCAGAGTGGCTGGGGAGGCCCAGCCAGATGGGCGGGGTACAAATAATAAATTATTATTATTATTATTATTATTATTACTCTCCTGTTCCCCATTTGTTCATCATAGAACAAAGTAACCGAAGTTCTGTGAATGGGATGTGAGTAACTGAGACTGCAGAGTAATGAAGTTCTGCAAGTGTGGACATGATCAACTTCACCCCATGTGAAAAAATGTTATCATATTCTTGGCAATGTTTCATACCCTCCCTAGTGAAGCATGTCTTTCAGTAAAAACCTAAATATACTCCTGTTCACCCAGGCTTTGGGTGGCTTAAAGGTCTGTTCCTGGCAACCCTGAAGTTATCAGCTGTGAGAGTAGCTGATAATTTTCTTAGGGCAAGGGATAAAATATCTAGTCCAACAAAGGTCATTGATGGGTGTACCTTGGCTGAAGCAAAAGCAGAAGAAGGCAAACTCTCCCCTTCTCCTATTTATTCGCTTCTATTGATATAGATAGTTGTGCTAAAAGTCCCCAACTTAAAAAAGAAGACCTAGTATTAGTTAGGAACTGTCAGTCTCAGACTTGTGTGGAAAATTGCAGTCAAACATAACTATGCATGAGTGCTAGTTAGTGCATGAAGGGGTTGAGACCACAGAGTTAGATTCCTAGACTCAGCTAGGTCACATCCCTTCTTCATTGAGGGAGGAAGGGAGGAAGTGAAGCTCCAAGCTTAGAGCATGTATTTGAAGTTATCTTTCTGTATTTTCTGTATTTTCTACCCAAGAGTATTCTGCCTGTGTTCTACGCTGCTGCTTGAATAAATGCATGAATCTGACCTTCAGAATGTTTTGTAAGTAAAACATTTTAAACTTACTTAACTGTGTGTGGTATGTTCATTGCAAGAGGGGTAGAAAGAGGGGAACACTTTGCAAGCAGACTAAACAGGATATGCAAAAGGTTTAACAGCTTATGGTACATTTCTAATGCTTCACTGTGCTGCTTGACTTTGTGAGTTTAAAATATGCTACTGGGGGCTCTCTCTTGCTAGAGAGTTTGAATCCAGGCACCCAGTTGATGCTTTTGCTATTCACCCTATATGAGTCACAGGGATTCATGCTTTCCTTCCACAGCCTTGAGGGGTCTGAACATGAGGCCAGAAGATTAGCAGCTGTTGAATGTATGCCATTGAATTCAGGTTCCACAAAGCTGCTAGTAACTTAATGGATTTAATTACAAGGCTATATACCCTAGAAGCACTATTAGGAGTTGTGCATCCAATTTCTCTTGGTCTGAGGATTGGTGGAAGGGGAACCTGGGCTATATGTAAGGGGACAGTCAATTAACTAATACAGTATGACAGGTCTGTGGAGCATATGAGTTCAGTTTATTGTTCTGCCACCCCTACAGAGGAATTAAAGGAACCATCAAGGGACCCTCCTGAACAATAGCAGGCCATGGCAGAATGTGTGGTAAGGCCTCATCCCTATTTAAGCTATCTTGCCTGCTCCTAGCCTTCCTTGCCCTTTGGCTTATGGACGATAATGCTATCAATGTTGACTAGTCACAATGGCTATTTTCCACTTCCACTGTCAGATGCAGAATGCACCTGAATGCATATATTGCGGGAAACCACTGGAACGGAGAGTGCTGTTGTGCTCAGGTTCTGCTTGCAGGCTTACCATGGACATCTGGTTGGCCAATGTGAAGATGATGGACTAGATGGACCATTGGCATGATCCATCAGACTCTTCTGATATTCTTCCTCACCACACCCAGCCTCTCTCTGGTCCTGGGATGCTGTCCCCTAACTTGAATTGACTGCAACTCTCAAGAGATACGTCAGTGCTTTGAGTGTTTCCCTAGTACTGCTTCTTGCTGCTAAGAAGTTCCAGTTCATTTCCTAGGCAGTTATATTTTTCTGTGAGTTTGTTTACTCATTATGGATGTAGGTCTGATTTCCTACATTAAGACATCAGTGCTGGATCTCATCTTTTTCATCAGGCTTTTGAATTTCGGTTAAAAGTGGAATGCCAACATTTTGCTTGATCAGAAGCAGACTTAAGGTTCCATGCCTTTGGCTCATAAATAAATGAAATGAAAGCCCAGCGGAGCCCTGGAAATAATTCTTTGGTAAATAAAGTTATGGGAATCCTCCCTGCTCTGTCAACAATCTTGCATTCACTGTTTTTGTTGATGTTGGTAGCTTCCTAATTGCCTTCTTTCTATTAAAGGAATTCCGCTGAACTTTCAGGCAAACTCGATCACTTTTTCCATTACTAAAGAACACCACAAATATATGTAACGGTTTATATGCCCTTGCAAATAGAGGCTGGTCCAAGGCATTCAAATTGCCAAAGCAACCTTAGTTTCTTCTAAACCCCAAACAACAACAATCATCCAAACAAATATTATTATAACCAGAATTTGCACATTCATTTGTACAGTATTGCTTTGAGTTACTTGCTGATGCATTAACACAACCTTTCTCCTATATCAAGTAGGTTAATCAGGTGACTGGCCAGCTCCTCTGCAGCATCATTCTAATACCAATGGTCCATGGGTTGGACCATACCTGAGAAGGTAAGAATTAATGCAGATCTTAATGCAAGAATTAATGCTGATCTTGTAACAAAGACTAACTCTGAATGTAAATTACAGAACAATCCCATACATATCTACTCAGCAGTAAGTCCCACTGAGATCAATAGGGCTTACTCCCATGTAAATGTATGTAGAATTGCAGTCTAAGTATACTTAGAATTGTATCCCTTATCCAATAATAATTACAAATTGCAATGGACTGGATCCAGACTAAGTTGTACTTTGTTGCCATTGAAATCAATAGGACTTAGACAAAGCTGTGGATAACGTGACCAATTGGTTTCAATGGGACCTAATTGTAACTAACTTAGTCTGGATCCAGTCCAATAATAACGATGGTAACTGTGATTAAGGCAAAGCAGGACTGTTACATTATATTCCAAAAAGCTATAATTCTTCAAATGCAACATCTTGCCAGGATGGGTTTTTTTTTAATAGAGAGAGTGATACAGAGAATTAGCAATAATTAATGGGGAAAAACATGCTCTATGCCAATTGGTATTGTCTAAGAGAAGTGGCAGTTGTTATTAATGATGATGCTTGTGCTGGTGACAAGAGGGACAATAAGAGAGAGCTCATACAGCTGAAGCTGAAGCTGTGCAGGGAATAGCAAAGCACAGAATTATTTGTGTTCCACAGGGACTGCAGTGGGAAGTTTGCTATTTCTGCGCAACACTTGGAGTCCTGCATGTCCGTCCAAAGGAAGCCAGCGAGGTGTCACCCTGGGAGATGAGCGCTCCAATCAAACGGATGTGCTGTAATGGGCAGCAGGGCACTTAAGTCTTATTCCTTATTACGAGCTCCTCCAAAACGCAAAGCTGCTGGCATCTTTTGTAATTCTCAGTCGCTGAAAGGGATGTACAATTCACCAAGGTCAAATGAAGGTCCCTCACTACTAAAAGCTGCTGGTTGAGAACGAAAGTGAGGGTGATCTGAATTTGGCTGGAACTACTTCTCATTCCTGAGGGAAGCTGTGTGGCAAAATAGGCAGATAGACAAGCATAAAATGCTCCTTAAAAAAATAAAAACTCCAATTGTTAAAACCCCTCTTATTGAAGGAACCCTGTAAAGACAGACATGGGGAGTCGGATAAGAAGCACATTATAAATAGTCAGGCTATTAGCGGTCCTCTGTTGGTTTGGGATGGTTCCCCTGGTGGTTTAATAATCTTCCATCTGCTCGTCACAGTGCTTTATGTTAACAGAGATTGCCTGTAAGCAGAGAGGCCCTGATCCAGACTTCCAAGCACAACGAGCCCTTGCAAGCAGCCCGTGCCTTGAGACACTGGAAGGAGGTGCACTTTAAAATTAAAAAAAGCTAGCCTACATTAAAGTAGACAAATGGCCTCTCTAACCTAGAAGGATCCAGTGTGCCTTGACATTGGTCCTCCAATGGCCGCAAGCCCCCCACCCACCATTATATGCCCTCCTCCTAGGACCTTCTATGGGCACAGCCTTCCAGTGAGTGATAACAGGGTAGGTAGAAATGGCATTCCTAGCCAAGTAGTGAAGAGTCAGTGAGGATCAATGTGAATAACTCACAACTGGTGTCCAACAAACAATGCAGGTACATATATTTCTTTCAAACAGCAAAGAAATCTGTGGAAAAAAGCCTGCACGTCTGCCTTCCTGGATTGTGATGTCTAGGACATAGAGAACTGCCTTATACTGAAGAAGAAGAAGAAGAAGAAGAAGAAGAAGAAGAAGAAGAAGAAGAAGAAGAGTAGTTTGGATTTGATATCCCGCTTTATCACTACCCAAAGGAGCCTCAAAGCAGCTAACATTATCCTTTCCCTTCCTCCCCCACAACAAACACTCTGATGTGAGTGAGGCTGAGAGACTTCAGAGAAGTGTGACTAGCCCAAGGTCACCCAGCAGCTCCATGTGGAGGAGCAGAGACGCGAACCCAGTTCACCAGATTACGAGTCTACCGCTCTTAACCACTACACCACACTGGCTCACCTAGGCCAGGGTTGTCTACCATGAATGGTAGTAGATCTCTTGGGTTTCAGACAGAGAGCCTTTCCTAGCCGTACCTGGAGATGCTAGGGATTGAACCTGGGGACTCCATCATCATCATCATCATCATCATCATCATCATCATAATTTATTATTTGTATGCTGCCCATCTGACTGGGTTACTTCAACCAAGCTGGGAAGCTTCCAACAAATCAAAACATCAAATATAAAAAAACTTCCCTAAACAGGGTTGCCTTCAGATGTCTTCTAAAAGTCAGGTAGTTGTTTATATCCTTGACATCTGACAGAAGGTCCTTAGAGCTGGACTTCAGTGTCTGGGCTGAATGGTGGGGGTGGAGATACTCCTTCAGGTATATAGGGCCGAAGTCGTTTAGGGCTTTAAAGGTCAGCACCAACCCTTTGAATTGTGCCCGGGGGGAAATGTTCTGCTACATTTCCGGGAAGTTATAGCATTTGTGTGAGGCTTGTACAATGCCAGCAACAGTTTCTTGGTTGAAGCAAACAACTGCTGAACTCTAATCCCGGGTAAGCCTTGTCCCTTGGAGGATAAAGTGCCCATCATTAAGTACAGACTACTGGTACCAATTATCCTAACCTTTAAATGCCACATCTCTAGGGCCAAAATAAAGTGTTAGAACAGAACACCTCTAATGCCTGGCAGAGAGTGAGTCACGTCCCAACAATTAATCCTTGAGTTTAAGGCAACAAATGAAACTGAGTTGCTTGCTATTTGAATGGCTTTCATCTGGAAAGCATGATTTATGTGTGTGGCTATATATATATTTGAGGGTCCTTTCGATATCAAACCTAGTGCCACTGAATATTATTTATTGTTTATCTCTCTACATCCGAAGGCTTTTGTTTCAGCGATCCCATAAGAGATCAGTACCATGATCTCCATATTGCAGATAAAAGTAAAGGTAAGGGGACCCCTGACCATTAGGCCCAGTCGTGACCGACTCTGGGGTTGCGGCGCTCATCTCGCTTTATTGACCAAGGGAGCTGGCATCCAGCTTCCAGGTCATGTGGCCAGCATGACTAAGCCGCTTCTGGCGAACCAGAGCAGCGCACGGAAACGCCGTTTACCTTCCCGCCAGAGTGGTACCTATTTATCTACTTGCACTTTGATGTGCTTTTGAACTGCTAGGTTGGCAGGAGATATTGCAGATAGAGAAGTCATTATTTTGCCAACCTCAGTTGCCCTACGTTGTGGGACAAGTGAGGAAGAGCCCCCGCTGGATCAGGCCTATCAGGTCCAGCATCCTTTTCTCTTGGGGTCCACTCAGATGCCTGTGGGAAACTTTTAAGCAGGACCAGAGCAGAAGAGCACGCTCCCTTCCTGGGGCTTCCAGCACTTGGCAACTTTAAGCATTACTGCTGCCTGTGACTACAGAGGCAGAGCATAGCCATTATGAATAGCAGCCATTGATAGGCTTATCCTCCATGAAATTGTCCAGTCCTCTTTTAAAGCCACGCACATTGGCAGCCATCACCGACTGCTGCAGGAGCAAGTTCCATAGTTTAACTGTGCACTCTTGTGTAGCTGAAAATGTCCTGATTTGCAACTGAGTCAGACCATGGAGAAACAGGAGGACATTATACAGTGGTACCTCGGGTTAAGAACTTAATTCGTTCCGGAGGTCCGTTCTTAACCTGAAACTGTTCTTAACCTGAAGCACCACTTTAGCTAATGGGGCCTCCTGCTGCCGCCACGCCGCCGCTGCATGATTTCTGTTCTCATCCTGAAGCAAAGTTCTTTTCCCCCCTTCACAATAATATTTATTATTTTCCATACAAAAACATAACAAAAAAGAAAAAGTTGACAATAATGAAGGAAAAAGAATGAAACAGAAAAAAGAGGGGGGAAATATATAAAACATACAATACAACAAATCATCACTTGACTAACACTTAATTAATTAATTAAGATCCATCGTCATAAACATATTATTTGGCTTCCTCAAATCTCTTCCACCTGAATTTCTTAGTAATTATATATAGCAGTTTCCAATATCATTTCATAAATCATACCACAATCATAATCATATTTCCTTACTTTTCTTTTCATACATTTTCTTATTTATATATTTAATCCCAATTTAATCCTAGGCCTAATTGATTCTTTCAAGTGATTACATACCTTTAATATGTTATTCTACACCCTCCTAGCCATGACTGCAGTTCTTTTCTGATTAGGAATTTTACCTTCCCTGCCCCAACATTTTGGCATGCATGCCTATGCTTGTGTTTATCAATAGGATTCACGTACCTTGGGTTAAGTACTTAATTCGTTCCGGAGGTCTGTTCTTAACCTGAAACTGTTCTTAACCTGAAGCACCACTTTAGCTAATGGGGCCTCCAGCCGCCGCTGCGCTGCCGGAGCACGATTTCTGTTCTCATCCTGAAGCAAAGTTCTTAACCCGAGGCACTATTTCTGGGTTAGCGGAGTCTGTAACCTGAAGCGTATGTAACCTGAAGCATATGTAACCCAAGGTACCACTGTATTGTCAAATAATAATAAACTAAGAATAATCTGTCCCTACTGTTATGACGGAATTAACAATAGTTGCTGTCTTTTTTTTTAGTCAGCTAAGCTTGTCTTTCCTGTACAAATGGGGAATTCTTCTAAAATGAAGTTCCTAATTATTATTGTCATGTTTGAGACAAATGTGGTTCCTTGCTTACAAAATGATACACTCCACCTCCTCTTTTTGAATGCAACAGTTGTTGTACTAATGTTGACATACTAATGAAGACCTGCAACAGAAAAGCAAATAAAATAAAAAAGATAGTTTCCCCCCTGACATTTGCAATATGAGAGTTGAAATTTCCAAAGGTTGTAAATGAGTCATCATTATCTCTTTCTGCCGAATCTTCAACCTCACCGAACTCCCAAAAGATCTAGGGAAAGTTGAGGCTAAAGGTTCTTTTGTTATTTTAGTTAGTCAATTTTAGTATAATAGGCAACCGGCTTTTGCACACCAAATCATTAACAACATTAACAATTAGAAAGCAACGGCAGGCAACAGCCAATGTCACTTCCATGAGCGAGGGGAAATAAAATAAAAATTAGATCTGCTCATTTTCTTTCAATTACATTCCTTTCAGTCAGCTATGCACCTGCAGGGATAAAACAAGAAAAGTGGCTGTTTTAAAAGTTGCAAATTTGAAAAATCAGCCACTGAGAAAACCCAACATCACCCTTCCCAAGAGTGAATCTGTCAGTTTGGGTTTCTCTCAGTTTCTCACTTTTCGAATCTTAAATTCAGTTATTCACATTTCCACATCCATCTGCCATGTTGCTTTTCAGATGTGGTGGTATGCTGGTGTGGCTTGGAGAAAACAACCTCAGGGGCCACATGCGGACGCCTGTCAGGCCCAGTGTGGCCTTTGGTCTGGAGGTTCACCGCTCTTGAGGTAAATGCGATGCATAGTTGTCAGGTGTGTACGCTGGTTCAAAACGATAGTAATAATAAAAGGGAATTTTTGTACTAAGGTGACCCAACTTCTCCACCATGGAATAATTCATTATATGCATAAATTATGCAGGCAAGCACCATTCCCTCTATTTCTAACGTTCAGGTTGTGAGTGCTCTTTATGTAGCCAAAATAGCACTGCCCCCGTGGACATCCAGAAGTACAAAATAACTTTAGGAACACCTCCTGCCCCACCATACCTCCAGGGAGAACTGTTTTCTCCAGTGGCCTCCGATTACTGACTAACTGTTGGTGGGGTGAACCATGGAAGAGGGAATGCAATTGAGGAGCTGGACAATGGCACTCGGTGCTGGAACACTCTACTGCAGGTCTCAAGATCCTTCTGCTGTCTTTTTCTCTTCCCTTTGCATAATTTTTTTAAAGCATTTTTAAATAATTCATCCTGGGTTCGCTAATTGGTGAGTGACACATGGCAGGCACAGGAGGAGGAGCCTGACGACAAGGTATCTTTCATGAGCCCCTTGAAGATCTTTGGATGCCAACAAGGCCTTTGCAGCTACTTTATTTATTTATTTTGATTAGCCAGTCACCTTACTGGTTAGATTTATTTTTTAAATGTTGTTTTGCTTTAATATTGCACACTGCCCTGATATTATATGCCACGATGGTACAGAAATACTTTTGTAAATATCTTGTGCCATCAGTTCTGACTGCCTCCTTAAAAAGAAGTATTGATCCATTTATTTTCAAGAATGCAATGAATATAAAGAAACAACAATTAAGTTGGTATACCCTTCATTCCGCTCCTTCTCCCCTCCCTTGTCCTCGAGTTTCAAGATTTCTCGTGACCTGCTTGTCTGAATGTTCATATAGTGTGGCATTATCCTATATTTATCTTAACAGAGCCACCCATAACTGTCCCATAATAGAATAAAGTCGTGCTATTGTTCAACAAAATCATTGGGATTCTACACCCCCTTCACTACATAGGCATGTGCTCTCCCATCTATGGATTTAAATATACATTTTAAAATATTGAGGCAAAGTTTGACCTTTGCATTACAGCCTCCTTAAAATATTTGCCAGGAAATCGATTCCTAAAAAAAGGAAAACCTCCAACCCTCCAACAAGGGCCATTTCAAACAAAATGATGAATCAGATGCCTTTTAAACAAATAACACTCGTTCTGCCAACAGTGTGGAAGTATGAAATCCTTTCACATTATTTCATTCATCTGCAAAATTAAACTAATGCCTATCAATTGTGGGGCTGAAACAAAGGAACACATGAAAACAAACTTTAAAATTCTAATCCTTTCTGGCCGATTTAATTTGATTTATATTGGACTAAATTGTGCTTGTGAGTTTATAACATCCTGCTTCTGTGTGAGCTCAAGGTCAGTAGTGACCATTTTACAAGACCAGGACTGTTGCATTTTATATATATAGAAAGATCATGGTTCCAGCTTCAATCTCCATCATCTCCTGTTAGGAATGCCTGAAACCCCAGAGAGCTGTGGCCAATCAGTGTAGATAATGCTGAGCTGGGTGGACCAATGGTCTGACTTAGTATAAGGCAAACTCCTATGTATGACATAGAGCTAAGATATTGTAAACATGGGAAGAAAGCCATAATGAAAGGCTGTCACTTGTGGGAACAGAGACTGGCAATAAGGCGGTAATTAAGAGAATCTATTCAGAGGGCAATTCATCACTAATCTTTGAGTCACAATCCACAGAATGTAGTAATACACAGGTACCTCGGAAGTCAAATGGAATCCATTCCGGAAGTCTGACTTCCAAATCGTTCGGAAAGTTCCTGCAGCCAATCAGAAGCTGCGGAACATCAGATGTTTGGCTTCCGAAAAATGTTTGCAAACCAGAACACTCACTTCTGGGTTTGCAGCATTTGGGAGCCAAAATGTTTGAGATCCAAGGTACGACTGTAGTGGCAGAACCGTGAACAGCAAATAATGGCAAGCAAAGCATAATACAGTGGTACCTCGGGTTACATACACTTCAGGTTACAGACTCCACTAACCCAGAAATAGTACCTCAGGTTAAGAACTTTGCTTCAGGATGAGAACAGAAATCGTGCTCCGGCGGCGCGGCAGCAGCAGGAGGCCCCATTAGCTAAAGTGGTGCTTCAGGTTAAGAACAGTTTCAGGTTAAGAACAGACCTCCTGAACGAATTAAGTACATAACCAGAGGTACCACTGTAAAAGTATTTCCGCCCCTCCCACAGGACAGAAACTGACAATCAGAAGCAATTAAGAGAGGCTGAGGGGCTATTTATAACAAAGCCCCCAGCTATGATCCATAGGAAACAGGAAAAATGGGTCAGTAAACGCTTGGTTAGGGCATGGTTCGGATAACCACAAGGTCGCAGGTTTGATCCCCACATGGAACAGCTGCATATTTCTGCACTGCAGAGGTTTGAATTAGATCAGGCTTCCTCAACCTCGGCCCTCCAGATGTTTTTGGCCTACAACTCCCATGATCCCTAGCTAGCAGGACCAGTGGTCAGGGATGATGGGAATTGTAGTCTCAAAACATCTGGAGGGCCGAGGTTGAGGAAGCCTGTAGTAACTAGATGATCCTCAGGGTCACTTCCAACTCTACAGTTCTAAGATTTTGTGAACCTTGCAATTAACTTTGCAAAGGACCGTTGTCAATGGGACTTGCTTCTCAGTAAATGGGACAACAGGGTCTTGGCTATGGGCAATGACATTGCTATACAGTGGTAGCTCAGGTTACATACGCTTCAGGTTACAGACTCCACTAACCCAGAAATAGTGCTTCAGGTTAAGAACTTTGCTTCAGGTTAAGAACAGTTTCAGGTTAAGTACGGACCTCCGGAACGAATTAAGTACTTAACCTGAGGTACCACTGTATAATACAACACATGCAGTACCGCCTTTGGAATTCCCCATTGGGCTGATTGCAGAAATGCAATGGCTCAGAGTCAGCAGTGCTAAAGAATGAGAGGGGAAGCATCCTGGGTTCTAGACAGGTTCCTGTTATGAGTGTAAATATAGGTGGGGAGAAGGGGTGGAATTCAGAAGCTGAGTTGTGCTGAAGCAGCTGGGGGAGGAAGTATGTGCAGAGAAACAACTGTGAGTTTTTACCTTCGTTGGGACCTCCTGGGAAACTACATCTCCTGTAGCCTGGAACCAGGTGTGTGAAAATACAGCTGACTGAGTCCTGAATGGGACACAGCTATGAGCATTTCATTCATTTTGGAGCCTGCCCACAAAAAGCAAGCCTAGACAGATGCTGGCAGGTTCCAGGAGTGACAACCTGAATAAAATATGGGGGTGTGTGGCTCAGGTAAGCCCCACCCCACATAAGTGATCACAAGGTGTGGCGTGCACACACCATTTGAATGGCAATTCTCATCGACTTTGGGGAGGGGCCTGTCCCCTCAAATATTTTGTGGAGGGGCTGAAGGGACCTCTGCCCCTTGGAGCTTGCTCCTATGCCAGGAAGCTTCTTTGCTGTCAGATTTTGGAGGATGAGCTGTGAGTCTGATTGGGCCGCAAGTGAGAGCCAGGAGGCTGAGCTGTTTTCAGTGGGGAAATGCCTCAGAAGGAGAAGGAATTAATATCAGTCTATATTGATTAATCAAGGGACACGGGTGGCGCTGTGGGTTAAACCACAGAGCCTAGGACTTGCCGATGAGAAGGTCGGCAGTTTGAATCCCTGCGATGGGGTGAGCTCCCATTGCTCGGTCCTTGCTCCTGCCAACCTAGCAGTTCGAAAGCACGTCAAGTGCAAGTAGATAAATAGGTACTGCTCTGGCGAGAAGGTAAACGGCGTTTCTGTGTGCTGCTCTGGTTTTCCAGAAGCGGCTTAGTCATGCTGGCCACATGACCCGGAAGCTGTATGCCGGCTCCCTCGGCCAATAAAGTGAGATGAGCACCGCAACCCGAGTCGGTCACGACTGGACCTAATGGTCAGGGATCCCTTTACCTTTACCTGTATTGATTAATCATTCATATTAATGGCTTTGTTTACTTTTGCAACATTTGTTCCACTTATTTGTACACTTGGATATTTTTCTCTCTCTATATATATATACACTGTATATATTAAGTGGCATAAAAATGGTCTAAATATTTAAAGTAAATTAATAAGAAAGGGGGAAGAGAGGAACAAATAGTAAATTAAGGAAACTTGCATAATTATTTCACTGTGCTGCCCTGAATACAACACATAATGACACTGTTGAATTCCTGTCATGTGATGCTCAAGTCAAGCGAGCTTCACATGCTGCTGATGTTTCTCTGCCACCAGTCCCACATGGCTTCTGCGTCCAGTCCAGTTCTTGATTTCTGAACCGCTCTTGTCAAAAAATACTCCTGTTGCAGGACTTAAGACTTTACCAGTGCTGTGTAGAAAATAAATTATGCATCACCACATTGATATAAGATACTTTCTCCCCTCAGCCGAAAATTGACGTTGAAGCGTGTGGATAATCTTAGTTGCAATTATTCAGAAGTAACTGGACGGAATACTGAAGGCAAAGGCAAAGTCAGCAGGGCCACATACAACAGCGCCATCTGGCGATCAGCATAACATAGCAGGCATTCCTTTTTTTTTTTTAATATTTTATTAAGGATTTTCTTGTTTTACAGAAGTGTAGTGCCTCATATATATTTTTTCCCCATGTAACATTTTTACAAATCCGTTTCATTTGTTGAGGCATTAGGGGGAGAAGAAAATAAAAATAAGAATAAAAATAAAAATAAAAATAAAGGAGAGAAAAAAGAAAGGGGGGTGGAGAGAGGGAAGATGGATAAGGGTGGGATTGGGTGGCGGTGTTTCTATTATGTTTAATGTATGTAGACGTAAGCAAAACAAATACAGCACCCTTAAAACACATGGGGAGTCTGTTTGTTGTTCTGCTTGAATTTAATCTTATAGCCGTGACTCTGTAAACCTAAGCTAAGACTTAGTAAAATCTCATTCAGCCTCTTCTTCCAATTCTGAAATGGTGGTGCTGAAAGAAAGCACCGCTGAGAACTGTATTGTTATGAGTTTGTGAGTGCCAGACTCCCCTGTGTTAGGAATTTCAGGGTGCCAGGCACTGAACCCCTGGATTCAGCAAATGTTGAAAAATAAAACAGGCCAGTATCCTGATGAGGAAATTGCCTCAGGTGATGGGCCATTAGGAGAAAAAAGGAGGTGATGAGCCATTAGGAAAGCCAAAGAGAGGGGGATCTGAGCTAGATGGCATCGGGGAGGGGCCCCTCCCTCAACTCAGAGTTAGCAGACAAAAGAGTTTTTGGGGGGCCGGGATGTGAGCTGGAGGGGAGAGGTTGCACTCTGTTAAAGGAGGCAAACTGGAGGGAAGGTTAGAGCATGATAGCTGGTTTCTGTTTGAATCCTAGGCTGCAGCCTAGGAAAAACAAGACCCTCTTGGAGCGTCAATGCTGGGAATCCCTCCATCATATTCTCAGGTTATGTACATAAATCATATATCATAAAGACACCACTGTCTCTGCGGTGCCTCAGAGCCTGGCTCAGCAGCTGGAATCCCTGGAATCTCACACCGCTTGGAGATTGGGGTGGCAGGTAGCAGTATTATTTATGCATCTCAGAAGTGACTCTGGTCTAGGTCCTTCTCATGTTTTATTGTCCCTCTCTTGAGCCACAGCTGTGCAGCATAAACAAGAAGTCAGTTGCAAAACTTTCTCTTTTACATAGGGTTGCTAGGTTAGAAGCATTCTGGGCCTGAGGCCTGGGGGCAGCCCCTGGTGATTATCACAGGGGCAAGTCCTGGAGATAGAGATTAGAAGGAGTGAAGGAGGGCAAATCCCACCCACCCCCTCCTCAGTGTCTATGTCATAATTTGCAGGCAGCTCCTGGCCAGCTGAAGCTTTGGAAGCTGCCTGTGCAGTCTTCTTAATTATTTTGTTTATTAAAGGTATTCTTGACCACCGGAAGATTCAAGCCCTGCACATGCCGCCTGGAGAAGGCAAGGCAAACCTGGAGACTTCAGGTCAGATCTAAAGATCTGGCAACCTTACTTCCATGAAATTTATCCCTGATCTTCTCCAGGATATCTTCCCTATAGTTACAAGAGTGGACTTTGAATAGCAACACTAGAGCTGTGTGAAAACTCAGGGCCAGTTCAAGCAGTACATTTTTTTGTACTCGCTTTTTGGTGGAGGGTTTTGTGATGAGATATCATCAGGGTGGTCTGGATTTTAATTTTGGACCTGAGCCCAGAATGCTTTCGGCTTGGCCTTTAGCCCAGGAACCAGACCCTACCCTGTCAGTTGTGAACAGGCAATTTGGCAGCAACCTCAAAACCATTTACTTCAGAGTAGTAAGAAGGGGACGACTTTAGCGGTAAACAAAACTACTACAGTACTAATAAATGGTCCCAGAATTCAGTTTTAGGAATTCACAAATCTCTCTGTCTAATGAGTGGCCAACAAAAGAATAATAAAAGTATCTACATCTGAACATATTTATTAAATTTCAATGAAATAAATTATTAGCCTATTCATGAAGTTAATGTCCTGTCTTTCCTTTAAGGTGCTCAATGCAGCATACATGTCTCTCTCCCTATTTCCATGTAATCCTCTCAATGACCCTGTGAGGTAGACTAGGTTGAGAGAAAGTAACTGGTTTAATGGTTTCAGGGCTAAGTGAGAGGCACCTCTAACAAATTAGAAGGAAAAAGAGAAATTATATGTCCTGCATTAGTCACACACTAAAACATCTTCATGTTTCCCCTCCAAATGTGACAGAAATGGCCATATAACTATCACCAACAATATTTAACCGTTGGATGAAAAGAAGCAAACTGAGGCATGATAGGGTTGAAGACGCTTAATGGTAGGGCCACTCTTGCATAGCTGTCAAGTGTCCCTTATTTGAAGAGACAGTCCCTTATTCCAGCGCCATGTCCCGCTGCTGTCCCTTATTGATGGATGTCCCTTAAATGTCCCTTAAATGATGTCCCTTCAATTTCAAAGGAAGCAACCCCGCTCCCTCCCTCCCTGCCAGCCAGGGAGGAGGGAGGCTCCAACTGTGTTGCTTGGCTCTGTTGCTCACCCAATGAGAAGTCTAAGAACGACTGGGGGGTGGAGCTTGCATGCCTTGTGTGTGGCTAGTTAATGCAAGCTGAGGGGTTTTTTGAATGCTGGACGCCATTTTGTTGCACGTGCTGCTGCAAACTTTGCAGTGCAAAGCCAGGCCAGGGAGCCATCTTAAGTTGAGGCTGCATAGGCCTTGTGGTGCATGTGATTCAGATTCTATTCAGTTGAACCTCTGGTTACAAAGTTGGTTGGACAGTGTTCTCGAAGCTACCAGCATGAGTTTGATCGGACTGCAGGAGGACAGGAAGACTGGAGTGCCTGGAACAGGTGAGGCTGCAGGTCCCTTATTTTGGCTGCTGGTCCCTTATTTTCAAATCTGTAAGTTGACAGCTATGCTCTTGGTGGCTTAAATTTCTAATACAGTGGTACCTCGGGTTAAGTACTTAATTTGTTCCGGAGGTCCGTTCTTAATCTGAAACTGTTCTTAACCTGAAGCACCACTTTAGCTAATGAGGCCTCCTGCGGCCGCCGCGCTGCCGGAGCACGATTTCTGTTCTCACCCTGAAGCAAAGTTCTTAACCTGAGGCACTATTTCTGGATTAGCGGAGTCTGTAACCTGAAGCGTATGTAACCTGAAGTGTATGTAAGCCGAGGTACCACTGTAGTGGTTTTATGTTGGCATTTTATCCTGCTTTGGCTGTGATTTGACTTTTTATTATGCTCTTGTAGTAATGATTGTTATTTATTATTTTGACGTTGTAAGCCACTTTGAGAAGCTCAGTAGAAGAGTAGCTAATAAGAAACTTCGATAATTCCTAATACGTAATGGCCAGGTTCCAGGAATTTACTCTTATCATCTGATGGAGAGAAAACAAACCCTTTAGGTAACTAAGTTCTGGTGACCCTCAGTTGAAATTCTGCACTAAAACTGGTTCTTAGATTGTTCCAACAGTCAGAGTGCCCTTGACATATAAATATAGCCCAAGGACATTGTATATATTCCTGTAGAAAAGAGACTACCAAGGTCTAGGAAATTGCTCTGCTCTTTAGCAGAAGGCTAGTTACGCAAATAACTTAATAACCCACTTCACATTTTCACAGAGAAGTCCACTTTGTAGGGTAGCCATTTATAGTTTACCAAAAAAGAAGTTTTGCATCACTTTACCAAAAATAAAATAAAATTGCATCACCAAAAAAAAGGAGAGCAATTTTCACAATATTTGCATATGGTAATTTATACATGTAGGTGCAAATGTCGAAATAATTATGATAATTTAAAAGGTAGGTGACTTCTGTGCCTCTTCACATACCCTCCAACATTTTCCCAATGAAAATAGGGAGGTCCCATTCCATAATGATAATTTTACTATTTATACCCTGCACATCTTACTGTGTTGCCCCAGCCTCTCTGGGCAGCTTCCAACTTATATAAAAAACATAATAAAACATTAAATATTTTTTTAAAAACCTTCCCTATACAAGACTGCCTTCAGACGGCTTGGGGGTCGGATAACTCCATACCGTCCAGCATTTTTCCACTGAAAATAGAGACATCCTAAGGAAAAGCAGGACATTCCGGGATCAAATCAGAAACCGGGATGGCTTCTCTAAATCAGGGATGTCCCTGGTAATTGGTACACTTGTAGGGTCTGTGTTCATTGCTGACTGGATGCTGTCAGCTATTGATGGGCAACCTGAAGGCTCGTGCTCACTCCTTTAATGGTTCCTTATACATTAACCAGATTTTGGCTGGAAAGCCCTAAAAAATAGGGAAACCTTCAGAATAGAGAACTGTTGTCTGTAGACACAATAGGTTACATGGGCACCATTACAAAGCAGGGGAAGCAGTGCTATTTTTCTAGAAAAAGAACTCACCATGAATGCCTCCCTTGGTCTCTCATAATGGAAATTGCTCCCACCTGAGAGGTGCCAGAACTGAGTTCTGGCTGGAAAAAAATCCTGATGGGGAGAAGTGTGGAGGTTTCAGCAGAGCCAAAAATTTCAACAAGATTGTAAAAAGGCCACTCCTGAATATATTAGGGGGAGGGGGGAAGTGTTAAGATTCCTGCTCCTTGTTTGCAGTCATGAGATTATCTATCACATGACGGTGTTATGTTTTCATTCCACAGTGTGGGAAGTGATGGAGACAGGATGTTTTGTGTTACTGTGTTCCATGAAGTGGGACTATTCTATTCTATTCTATTCTATTCTATTCTATTCTATTCTATTCTATTCTCTTTTGCTGTCTGATGAGAAAGAGGAAGAAGCTAAGGCAGAATGCTCTGAGTGTATAATATGTAAATAAACATAGATTAGCCAAAATGGTGAGCTACTGAGTTCTGTTACGCAAACTGCGAATGTTCTGCGGATCCCTAAGTGTGCTAATGCTTTTTGGCATCAGTTGCTGTGATGTTCGGGCAGAAGAAAGCTTTTGAAGCTCCCGAACGATCGACCAGGAGGGAGAGAACATGCCAGTCGGGCATGTGTCTCTACTAGGGTCCTACACGAGAGTAGGACGCTCCTAACAGGAAGCAGTATATTTTAAGAACATTTGTTTTGGATACTGTACTTCAATATAGCATAAAACAACAGCAATTCTGGTTCAGCAGTCACTGTATTTTTAAGTATTCTGCCTACCAAGGAAACAGGCTGGTGTAACTATCCCTCACAACAGTTTTTTTTTTTAATCGAACGAGTGAGCTGAAAAAAAAATATGGATGCTCCTGAGATGTAATCATATCTGGTCTAAGAGTACATACACACCATACATTTAAAGTGTGCTGCTTCTGCAAATAGTCGTGGGAACTATCCACAGAACTACAATTCCCAGAATTCTTTAAAAACTGCAGTTCCCACAATTCTTTGGTGGAAGTCATATGCTTTAAATGTATGGTGTGTGTATAGCAGCCTAAGACATGTTGGGCAAGGTGGGGTAATTGGATGGCAACCACACCCCCTTGCTATCTCTAAATTGTGCCTCTAATGAATTCAAAACCCCTGCAAAACAGTAATATATCAGAGCTCTGATGAGCTGTAGGCTGGCTGTTGCCAAATGTCTCTTTAAACAGAAAGAAGAGGGAGGGAGACATATTTCTTATCCTAAAAGATTTTCTTCATACCTGATTACCATCACCAGTATAACTTCGCATTCTGACATTTCCCTTGTTGTTTATGTTGAAACTTTGATCAGGCTAGCCTGGCTTTAACATAACCCAGATTTGTCAAGAGTACCACTAGGAAACAAATGATTGTTCCCAGTTATTTTTCTTCATATGGGAACCCATTGTAAGCCTAATAATTTACATGTGTATTATAAATATTAACAATGTCAAAACAAGCACGAGAGCAGCAGTTGCTGGCCTGCTAGTAACACACATGGCAAAATGTCTGATTTATAGATAAAGTAGAAAGCCAGGGGGGAACTCCCCTTCTGAAAACTTGGCTTTAAGCCCTCCGTACCCTCATGGACAAATAATTTCCTTTTGTATTCAGTTTGGATATAATATTTTTACACGCCATCTGAATCACTGAGCAGTAAGAGACTCCAGGAGTTCCACCGCTTACTCAGTTTCCTCAGGATGAAAGTTAGTGAAGACTGTGGTGCCTTTAGCATATATGGTTTTATTTCCACATATATGCAACCTGCCACGGCTGGAGTCAGACTTAATTATCTCCTGTCAGTGGAGAAACAGCTGAACTGCCGCTCCTGTCCCCAGAAGTGCTTTGGACTCCAACTTCCATCATGACTGGAAATAATAGGAGCTGTACTCCAAAATGTCTAGAAGATACTCTGGTTTCTCTTCAGATCGTATAAATCTTTCGCCTTTTACAAAATGTCTAGAAGGCAACAGGTTGGGGGAAAGCTAATCTATATAAAGTCTTATGAAAAAAATAAATAAATCCAAAATAAACCTTTTATCTTTATCTGGATAATTTTATTAAGTCTACTTATTTTCAGAGTTTACTTTTCTTGCTATCTTTAATAAATAGCTTATACCATTTTATGTAAACAGTTTAGAAATTTTTATTTTATTTTATAAAGCAGCACATAAATCTTGCTAAATAGTAATAATAATAAATTCAATGGCAAGCCATCATTTTAAACTGTGGGCTGCCTTGACTGCGCTGCTCAAAATCTGGTAAATCCATCAATAAATGTTTTGCTCCACGTTGTGAAATGTTTCTGCTCTTGTTTATTGCCGATTTTCGGCATCTGCGTCTGCACAGACGCGATTTTCGGCGCCGTGGAAGTGAGTCCCCGTGCCGCGCTGCACTGGTTTAGCGCAGCGCACAAGTGGGTGACTCGATTTAGGGGTGGCTTGTGGGCCGGTCAAATGACATCCGCGGGCCGCTTCTGGCCCATGGGCCTTAGGTTGCTGACCCCTGGCTTAAAACATCCAAACACCCTGGGCCAGCTCTGCAACTAACATGTAGCTCCCAACAAGCCCATGTTCACCACCACAAATTCAGTCCTGAGAAACATGTTTACACAGACCTTGCTAAAATAAAAATCTTCCTGAGAGATTAAAACGGAAAAACAGTATCTAATTCCGCAGATGCCTTTCCTTTTAGGCTCTCCTACCACCCACTTAAGCAGAAAAGGAATGCATTATTAATGGTAACACCACATAAATTAAAATAAGACAGTTAACATAAAGTGTTACCACATCTGTAATCTCTAAAATGCCGCGAAATATTTTCCAGTAAACAAAAGCAGGGGGAAGAAGATGACGGCACTTTGCGGAGCTTTCATTGGCGAATGCTGAACATTCTGGAAGAAACCAAATGTACACAGAGTGTGTGTTTGTGAGACAACTAAGTGAATAATGAACTGTACAACCTCCTAGCCAACATTTCGTTATATGGGAATTCTATTTGCAGATTGATACATGGGGAGGAATCTCTTACTTTGGGAATATCACGTTATCAGTTTGAGGGGTCAGTCTGGATCACACATGTAGTTCCTTCCAAATCTGTGACCCTGTGTGTCTGGGATTATAATTTACGAGATGAAACATGCTGAACAAGTCAGACTAGTTCTAGGAAATGGCTTCAGTTGGGAAGGGTGCATGGCATTCAATTGCCCCAATAAAATTGGAACGTCCCATTTTTTATATTTTTTTTGCATGAGAGCATGGCGCCCAAAACATATGTTTTGGGGCACTGCAATCTCACACAGTGCCTCCAAACACACTTTTTGGCACTGTGCTCTCATGTAAGAGCCCGGTCCTGAGAAAAATGCGTCTTCTGGGGTCACATTGCCGCATGGGTCATGTGACTTGCATGGAAGCATGGCCCCGTGAGATGTGCATCCCAGTTTTTCACCACCACATGCTGGTGGGTTTGAGAGTGCTGTCGTGCTCCAGTTCTGCTTCTGGGTTTCCCATAGGCATCTAGTTAGTCCCAGGAATGAAGAAGATACAGAACAAAATGAGCCTCAGGCCAAATGCAGTGGGGTGGTTCTTATGCTCAGATGGAAAAATTCAGCTGCTATGTCCCCAAACGCTTTAGTCTTCTCTTATAGGAAAAGTACTCCAATACTCAGGTCATTTTGGTTGCTATTTACTGCACCTTTCCAGTGATACAGCTTCCTTTTTGAGATGGGGTAACTAAGGTAAAGGTAAAGAGACCCCTGACTGTTAAGTCCAGTCACGGATGACTCTGGGGTTGCGACGCACATCTCGCTTTATTGCCCGAGGGAGCCCGCATACAGCTTCCGGGTCACGTGGCCAGCATGACTAAGCCGCTTCTGGCAAACCAGAGCAGCGCATAGAAACTCCATTTACCTTCCCGCCAGAGTGGTAGCTATTTATCTACTTGCACTTTGACATACTTTTGAACTGCTAGGTTGGCAGGAGCAGGGACCGAGCAACGGGAGCTCACCCCGTCGTAGGGATTTGAACCACCGACCTTCTGATTTGCAAGTCCTAGGCTCTGTGGTTTAACCCACAGCGCCACCCGCGTCCCTAGGGTAACTAAAACAATACACAAATACCAAGGTGTGTCGGTGGATTGTGACAGCCACAGTTTTTATTTGCAGTCCCTATCTGTGGCGCTGTGGGCTAAACCACGAAGCCTAGGGCATGCCAATCAGAAGGTCGGCGGTTTGAAAGCACGTCAAAGTGCAAGTAGATAAATAGGTACCGCTGCGGTGGGAAGGTAAACAGCGTTTCTGTGCGCTGCTCTGGTTCGCCAGAAGTGGCTTAGTCATGCTGGCCACATGACCCAGAAGCTATACGCTGGCTCCCTCGGCCAGTAAAGCGAGATGAGCGCCACAACCCCAGAGTCGTCAGCGACTGGACTTAATGGTCAGGGGTCCCTTTACCTATCCTAATAATCTCTGGCATCAAATCTGGCTGTGCAGTCACTGCTGCTGCAAGCTGAGTTGATGTTTCACACCAAGCATGGCTCCATATCCCTTTTTTGGTTACTCACTGCTTGTTCAGACAAAGAACATCAGTGTAGGAGGAACTAAGTTATCAAAATTTCCTTTATGCTCAGCTCCGGAATCTTTACTTACAGTGCCACCTTAAGATTTAAGATGGTAAAACAGCTGCAGTCTGAGGGGAAAATATCGCACACAGTGCCCTCCATGCTTGCTGTTTTCAAATGAAATTAGATCTGATATATAATGCAACTGTTATGGCAGTATTGAGATAACTGCACTGATGCAAAATATTTCAATATGCTGCTGTTATGACACATAAATCTTGATGTCAATGTATCTGTTCACCTGGAGTCAAACTTAGCAAGCTTTAGGCACCAGGCAAAAATTGTTCTGTTTTCCCCATGCTTTAGACGATTTTCAAGTTTGCCTATTCAGAAGCTTGCTGTTGCTGGAAAATTGTGTTTTTCATTTAACTGTTTTTCATTGCACTTTAAATTTATGCTCTAATAGCCTTTAAAATGTTTTATTGAAAGGCAGGATATTTTTAAATAAATAAATATACTAATAGATGAATTTGTGTAGGTGCTTCTGCTTGGTTAGTGCTGACCCTTTGCAGGGCCTTTTCAGTGATGGCTCCCTGGTTGTGGAATTTCCTTGCTAGTGAGGTGTGCATGTCTCCATCATTCTTAACTTTCAGGAGGAATTTGAAAACTTCCCGTTTACCCAGCCATTGGGTGGCTGAAGAATACTGTTCCTGGCAACTTCAAAATCACTGGATGGAAGTATGTTTTTAACTGTAATTGTTTTTAGAATGATTTACCGTATTTTTTGCACCATAACACTCACTTTTTTCCTCCTAGAAAGTAAGGGGAAATGTCTGTGCGTGTTATGGAGCGAATGCCTATGGGGTGGCGAGGGGATCCGCTGCAGTTGTGAGCAGAGAATCCATGGCTCCCCTTCCTTCCCTCCTCCGTGGCTTGCTTTGAAACAGCAAAGCGGGAGAAGAGCCGCTGAGTGAGGAGGAAAGACAGAGAGCCTGCTTGCTTTAAAGGAGCAAAGCAGGAGAGGAGAGGAGCCGCTTACACGAGTGTAAGCGGCTCCTGTCTGGTTGGCTCCTTTAAAGCAAGCAGGCTCTCTGTCCCTCTCTCCTCCCCACTTGCTAAATAACAGCAAAGATTTTTCAAGCAGGCTCTCTGTCTCTCTCTCCTCCACACTCGCTAAATAGCAGCAAAGTTTTTCGCAAGCAGGCTCTCTGTCTCTCTCTCCTCCCCACTCCTCTTATAAGAGCCTTCTCCTCTTATACCTCTCTTCTGCATTATTAACAGCACCCTTCTCTACCCACCCCACGCGTGTTCCTTGTCCCTTGAGTGCTTTTCCTTCCCTCCCCACTTAAAACATGGTTACAAAGCACGGATCCACACAGATCCTCAGGATTTTTGCACTGGGTCACCCCAAATTCACCATCAGATCACATAGCATGTCCATGGCTACAGCTTGCACCAAAAAAATCACGTACCCACTGTTGCCTGGGGCCGCAGTGGTGCAAAAACGTGGTTACAAAACACGGATCCACATGGATCCTCAGGATTTTTGCATTGGGCTACCCCAAACTCATCGTCAGATCACATGTCTGTGGCCACAGCATGAACCACAAAAATCATACATCCACTGTTTCGTTTAGAATATTTTTTTTCTTGTTTTCCTCCTCTAAAAACTATGTGCGGGTTATGGTTGGGAACGTGTTATAGAGCGAAAAATACGGTAATTTGTTTTAGAATGCTTTGCTTTGTTGTTGTTGTTTATTTTTCCATCCCTTTGCTGCCCTGGGCGCCTTAGGGAGGAATGGTGGGATATCAATTCAAGTAACCACAACAACAGCAATGTAGGTTGACCATGATGCTTGAAACAATCACATGGTCATATAAAGTAGAAATGGGGAACCTCAAGCAGGGGGCACTAAGTGTGTCCCTCTAGATATCTCTGTCCAGACCGTATGATTCTCCCCAGGCCATGCCCCCTCACCAGCCCTGTTTTGCAACCGCAGGTGTTTTGGCTTTGCTGGAACGTGCCCTTAAATTGTGATAATGCTTACCTGGATGAAGGATGAAGAGATGGTGTGTGGATGCAGAAACCTCTGACTTTTGCAGGGCTGGAATGTAGCCTCGCGACGGGGTGAGCTCCCGTTGCTCGGTCCCTGCTCCTGCCAGCCTAGCAGTTTGAAAGCACGTCAAAGTACAAGTAGATAAATAGGTACCACTCTGGTGGGAAGGTAAATGGCATTTCCGTGTGCTGCTCTGGTTCGCCAGAAGCGGCTTGGTCATGCTAGCCACATGACCCGGAAGCTGTACGCCGGCTCCCTCGGCCTATAGAGCGAGATCAGTGCTGCAACCCCAGAGTCGCTCACGACTGGACCTAATGGTCAGGGGTCCCTTTACCTTTACCTTTAAGAATCTCATCTGTTGCTGGTGGGTGTACTTTTGCCTCTGGTTCCACCCATATTTTGCTTCTGGTCTTCCCCAATGCCAGCACACAGTCTCTGAAAAGTTGAGCATTAGGGAATGCAATCCTCAGGCTGAATTCCCACCCTACCCCACCTCTCATATAAGGTTGGACCATATATTGATGTAAATGAGAGAAACATTGCTTGCTGGTGCACTTCTGTTGTGCCTACAAATCCATACTTAAACTCAAGACCACAGTCCCTGTACCAAAGAGAAAAGAGGAGACTCTGACTCTCACCAGGCAACTTTAAAATGTCTGTTGCAGCTGTTGAGTTAATAAGGATTGTCGATTGTTTTTAAACACAAGATGGTGGTGAAACAGTTAAAAGCATTATCATTTCCAGCATGTAAATTATCAGCTCAAACAGAGCTAATATGATATCACATCCTATCTCAACACCTTCTTAATTTGGACTGCGGTGCCTGTGCCAGTATTTTAACAATTCCAGGAAGAGTTATAAAACATATTCACTAGTTCATAACTGTACAGAAATTCATGCAGAAAATGCTATGATGAATAACAGGGCCCACAGGCATGTCAAGCTACACATTGGCCTGGATTTATATTTAGCTTAAATTACCAAGATCCGGGGCTCTGGAGTTGTGGGGCTATTCCAGTTGGAATCAATAAATCTTTCCTAACGTAGGTTTGAAAACATATAAATCATGTGTGCTGCACTCATTCTGAACTGGACCGGGCAACCCGATCTTACTCCGTCTTGAAATGAATAAGAGCTTGCAGAATTTGCAGGTGGTTAAAAATGAGAGCAAGCAAAACAAACTACATTGCAACTTCTTCTTCTACCTAACTCTAATTCTTCCCCAAATAAGTGCTGCTGCTGCTGCTGCTGTCGTTGTTCTTAATTAAATTTGTTTATTGCTCTCCATCCAAAGATTGCAGGATGGTTCGCAACGTAAAAATACAAAAACGAGAACACAAAATACATAACAAAACGAAACCGAAGCCCTCCCCTCCCACAAACACCTTTTAAGATTGTTAATCAGCCAAAGGCCTAGTTGTAGAGAAATGTTTACACCTGGCACATAAAGTAGCAAAACAAGTGACTGCATAGCATAATACTCCATGGAGAATGGGCCTATCTATTAACCATGACGGCTAAATTGTTCAGAGGCCACTGAATACCAGCTGCAAGCAGTCAAGGGCTTTGGGAGGAACAGCATCTTCATATCTGTAGGAAATGAACAAACATGCCAATTCTTACATTCCTTCTCTTCTTGTCCACTTCTTTCCCACTAGAGAGTGCTATGAAAGCCCTTCTTTCCCTTGAGTTGTTAAGATTGTCTGGACAGAGGAACTGATGGCGAATGCATCAATCATGGGTAGGCAAACTAAGGCCCGGGGGTCGGATCCAGCCCAATCGCCTTCTAAATCTGGCTCACGGATGGTCTGGGAATCAGCGTGTTTTTACATGAGTAGAATGTGTACTTTTATTTAAAATGCATCTCTGGGTTATTTGTGGGGCATAGGAATTTGTTCATTATTTTTATTCAAAATATAGTCCAGCCCCCCCACAAGGTCTGAGGGACATTGGACTGGCCCCCTGATGAAAAAGTTTGCTGACCCCTGGCCTTAATCATCCTAGCACTTACCAGTTCTTAATAGTACTTTTCATAGGGAGATTGGCTGATTGCTTTCAGTAGTGGACTTTCTACATCAGTTCCAAAGTGGACAGTACTGCCCCCGGGGGGAGGGGGGATTACCTAGGTGGGCGCCAAAAAGCAAGTGGGAAGCAGGGCAGCACTGGAGGCGTAAATGACTATCAGATTTTGAAAAGCTGGTATCACTGGATCAAGTCCATCAGTGTTGTTGAATTAATTAAACTAAATAGTTTTAACTGGGTTTTGAATAAATGTGCCATTATTGTGTCATTATTGGGCAATGAAAACCACTATCTGAAGGTTCCACTGGGAGTCCACAGGGCCAAGGCAGGACACAAGGCAGGAAACCAGGCAAGGACAGGTACAGGATCTCTGGCAGGATCTAGCATACAGCAACGTTGCTCCCGCAACCTGGGGCGGGGTCCAACAGCCTTTTATCTTTGTTGGGGTAGCGGCTGGTCCTGATCCCCTGGCGACTCCCCTCCCTGTTTCGCCTGAAACTAAGCACTCCTCCTGTGAGTACTCAGGTCTCCCCTTCTCTCGGACCTTAGTCTCTGCAGCTCAGGAGATGTTGTGGGTTACTAGACCCAGAGGCCGCATCAGCCTCTCCTGACCCAACTGGTAGTGGAGCAACTGTAAGTGATGGCTCAGCTGAAGGCAATGAGGTAATCCCCTCATCTGGAGCCAGGGCAGGCTCAGGCCCCTGACTCGGCTCAGCTGGTGTTTGTTGCAGGGGAACCTTTGCAGACTGGGACTTTTCAGGATCAGGCCCCAGACTTGGTTCAGATGATGCCTGAAGCAAAGGATCTGGTGCAGACTGAGTCTCCTCCGGTTCCGAGTCCGAGCCCGAATCCCAAGCCATCACACTACCTACCTACCTCCTGCCTTTCAATCAAATGATTTCCAAGGAGTCAGGAACATTATCCATCCTTTTGTTTCTCTGAACTATGGAAAGGTCATTGAGCCCCGCCTCTCAGCTCTGTGGCCCTGGGGCAACAGACCAGTTCTGGCAAATAGGAGGGAATCAAACTTCCTGTGGGACCATTTGCTAACCAAATATGTTGTGGGCACCATACACACAGCACAACCAAGCACACGTGGAACCCCATTATATCAGCTGTAACGAAATGCTTTCAAGCCTAATTTTGGCAGGGTGGCAGTGGTGAGGGCCTGTGACACACTGGTGACACACTGGTGACCTCTGTTTTAAAACACTTTGTTTATTTGTTGCATTTATATCCACCTTGTTCTACAATGCGCGCAAGGTGGTGCTAATCTTTCCCTCCTTGTCATTTAACCCCGCACAACAACCCTGTCAGGTAGGATAGGCTAACAGGCAGGGACTGACCCAAGGTCACCTATTGGGTTTCATGGCCAAGTGGGGATTTGAACCCTGGTTTCCCAGGTCCTCGTCTAACAGTCTAACCACTACACCACTCTGGTGAAGCATATATTATTATGCTTTAGGAAAGATTAAATTTATCTGCAACTTGTTGCACCATGGAAGAGCTCTGCAAATGCCACACTGCTGTTGCTGTTATATTTGTGAATGGCAGCAGTTCCTTGTGATGTGCTGCAAACTGGCTTCAAAGCCTTGTGATGTATTATTGCAAACTGGCTTCAAAGCCGTTCTAGGCTTCAAAAGCGGTTTGTGAAATAGCAGAGAAATTAAACCAAGCTCCTCACCCGGATTCAGCCCTGCACATTTCTGAGGCAGGGTCCAAAGTAGTAAAATAGCAGGAAACGTAGTATCCCATGAACGGATAGATTTGACTATGGGAGGTCTTAATAGAAACGACTGTGCTACTGCATTTGTGCTCAGTTTTGCTCTGAAGGCTCTGAAGTTTCAAGAGATTAATAGTACAAAGTCTGGAATACCTCCAAGTCAACCAACTTCTGACTGGTTTACATCACGCCCTGTTCATGAGCACAGCGTGATCCTGTGGAACGAAGTCAGCCATGAAGTAGGTTAATCAGTAAAGGAGTAGGGCTCCAAACCGGGATTTTATGCTAACCTCACAAATCGGAATTTGGTGCTGAAGCTTCTCTCTGCTTGGTACCTATTTGAAAATAACAGTTTGAATCAGGCGTGACTCCACTTATAATAATAACTGTAAAGAACAGCACAATAACAGCGGAAGGAGGTGCTTTTATTCCGAGGGGAAGCGAAGAGACCCTCTGAGCAAATTGCTGAAATAGTGCAAACAGTAACAGCTCATTTTTTTGAAAGTGAGCTGAATGAGGTTTAAATGAACTTTTATGTCTGGCCATGACAGAAACTGTGTATATCAATCAAGGCAAAAACTTTAGGAAAATAATATGTACGGTAAAGGAAACATGAGGGAATGTGGTGCTTCCTGTAGTCTTATGCTGTTATAGTTTGCTGAAGAAAATCCCAAGCAGGGCTGAGTAAATGTGTCAGTTTAGGTTTCTTGCTTTTCAGATCTCCACTTTTCCATGAAGTTGTTACAGAGGCACTGTGGATGGAGCCTTGTGAGAGGGGCAGGCACATGGATAAAATATAGACAGCAGGGCTGGCCCATCCGTGAGGCAAGGTGAGGCAACTGCCTCAGGGGGCAGGACCCATAGGGGTAGCAGGTCTGGCCTCTAAGGAATGCATCATCTGCTACTACTGCCACTGCTGTGGCGGCAGCGAGAGCTGTGGCATGCTCCTTGGAGGCTGGGTTTTCCATCTCCTTGAGAGCCCCTCCCCGCATAGCACCTTGCCTTGTTTGCATTGCAGCACGGAAAGTCTGAACTGTGACATTTTGCCCAGATGCACTATGTCAGTTTGTTCTGCAGGACGCTATTTTTAAGAAATGAAAAATGGGCTGCTTATTTAGGAAATTTCTGTACTTCTCTTCATAAAATCCATCCCAGACCGGTTCGCAAATTAAGCTAAAATTACAATAGCGGCAAAATAATCCCGCGGCAGAGTAAGAAAGTTTGGGGGCCATTCAATTAACTGAAATGCATGTGAGAATAAAAACATATTAACCTGGAAGCTAAATGGTTACAAGCTGGGTACCACTGGGGAGGATGTTCTGCAACTGGGGTTTTATGGATGAAAATGTCCTCTTCCTAGTTTTCAACCACTTAACTGCAAATGACGGCAGCGTTGTGGAAGATCTCAACACCTGAGAAGATTGGTATTGGAGAAGGCTGTCCATATGGTACCTAGGTCCCAAGCCAGGAAGGATAGTTTAAAAGCAGCACCTTGAAACTGAACTCAGAAGCAAATTGATAACTGGTGTAGATTTCTCAAGACCGTCAAGATATGGAAACCGTGCACCATCCCAGGTAATACTCTGGCTGAAGTACAGTGGTACCTCGCAAGACGAATGCCTCACAAGACGAAAAACGCGCAAGACGAAAGAGTTTTCCGTTTTTTGAGTCGTTCCACAAGACGAATTTCCCTATGGGCTTGCTTCGCAAGACGAAACGTCTTGCGAGTTTGTTTCCTTTTTCTTAAAGCCGCTAATAGCCGCTAAGCCGTTAATAGCCGCTAAGCCGCTAATAGCCGTGCTTCGCAAGACGAAAAAACCGCAAGACGAAGAGACTTGCGGAACGGATTAATTTCGTCTTGCGAGGCACCACTGTATTTTGAAGTACAGTGGTAACTCTGGTTACGTACTTAATTCATTCTGGAGGTCCGTTCTTAACCTGAAACTGTTCTTAACTTGAGGTACCACTTTAGCTAATGGGGCCTCCTGCTGCCGCCGCCGCATGATTTCTGTTCTCTTCTTGAAGCAAAGTTCTTAACCTGTGGTACTATTTCTGGGTTAGCGGATTCTGTAACCTGAAGTGTCTGTAACCTGAAGCGCCTGTAACCCAAGGTACCACTGTCATCAAAACTTCTGAAGCATCTTCAAGATTGAACCCAGACAATTTTAGTTAATCTTAAATATATTTAGTGGAAACAAGCCAGCTTCAAAGCACAGTTTATGAAGCCAGCTTGTTTTTGCTAACAAAAGCTAAATTTAACCATAGTTTAGGGTATGGACAACACACCATGAAGAAAATTCTGGTCTCTTCCTGCAGCTGCATTGAAAGATGAGAGGGGAAGGGACAGCAGGGGAGGTTCACATGCTTAACATAGCCACCCACATTACAAGCATACATGTATGTTAACTTCCTCAAAGAAACATCTTAAACTTTGAAACCTTTGTACGTTGGGAATCCATAAACTTGAGATGTATTTTTAAAATGTGGTTACGTTATTACAACATATTATTTTCACTAATGAGCCGATCCTGATTTTGAATTAGCAATGAAGCTGTATATGGATTTTTCCCCTGAGATTTTCTGGAATGCAGGACCACTACATAAATTCATATATGACATGCAATAAGTAACACTGAGAGAATAATTGTTACAAGATGTTCGAGAACTGAGTACGGCTCCAAACATCTTTCCTAAGAACTGTATGGGCAAAATTAAACCTATAAATTAAAGACATTAAGCACAATTAAATCAATCTCTCTGTGCATCGTTTTAAAAATAAATTGTGTCCGGGGTGCCAATTTGACTTTTACGTTCCTAGTTCAAAAAATGCTTCAGTAGAGAAATACATTTTTTTCTTAAAACTTTCAACAAAAAATGGAAATTGTCAATCATTGTTTGGGAATTGTGGTGAATTGGATGAGGGCCAATAAACTGAGCTTGCACCTTCGGAAGATGAATGGTGGGTTGGTACTTACTGTGTCCAGGAAAAATTGGCCAGTTGTATTGCATCCTTGTAAACTGCTTAGAGATTATTATAGCCAAGCAGTAATGTATATAAATTGTGTAAATAAACAATTTTCCTCATCCCCCCCCCAAACCATTTGAATTCTATGGATTCCAAATTGTAATACAGGCAATTCTCAACTTAAATATTTTTTTCCAGGATGCTCACCCCTTTTCTGCCAAGCGTGTAAAGTTGAATGGATGCATAAGTTAAATGTGCATAAGTTGTGAGTTACTTGTACAATAAAATACTACAGATGAGAAATAAAATAAATAAAAGGAAATGAATGCACTCATTAAAATATGATTAAAAATTGTCCAATTACAATTGCCAGAACAGGCAGAATAGTGTTCTGTCAACACCCCAAGCATTTTTCAGGTGGTCTATGAGGAAAAATGTTTGGGAACCACTGACTTAGAGCAACCCAATTCCTATAGTTTTTGTAATTATTATTATTAATTAAATTTCTATACTGCCCTTCATCTGAGGATCATAGGGCAGTTTAGTTTACACAAAAATACGTAACTTAGTTACAAACAAAACCAAAAACCTCTGCCCATAAAAGCAATAGTTGTCTGCATTTCTCACACGTATAATTAGAATTTGATTTTTAGACCGGCTATAATACGTTTCAGTTACTACTAGCCCTTCGTTAACACCATTCACAAGAAAGGCTTGGCATTCATTTTTAGTTAATGTGTGAAAGCATCCTCAAGTGAATTGATTGGTAGATAACATTTGCCACCTTACAACCAGGCACCTTGCGGATTATCCTGCCATGTTTGTGGCTCAAAATGCACTGGATTATTAAGGGACTTATTCTGATTAAAGCATAATCATGATCAGATGAATTACATAATGTTAAATCATCATCGTTAATTAAGTTTACAGACATAGACAAGAGGCTACTAATGCCTGATGGTTACTTTAGCATTTCGTCACTGTCAGTTGTAGGGATGGGAAGCAAAACATGCTGAACCCACCAATAAAATAATCCACGTTCGTTATATATATATATTTTATAACACACACACTGGCATTTGATGCCTGCAGAAACCTCTTGATCTCAAATATATTTCTGAAAAGGCTGCATTTATTCATTTCCCCTTCTCCTCTCCCTCCCACCCACCAAAAAAACACCTCTTTTAATTTATGATGCACAAAGAACTCCAAAAAAGAAGAGAGTGGACCATGCGCAAAAAATTACGCACGCCGTGGCAACCTTGTAATTTTGTGAGATGAGAGCATATATGTATGTTATCATGGCTTTCCCCCCCCTTTTTTCTTTTCAATAGTTGGGAGAACCAGTGCTCTTGAATTGCTCTCTCTCCCTTTAACCCGGCATAATAAAGCGAGGGGCGGAAAGAAAAAGAAGCCAACGGCAACTCCACCCGACGCCGCTAGAGTTCTCCTTCTCCCAAAGATCCGCGGCTTCGTTCTTTTAAACCCTGTTTACCCCCAGAAAGCTGGAAGTGTGGACAGACAGGGAGAGAAGAGAGAGAGAAAAATTCAGACACAATAAAACTCCGATGGGGGGAAGAAATATGTAGGAGGAGGAGGAGAGGAGGAAGGAGGCAGCAGCCTTGGGGGAAGAGAGGATTGAAAAGTTTCGCCTGGGTTAACTTCTCCTCTTCTTCTGCTTCCCTCTCCTTTCGCAGCCACAGAAAGAGCAGCAGCCCAAAGCACAAGGTGAGAGAGACGCTCTTCGGTCTGGGGAGGAGGAGGAGGAGAGCAAAGGGGGGCGATTGTGGGGGGGGGGGAGAGAGAAAGAGAGGCACGACTTTGAAATTTACAGCCCTGTGGGAGAGATTAGGATGTGCGCCTTTCTGGGAGAGATTAGGGTGGGTGGCTGGGAGGCGAGGGGAAGGCGGCGTCTCCGGCGTCTTCTTTTTTCTTTTTAAATATATGATGGAGGATTATAAACATGGCGCCTTAAAAAAGAGAGAGAACGAGAGAGAAAGAAACCTCTACAAAATCATGTACACACCCGAGCCCACAAGAGGAAAGGGTTTTGCTTTTATTTATTTTTTTGTAATGGGGGGAGGTTGAGCCTGCGTAACATGCCCCTTTCTGTAGGTATATATGCGTGCAATGCACAGATGAGATACATGCAGCACATATAAGGTCTCAAATGCGTGTGCGTGGGGATCGCGGCTGCAAATAATAATAATCATCATCGGTGGCGCCCACTGGTTTGGTGTTTTTCGTCTGAATCGTGTTTGGTTTTTTGTCGTGCAAAACAAGAATACGGGTCGGGAATGCACTGGTCGCTGATTTTATCATCCATAACAATTCTCTCTACCCCCCCCCCACCCCAACACACCCTGTTGGGGTCTTAACGATTTTATGGGGGTATTCTAGCCTGTATTAAAAAGTTGCATCTGCTGTACCTGCGGGTAAGGTGGGGAAGGGGCTTCGCGGGGCAGAGGCGGAGAGTCTGGGAGAGGAAAAAAGGTGTGCGCGCGTGTTAGACAAGCGGGGAGCGGCGGCGAGGGTGGTGGGAATTACTTTCCGGTTGCGGCCTGCCCAGAACCGTGGAGCCGGGGCCTCGAGTGGCTGGGCACGCCGGCAAGGCGCAACCCTCCCCGGCCGCAACCTTTCTCCCCTTCCCCTCCCCTGCGCGGTTGGGCCTCCCAGACGGAAGACGCCTGTTTGCTTCCCTGCGCGTCCCTCCCTCCTCTCCCATCTCGTCTGGCTGTGGCTGCTTTTGGAGGCAGGTTTGGACCGAGTTAATGGTAGGGGTTGGGTGGGGTGGGAAGAAGAAGGGGAAGCTTTCCCCATAGGGAAAGTCAAGGTGGGAGGAGACGGGGCTGCTTGAACGCCCTCCTGCCCCACAACACCGGGGGAAGCGGGGAGGCGCCTACCCACGCCCACTTCCCCCCTCCCCAAAAAAGAAAGGTGAGGGGAGACGGTGGGTTGGGTTTCTTTGCCTGGCCCTCCTTGGTGAGGAATAATAGGGCAGGTTTTACCCTTCAAACAGGAAAAGGGTGGGAAGGTTATGCTCATTGTTATTGGGGGTGGACAAGGCTTAAGAATAGCTGGCCCCCTCCCCCCCAAAAAGACCTTCCCCCCCAGTGGGGTAAGGTAGTGCATGAGGGTTATTTTGGGTGAAACTGACTGTCCCCATATAGGAAAGGTTGATGCAGGAATGCCCTGCATTGTCAGGCCTACAGGATGTGGGTCTTTGCCAAAAAGAGAGGGAGATAAATGCACAGGTTATTACTTGATTTCCCTCCCCAAAAGGTTTTTTTATTATTAAAAAAAAACCACAATAACATAAAGGTTAATGGCAGTGCTATTTTTCTAGAAAACAAGGTGCTGGAACTCGCCATGAACACCTCCCTTGTTCTCTAGAATGGCAGTGTTGCCAGAACTGAGTTCTGGCTGGAAAAAAAGCCCTGGTTAATGGGTACATATTCAGGAGAACATAATGTTCATAAGTTATGACTTCTTAAGGCTACTGGTGTCCTCGCTGCAAGGGTTCTGAAGGAGTGTTTGAAGCTCAAATGGGGATTTCCCTCACCCTTTCAATCAAGTTTTGATGGATTCTGAACTGAGTTGTTTAACTGGTTGCTTCATGTTAACATGGTGTACATCCCTTTTAATGGATGAAGGATTGTTTCTGGTCTACTGGAGTTCTTCACTGCTTTTTATTCCAAATTGATGTAGTGTAGGTCTTCTTTCTTCAAGGCTGCTGGTTTGCGTAACTTGGTGGCTGGGGTTTGTCCCTGTTGCACAAAGCGTAAGCATGCAAAGGCTTCCCCGATGTGTTGCAAGGATAAGGTTGTGCCATCAACACAGGAAGGGGGAATTTTAGACTGTGGGGCGAAATGTGGCCCTCCAGGCCTCTCTGTCAGGCCCTCAGGACTCTCCCTAGACCACACCTCTCAACAACCTTGCTCTTCCTGCCTAGAATGAGTCCTTGAACTTTAATAATGCTTGCCTAGTTGGAGGATAAAGAGGGATGTGTGTGAGCATTTGTAGAAAGAAGCATACTGTACAAGGCAACATTGAATGGTCAGTGGCCCCAGCCAGCTTTTGCATGTGGCCCCCCAGAAGGTTACCTAGAAGGGAATGCGGACTTCAAGTTGAAAAAGGATCCCCACCCCATTCTAACAGTGGAGTAGTTATGCTGGCATGCTGTTGTATCATGTTATGCTCTCTCAGTGCTCCTCTAAAGTGAATAATGGCCTAATGCGTCTAAATGTTTAATGAGATGGTAAATATATTTATTACTTTTTTATTCCATCTTTGCTTTGTGTAGCCAAAGGCGGCATACATGGAGTTTCCAGGTAGTTGATCAAATCTGGGCCTGTTTAGTTTCAACAGCACTGCTTCAAAATGTGCCTTCAAGAGCTCTGGTGTCTTGTTTTGTTTTCTCTGTGGGTTTGTGAAGCCATCACACATTTCCCCCCAGAGACATTCTTTTCTTTAGCCCTGTCCTACAACTAATTATGTGTCCTCTGATGAGGCATTTCCTACTATAACATCTCCTTCATAGTGTAGCTTGAGTAGAAAGGTAAAAACACCCCGAAAACCATACTGAAATAAATCTGTTAGATGTTTTAATCCCAAATCCTATATTCCACCAATGAAATGCCACATTGTAGAAAAGCCACTCTGTGTAACCCCCCCGAAAAACTTAAATTTGTCAGTTATGAATCATAATAAAACAAAACATTGAGGAAATTGGTCCTGCTGCATCTTTAAGCATTGAAAACATATTTTTTAAAGATTTCAATACATTAAATATAGATCCCACCCACCCATTCTAGTTGTATTTCCAAAATAATGAATCATGCATATTCTGCTGCCACAGCAGTATAAGAATCTGGATCAGGAGATTTCTTCTCTTCCATGAAAACCTAATTATTTTTGTTTCGCCCATTGCTCAAATTCCAGCATTTAAATTCCCATAATATTTATTATTTTAAACTGTTCCATAAACAAGTAATGAATAGGGTGGAATTTGCAGCACAGAAATACAGCAGGTTATGTTGTATTATCATATCAAAATATATATGAAATATGAAGCTGTGGAGTTTCATTATATTCTGTGGTGTCTTTATATGCTGGGGTCCTATGAAGCATGAACATAAAGAACATATATGTGACACCCCTTACTTTAGGATGCATCTCATATTTCAGGGCATCTGACAGCACTGAGAGAATTTAGCAATTTCAGCCAGATCCTGACTTCATGACTCCACCACCAGCAGGATAACATATTTGTATTTTGTGATGCTTAATCCGGTATAATTACCGTATTTTTCCGTGTATAAGACTAGGGTTGTTGTGTTTTTACCAAAAAAATAGGTTTAAAATTGTGGCTCATCTTATGCACGGGTGGTGCTGAGGGGTGTTTTCTTAATTTGGAGTCCCCCAAAATAGGGGGCATCTTATACATGGGGGCATCTTATGCACTGAAAAATACGGTTATTCACCACACTTCCTTCCATTCACTAATACAGAAAAAGTAGATCGCCCATAAGCCTTATTGGAAAGATGTAAATATTTTAAAGGGGTATCTTATTGCCAACTTTTATGCTATTTGTATTAGTGCTAATCAGCCCCGCCTCCAAATTGTGCTCTATGAAGAGTTTGTTGTTGTTTATACCCAGCTTGGGGATGTTAATCCTAATAATTCTGTAATTCCTAATTTCTATGGAGAACTCAAATTTTATTCAGGTAGAGAATTTTAGGGATTTCCTTTTATATTGCCATTTCAAATGACGTACATATAAACAATGATAACCAGGCACTACAGGCCTTGATCTTTCTGTCTGCTTGCACAATACTCTTCAGAAGCAGATTACTTTCTGTTTCTTTATGAGGAACGTCACATAAATGGCAGAAGATATGACAGCTGTGGTTTTAGAGTTTGGTCTGTTTCTAAAATAACTTGGACAGCACAAGCCCTGGTAGAACACTGAGCTGCAAATTTTATATTACACTTTTCCATGTGCAAAATCCTTTACTATCCTTAACCTCATTTAATATCACAATAATCCTGGGACCTAGGTTAGACTGAGAGATGACAGAGAGGACCACCTGTTGACCTTCGTGGTTGGAGCAGGAATCTGGAGTGGGATTCGGTTTTTTAACAGCGCCCCACGGCAACTCACAACAACCTGCTTTTAGATAACATTTTTTACAACGTGGCATAATGCAAGTGTTCTATAGAACATTAAAAAAAACAACCTCTGAGTGGTAGGATTCTGTAATCAGGAACAAAGTGTTGCATCACTGTCTGTTTTATTGTGTTTTAAATATACTGTGAGCTGCCTTGAGGACTTTGGTTGGTAGGAGGGGCATAAATAGTCCTAAATAAACTAATAAAATGAAGTAGAGACAAGATTATTCTGAAGGAGAGTCAACGTCAGTTTTCAGAACGCAACAGAAATTTGGGAGGGCCAGGAGCATTAGAATGGAAAACTTGTAAGTCCGTCTTGTTCAGCCTGGGAAATAGGAGAGATACCACTAAGATAGTTGGAGAGGTGGAAGTTCCCTCGGCCCAGATGTTATTTACGCAGAAGGTTCCAGGTTAAATTTCTGGCATTTCCATTTAAAAACGACCTTGGAGACCTGCTGCTGTGTCTAGAAATACAACCCTTATTTCTATATTGTCTAACACTGAGAGTAACATCTATGAGCAGTTACATCTTTGTAAGGATTTTGTTAGAAGTCTCCTTGTTCACCCTTCAGCCTTTCTCAAAGCTAAAGTGGGGCTATATTTATGCTGGGCTTGGGGTATAAGCATTTTGAATTCTTAGCTCCAAATGTTAGGCGTTCCTTTATTCAGCCGTAACATATATAATAGCTGTGTCAGTGTGCTAGGTGTGGGGTTATATGGGGGCAGCTTTACAGCAGAAGATTAAATCAGAACTCTCAAAAGAACTCTGAGCACAAGCCAATTTTATATTAGTGTAAGGAATGCACTAGAATAGATTAAACCAGATTAATGTTCGCAAATGGGATGATAACCGAAAGTATGGAAATGAGTAAATGTTGGAGCGGAATGAAATTGGGCCAGGCTATGTGTAAATGGTTATACGTAAGGTGCTTATGGAGAAATCAGTAATGCAGTATTTCATTGTATTTTTCTGGCGCAGTTTTGTTAGCAAAACAAAGCAGCACACCCTTTCCGGCACTAGGGCCTTGGAAATGCTTTCTTGTTGAAGAACAACAGAATTGCTTGATTATGGGTCTTCCATAAATCAGTTGTTTTGCAGAAGTAGAAATGGCACTCGCTTAAGAAACGCTAATTGATTAAATGGCATTAAAATATAGAAACTGCCAGTATATCAGATATTGATGTGTTATGGTGTAGGGCAATTTTACTTTGCATTTTGACCTTCTAGGTTAATCATCCCGCAGGTCAGATAGCAAGACAGAAGAAAGGGAGATCTTTTCACTTCTAAGAAATCTTCTTTTGTTTAATTTTAAGCATTGTTCGATTTGCTTTTCAGAAAAATTGAGACGAGTAGGTCTGAGGGTAACGAAAGTCAACTAGTAGTTAGTTCATTTTTCATTAATCACAAAAGCCCAGGCTTCTCTCATCAGCCATTTGGAGCACATACTGGTGTTTTAAGAGAATGCAAAAAAATTTCTCTCTCTTTTATATGAGTTTAACATACAGTCAGAATTGTCGGTTTCATAGGCTTCCATTTTATGCATGTATTGAGAGCTAAATAAATATTTGTTAACTTGCCTGGAAATGTTTATGGGGGACCTTACGGTTTGCAAATTGAGAACGCTACAGAGTATTTCACACTTTAGGACATTCTGTTTCCTGTTGATCTGTTACTTTATTATAATTTTGGTTGCTCTATGAATAAACACTTATATCTTATCCTTATTGGTATCTGTTGGATTTCTTAGGCTTTATTTGTAAGTAATTATTCAGTGTGTCTTTATTATATTGGAAGCTAATTGCCTACTGCCATGGTGGCTTGTTACAAAATATGTGGCATCCCTTCAATTAATGGCTATTTTAATTTCCAAAAAACAACAACAAAAACAACAACAACAAAAACCCCCACACACAACCAAACTCATCAACAAGTGGCTTATACTTATCACAAATTAAGCATGAACACTATAGAACAACCATGACACTTGATTGGAAATAATCATAGTTGTTTGTACTACAAATGTAATTTGTACCGTGGCTTAATGCTCCATAAACCCTTATCCATTGTTCATGTTGGTGCCTTCACATTTCTATAATTTTATGAATGCTTGGAACAGCTGCTATTTTCATTCTTTAATAATTAGCATAGTTGCGTATTATTATTAATTTTATTTAGTGATACAGGTTCCATGCTTGAAGCTAAGCAAGTGTAAGTCAGTGCACAGATGGGAGACTGCAGAGAAACTTTGTGTCCACCACCTTGAGTTCTTTGGAAGTCAGTGGGATAGAAATGAAATAAGTAAAATAAACGGTGGAAAGTATATGAGAAGGAAGCCAGAACTCTGAGAGTAAACACTTCCCCCCCAAAAAGAGCCACAGAACTCCTGGAAGCAGGGAAGGTGACATGTATGCTGATGCCATGGTATAATAGCACTTGTACTTAATGTATTTCTGTAAGGTTCTGGATAAGTAGATACTTTTCAAAGGGTGTAAGCTTTCTGTTCTATAGATCACATAGAATTGTGTTGTAAAATCTACATTAAATATATATATCTCTATATCTCTATATCTCACTGGGGAAAGTCTGTGTCATGACATTCTGCTCCCTCAAATTCAGAAAATGTATTAAAACTGTCACTGAATAAACAAAAATCCTTAATATGCACTCATCTCACGTGTCTCTTATTCCTTCTTCGTTTATCCATGCAAGTATTACCTCCCAGCTCAGCCTTGCTCTTGCCTATTTAGGATGTGCATAATTTCACGTGAAATTAAGAAGAACAAATTCCTCTGAGATTGTAAAAATCCATTTTCTTTTCAAAGTACTGCCTTTACAATGTGCAATAATACCACTACTTACTATCTATCTATCTATCTATCTATCTATCTATCTATCTATGGTGCTACACAAGTTATTTGACAAGTAGTCCTGGGAAATTCTTCAGCTCAGGGATACCACCCATAAGCCACAATATGGGGCTAAATGCACAGTTGCTTGATGATGGTACTAAGTAGGGAACTATATTGAGGTCAGTTCATTCCCTCTTTTCCAGGACATGGTTAATATTTATTTATTACATTTATACATCACTTTATACCAACATGGAACTCATAGGGCTCCCATGGCCAGACCAAGACCTGCAGAGCTTCTGTTGCTTTGATACATCATCTGCTTTTAGACCATTCCTTGGAACTAAGGATGAGCAAGGAATATCAGTCCTCTAACTTCCTACTACAGTGTTCCAGTGACAGATATATTGGTGGTGGGAATCTTGAGTTTCATGTCAGCTACCATCTTGATGAGAAGTGCTGGATTGCAACAAGTTCCATGAACTCCAGTTCTGTTCCCAAATTTATCTTCCCCATAGGTTTGAGAACTTTGGCTTGTTTTGTGTCTCCAAGCCTTCTTTATGTGAATGTGTGTGTCCCTGTCTCTTGAAAAAATCCTTGCTTGCTGTACTACACCTTTGCTTCTTTCCATTCAGCAGAGGAGAAAGGAAAGAGACATGGAGTTGTATGTTTTCTCACTCACTTATTTACTAGATTTATGCAGTATACCTACCACCTTTTGTCTGAAGATCTCAGAGCGGTTCACTAGATAAAAATACAGGATGAAAGCACAAAATAAATAGTTAAAAACAAAACACTGACCATCGGTTAAGGCAAAAAAACCCGTAGTTAGTGTTTCCTACAGTTAAGCTGCATGTATTCGATGACAATGAATGCAACAGCATGCCCAAATGTATGTATAAAGTTGTCTAGTAGGCAAGTCTATTGGCCCCAAGCATCTTAGAAGCAGAATGAGACAGAAGCAACTGCAAGGCCAACACTGTGCCCTCTCTGACAGTGCAGAAGGTTTTGTTTCCTCCTAGTTTCCATCAGCCACTTTGACCTTTACACTTGCCTTTCAGCAGAGAGATGCTTAATTGATATAACTGACAGCTTTAAAAATTGGCATGTTGTTCTGCAGTGAGCACTGAATAGGTCCAGGTGGTAGCTGCGGTGGCCTCTGTTGAGACGAGTTTAATTTTCAGTTCAGTATGTAATTGATACATCAGATTTCAAAATTGTTCCAGTCACAGTGGTTTACATGTGTAAGCACTCGGGAGATAAGGCGGTGTGGTAGGTGGAGCTAAGCTGGAAACAAGCAGTGGCTTGACCAGTCCTAGGAAAACACAATTTGAGTTTGCAAGGAGGAAGGACTGACAAATGTAACCATGTATTTCTGCCATGTAAACAGCATTGGTGTAGCCTTGAAAATCATTTAGGGGGTAAGTCATCCAGTGTCCTCCTTCATTCACCTGCCCCGCTTTGACTGGCGAAGTACTGGTTCTTTGAGACAGGGAGAGAGATGGTGCCTTGGTAGATGTTGGCCATGCTGTTTTCATTCCTGGGAAGAGGTGGGCAGGCAGAAGGGTCTGTGGGAAAAGGGGTAGAAAAAGCAAAGACCTGGAAAAGCAGAATGCAGGCATTTGAGAAGGCAGTAGCTGATGAGGGTGGAGACATAGGAAATGAGAGCTGGGGCTTGAAAGTTGACAAAATGCAGCTGTCTAAAGGAAGAGTAGATACACAGAAGAAGTGTGAGAGGGGAAGCAAAACTGAGAGAGACAAAGAACAGAAAGGAGAGGAGCACACTGATAATAATAATAATAATAATAATAATAATAATAATAATAATAATAATAAATTTATTTATATCCCGCCCTCCCCAGCCGAAGCTGGGCTCAGGGCGGCTAACAAGACTAGTGTGATATGAGATTAGAACACACAAATTTGAAATAATAATCAAATCTTGCGTATCCAGGCACAAGGAAACATTTGAATTACAAAAAGGTAGACCCAAGAGCGCTGGATATATTTTGATTGTTGAGCAGCAGAACTGCCGAGACTATTGGGAGTAATGAATACCTCTGAATAAGTACATAAGGACCTAGTTGCTGGATCAGATCAAAGGTCCATCTGGTCTAGCATTGCATCCTGCAGTGGCCAGCCAGATGCTTTCAAGGAGACCACAAGCAGTGCGTGGAGGCAACCGCCTTCCCTTCCTGATTACCCACAGCAGGAACTGATAGCTAGACACACACACAAGCTCCAAACCTGGTGGTTGTATTTTGCTGTTGTGGCTGATTGGCCGCAAATTTGTCTAAGCGCCCTGTCATCATGCCATCCAAGCCAGTGTTCAGCATTGCATCTTGTGGCACTAGTTTCTAAACTCATTGTACATTCTGTGAAGTTGTACATTTTGTCCTTTATCTGCTGCCAATCAATCTTTGTGGAGCTGTAGTATTATAGCTCAGAACACAGAGTAGTAGGGCTTTAATCTGTTTAATCTGTAGACTAATCTGAATCAACTAAAGCTTTAGTTGATTAATTGGTTGGAGAGAAATTTTAATCTGTGGGGTGGTAAATGAATGGTATACTTCTTTTGTATCTGTTGGGGTTATTGTATGTTGCTGTGAAATAAATTGAAAACGAAAATACTTAAGATGTTTTTTCCTCCTAACCATAAGTACTACCTTTGTTTATTAAGTTACGCTATACTTTTCTCATTATCTCAAAAAACACTAGTAGAAGTTTCATACAGCACAAATAAATATAAACACAATGGATTAATTGGTTAAAAGGCAGATAATTAATCAGCTAAACATTCTTTAATTTGTTGACAACCATACCAAATCTCACTGCTGTGAAAGAGATGTGAAGTCGCTTAGGAACCCTGAGCAACACTGAATTGGTAGTTGGTAACCTGCCTTGAAACCCTGTGAAAGAATAACCTAACAAATGTACCTATTATACGTTTTTATTATACTGTACTGCACTTGTGGTAATGAAGCATGATTGGCTGAATTGGTTCAGTGACATCGAATAAATAGCTTGCAGTCCAGCTTGAGAGAAGGGAAAGTTGTCCGTATGGCTGGGATTCAAATGTCACACGAGGATTGGGCAAAGGCTCCAGGAATATAATGATTGGGGAGACCAGGAACAAGGACGCTGAAGGCAGAATAGGCAGTGGACTGAGAAAGAGGACCCTACGGCTAGAGCTGGGGGAACTGGATTTGTGAAAAAGAGAAGTGCTGCCAGAAAGGGCTAATAAGAGAATTGGTTCTGAAGAAACCCACAGTGCTCTTTGCTAAGGGAAGAGAAATCCTAGAAGAGCTGGCCAAGAGACAGTGGCTAAAGGAAGTTGAGTAAAGTAGGGAATGATCTGTAAAACAGGAACCAGAGGAAGCAATGCGTTGTAGAGATAGGGAGTTGAAGAAGGGGACAAGCCAAGAGGAAAGTACAACTGCTGCTGGGAACTATTTAGAGCCCATAAACAGTCCATGTTGGGTGGTAGTGGTGGGGGACAAATGTTGTGTGTGTGTGTGTGTGTGTGTGTGTGTGTGTGTGTATCCTTTTAAAACATTCCAGTCCTGTGTCTCACCCAGCAATCCAAACCTCTGATCCACCATGCTGGAGGGGGTCTAAATGAGATGGGTGGACACCAGCCCAGCCTAGATCTGTTGACTTCTGATGGGGGTACAACAGCTTGCATGGCGAAGAGGGTTTTTAAATAACCCTTCCGCCATGGCTTTTGCAAGTGGAACAGCTGTTGATATAAAAGTGGCTAATTAAGCTTCCGCTGCTGCCTGCTAGGGGTTCGAGTTGTCCCATTAGTCTGCTATCAAGGACTAATTTTCAGTCACTGTTACCACCAGATAGTTGAGTTCTCTGAATGCCCTGAAACGGGTGGGGAACTTTTGACCCTCCAGATGCGGCAGAAGTGCAACTCACATCAGCCCCTGAAAACACGGCCAGCTGCCAGGAATGTTGGGAGTTGTAGTTCAGTAACATCTGGAGGGCCAAAGATTTCCTCACCCTTTACCCTAAAACAAGCGTGAGACATGGTGAAAAACGGCTTCTGTGTTTTCCTTGCATGAAAATGTTTTTTGTACTGTGGGTGCAAAATAGATACCTATTTTAGACCAAACACTTTATGAAACATGTTTCTTTATTATAGAGTAAGAAGTGTATAAAGCATCAAAATGCACTGGTACTATTTATCAACATACCGTATTTTTCGCTCTATAAGACGCACCTAGTTTTTGGAGGAGGAAAAAACGAAAAAAAATATTCTGAATCTCAGAAGCCAGAACAGCAAGAGGGATCGCTGCGCAGTGAAAGCAGCAATCCCTCTTGCTGTTCTGGCTTCTGGGATAGCTGTGCAGTCTGCATTCACTCCATAAGACACACACACACATTTCCCCTTACTTTTTAGGAAGGGAAAAGTGAGTCTTATAGAGCAAAAAATACGGTATTTGCTGTGTATGTATTTTCCCCCAACTGTGTCTCTGACTTGTGTTTGCTCATATACGTTGTTGCTCTGAAGGAGGCCCTAGATTTTTATTAGTTGTTTTAAGAAGCATCAAACTGTTCCGTGTGCAACTTGGTTTGGAATGAAAATTTGGGAAGGTTGGGGCCATGTCTTAGTTCCCACAGTTGCATATTTTGCTTGGCTTGACACAGCACTGAACACCCGAGTTCTGCCTGAGAAGATATGTCAACTACAATTATCCACCCCGAACCTCTAGGCAATTCTTTTAAGGCCCCAAACTGTTCTGAGTATTTTATGGGTTAAAAACCATGACCTTGAACGCAAATGGCTATTCTTCAAGAAGCTTTAGTAGAGAACAAATTCAACAATGATATTTAAGCATTCCTCTGGGAAATTACCGTTGTTCCCAGTCACAACAGATAGCTGTTACCCGGTGCCTGGGAGAAAAGGGGGTCAGGCAGACAGGACGAAATCACCATAACACATAATAGGTTTCACATGTTCCCAGACTCTGTATTTTGCTGTTCTGCTTTTAAGGGGAGCAAGTCATGGACCTTTGGAGTTACTATACAGTTATTTCTTCCTTGTTCTTTTTTTAAATTTTTGGTTGCATATCATTTAGGATTGGGACAGAAATTGTAAGGAGCGTGAATCGATCATACCTGTGCCAGTTACTTTATTAGCTCGGAGAAATGAAATGAGCGAGAAGGCAATTGTGATTCCTATAATAATCGAGTGAAAAATCTTGAAGCTGTAGCTAAGGTTAAAGGAAGTACAAACCTTTAAAATGTCTCGTATTCGCAAACTGCCTTAAATCTTATCTCCTCTATCTCTTTGGGGTTTTGCTAGGCTCGTCAAACAAGTTTGCGCAGTCACAAGTTAATCCGGTACAGCAGCAAGAAAGATATGCTTCGCTGCTAGACTATACAAAGTCCAGTGGCAAAGTTGAGATCCCTTTTTGTGACGGTAACAATGCTTCTTAGAAACAACTTTTTATTTGAAAACAGGAGGAAAGGGACATCCTCTGCGCCCTGTTCCATTTCTTCACTGGCAAATCAGGTACCTTGGGGGAAAAGGAGATTCAGTGGTACTTGTTAGATTTGAGCAAGGTTTGGGGTTTTCCATCTTCTTTTGAAGTTGACTTTTAAGAATGTAGACGGGTTGCTCTTAGGGGTGTTCTACTAACTGCTTAGAAGCAAATTGGTGGATTTTGAAACAGGAAATACGCTTTAGTAGTCAGCAGTTTTGGCTGTTTTCCACGATAGGAAAATCTAATACAGGGGTAGGCAATCTGGCCTGCGGGCCAGATGTGGCCCAATCGCCTTCTCAATCCGGCCCACGGACTGTCCGGAAATCAGCGTGTTTTTACATGAGTAGAATGTGTCCTTTTATTTAAAACGTATCTCTGGGTTATTTGTGGGGCATAGAAATTCATTCATTTTTTCCCTCTTCAAAATATAGTCCGGCCCACCACATGGTCTGAGGTGGAGCGGCCCACGGTTGAAAAAGGTTGCTGACCCCTGATCTAATAATGAAAAACCCACAGAATTTTCACATACAGTGGTACCTCAGGTTAAGTACTTAATTCGTACCAGAGGTCCGTTCTTAACCTGAAACTGTTCTTAACCTGAAGCACCACTTTAGCTAATGGGGCCTCCTGCTGCCGCCTCGCCGCCAGAGCATGATTTCTGTTCTCATCCTGAAGCAAAGTTCTTAACCTGAGGTACTATTTCTGGGTTAGTGGAGTCTGTAACCTGAAGCGTATGTAACCTGAAGTGTATGTAACCCCGAGGTACCACTGTATTACATTTATAATTAGTTGGATGAGACATAACCAGGCAACTTAAAGGGGAGAGAAGGAAATGTTAACAAATGATGGGCTCACCATTTTATCCTCCCAGATGTTACATTAGATGATTACCAAAGAACTGCATTAAGCGATGAGTGATATCACAAATAATTCTTCATTAATGCCCCGTTTTGCCCATAGCAAACAGAGAAGCTTCCCATTGTTAGTGTCTTTTTTCATGGAATTGTAGAGTTGGAAGGGACCCTGAGGGTCATCTAGCTGAACCCCCTGCAATGCAGATCTCTCCCCCCCCCCCAATGTGGGTCTTGAATCTACAACATTGAGATTAAGAGACTCTCCCAATTCAGCGATCCCTAGACGTCTTGTAGTATTGAAAAGTGCATAGGAGAAATTTAAACAGGGGAAACTTGACCTATTTCTGTGCTATTTTCACTAAAAATCAGAAACAATACTTACAGTGCTGCTTGAGGTGAGAGTCTCTTAACAGAACATTGCTTCCTACAATTATTTCAGGGGAGTTCAGACAAATGGGTAGAGTCTCATTGTGAGACTTTTGAGAGCTGAGCGTTCATTTGGACCCAGGGTGAGAAGTGTGTCAGAAGGAAAAGGAATTGATACTGATTTTATATATATATATTAGTAGCTGTGGATTAATGTAACATTTCTGTACAAAACTGTTTATTATTGTAATAGTTTGTTCTGTTGTTGCTTCAGCTTTTTTGTACACCACTTAAGAGATATTTTTTCAACATATTAAGCCGTATAGGAATTAAATAATCAAATTACAGAATAATATTTAGGAGCACTGTGTTAATGGTATAATATAGTATTCGAGTAATACAGTAATCTTCTATATGAAGCAGCCTTTTACGGAAATATTGGTTCATCTAGTCAAAACATGTCTACACTGGCTGACACCTGCTCTCCAGGGTTTCAGGCAAATTTGTCCTGGCCCTGTTGCTATCGGAGGGCTGATCCACACCATTTAAAATGCATTCAACACACATTTGAAGCACATTACTTGCCCCAAAGAATCCTGGGAACTTTGGCTTGCCCCTTACAAATACACACTTCTCAGTACCCTCTACGAAGTACAGGTCCCTTTGGGGGAAGTCGAGGGCTTTAAATGTGTGTATGATGATGATGATTTGTACCCCGCCCATCTGGCTGGGTTTCCCCAGCCACTCTGGGTGGCTTCCAACAAAGATTAAAAATACATTAAAATGTCACATATTAATAACTTCCCTAAACAGGGCTGCCTTCAGATGTCTTCTAAATGTCAGGTAGTTGTTTATTTCCTTGACATCTGATGGGAGGGTGTTCCACAGGGCGGGTGCCACCACCGAGAAGGCCCTCTGCCTGATTCCCTGTAGCTTTGCTTCTTGCAGTGAGGGAACCGCCAGAAGGCCCCTGGTGTTGGACCTCAGTGTCCGGGCAGAACAATAGGGGTGGAGATGCTCCTTCAGGTATACTAAAGGATGCACTTTTGAATATATGGTGTGGATATGCCCTAAAAATCTTTCACTGCAGATCCTGGGGACTGAACCATGGGCCTTATGTATACACAATACATTGACTTGTACTTTGCACTCTTCCCTCCCAAAGCAAGGGCAACCACTCAGTATTTATTACAGATGTCACATTTTGTCCAGGGAACTGAGTGGATTAATTTAAATCCAGGCAAGTTAAAACCATTATTTAAATTGCCAAGGAAAAAAAACATGATCTAAGGTTGCAATCCCTTTACGCACCTACCTTGCAGTAAAGTCCCTCCAAACTCATTGGGACTCACGTCTGACCTGGTGTGTGTTTGACTGTAAGCCATTGATTTAAATCGGTTTTGGCATTGCATACTTCATACATTTCCTGAACAAGGATGTCTACTAATTAGTTGTAACAATATGTCATAGTACGTTATAATCATTAAAAGATATTGGTTTGCAACTGAGTAGAGCCTTTTATACAATCTAGGAACAGAATCCAGTCTTGGAGCAGATATAAAATAGACCCAGATTGTAAGTTTCATTCCATGCAGTAGGAGAGTTGCATGCATGGAGTACAACTCCTCTTCAGTTTATGGGATGGGGGGGGGGGGAGTTAGGATCCAAGCCTTAGCCTAGGTGCCACAACTTTATGCACCAACTCTCATTGGCATTTCACGGCACAGTTGCATCACATGACAGCGTGGGTGCAGGGAACAGCCTTTGCTGCCATTTTGTTGCTGTGGGTTTCTATTTAAGCCCTCCCCCCCGCAATCTTTTTGCCATCTTGTCTTGCGTGATTTCCCCCTCCCTCCGCAGCTTTTAATCAGTAGACGCTGCTCCGTTGCTAAATTCTCTCCACGACTTAAATATAGTGAGAGGCAATCAGTGCCCAATTACATATCTTCGTATTAACTAATGAATTGCCTTTTTAGATATGCCACCATAGTTTAATAATAAATTTAATATCTGGATCTGATGTTTTTAAGTAATAACAATCTGAATATGTTGCCGAGGCTTATTATGTGCCGCTTAATTTGTATTGATGGAAACTTGTTAAAATTAAAAACGTTATGAGGTGATTTGTTTCTCCCTCACGGTGGGGGAAAAACTAAACAAAACAGCTTTTCTCCAAGATTTTACCAATAAAAATTATTCCTAGTAATTACTGTGCCAATCCTGTGCTGAATTAATGAAATTCTGTGATAGGTCTGCTCATTTAATGCTTCTTAAAGCAACTCCCAAATTATAGGGGGGAAATGTCATTTTTATTTTTTATGATGTGTTTGTCTCCCGCCTTCCTCGTGTATTTAAACGATGGCTCCAGCTCATGTATTTTTGGACTGTAGTGCTGGTGCCATTAAAGATAAATCACTAAAATGGCACCATTTTGCTTTTCTGGTAGATAATGAATTGGTGACAGATATTTCTGAATTCCGTTTTGAACGTTCACTCATATTCTCATTTAATTATGTGAAGCATTGTAACTAATCACTGCACTTTCAAAGATCTCACTAGAACAGGGATGTCAACCACCGTGATCTGGCTGGCTTCCAGGCTGGGTAATTATGTTCTGCCATTCTGAATTCCTCCTGCAGTTTCGACTGGATGTTACGACAATTATTTATTTACACAGAACGCATATGAACGCTGGCTGCTTGCAGCGCGGTACCGCTCGCTGCTGCACAAAAGCGGCAAAAAATCCCAGCTCCCTAATAATTTTAAATTTTGTCTATAAAAAGAGGCGAGGATGCCTAGCGGAAAGAAGAGTTAGGGTGTCAGAAGATTGCAAGCGGGGAGCATGTATGGGGATCCTTTACCTGCGTATAAAATGGAGGAAGAATACATTAGAAGGAAGGAGAACACATTCTTAATCATTAAAGATGCATGAATTGGAACAGGACAAAACGATAAGGGGAAACGGAAAGGGCCGCCTTATGGAGAGAATGATAGAAGCATATACTTTTAGAAACTTGATGACTGTGTTCACGTAACTTCCTGGGCTGGCACCGTCACGGAGGAGAGAGATTCCACCCTCAGAAGCCCAAGTCACCTAACATGCATTGTGACCCAACACTCACTTCTTCAGCCTGTGTAGGGGTAGTATCCTGGCAGGCTGTGTGAACTGGGCCAAATAATCTCATGGCTCCTTAAGGGCTGGCCTATAACAGTGGTACCTCGGGTTAAGTACTTAATTCGTTCCGGAGGTCCGTACTTAACCTGAAACTGTTCTTAACCTGAAGCACCACTTTAGCTAATGGGGCCTCCTGCTGCTGCCGCGCTGCCGGAGCACGATTTCTGTTCTCATCCTGAAGCAAAGTTCTTAACCTGAAGCACTATTTCTAGGTTAGCGGAGTCTGTAACCTGAAGCGCATGTAACCTGAAGCGTATGTAACCCGAGGTACCACTGTACATGCAACAGAACGAAGGTGGTAGAATAGATGGAATCATTGCAGCTTGCAAGTGGGAATAATTTTTTTTTTAATGTTCCCTCATGTTTTTGGAAGAGCACAGATAGGTTTCCTTCCCAGCTCTCTTCTGGCTCTGCTAGTTTTGTTATTTTCAGGAATATATTTCCATCACAGGGAAGGATTAAAAAGTGATGAAATTTTATCATCCATTCTGCCGGTTCTTCAGGGCTCTGCCACTGCATTACTGCCTTCCTTCTCATGCAGATCAAGCTATATTGCAGTGTTTCCCAAACTTTTTTGGGCAACGGCACACCTGTTTACTGAAAAAAAATCTCGCGGCACACCACCATTAAAGCCCCGCCCCGTGACGTCAGCGCGCAGCGTCACGCCGGGAGGGACGCACGAAAGTGAAAGTTTTTTCCCTCCCCCCTCAGTCCCTCGCTCGGAATTCAGCTCGTTTGGGGCATCGCTCCGGCTGCTCCCTCTCCCGCCGCGCAGGAGCGATGCCTCTCTCTGGCTCTCCCTCCGCGCAGGCTGAGGGAGGGAGGGAGGTGCGCGTGTGACCCGTCTCTGCTGGGAGACCAAACCCAGCGAGGCAGAGTCGCGCGGAGGCGCCCAGGCAGCGCTGCCGGCTGCGAGGAGGAGCGCCAGGCAGCAGCAGGAGGCGCGGCCTCTCCTCGCCGCCGCCGCACCGCCTCTCGCCGCCCGACTCGCCCGCCTCCCTCCAGGCATCTCGCGGCACACCAGCCGATGTCTCACGGCACACTCGTGTGCCGCGGAACACCGGTTGGGAAACACTGCTATATTGGATATCTGGCCATGAACTTTCATAGGGTACAACCCACAGCATCAATCACATGCCATGCATCTTATTTGATATTCATAGCTGTGGTGGTCATATCTGTACACTGCCGTGAATTCTGATATCCAATGGGGTGTTGCAAAAAAAAAAAATGTCTTAAATAAATAGAAATATCAGCCAGAAACTAGATGGCATGGCTCAGATTTTGTGATGTTAACAAGGGAGATTCCATGTTTGTACTGTATTTAACAATTGCCTTTTATTCTTCAAGAAAATTATAGAGGGTGCTTTTTACAAACAAAATACATAAATATCTGGAAGCAAACAATGTTTCTCACCCCTTGCCTACCCTTCCTATTAACCTGATACAGTGCAGTCCTGTGCATGTATCCTCAAAAGCAGCCCTCCCAAGAGTACCGTATTTTTCGCCCTATAGGACGCACTTTTTCCCCTCCAAAAATGAAGGGGAAATGTGTGTGCATCCTATGGGGCGAATGCAGGCTTTCCCGGGCTTCTTGCAGCTCCGCGCCACCCTCCCGATCCCGGCGCGAAGCTGCGCGGAGCTCCGAAGGGTGGCGCGGAGCTGCCTGCGCTCCAGGGCTTCTTGCAGCTCCGCGCCACCCTCCGGATACCGGCGCAAAGCCGCGCGGGGCTCCGGAGGGCGGCGCGGAGCTGCCTGCGCTCCAGGGCTTCTTGCAGCTCCGCGCCACCCTCCCGATCCCGGCGCGAAGCTGCGCGGAGCTCCGAAGGGTGGCACGGAGCTGCCTGTGGTCCAGGGCTTCTTGCAGCTCCGCGCCACCCTCCGGATACCGGCGCAAAGCTGCGCGGAGCTCCGGAGGGTGGCAGGGAGCTGCCTGTGCTCCAGGGCTTCTTGCAGCTCCGCGCCACCCTCCCGATCCCGGCGCGAAGCTGCGCGGAGCTCCGGAGGGTGGCAGGGAGCTGCCTGTGCTCCAGGGCTTCTTGCAGCTCCGCGCCACCCTCCCGATCCCGGCGCGAAGCTGCGCAGGGCTCTGGAGGGTGGCGCGGAGCTGCCTGCGCTCCAGGGCTTCTTGCAGCTCCGCGCCACCCTCCCGATCCCGGCGCGAAGCTGCGCAGGGCTCCGGAGGGTGGCGCGGAGCTGCAAGAAGCCCTGGAGCACAGGCACCTCCGTGCCACCCTCCCGATCCCGGCGCGAAGCTGCGCGGGGCTCCGGAGGGCGGCGCGGAGCTGCCTGCGCTCCAGGGCTTCTTGCAGCTCCGCGCCACCCTCCCGATCCCGGCGCGGAGCTGCGCGGGGCTCCAGAGGGTGGCGCGGAGCTGCAAGAAGCCCTGGAACACAGGCACTTCCGCGCCACCCTCCCGATCCCGGCGCGAAGCTGCGCGGAGCTCCGGAGGGTGGCGGGGAGCTGCCTGTGCTCCAGGACTTCTTGCAGCTCCGCGCCACCCTCCCGATCCCGGAGCGAAGCTGCGCGGGGCTCCAGAGGGTGGCGCGGAGCTGCAAGAAGCCCTGGAGCACAGGCACCTCCGCGCCACCCTCCCGATCCCGGCGCGAAGCTGCGCGGGGCTCCGGAGGGTGGCGCGGAGCTGCCTGTGCTCCAGGGCTTCCTGCAGCTCCGTGCCACCCCCCGGATCCCGGCGCGAGGTCCTGCGGGGTCGCAAGGCTTGCAGGCAGCAGCCTGCAGCCCATAAGCTCGGGGGATAGCAGGGAGGCGGAGCGCCGCCACCCCGCTATTCCCGGACCTGATCTGGAGGCTGGCGGGGGGGGGGGGGAGAGAAGCAAGCTTGCTTCTCCCCATCGCCAGCCCCATAAGCTGGGGGACAGCGGGGCAAGCCGCTGCCCCACGGAGGCTAGAGATGCTGTCCCTGAAGGCAGAAGAGGGAGATGGAGCGCTCTGTCTCTCTCTTCTAGCTTGGGGATGGCTGCGGAAACCTGGGGGGGAAATAAATTTTTCCCCCTTGATTTCCTCCCCAAAAAACTTGGTGCGTCCTATGGGCCGGTGCGTCCTATAGGGCGAAAAATACGGTAAGTGTGCTTAGGATTGCATCCTTACACACTTGGTCCATCTAACCCAGAATTGTATAAACAGGCTAGCATTGGTTCTCCAGGTCCTCAAGCCAGAGGTCTTTCCCAGTCTTCCTTCCTGCGACAACAGGATTTGGACCTTAGGACTTCTGTTTGCAAAACATGCCCTCTGCCATCCCAAGCCCTGTCTGTTGGCCCGGAAGGTTTCGTCATAAGATCCTTCCACTTGGCAGTCAGCTAGAAATCCACAAATGTAAATCGGGAGAAGCTTCACCACGTTCGAAAATGCAATGACTATTTACAAAGCAAATCCCGATTGTATTGAGTTAAGTTCGACTTAAAAAGCTGTTTCTTTGGATGTGAGCTGTGCAGTCGTCTGTGTGCCTTGGCTTTTTGCCCAGGTTACACGTTTCCTTAATGATAGGGGTTTGATCCAGAGCAGTAGAGCATGAGCAAGGATACACGATTTGCACGTGCATCAACAGGATGAAAGGCCTAATTAAATGGGTGTTGCATGCATGTGAATGGGATTTAAGCAGCCCCAGATCTGTACGTGGCAATCAAATGCTGGCAAAGAACAGCCCCTTTCTCTTGCTGCATTGCACGATCCACTTTGGAACTTTTTGTATCGAGATCTTTATTTGAATAATAGTAGGAACAGCATGCTGTGCCTGTTCCCATATTCACAGATGAAAAAGCACAAATGATAAGCGGAGTTTGAGAAACTAATATGTGTTTTTGTTTTGAACTACTGTCCTAGTAATTTGTAGCTGCGAGTGATTTTTGTTCATGTGTTTTTAATACCATTATAATTTTATTTTGGGGGCCGCTTATCTGCTCATATCTTAAAGAAGGATGTGTAAGTAAGGCTTCACCCTTATGCTCACATAGCAGGGAGCAAGTTCCATTGAAAGTGTTACTTAGCTTTTGAGTAAATGTGCATAGGCTTGTATTGCATGCCTGGAATAGATCTCGGCGCTTCTTCTTGATAAAGATTTAAGGGTGGACATTGCATTGGATTAGTCTAATGTCTTATTGCTCAAGAGTCGTTTCAGATGTTACCGTTCACTTACTCGCATCTTAGACCTAGATAACATATGAGAAGGGTGCTTTGATCTGATAATCCAGACTTGGGTCTGGATTTACTTATAACACGTGAGAAACTAGATCAGTTACAATAAATGTTACTCCTACCTCCTTAAAACCTGCATTGAGTAAAATCCAGTGACCAAGACTCCATGGGATTCATTATAGTCCTTCCTGTTACGGTATATAAGTTGCAAATTCTAAATTTACTAGGAGTCTTTAAATTTTGATTGGGAACTTTTCTGAAAGTTATGTGGTTCATTAGTGTTTGCTTACATACCAATGCAGGAATAGTTTATTCCATTTATATGGCTTCCTGTTGAAAGCCTGCACACATTTTTAAAAACTGCCTTCCTTCCCCATTTTTCTTCAAGAGTACAGGGCGGCTCACAACAGCTAAAAATGAAGGGTTCATGGTGTTGTAGAGGTGCATCTCAAAATACGCAGGAAAATGCGACATTTGGGGCAGCCAAAATAAAAGGTTCTGTAAGGCAAAATTGCTGAAATAATTTCTGTACTAAAGCTACTGGAAGGTGGCCAACAAATATACATATATACATATTTAAAAGATCTTAATGTGTCAGCAAATGAATAAATCTGTTATAACAAAAATAGGCAATGTTGGAGAACGGTTTGTGAATAACCTTACTATAACCTTGGAAAGGTGTTACGGAATAATGAGTGTAAGGCCAGGGCTAGGGAGCCTCGGGTTCAAATCTCAGCTCTTCCATACACCTCAACGGTTGAAGTTGGACCAGTCACTCTTTTTCAGCCTAACCTATTTCATAGGATTGTTGTGAGATTATAAAGTGGATTGTATGAGGTGTGTACGCCAGTCTGAATTCTTTTGAAGAAAGGCAGGATAAAACTGGAATGAAGAAAACATATAGGTCAAGGTGTGACCAAAATAGGAACAGAGTTGTCTTAAACCACAGCAAGAGTCAAGGGAAAGCAGAGATGAGACTAAAGAAAGGTCTGGAACTGCAACTATAGTTCTGTGCGAAAAATGATCTTGGGAAACAAACTAAACCTGAAGGCCTCAGTCCAGGTACAGTGGCACCTTGGTTTTAAGAACAGCTTAGTTTATGAACAACTTGGATAAGAACGCTGCAAACCCGGAAGTACAGTGGTACCTCAGGTTACATACGCTTCAGGTTACATATGCTTCAGGTTACAGACTCCGCTAACCCAGAAATAGTGCTTCAGGTTAAGAACTTTGCTTCAGGATAAAAACAGAAATTGTGCTCCGACGGCGCGGCAGCAGCAGCAGGCCCCATTAACTAAAGTGGTGCTTCAGGTTAAGAACAGTTTCAGGTTAAGAAGGGACCTCCGGAATGAATTAAGTACTTAACCTGAGGTACCATTGTAGGTGTTTTGGTTTGTGAACTTTGGCTTGAAATATGAGCATGTTTTGCTTCCTGTTGAGTGTGTTCCATTTGTAAATTGAGTCTCCCACTGCTATGGGAAAGCACGCTTTGGTTTAAGAACGGACTTCCGGAACGGATTAAGTTCCTAAACCAAGGTACCACTGTACCAAATATCAGTGATCTTTTTACTACAGTATCTACAAGACGAGTTTGCTGAACAAATGATGAGTGCTTTAATCTTTGACACCTGTTGTGGGTAGGCAGGTGCCTACATCCAGACTTCCCAACCTCTAAAAACAAGTTGTCATAGCTGACAACACAAACCACCCATGTGGTGGGCAAGAAGTGTCATGCAGGCATCTCCTTGATGCCGGATATAGATATCCTGTCCACTACTCCACTTGACACACTTTTCGACTTTTTGCAGATGGTTGGACTCCATCCAGTAGGTGGTGGTTGCTCTAGGGACCTTGGTAGGACAGGGATCAAATTGCAAGCTTTTCATGCAGCTGGGCATTCACTGTGAGCTTCTTGCTGCATGTGTCCCAGCTGGGAGCGGAGTCAAATCTCGGCGTTTAGTAATTATCCCTCTTAGCAGTTAAAGCTCCATTTTAAGACCTATAACCTATCTGAGTTGGTCAGTCCTCTACGTGGGTGGCCAGACTCCATCAGGGGATTGTGGCATACCTTGGCTAGGTCACAGAGCATAGGTGGGCTCCGTGTGTGGCCCCCAACACAACCTGAAGCTGCATTGTACCTTCCCATCAGAGTTTCTTTCAGTTTGTTACTAACTTGGCTGGGTTGGGGGGGGGGCAAAATACTGCAGCCATGTAACACCTTGCTTGAGGAATTGGTAGCCAGGGCCAGTCTCCTACCTGGTCAAGTTCAAGGTGTTGGTGCTAACAGGGCTGTTTACTTGAAGGATCGCCTTATCCCTTCAGTGTTAGAAACTGAGATGTGAAAACTAGGAGCTAAATGGCACCTTAGACCTAGGTTATGTGCACAACAATGGAATGTCTAGGCGTGCTTTTTTAATGACAAGAATACAAAGCTGAAAATGAACGAGCTGCAGCTAAATTATTATGTTCATTTTTCACATGGTCTAGTCCCTCCCCTGCCTACCCCCCTAATATTCTTAAGAGGGTCTCTTCTCCAGCCTTCAGAGAGTAGCTAGAAGTGGGGAGGCAGAAAAAGGTCCTCCTTTCCTTCCACTCTGCAGTTTTAATCTGAAATCTTAGGCGCAGTCCTGCGCCCAGAGCTCAGAAACTGCTCACGCTAATGAAATTCCCTGTCGCAAAATACACCTAGAACAATGGGAGTTTCGACCGCTGTATCCCTTATATATCCAGTAGGTCACTGTGGTCTGCTGGAGAGCTTTTCCTGCAAGTTCTAAAGATATCAGAAGCTCACTCTACAGCAGTGTTTCCCAACCTTTTTTGGGCAAAGGCACACTTGTTTGATGAAAAAAATCTCGAGGCACACCACCATTGCAGCCCCGTGACGTCAGCGCGCAGCGTCACGCCGGGAGGGACGCACGAAAGTGTAAGTTTCAATTTTTTCCCCTCCCCCTTGCCGGGAAACCTCCAAGCTTTGGGGGTGGGGGGGAGGAGGCAGCAAAGCGAGGCAGGAAGGAGAGCGCGGCTTGGCTGGGTGAGCTTTGGCAGGGTCAGGGAATGAGAGCCGCGAGGCGGGCGCTGCGGACGGAGGCGCTGCCCGCCGAGCTCGCAGGCAGCCAGGCAGGCAGACGGCGAGAGCCCCGCGCTGGGCGGCCTCTCCTCGCCGCCGCCCCGCCTCTCACCGCCCGACTCGCCCGCCTCCCTCCAGGCAACATCTCGCGGCACACCAGGCAACATCTCGCGGCACACTAGTGTGCCGCGGAACAGTGGTTGGGAAACACTGCTCTACAGTAACACAAAACAGGGCTTTCCGTATGGCTGCCCCCAGCAAGATATGACAGGCACCCTCATTCCCACTTTCCAGAAACTGAAGACGTTTCTCCCCGACGGATTTTCAGTTTGATGAATGAGTCTCTGCCATGGGTGTCTATTTTGTATTGGTTTTTTGTGTTTATTTAAAATATATCTGTTGGTTTGGTTTTTGTGTTGTTTTCACTGTTTCTTCGCTAGTTTTGTTGTGCATCACTTTGAGACGTGTGCGTTGAGTGTGATTAAATAAATCATGTATGTATTGCACATTACCATTGTTTGCATAATATTTGTAGTCTAAAAACATAAAGGTAGTTAATACAGCCCCCGTTTGCTTGCATGATTTCCATTCTTGACCTCACCTGAACATGCACATTGCAGCAATTTCTGCTCTCATTTCTGTTTCTGGTGAAATTCTCTGACATCCTACTCAACAGTTGGTGCTAAGAAAATGTATAGATCTGTAGGTCCGTAGAAACATCAGTAATACGTGGCATGTTGGGTACTTCAATTCCTCCTTTTTTCTGCTTCAGTCTGGAACCATGACTGTACCAAAATCAAGATATCTGTTCTTGTCTCTCTCTTCTCTCCCCCCCTCCCCCAAAATACACACTCCTTCCCTCTCTTTCCTCTACATTGATAAATACAGTGGTACCTCGGGTTAAGAACTTAATTCATTCGGGAGGTCCGTTCTTAACCTGAAACTTTTCTTAACCTGAAGCACCACTTCAGCTAATGGGGCCTGCCGCCTCGCCGCGGGAGCACGATTTCTGTTCTCATCCTGAAGCAAAGTTCTTAACCTGAGGTACTATTTCTGGGTTAGCGGAGTCTGTAACCTGAAGCGTCTGTAACCCAAGGTACCACTGTCGATATTTGCTCTCCTTTGCACCCAGAGATAGCCAAATATACACATATGTAGCATCCCAAGACACATCCAGTCACAAGTCTGCACACATGTGAACCATCCTCTCAAACATATACATGGGCCCATTTCTCCCTTCAATCAATAGCTATGGAAGGAAGCAGGGAAGAAGCCTTTGATGTTCTGTAGAAGGCAGACAAAAGCACTTCCTCTGCAACCCTTTCCCCCCCTCTCCCCCCCTCCCCTTATTCTTGTCCATTCTCTGAAGCCATAGCCAGTTCCTCCTTGGAACAAGCATTGATACACATCTTAAGGTGTATGAGCACTGAACGATAAAGCTGCATGTTGTAGTGTTGGAGGCTTGTTTTAAGAACCCGCTTTTATTGACAAAGAAATTCTGGGCTTGATAATAGGATGAAATGCGATCCTCAAAAACAACAACCCCCAAAGCTGCTTGATAATAATTTGTCATATATTACATTGTATTGCAAGCAGCATCCCTCAGGAGGAGATTTTGGGCCAGATTCAACAAAATAGTGGCTCTTGCGGGAGCAGTGAGTCCTGCTAGGGCAACAGGAATTCCCTCCCAAATTGGCTCTGGGGGTCAAGAAAAACCCCAGAGCAGTGTGTTGCAGCAAGTGAGCAGAAAATCTTGCATTTGACAGCATGATCGCATTAGCACACAGCTGAATTCCTTCTTTTGGATCCACTTCAATCTGTTTCTGTTCCATTGTTGGCCCCTCTCTCTGGATTGTTTGTGAGAAAGGTGAAATAGGTTTTATTTCATAATCTGTCATCATCTCTTGCCCTTCGGTGCTTGCAGCAACTGTGGTTTTCTACAAAGTGAGGTGTGACTCTTTGCTGGGTTGCAGCCGTTTCAACTCTGGGTCGTATTGGTAAGCTGCATCTCAAAATTTGCTGAAAAGCAAAAGGCTCAGTGCTGTTGGCTTTCTGTCCTTTGCAGAGAAATGGTCAGGAGCCATTGCTATAGCAGTACACCACTGTGACGTGTTGCTCTGTACCAGTATTGTGAGCCAGGGCATGGCACTACTGCAAAACGATGGGTTGATTCTTTTGCAGTTAAATGGTTGTAAATAAGACATGGAAGAAGTGGTGTGGCCGAAGAATTATAAATATTTTACTTATACCTCATGCAATAATATTTGTGGTGTCCTGTTTATGAATATATTAGCAGCCTCGTACCCAGTGCTGCTCTGTAACTTGAAGAAACAAAAAGATCAGTGCATCCAGTCGTATCCAAACATAGACGAAAACCTGCTTCTCGGTCTCAGGAGCCACCGTGCAGAATTTGGTTACCTGTCCAAATGCATAGTGAACAAGCAACTTTCTGTCCTTTGGTCCATCTTGCCCAGTTATGTCTACTGTGATTGTTTGCAGTTATTCAGGATCTCAGGTAGAGGTTCTTCCTAGATCTCCTACCTGGAGACCTTCCTAATAGGAAGGCGTGTGTTCCACCACTGAGCTATGGCCCCTTCACAACCCAAGCGCCCAGTAATCTGACAGCAGCCTGTTTTAGCAAACACTTAGCACAAAGTAGCCAATGTGATGAACTACAGCCGCCTTAATCCTGACTGCTGACATGCTGGTGAGAGTTGGGAGTCCCAACATCTGGAGGGCACCCCATTGGCTACCGAAGGCACAGCAGGCCTTTCCTCCTAGCCAGCTCTAGCCACTCTCTGCACTGCCAGTTCTGCCTTTTAAATATTATTGCACGAAGATGCCTTTTCTTTTCTTTACCTGCTGCAGGCTTAAAAACTGAAAGTTTTCTTTTTTTCCTTTTTGGTAAAATGTGTGTCAAAACACACAGGACAGGGTGATGCAAAGGCAGCCTAACAAAGAGCAACAGTGCCTTTTTCTTTTTCTTTTTTTACTTCTGCAAGCGAGCAAGGCTGAGCCAGAAGCCTCTGTTTAGCACGTCCTTCATTCTGATAGTTTGGTGTTAGGAACCTTTCTCCCAGTGTGGTGTAGTGGTTAAGAGCGGTAGATTCGTAATCTGGGGAACCGGGTTCACGTCTCCGCTCCTCCACATGCAGCTGCTGGGTGACCTTGGGCTAGTCACACTTCTCTGAAGTCTCTCAGCCCCACTCACCTCACAGAGTGTTTGTTGTGGGGGAGGAAGGGAAAGGAGAATGTTAGCCGCTTTGAGACTCCTTCGGGTAGTGATAGAGCAGGATCTCAAATCCAATCCAAACTCCACTCCCTGGTCTTGCTGATTTCCCTGTAGTTTCTGCCTTTAGCCAGAACCTGCCTTAGTCCTGGTCTGGGAAAAAGGCCGGATATAAAAAAATTAAATACAACAACTATAATAATATATCCCTAAGGTCCCAAATATAGGCATTGACTCTGCAGATCTTTTTTCAGCCGTTTGTTGTTACTCCCATTCATGTTCATGATACCCACACCATACACTTAGAGCACATGGCTTTCTCCCAGAGAGTTTTGGGAACTGTAGTTTACCGCTCACAGAGCTTCAGTCCCCAGCACCCTTAACAAACTACTGTCCCAGGATTCATTGAGCAAACTGATGTGCTTTAAATGCATGGTGTCAATGCAGTCCTGTGCATTTTGCCTCCCAGGCGACATTCAGGTGTGGAATCTTATTGCATATGTTTCGCTGGTTATAATGCTAGCGCTTCTATCCTGATTTTAATGTTCCTTTTGCACTGCAGTAGCTGCTGTGTTATGGAACTGCGAATCTTTGATCAATATGCTGCCACATCTCAAAAAATTTTAAACGGCAGGAAAGAACTGGGTACTGGGATAGTGCTCCACATTTCATCATATCAGGAAAACTGCAGGAAAATTACAGTGCAACCTTCTGCAATTTTCCAAGTTAAAAGGGTTGCAAACAATTCCTCCCCCCCCCCATATTTCCAGAAGGGGCTTTTACATCACATGAAACAGGAAGATATAAAGAAATGTTGGGAAGGTGGAATAAAATGCCATTTGAATGCAATCCCAATAAGCCCTTATTTGCTGTTATGGCAGGGTTTAAGATTTTGTTTTGTCACTATTAGAGTAAGTACCACACACACACACACACACACACACACACACACACACACACAAAACATGGAATAAATTATTCTTCCACATAATTGAAGGGAATTTGCTTTCACAGGATCTTATGATGGTCAATAGTTTACCTTAAACAACCGGGGGGGGGGGGGTAATGTGAAAAAGCACTAAAAATTTTTTTTTGAAAAGGGAAGAGGATTAGACTAGTTGCATGAAATCAGATCTAGCAACAGCTGTTGCCCATGATGGGTCCTTCTGACTATGATGGGAATCAGAGGTTGCCACAGTATTCCTGCCCTATGGATGAATTTTCTTTGAGTCATCTCGGCCTCCCAAATAAATAAAAAAAGCATTACAGTATAGACAGAACAAAGCTGTAAGATCAGCAGATGCATCAGAGCCTAGCCGTTGCTGGTTCAGGTGACGGGCTTGCGTTCGTAAACTCACATGGCTGTCATTTGATTCCATTTTTTCCTCTCCTTGTTCCTGTCTAGTATCCCAGCATCTCTGACGTCTGCATAAATCATTGGCCTTCGTCATCATAAGCCCCTGACAATTTTTGAAGTAGGTGTTTCTTTTGTTCTTGCAATGTTGTGTGTTATTGTCAGCGGCCCCTTTGCCTAGGATTAAATAACCCCACGTATATAAAATCCAGTTGCGAAGGAGTCCAGCTACTGATCACTTGCTGCTCTTGGTTCAGTGCCCACTATTGTATTCTAATCAGTAATCTGGAGTGCAATCAGGAGCAATGTTCAGAATTCACCAGGTGCATTTTGCACCTGGCTATCGGCCACCTGCGACCAAGTGAAGATGCCCTGTTGCCAGGATGGTGCCTGACGTCTCCACCATCTGGAGGTACATGCCAGGGGATCCTTGGATCCTGACTGTTTTCACACGCTAACAGCGCATCCTTTGGAATTCTATCTGGGTTATTTTATCTGCACAGTTGGAACGAATTTCAGGAACAAAAAATGGTATTGAAAAATACAACTTTCGAGCTGCCTGGCCCCCAAATGGCAATTAGACATTCTGTTTAAACCCTGGTTTAAGGCACCATTTGGTACCTATATATCTGAGTTTCTAACACTGCTCAGGAGCCAGATTTCTGGAGGGAAGCCATGTGTTAGGGGTGACAGATGCCAGGCATCTCTGGGCAAACTGACTAGAATCTTCCTTGTCCAGGATTATGAACAATAGTGTAAGCAAATACAGTGGTACCTCGGGTTACAGACGCTTCAGGTTACAGACTCTGCTAACCCAGAAATAGTATCTCAGGTTAAGAACTTTGCTTCAGGATAAGAACAGAAATTGTGCCGCGGTGGCGGCAGCGGGAGGCCTCATTAGCTAAAGTGGTACCTCAGGTTAAGAACGGACCTCCAGAACAAATTAAGTTCTTAACCCGAGGTACCACTGTACTGAAGGTGGCTGTATATAACAACCAAAACAAAGCCAACAGCATTGGGGTTGGTGGGTGGGCATTAATCCGCTCTTGTCGAACTGTCCTCCAACTCCTGGTCAACTTTACTTTTTATGTGATTCATCTGTTTAGGCATTTTAAAGCTCTGAGCCGCCTAGGGTGCCTTGACAGAAAGGTGGTACATAAATGCAAATACACTGTTGTATGCAACGCAATGTTCAATATACACTGATAGAGGAATAATCCTCCGAGGCACTTAATATTAAAATACATGTACCATGTTGAAACAAACAATTGCATATGATAAGGGGCAACTGTGGAAAGCATGAGGCAGTGTTGTGGTTGTTGCAGACAGGCTAAACATGGATAACAGAGACTGCAGGAAAACCCCCTCTGTAGCAGCTCATGCAAACACTACGTATTTTAAAGACTACAGTGCGAACCGAATCCTCTGATGCGAAGAGGCAACAGGACCGCTGTGGGCATTCAACTGTCTGTTGAGTGAACAAAGAGACATTGTTCTAGATATAGGTAGGTAGCCGTGTTGGTCTGCCATAGTCAAAACAAAATAAAAAAATTCCTTCCAGTAGCACCTTGGAGACGAACTAAGTTTGTTATTCATATGAGCTTTCGTGTGTATGCACACTTCTTCAGATACACACTTCAGTGCATGCACATGAAAGCTCATACCAATAACAAACTCATTGGTCTCTAAGGTGGTACTGGAAGGAATTTTTTTTATTTTGTTTCAAAGACACGTTGCGACAGTCTTTGCCAACCCAGTGCCCTTCAGACATTTTGGCTATGCTGGCTGAGGCTGATGGGGTTTGTAGTCCAGAATGGAGGCTGCAATAAGTTAGGGTTGCCATACGTCTGGAATTTCCTGGATATAGCCGGATTATGGTAGTCGGAATCCAGTGTCTAAGCAGAAATGGCTGGGGAAATCTGGATGTATGGCAGCCCATGTTGGAAGTCTAGTTTTTGCCGAATTTCCTTAAAGCTGAACAACTTTTGCATTCGGTGTTTTACTTTTTGAAAGATGGCAACCCAAAATAAGTGGTGTTAGTTTACCCTCTCGGGAAAGTTTTTATCCTGAGGTGTCCATTCAGACATACAGTACTGCTCACATTACGAAACACATTTGCACAATGCTATCTTCTTGTTTTAAATGTTGAAACAATGTTACTTGAATTGCCATTTTGTATATTAGCTGGTACCTTTTTCCTAAGCAATGGCATGGGAATGTGAGTTACAAAGTTGAATGTGCATTGCATAAACTTACCTATTTTTCGCTCTGTAAGACCACAAGATGCACCTAGTTTTTGGAGGAGGAAAACAAGAAAAAAAATACAGTGGTGCCCCGCAAGACGAAATTAATTCGTTCCGCAATTTTTGTTGTCTAGCGAATTACGAAATCCCATAGGAATGCATTGAAAATCAATTAATGCGTTCCTATGGTCAAAAAAAGTCGAAACAAAGCCAAATTTGGTACAACAACAGTTTATTAACTGCTCTTTAAAGTCACACATACTGTAAAGAGCAGTTCAAAAATTGAAGGGAAAATAAATTAACTTTATAAACAAAACATGTCTTTGTTTTTAGACAAAGGAAACAAAGCCGCGAGACGTTTTCGTCTTGCGAAGCAAGCCCATAGGGAAATTTCGTCTTGCGAGGCAAATCGAAAACGGAAAAACCTTTCGTCTAGCGAGTTTTTTGTCTTGCGAGGCATTCGTCTTGCGAGGTACCACTGTATTCTGAATCTCAGGAGCCAGAACAGCAAGAGGGATCGCTGCACAGTGAAAGCAGCAATCCCTCTTGCTGTTCTGGCTTCTGGGATAGCTGCGCAGCCTGCATTCGCTCCATAAGACGCACACACATTTCCCCTTTTTAGGAGGAAAAAAGTGAGTCTTATAGAGCAAAAAATACGGTATTTTGTATTGTGTGGTTGGTCCTGCAAAGACAGCAGACCTTGAAGTTGTTTTGCTATCATTTTTTCAGCAAGATAGCCTTCTGGGTCCCTTAACACATACACACCCCTTTTGTGTTTTCAAAATTTGAAGCTCACAAAAATGAATTTGCTCTTTTAAAAAATGAGACTTCCCCATAATACAGTGAAATTGCAAAAACAAACAAACATTTATTTATTTATTTATTTATTTATTTATTTATTTATTTATTTATACATACATACATACATACATACATACATATCCCGCCCATCTGGCTGGGTTTCCCCAGCCACTCTGGGCGGCTTCCTACAAAAGGTTAAAAATACGTTAAAACATCAGTCATTAAAAGCTTTCCTAAACAGGGAAGGAGAACAACAAAACAAAGGAGGAAAACAAGAAGAAAAGAAAGGAACAATAGAAATAAAGAGAGGAAATAGAGAGAAAGAGAAAATAAAATAAAGCAAAAGAAAAGAAACATTAGCAAAAAAATACAGAAAAGGAACTTCTAATTTTCCTTCTGCTGTTTACATAAAAGAATAAAATATGATTACTTAAAACCTTTGGTCCATGTGAACATCCATCTTCTCCACTTTCAGTTAAACAGTATTTCTTTTAAGTTAAAGTGTCTCAGAATCAATCATTTCTTTTTCCCCAGGTCTGAGATGGGTTCCCTAAATGTTAGTATTATTAATAAATGTTAGCCATATTTTTCCTTGTAATTTTATCTCTTATTGATTCCCAACACTATTACTCCATACTGAGTGCGAAGAAGTTGCTTTTAGGAAGGAGGGGAGCAAGTCGTTAAGCCCTGTGTTGCACAAATGCCATCAAACCTGTTTAGAGGATTTTTGGGTATCAGTCACTGATTTTAAAATTTAAGAAGACTGTGTTGATTCTCTAGGGTGTCACTTTCCTGATTAAAGCAGTTTATAGATTCTAAAAGGAGATTTGTTCATCTGTTGCAGGGGGAATAAGGAACAAATAGTCTTGTGGCACATTACAGATTGACAAATTTTATTATGGTATGGACTTTATGTGAGTTGGGAGGGAGAAACTGTATTGGGTTCAGAGGGAAATGTCCAGAAAGTAGCAGTTCAGTTGGAGCTAGAATAAAATAAGCACAGTGATCCTTTACAAGAGCACCTAAAATATGCAGTAAAAAGCAATAGATGGTTTGTAAATGGATGTAATAGATATTTAAAATTATTGGGTGGTTTTGATGTGGGGTTTTTTTCCCCATTGGCTTTTGCGGATGGATTATTCTGCCTTTATTCAGCTGATTTATTTATTTATTCTTTTATCTATAACATTTTTATCCTGTTCTAAAGCCAAAGAAAGGCTTCAAGAGCGGTTTACAGACAGACAGTCGCTGCCTCAAACTTACAAACTGAAAGACATGACACAAAAGGAAAAGGGATTGAGAGGGAGGAGGGCAAAAAGCAAACTTAGGCGCTCTTTCTTAGTTGCAGAGTTCTTGTAATGAGCAGCTGGAATGGAATTGTGGAGTGGTTTTTATATGATGTCTAGATTCATCCAATACTGTGATTTTATGCTTCGGTGAACTACTTTGAAATGCATTGCATGCATGTACACAAGCATTTTTTTACTTGCTACATTTATATCCCAATGTTTTTCTGGGGGTCTCTTAAGGGGAAGTTTATCCTCATGAGAAAAACCAAACCTGCGAGGTCAAATAAGGCAGAGAACAGGAGCGGAGGAGACTGAGTCAGACCATTGTTTCATCTAGCACAGTATTGTCTACAGTGTCTGGGAGTGGCTCCCTGGTTTCAGTCATGTCCCCCCATAGAATCATAGAGTTGGAATAGACCACAAGGGCCATCGAGTCCAACCCCCTGCCAAGCAGGAAACACCATCAGAGCACTCCTGACATATGGTTGTCAAGCCTCTGCTTAAAGACCTCCAAAGAAGGAGACTCCACCACCTATCTATCTATCTATCTATCTGGAATCTATCTGGAGATTCCAGTGATTGACCCTGAAACCCATTTGTACGTAAAGCAGGTGATTGCCCAAGATAACCTGGTGAGACATGTGTGTTCTGGAAGATGGCATAGTTCTCCTTCCTTAATTAAATTGAAATTCTGTTATGAAGCCAATGAGCTTTGATATAGCCTAAGACAAATGCGGGTGGCAATGTGGGTTAAACCACAGAGCCTAGGACTTGCCAATCAGAAGGTCGGCGGTTCGAATCCCCGCAACGGGGTGAGCTCCCGTTGTTCGGTCCCTGCTCCTGTCAACCTAGCAGTTCGAAAGCACGTCAAAGTGCAAGTAGATAAATAGGTACCGCTCCGGTGGGAAGGTAAACAGCGTTTCCTTGCGCTGCTCTGGTTTGCCAGAAGTGGCTTAGTCTTGCTGGCCACATGACCCAGAAGCTGTACGCCGGCTCCCTCGGCCAATAAAGTGAGATGAGTGCCACAACCCCAGAGTCGGCCACGACTGGGCCTAATGGTCAGGGGTCCCTTTACCTTTACTAAGACAAATGTTACAAATGGCAGGGATAAGTCAGTCCCTGCCCTCAGAGAGAGGAGGGCCCAAAATTGGCAGAGAGACCCTCTGATCTCATCTCTGCCTCTCCCTCTCCTACAGCCTGATGGACTGGCAGCTTTAGATGACATTTATAGGAAAAAACCACATATTGCTTCTAATGAGGCCACATACCAAAGTTCATTTCCTGTTGGATTTATGGAGCTTTATACATAGTCTTGCCATGGATTCTATCTTCTCTATACTGTCCTTTTGCATCCTGCCAGCATGCAGAATGAAATTACTCGAAAATGCAGTTGGAACTTCAAGAGTCCTGATTTGATCGCAGTAGTGGAGGTGTTGCCAATCAGCTCTGATGTATTGGCCCTGCCTTTATCATTTTCACATACTAATTTCAACACAATAGATTTTGTGGGGCTAAAATTTTGTTTAACTTCTTTCCTCCCCCGGCTGCAATCCAGAGAAGTACACTGGTCTGACTTGTTTGTGTAGTGCAGGCATAGGCAAACTCGGCCCTCCAGATGTTTTGAGACTACGATTCCCATCATCCCTGACGCTGGCCCTGTTAGCGAAGGATGATGGGAGTTGTGGTCCCAAAACAGCTGGAGGGCCAAGTTTGCCTATGCCAGGTGTTGTGGGACTTTTCCCAGCCAAGCTGGAGTAATACTTCCTCTTCTCTCTTACTCCGCTAACAAGTTCTCAAGGGGGCTTTTGCAGCTTAGGAATGCTTTAAAAGCCTTTGAAGCCAAAGCGGGAAGCCATGGAGCAAGGAAGCGAAAAAAGATGCATATTCTCTTACGTAGATAAAATAGATTGTTGGGTCCTCACCATTTTGATTTATTGATCTTTTTAATCCCTTTCCCCACCCTCCTGGCTTACTGAATTCTGCTTGACAGATGTCTTTGAATATCTAGCTGGTATAAAGTAATCTGTATATACCCTACGTCACTCCTCAGGATTCTCTGTGTTAAACGGAACTGTGTCCATCAGTCCTTTACTGCTTGTGAATATTTTTGGGTAAGAGGTCTAAATGCATAAAGTTAGTGCTAATAAGACAGACTGGTGGAGGAATGAGAATTTTAGGCTATCAAAATATTACAGGATTGGAGGTTTACTTCAGAATTTTAAAGTAAAGGCAACGGCTGATTTGCATAGGGGGTTACATTCCTTTCCCCGGGCAGAGTGTGCATAAGACCATTACACCCTGTTACAACCCTGCCCAGTTAGGCTCCCTTTTCTGGCCACTTCCAGGTCACTGTGATGCGCTCAGTTGTGCATCAGTCGATTGTTGCCTGAAATGCACATTATAATGGAGATTATGTGTTGGAACAGAATAATAAGCCAGTATTTAATCATCAAATCTCGTCTTGTGACACTTTAAAGACTTAAGGGTTATAGGATGTATCCAACTAAATTCTGGTGGGCCTTAGTTAGTCATGCCCCATTAATTTCAATGGATCTGCTCTGAATGTGACCATCATTGGATGCAGCCCTGACATATTTATTATGGCATAAGCTTTTGTTGACCACAGTCCATTTCATCAGATGAAATTGGCTGTGGCCGGGAAAACTTATGCCACAATAAAGAGATTCATTATGTGAAGCAGCAAGATAAAGAACTTGGCAATGTGAAGGAGCATCTCGGGCAGTATAAATAGAAAACGGAAAGTTGTGTCCCCCCCCCCTTTTCTTTCACATAATATTGAGATGGAGTTGGTACCTCTCTTTTGGAGAAAATTATCTGTATAGGGTCCAGTACCAGCTGAAAGAGGTAAACTACCAAGAACTGTTGCCTGAAAAGGCAAAAGTATCAAGCTGAGGTCCTACAAACAATATGTGATATTACTGGATGTGTGTTGCCAGATGCTCTGAGGGAAAAGGTGCTTATTTTCCAAATCCTGTGAAGCATGAGGCTCTTGCTTGAGATTTAATCATGTACATATCTATTCAGTAGTAGGTCTTACTGAGTTCAGTGGGGCTTACTTCCAGGTAAGAGTGTCTAGCTGAGAGAACCAAAATTGACAGAGACGTTTATTAAAGATACAGCTTGTGTTCTAAGTTTGGGCATCAGCTATAGCCTCTGTTTGGCAGTGCGAGGTGTTCCCTAGGAGTTCAGCTCCTTCCATTTTGTGGTAGGCTATGACTTGCAATGCAAGGTCAACTTGATCGAATCCTTACAAGCAAAAAGAGGGCAGGCCTTTTCAACGCTAAGCATAGACATTTGATTTCTAAGTGTTCCCCACTCATCTCTTTTCTTTTTGCCCATCTTGCGTTCTTCCCTTGCTGTTGAAGTGCCTTCTGTGTCATCTTGGGAAGTTCTCCATAATTCACACCAAATAGAGCTGTCTAAAAAGAAATAGGAAGATGAGCTGATGACCATTGCAGTAGTTTTCTAAACAGCAAGGAGTTAGTCCGTGAACAACGTGAATTTGTGGATAAGAGAATTATTGTTTTCACTGTAAAAATGTCTCCTATTGCCCTAAACTTGTTTTATAGTAGATATTCTACCATAAAGTGCCAATAAAACGTTGCACAATGCAGATGCAAGCAGTTTCATGTTGGCTGGTGGCCAGATATTAACAGCAGATAAATAAATGTTTCCAGTTTGAAGCTGTGAGCTGTTTTAGTTACTGCTGTTTCTTAAATGGAAAGCACAGTTTATTGTTTGCCTTCTAATTTAAATTATAATTGAAAACAATGGAGAAACACAATAAAGTTAAGAATTTGCTTGTAATTTGGACATGCTTGTCTGTATTTTCAGGTTATTCAGTGCGAAGAGCTGAAGGCACCCGTGCTTCAGATTTAGAATTTATTTTATGTTCATTAGCAGCGGCAAAAAAAGGCCCCCTGAATGTTTCATATTCTGTAAAAGACAATTCATGTTTGGGATGCTAGAATTTTGGATATATCACTAGTAATAAAATTTGCTGATCATGACAGCGGTGTGACAAATGTGCAGACAAGGACCATTTTTGGGGAATGAGCATTATAATTACTGTGTTGAATCATCTGAATTGTTCTCTTTAATATTATTATAAGTAATTTTACTTGAAAACATTTTTTAGAAACATGCATAGGTGAAAATGATGAAAGTTGTGAATGATGGTTGGAATTATTTAATCCTGACTGGAATGTGTAGAACAGGAATGGGAAAACTCTACTATGGACTCCAAGGAGATTGTTAGCTGCTTTGAGACTCCTTAAGGCAGGCATCCCAGACCACTGGTCCTGTTAGCTAGAGATGATGGGAATTGTAGTCCCAAACGTCTGGAGGGCCGGAGTTTGCCTATGCCTGCCTTAAGAGGAGTGAAAGGCGGGTTATCAAGTCCAAACTCTTCTTCTTCTAACATCAGATTTTCTGTGTGCAGGGATTTTATATTTAACGCGTACTATAAACATGTACCGTATTTTTTGCTCTATAAGACTCACTTTTCCCCTCCTAAAAAGTAAGGGGAAATGTGTGTGCATCTTATGGAGCGAATGCAGGCTGCGCAGCTATCCCAGAAGCCAGAACAGCAATAGGGATTGCTGCTTTCACTGCGCAGCGATCCCTCCTGCTGTTCTGGCTTCTGAGATTCAGAATATATTTTTTTCTTGTTTTCCTCCTCCAAAAACAAGGTGTGTCTTGTGGTCTGGTGCTTCTTCTAGAGCGAAAAATACGGTATTCTATTCTATTCTCATACAGAGTAGTCTTACCGGTCCATTTGTAAGGGGACGGTACGAAGTTCAGTCAAGACGCTGCTTTGAAGCAGGGTATGTCATGCATGCAACAAATGTGGGGTATATAGCGGCCCACTATACAGTTTGAAAGCCATGCATGGAAGGCACTATGCAGATGCATTTTTCCCCAGTGTTGGTAGGACAACAGCCAGAACGTAATGGTGAAACTACAATGGATATTCTTGTCATCCCTTTTCCACTTCCCACTATGATTGTGCAGCACTAAAAAAATAATAATCACATCTTGGTATAGTAATTTCATATAAAATCCATGTGGTCATGGCTTTCTTTTCCCAGTGTGGTGTAGTGGTTAAGAGCGTTAGATTCGTAATCTGGGGTTCGCGTCTCCGCTCCTCCACATGCAGCTGCTGGGTGACCTTGAGCTAGTCGCACTTCTTTGTAGTCTCTTAGCCCCACTCACCTCACAGAGTGTTTGTTGTGGGGGAGGAAGGGAAAGGAGAATGTTAGCTGCTTTGAGACTCCTTAAAGGTAAAGGACCTCTGACAGTTAAGTCCAGTCGTGAACGACTCTGGGGTTGCGGTGCTCATCTCGCTTTACTGGCCAAGGGAGCCGGTGTTTGTTCACAGACAGTTTTTCCGGGTCATGTGGCCAGCATAACTAAGCCGCTTCTGGTGAAACCAGAGCAGTGCACGGAAACACTGTTTACCTTCCCGCCGGAGTGGTACCTATTTATCTACTTGCACTTTGACGTGCTTTCGAACTGCTAGGTTGGCAGGAGCAGGGACCGAGCAACGGGAGCTCACCCCGTTGCGAGGATTCGAACCGCCGACCTTCCGATCGGCAAGCCCTAGGCTCAGTGGTTTAGACCACAGCGCCACCCGGGTCCCTTGAGACTCCTTAGGGTAGTGATAAAGCAGGATATCAAATCCAAACTCCTCTTCTTCCCTACCTTTTATTATTATTTTTTAACAGATTGCATTGTTGGTCGTGCAGTGGAGATTTCCCATAGAACCTAGAAACTCCCACTTTAGCTGCTCTTGCAGATTTATAAAACAGGCATCCCTCGGCTTAATGTGTAAATCATACCTTTAAATGATAGTTTCCAAAGGCCAGAGCCGCTTAGCTTCCAGTATAACATTGCCATTGTGTTGAAATACATAAAAGCAATGTTAGCTGGTGATTAGGCCGGGGGAATAGTTCTTCTAAGCCCTCTGCTGTATTGTGTGTTATCAGGAAGTTGTGTCTTTTATTCTCTGAGTGGTATTTTCCTGTCCTTTAAAAAAAAAAACTTCCAAGAAAACAAATCCGTTCAGCAGCAAATGTACTTACTCCAGCCGTGGCTCTGCCATTATCTACAGAAATACACAAACACACCCATGCAGTTTTAGTGACACCCACCAGTGAGTTGCAGCAATAGAATGAAACACTTGAGTACGGTTGGATTGTGCAGCTTTGATCCTGCAAATCTTACTTGAAACGCTTCGTCATCTCCCAACATAGTCTTTCCCACAGAATCATAGAATTGCCAGGTTGGGAAGGGACTCCAAGGGTAATCTAGTCCAACCCCCTGAAATGCAGGAACCTCTATTATTAAATTTGTATACTGCCCTATACCCGCAGGTCTCAGGGTGGTTACAACATCAAATCACTATAAAAAACACAAAAATCACAATAAAAGCCAACCCAATAATCCCCCCTCCCCAACACATTTTAAAAGGACATTGGATGTTTGGAAAGACAAAGTCAATTTTTTACTGTACTATATAACAACAACAACAACAACAACAAAAATCATTATTTATACCCCACCCATCTGGCTGGGCTTCCCCAGCCACTCTGGGCAACTTCCAACAAAATACTAAAATACAGTAATGCATCAAACATTAAAAGCTTCCCTAAACAGGGCTGCCTTCAGATGTCTTCTCAAAGTCTGGTAGTTGTTGTTCTGTTTGACATCTGGTGGGAGGGTGTTCCACAGGGCGGGTGCCACCACCGAGAAGGCCCTCTTGGCTTCTCGCAGTGAGGGAACTGGCAGAAGGCCCTCGGAGCTGGACCTCGGTGTCTGGGCAGAATGGTGGAGACGCTCGGTTGCTTGCAGCCTTTAAATGGTACATAGTTCTTCAAGATGCTTACAGAAGCATGTATTTTTGCTGGAGCAGCTCCAAAGTCAAAAAGTTATGGGAAGTTCACACACCACACATCCTTCCCCTCCTCCTTCCAGACAAGCAAGAAGCATGATCACACGGTAGAGCTTGAGACTCTTAATATCAGGGTCATGGGTTCAAGTCCTGCGTTGGGTGAAAGATTCCTGCATTGCAGGGGGTTGGACTAGATGACCCTTGTGGCCCCTTCCAACTATGATTGAATTACATGACCCAGGCAGGAAAAGAAGCACTCAATTAGAGGTGTATCCTATTGAGAGGGTGTGTGGCCTGGGGAGAGTCCCAGAGGCTGCACAGCTGCATTTGTTCCTCAGGCCTGAAGCTCTACACCCATCTAGTAGGTGAGCCTGTAAATAACTTGTATCGTATGTCATCTTCTTGGTTAGAGAAAGTAAACCAGCTTTTCAGGCTTGAGTATGGCAAAAGCAAATCAGATTTGCATCTTTAGAGATGTGGCAAGTTTTTGTTCCTTATCCCCAACTTTCCTGGCTACAGAAGAGCCAGTGTGGTGTAGTGGTTAAGAGCGGTAGACTCGTAATCTGGTGAACCGGGTTCGCTTCCCCGCTCCTCCACATGCAGCTGCTGGGTGACCTAGGGCTAGTCACACTTCTTTGAAGTCTCTCAGCCTCACTCACCTCACAGAGTGTTTGTTGTGGGGGAGGAAGGGAAAGGAGAATGTTAGCCGCTTTGAGACTCCTTCGGGTAGTGATAAAGCGGGATATCAAATCCAAACTCTTGGATTTGATATCCCGCTGCACAATAATTGGGCTGCACTACAGCATCTCATAGTCTTCACACTGAATATGTTGAATTGTCCAGGATCTGTAGAAGAGCGTTCCTGCAAAAGAAGCAAGTAAGGAAACTGAGATTGCAATTTAACATGCTCAAAGTGTAACAGCGTTAAGAGCACGGATACCAGTTTTATGTCCAGTGAAACATATAAGAAGGAAAAGAGAGAGACTGAGATTTCAGAAAGTTAAAAGGTTTGAGTTAGGATCACTTCCAGCGCTACATTTATTTGCTTTCCTTTTAAAAAAGTAAATAAACCGAAGCAGCCAGATTATGGCTGAATACAGTATACACATCTTCATAATGTTGGAAAGGTCAGGTAGGAGTATGAGACTTGTATCTTGCAAAGCTCGGGGGACTTTGCAGGAGTTTATATTGTTGCTCGTGCATAACTACTTGCATTCCTTTAGTTTCTTTAAGCACTAACACAGCCTTAAAGAAGCTGCACAATCATTTGTCTTGCATAGCTGCTAACACCCTGTTCCCTTTTTCTTCCACTCATCACTTCCTGAGTGAGCTCTCTCTCTTTAGGTGGTGGGTGCACCTTCTAGAATACCGTATTTTTCCGTGTATAAGACTAGGTTCCCCCCCTAGAAAATAATGTCAAAAATTTGGGGGCGTCTTATACATGGATACATCTCCCCCCATTTTCTTAAACCCGAGGGGGCCCCCCCAAAATGGGGAGCGTCTTATAGATGGAAAAATACGGTATTTTGTTGACATAAGACATTTATGGTCCGGCACTGGTATGTATCAAGACTTGTGGCTATAGTCTTCTCTACACAGATTAAGAAAATAAACACAGTCAGGGAACTATTGACAATGGAACGAGGCCTTCATTGCCCTATATACTTGCCGCCAAGGTCTTTGAAGAATGGCAAAAGGGTTAGCCCATTGGATGCTTAATCGTGAAGATTGTGATTACAAAATCAGGGTATGCTGGTTAGCATTCCATTGATTACATTGAGTAAGTTAGAGTTAAAAGTTTATTAGGTATTTCAACCTACTGTAGGCTTACACCTACCGCAACCACAACACATTGCACGGCCTCCCAAAGAATCACACAGATATGCTCAGAGTATTGGAATACTCCATCTGTTTCCCCTCAAGAAGGATATTGCTGTGGTGCTTACCATGCCAACTTCCTCTTAACTTTTATGAATTGCTCAAATTGTTTAACCCAGTGATTTAGAAACTCTGATCTATAGGCCACAAGTGGTCTGAGAGACCACAACAAAAACAGTAGAGGAAAACTCTTGAGATAATTGCCAGAAGAGGCAGTGACTGCTGATGTAATTACTGATCTTTTATTTAAACCTGAAAACTTTGATCAGTTTAATCAGTAGATTGAACTGCAGTGCCGTGTGTACTTACCTGGGGGTAAGGCCCTTTAAACTCACTGGGGCTTCCTTCTGAGTAAGAAGGCAGAAGATTGCACTGTTAATTAATTCAAACTTCAGCTGATTAATTGAGGCAATTAATTTTCATTAAAGATGGCAAACTTAATTGATGGGCTTGAAAGCTAAGGGTACATGAGTTTTATTTTTTGATGGTGTTTTGATTCTAGTGTTCACAGTAACAGGGAAATTTAAAGATAAGTATTGTTAACACGGGGGGCTGATAAGGCATGTCTAACTGGGGACCCTTTTCAAAACTGCTACTCATATGATCCCGAAAACATGTTCCCCCAAGAAGGATATTTAGCTGGAGCCAAACAGAGCACTTCCCAGCATGTGTGTATCTGAACACTGTGCAAACTATAAAGGTATGCCCACATGGAGACTATAGAAAAAGAAGGATTTTGTTTTTGAAAATAAATGTAATTTTAGCAATAAACCGCAGCACTTTACACTTGCTGTTCTGGTCACACATAAAGCAATATTCTAATACAAACATAGGTCTGATTTAAAGAAATAAGAGTTCTAAACAAAAAGGGGGGAAATTCTCTAGAGAATGTGATCAATTAAAATTATTTAATTGATTGACTGCCTTGTGTTTATCACAGAACAAGCATATCTATGATGCAAGTGAAAAAGCAGCTATGAAAAAGATGGTGTGGGAGCCCTCAGTCCAGGATCTTTTTCGTCTGTGTTTATGTCAGCTGATTGAGAAAAAGAAAGAAATTACACTAATGTGAGAAGGGAGGAATAACCCACGAACACCTGAGGCTCCTAATTCCCATAGTTTATGGCGGATTTATATTTTCTCTTCCCCAGTGTGGAGCAGAAGAGTTGCATTCGTTCAGCAGTGACTTGTTTTTCTTCTCTCTTCCACTGGGAAGATGCCCTCCTGCATCAAGCCATCTCATACAGATAATGAGAAGGGTGGGTGGGTAGGACCTTTGGGCTTTGGAAAAACTCCTCTCCTCCCCCAGAAAACAATCTTTCTGGTGTTCTTCCCTAAGCAAGCAATAAACGCCGCCATCTAGAAACCACTGATACTGTAAACACAATAGCTGTACCCATAGGAACAACTCGAAATACTCAAAAACACAGTAGAGAATCCTTTTTTTGCAGGGTTTGGGCTTTGACCCATTCTGTGCCGCTTCCTCAAATTCACTGTGCAAGGGGTCTGGGGGCTGGTCCACTACTGTATGATAAGAGCTGCTGAAGTGTGTCTGTGTGTATGTGAGATTTTTTTCTGTAGTGTTACCATGGAGTCATCTTGACGGAGAACTATGCTGATAGGACAAGAATATGAGTGTAGAAGGAACATATGTTATACTGGTTCAGACTAAAGTAGTTGCTAACTATTGCTTATCCTGGTACAGTGGTACAGTACCTCGTGTTAAGTACTTAATTCGTTCCGGAGGTCCGTTCTTAACCTGGAACTGTTCTTAACCTGAAGCACCACTTCAGCTAATGGGACCTCCTGCTGCCGCCAGAGCACTATTTCTGTTCTCATCCTGAAGCAAAGTTCTTAACCCGAGGTACTATTTCTGGGTTAGTGGAGCCTGCAACCTGAAGCATATGTAACCCGAGGTACCACTGTACTGACTTGATAGTGTTGGGAAGCGCACCAGGGTTCATATTCTAACTTCTTTCCTAGAAGGGCTGCTTGACATCCTTCAAAATCGGGGATTGCTTAGGATTGAACTTGGGACACACACTGCCTTTATTTTTTTAATTTCTACCCCACCCTTCCTCTCGGAGTAGCCCAGGGCAGCAAACAGCAAGACCAACAAAACAGTTTCTTCCCAGCCCTATTCCTGTTGGACGATGAAGAAAGCTTGACTTCAGCTTCTTTCATTTCGGGCCTTCTTCTCTTGAAATAACGTGTCCATTCAGTGGCCTTCCAGCAGAAAGAGCTGCAGTTTCTTATAAACGGGACTGCCATTTTCCTTTGAAGCAGACCTTTTATCTGTTGAAATAATCCAGCCATTTTAATTTCTCCATGTAGTCAGCCATTTTGTTTGTTCTCCCCCCACAAAGCCTGAGAAAACGCCTTTTGTGTAGTGAGCACCATAACATTCCCAGTGGACTTTATGAAAATGATTGAAATTTGAAACTTGCTATGGGCTTAGTCGCCCTTAAGGAGTTGTGGAATGTTTGTCCTTGGAAGAAAGAATTTGTCTTTAACAGCTATGGTTGTTTTGCTGTTCTAATGAGCATGCAGAGCAAACAAAAAAAACCACAAAACACTACGGTTATATTCAGAGGCTTGTACTGTGCGTAGCCTAAGAAAGATTTCAGCTGGCTGAAGACATGAGATAAACCCATAGCGAAAGTTATTTTTCACAAGGAGAAACCTTGTGTTTGCAAATGCTAAATGATTGAACTGTTTGAATTCCATGATACTACAGACATAGGAGCTTGAAAGAAGAGTTGTGTCCTACAATTTGTTCTGCTCGTGAGTGGTTCCTTTTAGTATGTCAGAATTTGCAGCATGGAAGGCTTCCTCCATTTATGAGAATTACTTTAGCAACGTAAATTTTGATGAGACCGGGGACTCTTATTTTGAATTCTGTATGAGAAGCAGGTTTTTGTGGTGAAGAGAAGACCCACAATAAAATCCAGAGGTGTACAGTGGTACCTCAGGTTACATACGCTTCAGGTCACAGACTCTGCTAACCCAGAAATAGTGCTTCAGGTTAAGAACTTTGCTTCAGGATGAGAACAGAAATTGTGCTCCGGTGGTGCGACGGCAGCAGGAGGCCCCATTAGCTAAAGTGGTGCTTCAGGTTAAGAACAGTTTCAGGTTAAGAACGGACCTCCGGAACGAATTAAGTACTTAACCCGAGGTACCACTATACTCTTGAATAGGTTAAAGGTTAAATGCAAAGGGCAGCCATTGAGAACAATGGCTGCCCTTTGCATCTCATCATAGTTGTAGCAAGTTTCTGTATGGATAAACTTGCTACAACTATGATGAGATGCAAAGGGCAGCCATTGTTCTCGTCACCCCAGTCACCCCAGCATGGGACATGAGCAGGATATCTACCTTTTAATTACTAGTGTTTTGGACTGTGATGATGCTCAAAACATGGCTCTGTAGACTAGTAAATAGCCTTTGGTCACTGAGACTTCTTCTGCTTCAGCTGACACAGAGAACGTGTGTTTCCTCCTGAAAGCAGCACCAATCCTCACTCTAGTTTGCACTGAAATTTTACCGCTCATTCTCTCATGTGATGGACGCCAGGTAGCGTTTTCTGCTGCTATTCTGGATTTGGATTCAGATATACCTCGGTCTCAAGGGCTGGCAGTGGACAAATGTTCTTCTTTTTAATGTATTAAAATGAACTGATACAGTGGTACCCCGCAAGACGAACGCCTCGCGAGACGAAAAACTCGCAAAACGAAAGGTTTTTTCGTTTTCGAGTTGCCTCGCAAAACGAAGCTTGCCCCGGGGACAGCGGGTCTTCTCTTTTGAAGCAAGGGGCGGTGGGGAGAAGCGATCTTCTCCCCGCAGCCCCAGGTCCGGGGACAGCGGGAAGCGCTTCCCGCTGCCCCTGGACCTCTTTTGAAGCAAGGGGCTGCGGGGAGATCGCTTCTCCTGGTGCTCCGAAGCCGGGCGGGGGGGAGGGAACACCTGCCCCCACCGCCCGGCTTCGGAACGCTGCTCCGAAGCGGGGCGGGGGGGCGGGAACACCTGCCCCAGCCGCCCCGCTTCGGAACGCTGCTCCGAAGCGGGGGGGGGGGCGGAAACACCTGCCCCAGCCGCCCCGCTTCGGAACGCTGCTCCGAAGCGGGGCGGGGGGGCGGGAACACCTTCTGAAGGCGGGCAGGGGGCGAAAGTCTTTGTCCCCCCTGCTTGCCTTCCCAGGGGCTTTTAAATCGCCCCGGACAGCGGAGAAGTCCTCCGCTCTCCCGGGGCAATTTTAAAATGCCGCCCGCCAGCATTTTAAGATCGCCCGGACAGCGGAGAAGTCCTCCGCTGTCCCGGGGTTTTTTAAAATGCTGGGGGTGGGAAGAAAAGCCCTTGTTCCCCCCCCCCCCAGCCTTCAGAAGAGGTCGGGGACAGACTGTCCCCGGACCTGGTCTGAAGGCGGTTTCCCTAGGAACGCATTAATTGATTTTCAATGCATTCCTATGGGAAACCGTGCATCGCAAGACGAAAAACTCGCAAGACGAAGAGACTTGCGGAATGAATTAATTTCGTCTTGCGAGGCACCACTGTATCTTCAAGGGAGAAATTAATTGTCTTTTGGGATGAGGATACCTGTCAGTCACGCAGTATTTCATGTCAAGTCAGGAAAAGTACAGAACACAAAGAAAAATGTGTGTTACCTTTCCTCCCCTCTCTGCCGTTCCTCTGGCCTTCAAATGTGTACAGGCTGTGAAACCGAGAGATAGCGAAGCGTGGCTATTTCTGCACCTGACTCCCAAAATTTAAACCAACTTCTCTTTGAAAGACACAAGGACAGACTTTTTGACGGAGGGGATTGAGAAAGATCAAAAGGATGTGCCATGTTTTGCGTTTTTTGTTGGAGTGCAAACAAAACATTAGAACGTGTTCAGGCAGCTGTGCTTTGGGAAAGTGAAAGGAGTGTCTCGACCTTCTTGTATTAAGAAAATTGATAAGATTTGTTGAAGAAAACTACTTTAGTGAACAACTCAAGAAAGAATTGGCTTTGAGGCTGCCACATGTTTTTTTTTAAAAAATAAATAAAATGTCTTGTTAACTGCCACATGTTTACTGTGGCCATAATCTTGAATTATTAAGATTAATTTAGTTGCATATTTATGCACATATGAAGGTTCTCATCCAGTGAGGTGAATAGTGTGTGCTTTAAGACATAATTTGCACACTGCTGTGGTTTTCTGTCTATTTTCTTTTTTTTTGAAGTAACCAGCAACAAACCACAAACCAGTTTTAAAGTTCCCTTGAGTTTAAAAGGTGGTCTTGCAGAGGGAGTTGAAGAGAAAGTAAAGATATGGGTATGCACAGGGATCTTGCATGTGCACACTCACAGATTTTTGACTTTTGGGGGGAAATGTTGGGGCTCCCCCCCAAAAAAAAAAACCCTGCAGAGGTCTTCTTGCAGAGCATTTCCCTTCGAGCACTATAAATCTATCAAATGTCACAAGTGTCAGGGCAAAGAAATATTTATTTATTATTGCATTTATACCCGACCTTTCCTCCAAGTGCGTCAAGGTGGCTTAAATAGTTCCCTCCTCCTCATTTTTTCCTCATAGCAACCCTGTGAGGGAGGTTGCACACAGGAGGCTGTGAATGGCCCAAGGTCACCCAGTGAACTTTATGGCTGAGTGGAGATTTGAATGCTGGTCTCCCAGGTCTTAGCTCTGCACTCTGTAACTGCTAAGCCACACTGTTAAAAGACCTGTCGAAGAGTGAATCAATAAGAAGGAGCCTGTTGCTGAGCTGGAAAAATTCTTCCTGGAATAGCTGATATTCTGCCCCCCTAAGGATTTCTTGTACTGGCTAAACCAGTTCTTGTTTGATTTCACTTGGGGTTTATCCTGCCTCTCATCACTCAAGGCTTTTCCCTGGCTCGTCTCCCTGAATGCTAACCTTTTAAGCTTGTGTAACCTGTAGTAATTAGCTGGAGGGAAGGAGGTTTAACTGGCAGGTCTACTCCAGGCCTATTCAGGACCTAGTTCCGGTTAGAATCAACAGCGAAACCAGAGCTAAGATACTACAATGTGGAGTTAAATCTTTTGCACAAGAACTTGTTTTGGTTTTCTCAATACTGCGCAACTCAGTTTTCTGCTCTCAGTTCAACCCATCAGGCTGTGGAGAGCCTATGTTGGGGGAGAAAATGGCACCTATAAGGATTCATCTGTAAGACTAATGACCACCAGTAGTTGTTGAAATACAACTGCCTTCATCACAAGCCAGCACAGCCAGTGATCAGGAATGATGGGAGTTGTAGTTCAAAACATCTCTAGAGCACCACATTGGCTTTCTTGACATATAGCATTATAGACTTTTTATCAGTAGCTGAGGCATGGGACGTCCCGTCCCCCCATTTATTACATTCCCCCCCCCCCGTTAATTTTGCTTTGGAGCCTTCCCAAGGTCTTTGACATCTGTGGTGTAAAATACTAAAAGTAAAATAAAAAGTATTCGGTCTCTTAACCCTGCCACCGAAAGCCAGCCCAAATAAGAATATTAATTGCACAGCTCCTTAAAGCTGCTGTGGTCACTAATATTATGACAGGCATGTTTTGAAACTGGATCATAATTTGCACAACTTAGACACAGTGCAGCAGTTGTGTAAATTATGCCGTAAACCATAAACCAGTTAGGCTGCATTTGTAAGATGGTAGTGAGGTGACGAGTCCTGTTGCTTTATTCATGTTGGTTTCACTTTTGCTCCAGATTAAGTTGAGAATTTGCCTATTTCCAAATTTATCTACTCAAGGGATGATGATGCAGTTCAGGAAAATCCTCCACTCACTTTCCCACCCAGACACATCTTCAAAGTGATATGATTGGATGTGGTACCCATCGACCATAATTAATTGTGATTTATATTAGGCAGTATATGCTGCCCTATAACCAAGTTCTCAGAGTGGCTCACTTTTTTAGAAAATATATATTATTCTTAAAGCTTTCTTGGTTTACAAAAGTATGTGCAATGTCTCTTTTTTCAAGTTAACATTTTCTACAGATCAGTTTCATTTGTTGAGACATTAGTGTTACATTAGGAAGAAAAATGGGAAAGAGGGAGAAAGGTGATGGGGGTAGAGGTGAATGGGGTGGGGTTGGGTGGCAATACTTCTATTCTGTTTAATGTATGTGTGGGGCTCAGAGTGGCTTGCTAAAAGAAATATATGTTAAGTATTGCTAGATTATAACAAAAGGGTGACTTAAATAGAGTATGGAAGTTGTTTAACCGATAGGCCTTCTGTGTCACTGCTTACCGTATTTTTCTGTGCATAAGACTATATCCCCCCCCCCCCCATTTTTTCAAGTTTAAAATTGGGGGTCGTCTTATACACTGATAAAGCGTTGGGGAGATTTCTTTATTTGGAGTCCCAAAAAACAGGGGTTGTGTTATACACGGAAAAATACGGTATATAAACTCTGTCTGCCTTCAATCAGCCATCTCTGTCAGGCTCTTTCTCCTTCTCCTCCATAGTCTCAATATTGCCCTGGTAGACCTCAGCAGGAAGGAGAATGGGGATTAAACTGGAATTAGTTGGCCAGTCATTGCCACTGGTTCCACCTCTTGCCTTCTGCTCTGCCATTTCCACTGGGTACCAATCACCACTGGTTGGATGGCCGAGTGTGCATTTGAACTTCGATTCAGCCCTAGTCCAACACTCTAACCTCAGCATCACATGCCAAGGAAATGTGGTAGGGCAACTGAGGAGAGTGATTATGCTAACAGCGACCATATACATGTCAGTAAGACACTAGATGCTGTGCAATATTGCTATATTGCAATATTATCTGAAGGAGCGCCTCCACCCCCACCGTTCTACCTGAACACTGAGGTCCAGCGCCGAAGGCCTTCTGGCGGTTCCTTCACTGCGAGAAGCCAAGTTACAGGGAACCAGGCAGAGGGCCTTCTCGGTAGTGGCACCTGTCCTGAGGAACGCCCTCCCACCAGATGTCAAAGAGAACAACAACTACCAGACGTTTAGAAGACATCTGAAGGCAGCCCTGTTTAGGGAAGCTTTTAACGTTTGATGTATTATAGTATTTTAATATTTTGTTGGAAGCCGCCCAGAGTGGCTGGGGAAGCCCAGCCAGATGGGCGGGGTATAAATAATAAACTACTACTACTACTACTACTACTACTACTACTACTACTACTATTATTCCAAATTAAAGTATTAAGTCATAAGGTGACCACCAAGTCCCTGGGCCCATAACCCCAAAGAACACACTGAGAGATGAGAGGTGCTCTCTAGCTTGGGCCAGTGCAGATCTTTTGCGCTGCAAAAACAATATGCAGATACTGGAATAAATATCGACTGTGAACAGTGCTCCTATTGTAGAGTAGAAGTCTTACTTTATTCTAAATATACCTCTTGTTTTGCTGTAAGCTTTCTAATTCTAGTATTACGCCAGAGGGCTTGATTTTTAGGGCACTCATTGGTGTCTAGAATAAACTGCATATATGTTAATAACCTGCCATTTATCAACAGTTTCTTACTCTGAAAGTGGCACCATTAAACAAAGTTATGTAGTGATCGAAATGCAGGGTTAATCTTTTTAAAAGGGGGGATTCTGGCCTGTAACGGCCCTGTGGGCGATTTGTGGCTTATCTGTACCTTTTGCCTGCTGCGTCTGGAAATTTTTTGTAAACAATGCCAGCTGCTTGTTATGTCCTTGTTTATAGTTAGATGGATGAGCAAATTGCAGCATGGGGCTGGGGGGTGGTGGATAAAGAGGGATTTATTTTTTTTAAGTCTAATTGAAAACGATTGGGCTCTAAGCATTTTGCACACTTTTTAATATAAAAAAAATGATGCTTTAAATGCTAAGTTCTGCATTTAAAGCAGGAATCCCATTGCCACTGACTTTATTATTCCTAATAATTTATATGCTCATATTAATGGGCAGGAGAGACTTTACAGTAAAATCCTTCCAAGAAGGTTTATAGTTGCATTAGGGTTGGGGGGAAAAAGTCTCTCCTGCACTGCCAACTCCTTAGATTGCTTGTGGAGTCTCTCCTCAGAATTTCAAACAGACAATCCTACTCTCATATTGGAGAGACTTCTCCTATTGGAAGGGACGCGGGTGGCGCTGTGCATTCAACCACTGAGTCTAGGACTTGCTGATCAGAAGGTTGGCGGTTCGAATCCCCATGACTGAGTGAGCTCCCGTTGCTCGGTCCCTGCTCCTGCCAACCTAGCAGTTCGAAAGCACGTCAAAGTGCAAGTAGATAAATAGGTACCGCTCCAGCGGGAAGGCAAACGGTGTTTCCGTGCGCTGCTCTGGTTCGCCAGAAGCGGCTTAGTCATGCTGGCCACATGACCCGGAAGCTGTACGCTGGCTCCCTCGGCCAATAAAGCGAGATGAGCGCCGTAACCCCAGTCAGCCACGACTGGACCTAATGGTCAGGGGTCCCTTTACCTATTGGAGAGAATGTCCAAACTGAGTTGGAGGGTAGGGAACAGATTATCCTGAGGAGTTGAAGACATTTGTTTGTCCGGGGTCTGATTTCCGCCTAGGAAATGTTGATAAGTCCGAGATGTTGTGTGTTATGGTGAACATCGTGTAGGTTTACTGTAAAATAGGCACAGACAGATTGGTCCCCTTGGATTCTACTGACAGTGCATTCCCCTCTCTAGGGACATCATCCTCTCCTTAAAATTAGTAAGAGACCATATTGTGGCTACAGGTAACGTGTAGAACTTCATTTTCTTAGGGTGGAAAACTGTGATGGACTTTACGAAATCCTGATGCCTGTGACATCTGATATTATTAACTTTTTATATGTTAAGGGTTAATTCAAAATATTTCTTGTTTGTTTCATTACTTCGTTCTTGAAATTCTTGTATGGGGGGGCATAGGCGCCGACTCCATGGGGCCTGAGGGGGCTCGAGCCCCCTCAAAAAATTGATTAATAGGCGCAGCACGCTCGCTCACGAGGAGGCGGCGCCACTTTATTTGCATATTCATGAGCTTATTTATTATTCATGAGCTTTCCCGGCCCCCCCCCCAATATTTTTTATAAGTCTGCGTCCCTGGGGGGGGGAGTGATCGATTAGACAAAATAAAAGAGTATTTATTTGAGTGGCCATGTATGTGACAGCCCACAGGCTGAACCCAGCACATGAAGCAATGTGCTTGACCGTCTGGCGCCTCACCAGTTTAAACAGGGTGTCCCCACAGTTTCATTTTTAGTGAAATGAAAAGCCATTTCAATTATTGTTATTATTTAAATATTATTAATATTTATTAAGTTTGTATGCCATCCTTCATCTGTAGATCTCGGGGAGGTTCACAGCGTAAAAATACAAGATAAGAACACAATATACATTTATATATATAAAAAAATAAACCAAACCAATAGCCCCTCTCCCCCCCATCCTCTCCCACAAACACATTTAAAAGGATATAGGATGTTTCATGCTGTAAGAAATGTAGATATCTACCCCTTTAATGATATCTTTCTTGGATTTTGCAACATGCAAACATTATTTGTATATAGTGCAGAAATCCTGTGGCCCTACAGATGTTGTAGGACTCCTTCTCCTATCTGTCCAGTCAGCATGTGGGATGATGGGAGTTGTAGTCCAGCAACATCTTAAGGCGCAGAGGCTCCTCATACTTGGTGTAATGGCTGCCCCCCAAGTTTGTGACGCTCATTTGACATCAACACAAAACGGAGCCTTTGCAACACGAAACGGAGCCCTTTAGTGTCATTGAAACAATCTTTCAACAGAGATCCTATACTAAGCTTTAAAAGTTTGCTGAACATTTTTCTTTGCCTCCAGACTTCTGCAGGCAATTAAGAAAAACAAAGCTGTAATAGTTAGCTGGTGGTCTGTTTTAAAATTGTGTGTGTGTTTCCTCCCGCCTTGAGTGTATATAATTTGTTACTTTTAATGAAATTGTGGCATGCAAGTATTTTTGTAAATACAGTGCCTGACCTCTGCTACATGGCAGAAACTTTATTATGGAGCCAGACTGTTTCTGAGGACAGGAGAGTTAGTTTGTGCAGCAAAAAAGCATATCCTGGGCATTATCTCTGGAGAATAAAACTTTGCTCTATCTGTATACCAAGATTTTGAAACCACACATATAGAGCTTGCGTTAATAGAGCTTATAAAACAATAGCCTCCGAATCAGATTGTTGCAGTTAACATAATTTCCCTCATAATCTTATTTGTGGCAGGTGCAATATAATCACCATGTAATCTATTTTATAATTCATTATTGTTATTTTTCCACTGCAGTTGAACAAGTAAAGGGGTCATGGCACGCTTAACGAAAAGGCGTCAGGCAGATACAAAAGCTATCCAGCATCTTTGGGCGGCTATAGAAATCATCCGAAACCAGAAGCAAATTGCTAACATTGACCGTATTACGAAGTAAGTGTCATTTAAATACTACTAATAGAAATAAAAATAGTATGACCCAATGAGAAGTTGTCAGCAATAAAAACTGAGTAGCACAGAAACATTTTTGCCATATAATATATATATTATTCTCTCATATGAATCTGTGTGCTCTTGTACTCTATATTTCAAGTCATGGACCGTGAGTTTGAAAAAGGAAACGGTTGTGTTGAATTGAAATTGACCTGTGGACTGTCTTGTCCAGTCTCCTGCCATTAATAGCACCTGACACATGATAGGAAGATGGAAAAAGTTGTTCTCAAGTGGAAAATAATATCCCTACTACAAAGATTGTTTAATAATGGTGGTATTCAATCCTAGTTATACCTGTAATAGACCCACCAAAGTTAATGCACATGACTAACCTAGGTCTATTAATTTCAATGGGTCTACTCTGAGTAAGTTGACTACAACCCTATATAGTAAAAGGTTTTCAATCTTTAAAACAAAAACAAATAACTCTTCCTGCTTAATAACTGCATGTGAAGACTAGCTGTGGGAAATAATTTATTTGCAACTTTTATGTCCATACGAAACTCTTACTACAACCAACTCTTCTCCCTACTACAGTCATTGGCTGCATTCAGACTATAATGCCAAATCTCTAGAAAGGACCATAGCTTAATGGTAGAACAACTGTTTTGCATGTGACAGGTCCAGGTTCAATATTTGGCATCTTCAGTTACAATGAGGCAGCAGTTAAAGGGAAATGCCCTCTGTGCCCCAGCCAGAGTAGACAATAATGGGCTAGCTGGAAAAATAATTTGACTTGGTGAAAGAAACTTTCTTTTGTTCCCTAGTTCATGTAGCCTGTACTCCACTATGCTTTCTGTTCCTATTTTGTGGCAACCCACATTTTGTCTTTTTACCCAAACTGGATCCACGAGTCATCATTTGATTGAATTTATCGATCTTGGTTCATGGGCAAACTTTGGCTTGTACAAACCATAGTTTCCTGGGTTCAGGTGAAACAGCAAACCGGTCTGCTGAAAACAACAAAGGGAAGCTTCCAATCTCCACTAGTGCCTGCTCCTTCTTGCAGCAGCAAACCAGTGAGTGAGTTGGCCTCTGTCTGTCTTCAGAGACAATGGAGTGTGCCTCCAGGGGTGAAGCCAAACTCCAGGAGTGAAGCCAGGCTGATGTGGTCCAAAGGAAAGAATAGCAATACAGTGGTGCCCCGCAAGACGAATGCCTCACAAGACGGAAAACTCGCTAGACGAAAGGGTTTTCCGTTTTTGCGTTGCTTCGCTAGACGAATTTCCCTATGGGCTTGCTTCGCAAGACGAAAAAGTCTTGCGAGTCTTGCCTTTTTTTTTTTGCTTTCCCCCCTTTTTCTAAGCCGCTAAGCCGCTAATAGCCTTTTAGCCGCTAAGCCGCTAAGCCTTAATAGCCGCTAAGCCTTTAATAGCTGCTAAACCGCTAATAGCGCTAATCCGCTAAGGGTTGCTTCGCAAGATGAAAAAACCGCTAGACGAAGAGACTCGTGGAACGGATTATTTTCGTCTTGCGAGGCACCACTGTACTTTTGGCACCAGCTTGGCTGTAGGAGCTGCCAGAAGGAGGCATACAAGGCTAAGGAGTAAACCATACGCAACAGCAGACCGTGCTTGAATAGAATAATTGTTTCATGCAGTGTGGGTGCGTCTTGCTGGTACCTGCATGTCTGCTTGCAAGCACAGTGGGGTTATCACATAGCATGCACCATGAATGGCTACTAAAGACAGCAGTTACATACAAGCACTTCCTGCTCTAAGATGCCGCCTCTGTTAACGTCTCATAACGTGATGATGTCACGTCATTTTGTTGTGGCCTCTATATAGGAAACTGGTTGCTGGTTGTCAAACGCAGGAGGTGAAGGCTCCCTGGTGAGCAAAAACCTTATTCCACTTTCAAATAGGTTTGCAGCAACCTTTTGGGCATCACTTGTTATTTTGTACGTTGAATAGTTTGTCCTGCTTTTCTGTTTAGGTTAAGAGAAGTCTAAAAATCCTAGAAAGGGTGTTTTCCTCGCAGCTAACTACACTAGCAGAAATTTGAAGTAATAATCCACAGCCATCTCGTTTTAGCAACACTGATACTTGATTTCTTAAATTCAGCTTATTTCCTGCCCCTCCTCCCTAAGGAGCCCGGGGCAGCAAACATATGAGCAATAAAACAATTAAAATACCTAAAAATGGAACTCCCAAAGGCTAGTAAAAATAACATTACTGGTGCATGGTTGCTGTTCAGCAGTGAAGCAGAAACAATGATTGGCGGCTGTCGTGTTGGTCCCAGGCTTCAGAAGGCTGCTTAGCTGCACGAGGGACAAGAGATTTGGCTCTCAAGGGTATCTCTTTCTTCTCTCCCTGAGTATCTTGTCCTCTTTCTGTTCCAACTCCCCCCTCCTCAAATACCCTTATTTGCAGCACGATTCCCATATCACTCAAGAGCCTCTACAAACTCCCTAAAATCTGAGAAGCGTGCAAACTTTCAACACAGAGCCCACCTTGTTCCTGTGCAGCAGGAGCTGGTGGTTTCTGCAGAGAACAGCAAACATATTAATCTGTCCGAGGGTAGCAAAATCTACCCTACTACTCATTTGACCAGCTAATGAAGCGGAAGACAGAGCAGTGCGTATTGATGGTATAGGAACTGAGTATTACTGTGCTGGTTATTTGAATTGGCTGTGTTCTTAATAACAGTGAATTGTTCCGTTCTAAATAACGTGATTGTTATGGCGTGTCAGGGATGTGATGATACTATTATTCTTAATGGATTTATATCGGGCGGTAAACCACCGAGTGCAGTAATTGCAGAAAAGGTGTATAAACCTGACGACTTCTCGGTTTGCAGCACAGTCGTAACCAGAAGTAAGTCCCACCAAATTCAGTTTGGGGACTTACTCCCAGGTAAGTTGAGTTAGGATTTCTGGAGAGTTATAAACTGAGCATCGCTACTGTGTACATCAGACTAGATTGAATGAGATTTTTTTAATAAAAAAAAGCCCAGCTTATTTTATTTAAAAAAATGAATTTTACCAGCTGCTAGATTACAGACTGCACTATACACCTGGTTCTTTCTGTTTACTGTCTGGGCTTTTCCTTTGGAGGAGGAGAGTGTCTGCCTTGTGGGGGGACATTTTTGTAGGAATGCTGATTCAGCAAGTCTGAGTATTAAGTAGGCCAAACAGATAGGCCGAGGGAAGCAGTGTAATGAGATGGGAACAAAATAGCAATTTGCGAGAGATCTCGCAAAATGTGAAAGCGCCATTTAAGAAAGGCCATTTGAAAGTTTCCTCAAGTTTTACGTGGATGGAGCAGGGAGATGGTTGGTGAATAATGCTATTGCATTCCTTGAATTTCCAACCAGTACTTTAATTTTGCATATTGCATAATAAGCGCAGAAAATGCAACAGCAGGCCAGTTTGGGGCTGATTTGCTGATATGTGTAAATGGCCTTGTTTACAGGGTATGTCTTGTTCGACTTCAGACCCCCCCTTTTTTTTACTGTCTTTCATTTTCTAATGTGGTTGACCTTGATGAAAATCCAAATCCCTCTAGCATACTTCATGTCATAACAGATTAATACTAACATAAACAAAAAATAATAAGCCATTACCATCATTAAGGAAAGATTACACTTGAATTTATCATTAACCTTGCATTCAGGTTTAGATAAGCTACATTGTTAAAAAAATATGTTTTTCTTTTTTTGCTGAAATGTAACAATTTGGTGTCTGCTTTTCACTTTTTAAGATACTTTTTTTTGGTATGGTTTTGTGTTTTATTGCTGCTTTGATACAATTTTATAACATAGCGGTATATAAATATTTTGATAAATAATAAACTTGGTAGATTTTCTCATAATAAACTTGGTAGATTTTTCCCCTTTTCATATTGCATTTGGCTGGCATCTTTTCATAGTTTTGTCTACGTAGAGTCCTCTAAATGATGGTTGCGTTCCATCCAGCTACCAGAGGAAAGGAGGGTGGGATAATGGGCCGTATCCAATTAACGTGTCCCATCAGCTCAAGGATTTATGCTTGCACGTGGAAAATTTCCACCCTGCAAGCCCCAACTCTAATCTTGGGTTCTCCAACTCTCCAGATAAGATTGGGGGAGGGTCGGGAGAAGAAGAGGAGCGATTCTGTTGCACAAGCTTAAATCTTTGCGTTGGCGGGGCACATTTGTTGGATATGTCTCAATATATTTGCTGTCTTGTTTCAGTGCTGGATAGATTTCATTAGCCTTGAAACTTGCATGTCTCGTTTCAGGGGGGTTTGCACTGTAAAATTGGTTGGTGGATTGTGCTTTTTTTTGTTGTATTGGCTTACATATTCCCAAATGTGTTGTTCTTAAAAGTTCCAGTGAAAGGGTCTGCATTTGTTGTTTGAACAGCACTTCTGAGATCACGAGATTTGATCCTAAGTACCGGTGGATCTAAAACAGACTAACGAAAACAGTAACTAATTGAGAAAAAAGCAGGAACTAATTAAGACAACACATCATTTTGGTAGTCAGGAAAGCAGAGCTGGATTCATGGAAAGCTTATCTGTAATAAGAGTTGCTGCATTCAGATGTCAAACTAAAGTTTAGCTTGATGAGAATAATCCTTAGGAAGGCTCAGGTTCCCACAATCTCCCATTCATCCAGTATAACCGTGAAAAGGAGATTGAAACTTTCATTTTCGCTCTCTGATAAATTATATGTTTATGATCTGTAGACCAAGTAAACACAACCTTGAATAAGGCATTAATTATAGTTAGCACCCTGCCTGAACCCTAAACTGTGGCTCATGTTGACTTAAGGTTTGTTTAAACAAGCCAGCTTCATAATCCATTATTTGAAGTTTGCTAGTTTCAAATAAACCATGGTTAACCTTCACCACAGCTTGTCAGTTTGGACGACACACCAAGCCATGGTTAATCTAACCTGGAATCAGAAGCTGATAAACTCTTCTTCACCAGCTCATTCAAGAGGAGAGAGTAAGCATTGCCTACTCAAGGTTCATTGTGAGTTGCTGTTGTCATGCAAATTGTGCCTTCATGTGATACCTGAACCAGTCCAGTGTTAAAACTGTTTTGGTTTTGTACCATTGACTAAAGGTCTGTCTCAGGGGTGAGAAATTATTACTCCAAGAGACCTGAGTAGTTGCCCAGTAATGGGCAGCAGACTGCATGCCGTATCTATTGACCATTCAACTCCATGACAAACAAAACCCAGAGGGTCAGCTGGCAGAGTAAAAAATGCATTTTTTCCCCCTTGAGGATGATAGCAGGAATAAATTAGCAGTTACGATGTTAAGGGAAGCCCCTTGTTGAAATCAGCTTTAAACCGATCAAAAGCCCTTTCATTTACAGAGGCAAAAATAAGATGCTGTCTTTTCTTCTGGCGTTTTTTAAAACAAACCCCTATTCATACTGTTCATTCCTTCACCATTAAGGTGAGCTGCATGAAATTGATATTCTTGTGGCTTGTTGCTTTTGGCACAAGAAACACTGGCTTTCTGTTCTTGTAACACTGTTTTTTTATTGTAAATTAAAATGTGCACCTATTTTGTCTGTACATGTATAGTTTATTCTCGTTTTGCACGGCTGCCATAACTATCATCCCCAAACATTTAATTTTGTAGTAATCTCACGAAAGCTTCTCCAGCTTCTATGGAACAGCTGCTTGGGGAATTACAGTCTATAGGCGCAGTTTACAAGCTACTTTGCCCAAGGATCGTCTCACCTTTGCTACTGCTGCAGGGTTTACTTTCACGTAATTCAATAAGCAAAGGATGGGGTCCAAAGGTGTTGGAGAACTCCACCTGCTTCTTGCTTTACTGTAGTCCAGAATTCTTGCACTTTGTTATATTTCCACCATAAGTAAATAATTTTTTTGTTCTTTCATGCATTTAAATTGGTTTGTCCCTATAAAATTGTCTTGCTAGGATGCTGTATTTCAAAATACTGAAATTGAGGTTTTTGCTTTCCTGTTTTAATTGACATTTTAAGTATAGTATTGTGCTAGTTATATTGTTTATTTACGTATCATTTATTGTATTTTTATTTATATGCTATTGTTTTGTTTTAAGTTACATTGTAACTTATCTGGGATACACACACACACACACACACACAGTGGTACCTCGGGTTACATATGCTTCTGGTTACATACGCTTCAGGTTACAGACTACGCTAACCCAGAAATAGTACCTCGGGTTAAGAACTTTGCTTCAGGATGAGAACAGAAATCATGCTCTGGCGGCAGCAGGAGGCCCCATTAGCTAAAGCGGTGCTTCAGGTTAAGAACAGTTTCAGGTTAAGAACAGACCTCCAGAATGAATTAAGTACTTAACCCGAGGTACCACTGTACCAGTATATTATGAGGAGTGGAATATAAATACTTTAAATCAATTAGGCAGTCAATAAATTTTCAATCCAGCAGGCCAAAAGCCTGCAAGAACAGAAGCATTTTGAGTAAATGACAGAAATTCTAGGTGCTACAACTGTTCCATGTGCCTGGTCCCCATTTCTGTAGTGGGGCAAAATAAGAGAAATGAAGGATCTGTAAGAAGCAGCTGCTCTGAATTATGGAAAATATGGGCAGAAGGGGAGTTCAGTGGCACAACTGCTTTTGTGGCTTGTGTAGGTGGGATATTCAGTCCAACCGCCTGAGCTGTAAGTTAATGGCATGTTTGAGTGTGAATGTACAGTGAATTTAATTGCTGGAACAAGCCCGCCTTATCTGCATTAAAATCATTACTTCTGACAGAACTGACCAGATAATGAGCATTATATGAGGTTGCATGTTGCCTGAGGTATTTAAAGCGTGAATAAACAGGATCACCTCTTAGGTCTGTCAACAGCTTCTGCGGAAATGTCAGGCAGATTTCAGTGTAATTCCATCTGCTGTGCATCTCTCAATCCAAGGCCATGCATATGAAGCCTTGTGTTTTTAAGTAAATTAGCTATTTTTAAGGATTCCGTGCAGTGGCGTAGGCTCTCGTGTCACGTTAAACCATGGTTAATTTTTAACCGTCGTTTCACTTGAATGAACAGAACGCTAGGGCACACTTTTCAAAAGTACCCTTGCCTGCAGCGAACCGCGAGCCTAGACTTGCTGTGTTGCCCAGACCAGAGCTCTTGGCATGTTTCTCTCTTAACATTGTGTGGTAGACAAGGTTTGTTCTTGGCTTGCCGCTCATGGTTTGCTTATAGGAAACAAGCAAACCACAAGCGTGGCTCAGACCACACAATAGGAGTAGCAAAGCATGGACTTTTGATTAGGGCGCACCAACCAGCTCTTCATTTGCATTAACCATAATTAAACGTTGACTGTGGTTTAACGTGGCACACGAACGCGGGAACTGTGTGATTGTAGTCCAGCTGATTTTAGGCATGTGAACTGTTTAACTGTACGATGGTGACTGAACTGGGATGATCCCTTGCGTCTTTTAAGTGTAAGAGGAAACCGGATGAATTACAATAGAACATTTTTCCTTTGGCTGAAAGAGAATTCAAGCTTCCGAGGCTAGAGAAGTCTTTTTTGTACAAGTTTGAAAGCTTGCCTTTTATATTTAATATCGTTGTTGTAGTTTTTAAAATACGTAATTGAATATTGCTTGTAAAAACCACCTTCGTAGGATTCATATCCTGAAAGGTGAGCTGTATAAAAAATTGCAGTACAGTGGTACCTCTGGTTACATACTTAATTCGTTCTGGAGGTCCGTTCTTAACCTGAAACTGTTCTTAACCTGAAGCACCACTTTAGCTAATGAGGCCTCCCGCTGCTGCCACGCTGCCGCTGCACGATTTCTGTTCTCATCCTGAGGCAAAGTTCTTAACCCAAGGTAATATTTCTGGGTTAGCGGTGTCTGTAACCTGAAGTGTATGTAACCTGAAGCGTATGTAACCCGAGGTACCACTGTAAATAAATAAAAATTTCCACCACTGCAAACAAAATGGTAGCAGAAAACTATAATATTTCCAGAGCAGCACTCTGTGTGTACCTTGCCCTCATGCAGTTGTGTACATTTTGAAAGGACTTGTTTTGATGTTATTTTGCAGATAGAACTTTTTTTTTTTGGCCCACATTTATTCCTGTAACCCGAAAACTAGTGGATTCAGATGGCAGCTCCCATCGTGAGTCTGTATTGATGCCCTTAGATAGCAAGTCACTAAAGCCTCTTAGAGATATTAATGAGGTGAGGAAGCCTTGTGCATTCAGTGAATGTAGCTCAACTCTGTGTGCAGTATGTTGCATATCTGCACAGTTCCTATTGCATGCACCAAGTGTATGATTCAATTTGCAGGCAGTGAGAGCGAAATCTTCCTGCCGCAAGGATACCTTCTGCCCTGCATGAGTTCACTGAAAGTGCAGAGCCCCCTGAATGTTCAAAAGGATTTCAGCTTCGCTTCCTCTTTTTGTGTAACGGGAATAAAAGTGACACCACAAGAGGACTGTGGTGAGGTTCAGCGAGATGAGACTATTTTGGGGAGCGTCAGAGACATACATCTCAATTGTTTTATTCCTTTTGTATTCTGCTGTATAAAAATACAATCAATAAATAATATAGCCATATGCGTAATGAAATTTGAATGGTAAAAACAATAGCTGGCACCATCAGCATTCGTATTTATACAGATCTTCTTGACAGGCTGGCATTACTCGTAATCCAAATGAGTTTGCATTTTTAAGAGTTTTGAAACTTGAGGGGGCTTCTCCCCCCCCCCCATATTGGTAAGAAACTGAGTGCGTTAGGCGCTATTTAAACCAAAAGGAATAGGTAGAGTTGCTTGTTTATATCGTAGCATTTAGGGTGAGCTTGTTCTCTTGCGCAGGATTCCTGCTGCGCAACCTTGTAGTAATCTAAATGGGTTTTGTATTCTCTGTTTGTAGATGAGTAAATTCTGAGAAGCCTGAGCTATAAATACCAGTCTACTGAGCTGTGACCTAAGTTTCTTCCCCCCTCCCTCCCTCTCTCTTTCTCTCTCTCTCTCTCTCCCTTCTGTGCCCTGTGGGCAGACAGCCTCATCTGGCCAGATTAGGAATCTAACAAGCAGATTATCAGGAAGAACCTCTTTATTTCAGCAGACAGGTCTTTATTTTAGCTAGTGGAGATTAGCATTAACTTCCCCTGCCTGACAGTGGCGTAGCGTGGGTTGTCAGCACCCGGGGCAAGGGAAGTAATTTGCGCCCCCTAACCCGTGGATTTGCGCCCCCTAACCCTAACCCCCAGATGTTGCGCCCGGTGCGGCCGGCCCCCCCTGCACCCCCCACACTACGCCACTGCTCAGCCTGCAGAGGCCTCTTCCCAGCCGTGCTTGAAAGGGGCAGGCAGGCACTGCCCCCCACCTCCCCCCAGACAAATAGGACGTTGATTAGTTTTTCAATGGACCTGTTTAAAAGATTTTGTAAATTGTTCTTCTTCCTGAAGGAGCATCTGCACCCCCATCATTCTGCCTGGACGCTGAGGTCCAGCGCCGAGGGCCTTCTGGCGGTTCCCCCCACTGCGAGAAGCCAAGTTACAGGGAACCAGGCAGAGGGCCTTCTCGGTAGTGGCGCCTTCCCTGTGGAACGCCCTCCCACCAGATGTCAAAGAGAAGAACAACTACCAGACTTTTAGAAGACATCAGAAGGCAGCCCTGTTTAGGGAAGCTTTTAATGTTTAATAGGTTATTGTACTTTAACATTCTGTTGGAAGCCACCCAGAGTGGCTGGGTAAACCCAGCCAGATAGGCAGGGCTTAAATTATTATTATTATTATTATTATTATTATTATTATTATTATTATTATTATTTGTTTTCATTACTTTGCTCCCCACTCTTGGGAGTGGGGAGAATTCAGCTGTAGAGAGGGCTATAGATTCTGCGAATAAGTCAATAATATTTCCCCTCTTTGGCCAGCTGCTGGTCCCCTCCATTTGTCAACTCCGAGGAGCCCAGGCTCTGCCTGTCCCTAAGCAGGGGCAGAGGAAGGGGGCGGTGGGGGCGGTCCACACCAGGTGTCATCACTGAGGGGGATGACATTCGGCGCACCGTGACTCCCAGGCCTACCCCGAGCCGTCAGGGGAAGGGGTGGAGATGCGCCGCCTTGCCAGCGGCCTTCCCCACCTTCCCCCTTTGTTTTGACAGCTGGGGGAGGCTTTGGAGTTGTGGGCCGGCGTCGCGCCATTGCCCCTCGCTTCCGGGCTGCTGGGGGGGGGGAGCCTCCCCATAGCTGTTAAAAGGAAGAGGGAAGGGAAGAAGGGCGCTGGCAAAGCGGCATGGCTCCCCACCCCCCAGGAAGCAGCCCAGCATGGACAGCTCGCTCCACCCCCCCATGGGCATCTCTCCCCCTGGGACACTCACCCCATGGCATGTGCACCACTCCGGGCGCTGGAGCAGCTAGATCTGCCTCTGTCCCTAAGGCCAGCCTCTCAGTCCCCCCCCCCCGCCAATCATAGAGTTAGAAGGGACCCTGGGGGTCATCGAGTCCAACCCCCCCCTGCAATGCAGGGATAAATATGCAGCCGTCCCAAACGAGGATCAGAGACGCAACCTTGGCGTTCTCATCGCCGCGCTCCAACCAACCGAGGTATCCACACTTCTCCCAAATGCCCCCTTCCCCGAGAGCTGCCCGAGGATTTGCTGTCGATTCCCCGCGTGAAAATGCTTGCCCATTAAAAGGAAGGGAGGCTCCCTCCGCCCCTGCCACGGGGAGCTCAGCGTCACGTGCGCTTGGCGCGCTGCTCTTTCCAGCTTCCTCCCCTCCGGGCCAGCGGCTCCACCTCTTTTCTTTTGCCTCTTTGAGCCGCTTAATTCCCAGCAAGGAATTAGCAGGCTCGCTCCACCTCCTCCTCCTCCCGACTTTGCTGCTGCTGCTGCGCGGCTTTTTTCCTCTACCGACGGCACGCTGTGCCTTGGAGAGGTTCCCACTTCCTCGAGGGGGGCCGGCCAAACGCGCCCCAAAAAATGTTGCGCCCGGTGCGGCCGGCACCCCTGGCACCCCCCACGCTACGCCACTGCTGCCTGAGAAGTTGCAGTGAAGACGGGTTGTTTCAGCCTCCTGGCCGCTTAAAGGCTGGTTCGGTGTCTTAGGGGAATTAACTTTGTTTCTCTGCCATGTACTTACCCATCTGCAAACATATTTGCTTTCCTCCTCCCGCCTGACTGGAAAACAGCCTAAGGAGTGTAAAATGCTTCCCAATCTGTTGACCAGAGGCTGAACGCAAATAAGTTGCCTCAGCTCCCTTCCTCCAAGGTAAGGATAATCAGATCTTTCAAGAGAACAGCTAGGAGGGATTGCTTTATCTCTGGCTGCTGTGCAAGATGGTTCCTTGTGCCCCATTAGCAGCAGAAGCCAACTCCTTGTGTTAGTAACTAACATGCGCGGGAGTTTTCTCCTTGCTTTACTTTCATAATATCCAGGACTGTCACTCTAGCGTCTTTAAGATTTCTGCTTCCCCCTCTTCCATGGCCTTTCTGCAATCACTCAATGAGAGAGGCAGCAGAGGAGGGCGACTAAAAAATGGCGGACATGCAGAAAGTTGTAGAACGTCGGCATAAGCAGACAGCCTTCTGGCTCCAGTCCATTGGCTGACAGGTCTCTGTTGCTTAAGGCCAGGGGTTGGAGCCAGCACCATTTGACTTCGTTCTTATCTGAGTACCAGGAGAGCAATTGAACGTTTTCTCATGCTAAAATACACCACCACGTCAGAGCCTCCTGAAAGGTTACTTTCCTTTTCTAAAAACAAAACCGTCCTGGTGTTTTTTCTTCTGTTTTCTTCAGTAGCACTTGCCTGCCATCTTATTTTATTCTGTCTGTATACTTCTGTAATTATTATGTCTTCTTCTGCACTGATGCTTCTCTGGTGGGAAATAGAACATCTGTAAGGTGTGGTTTTTTAAAAAAAATCAAAACAAAATAAAAATTGCATTGATCCCTACATTAAATTAGTGCTTTTATACCTGCTTTGTTGGCTATACATACCCATGACAATACATGCACTAAAATTCTAAGACTTGGAATCATGGATTTCCAAATTCAGTTCATCTCCATTTCAGCTTTCCATTGCTCCTCCCTGGTAAACTCAAGCCTAGTAGGTTTGGTCTGGTCTGGTTTGGTCTGGTTTTGTTTTGTTACTTCCCTTGTTATATTGTCAGCCATTCAGAAAAGTCCTTTTATTCTTAATACTGCAGGACAACCTAATTCTCTTGAAGCTTTTGTAAAGAAAGTAGCTTCCCAAACTTGGGTCTCCAGCTGTTTTTGGACGACAGTTCTCCTAATCCCTGACCACTGGTCCTACTAAGTGGGGTGATGGGAGTTATAGTCCCAAAACAGCTGGAGACCCAAGTTTGGGAAACGCTGTTCTAGGGTACCTGTCACAGGAGCCTATTACATATAGTATCCATCGCCACCAAAACAACCTGTTACATCCAGTGTGGTTTTGCGCGTGTGTGTAATTTACTATGTGAAAGCATGGGATATCCACATGTGCACTTGTGTGGAAAGAGAGAGATAGCCCTTTAAAAGAAAGAAGCAGCAGCAGGTTCTCTCATTTTGCATTGTCTTGCCATTCAGTTAAAAGAAGATATTATTGATTTAATTTCTACATGCAATCAAATTGTCCAAGACTCTTCTTCTTTGGTGATCATGCATAGCCAAGTAAAATTGTCTTCCATGAGTATGGTCTTAACAATGTGTCTTTAGTGATTGTGGAGGCCAATTCTGGATCCACACGTCCTTCCACAGTGGGGACATAGATTTCTGGGCAGTAGTTGATCACGGTGAGACTTTGCCAAATGTGCTTTCCTCTTAGCTCATTTCTCTCATTTGTCTGGAGTTTGTGCTTCTTCAAAGTCCAAGATGCCTTTGGTAGAGGCTATTCCCCAATTGGATTGCTCGCAGGCCAGTATTTCCCAATGATCTGTGCTTATACTGCATTTTTTTTAAAATAGATTTTCCGTGAGAGAGTCTTTAAACCTCTTTTGTTGTCCGCTGACATTTCACTTTCCTTTCTTAAATTGGGAATAGAGTAGTTGCTTTGGAAGACGATAATCAGGCACCCATACAAGACTAGAGTAAGAAGAGGCTGCAGTGAGGAATTAGCAAATCAGAGTAAACAACAGGATCCCTCACCCCAGTCCTCTGTTTTTAGAGGGGCAGCTCTCCAATTGTCTAAAACTGCACAGCCACTCTGCATATGTTCCCTTGACAATAATACTAGACTCGGATATTTTTCTTTTCTGCCAGTTCCCATGATACATTTACCACGTGTTACCAGGGATTTGGCAAGCTTTGATTCTGCTTTGATGCTTTTCCATTCATGCTCCCAAATTGCTGGCCAGCCCATGATGAGCTGAAGGTTTCCTTTGCATTCTCCCAATAGTCATCCCCCTTAAAAGGGTTAGGCAGCTTTCTGTCAGCGCTGTTGTGCATTGGCTTGAATGAAAGTTGTTATGCTAATTAACATCATTGGCAGGCTTTTTTGTTTGTAGATCTTCAGTCTCAAATGGAGTGCTGGGTGGGTATAGGAGGTGTAATCTCATTATTGCCTTCTCTTAGCCCTGGTGGGTAATGGCCGGTTGAAAAGGAAGACTTCTGCCCTTTCCCTTTCCACAGCAATGTGACAGTTCTTTCCTTCCCCATAAAAGCAAGACCAAACTCTCTTGCAGGAAGAGATCCTACCATTCCAGGAGCTGTAGCCTGTTTCCAGCAACGATAGTTACTTCTGATGGAAGCTTAAATGTTTTTTAAGTTAATTGTAGTAGAGTTTTCTAAAAAGGGAGTCCTAAAAATTATGAACTTCCTCGGTATGTATGATAACGGCATACACGGAGTATGAAAGTGTTAAGAAATGCAGAAATAATGGGTGGGAAAAACTAAAACGTGTTTCAGGATGTTTGAGTAGACACCTCCGTATCGGAAAGTAGATGCAAACATTAAGTAAGATGCTTTTGTAAGAACTTGTTTTCTGCTCTCTTTGCAGGTATATGTCTCGGGTTCATGGTATGCACCCCAAAGAGACCACACGCCAGCTTAGTTTAGCAGTGAAGGACGGCCTAGTTGTTGAGACCTTGACAGTGGGATGTAAGGGATCTAAAGCTGGTATTGAGCAAGAAGGATACTGGCTTCCTGGAGATGAGATTGTGAGTATATTTCCCACAAGGCTTTACCTTGCATTTCCTGGTACGTTGACTTGCAATCTTGCTACTTGCAGTGTGTTCTTGCAGCTTGTGCACGGGGCCTCAGGACAGCTTGCTTTTTTTTTACTTACTGGATAGAAAGTTATTACCCTTCCGCAGTCTCATGTAGATATAAGTGTTTTGGTTTCCAGCAAATGATGTTTTAGAACAGGGGTTTCCAAACTGTGGCCCGTGTGCTGCCAGTGGTCCACAAGCTTCATCGAAGTGCTGTGTGAGAATTTGTGGTTGAAGATGGCACATTCGTCACGTTAAAAATTCCTGCTGGTTTCTCATTGTCTTTTTATGACTTCGTTTATTTATTAAGTTGTATTGTAATTTGAATTCCACGGAGCTCAAATTGTAATACAAAAATTTACAATGAGCAAACAATAAAAAACCCGATAAAATAAACTTACAATTGTTACAACAGGCAGAAAAAAATCATTAAGTGGTCTGGGAAGACAGATCATTGGCAATTTTCAGGTGGACCACGAGGGGGGAAGTTTGGGAACCACTGTTTTAGGACCAAACTAATTATTTCCCAGATGAGAGCCTCATAGGTGAATGAAAGAAGTTTTATTTTTTACAAAAAACAATATACAGTCGTACCTTGGAAGTTGAACGGAATCCGTTCCGGAGGTCCGTTCAACTTCCAAAAGGTTTGGAAACCAAGGCGCGGCTTGCGATTGGCTGCAGGAAGCTCCTGCAGACAATCAGAAGCCATGTTGGACGTTTGGGTTTTGAAGAACGTTTGCATACCGGAACACTCACTTCCGGGTTTGCGGCGTTCAGGAGCCAAAACGTTCGAGTCGCAAGGCGTTTGACTTCCGAGGTACGACTGTAATGGGTTTTAACCAATGCTAGTCCTACTCAGAGTACGCTCATTGAAATAAGTGTAACTAAGTTAGTCATGCCCATTAACTTCAATGGGTCTACCCTGAGTAGGACTAGCACTGGATACAACCCAGTGTGTATAGATAATGTATATACATATATGCATATGGGGAGATCGCTATTCTGCTTTTGGGCTCCCCATAGCATCTGGTTGGCCACAGTGAGAACAGGATAGTAGACTACACGAACCATTGGCCTGATCCAGCAGGTTCATCTTATGTTACTATTCTTTAGCCATAGATTAATTTTAAGGAATGGAAGTAGGCCAGGATCAAAACGCCTTCTTCAGTCTGAAAATTCTAACCTTAATTCCCACCCCTCTCAATAACATACCATGTCACAAGCTCCTTTTGAATACGCTCCCCCCAGTTTCAAAGGAGGGGAGCTGCTCTTTAGGAAGCCTAAGCCCAGAGCACACGGAACTTGTGTAGGTTCAACGGATCCAGGCCATAGGGTATCAGTCTTAAAATATGGCCCAAAAGCGGGGAGGGTGGAGAATTTCGCCAGGATGTCTAGGGATAGATGTTTGCTCTTTAATTGCCCTGTTCTGGTAGGTTATATTTGAAGCACCTAATAATACTGGTTGCTGTTGGCATGGGTATGACCAAGAATGGCTGTTCTTATGTTCTTTTTGCAGAAGGGTCCTGGATGAATGCCGTCAGAGGAGCTACCATGCAAGAGTTTAGGAGGCTCACTGGGTGTAGGGGGTAGGATGGGGTGGCCAGTTTTTGTCATTTAAAGTCCTGAGCATTAGGAGAGACCAGGACCTCTGGTTGGGTGAGTGGCCCCCAGTTTGACTTGTGAATCACCACAGAGACCAACCCCAAGCTCCCTTCCCTATCAGATTTATGGCATTTGGGTCATAAAAGTTGGGTGCTTTTATCTATGATGAGTTGTTACGTTCAGTGAAAAATTAGATGAAAAATTATTACAAATCACTTGGAATAATGCAACAGTATAGCCTGACTCAATCAGAACTTTCTAAAATATATGCTTATTTAAAACTTAATTTACATTTAATTGTACAGTATCAGTTAGTATGCCAGGACCCTGGGAAAAGATTGGCTGTTGAAAAGTTAATTCTAAATGGCTAATTTTTAGGTAAATTATGGACTCAGAAATAAGGTTACAATGCTGAATGAAGGCATTTACAAACCAGTTCCTTGAAGAATAGTAGAATGCCGGTAACCTCATGCGACAAGGCCATAGCTGTCAACCTTCCCTTTTTTTGTGGGAAATTCCCTTATTCCAGCGCCGTTTCCCGCTGCTTCCCACTGCTATCCCGAATTGTTAGATATCCTGTAAACTGTCCCCAGTACAGGTGAGGCTGCTGATCCCTTATTTTGGAGGTTGCTGATCCCTTATTTACAAATCTGAAAGTTGACAGCTATGGACAAGGATAATCGCTTAATAATAATATGATCCAATGCATGTTTACTTGGGAATAAGTTCCATTGTTTTCAGTGGGGCTCACTCCCAGGAATGTATGTATATCATTGCAGCCTACATTTAAAATGGACCTGGGCGGCGCTGTGGTCTAAACCACTGAGCCTAGGGCTTGCCGATCAGAAGGTCGGAGGTTTGAATCCCCGTGATGGGGTGAGCTCCCATTGCTCGGTCCCTGCTCCTGCCAACCTAGCAGTTCGAAAGCACGTCAACATGCAAGTAGATAAATAGGTACTGCTCTGGCGGGAAGGTAAACGGCATTTCTGTGCACTGCTCTGGTTCGCCAGAAAGCGGCTTAGTCATGCTGGCCACATGACCCGGAAGCTGTATGCTGGCTCCCTCGGCCAATAAAACGAGATGAGCGCCGCAACCCCAGAGTCGGTCACGACTGGACCTAACGGTCAGGGGTCCCTTTACGTCTACATTTAAAATGTTAAGGAATTATATCCATACCAGAGTAGCAGAAACCCTGCCTTAGAAAAGAAAAACAGATTTTGAAGAGCTAATTTAGCCAACCTTGTCCCAACGTGGTGATCTCCAGAGATTGTTGGACTACATCTCCCATCATCCTTGACCGTTGGCCATGCTGGCTCTGGCTGATGGGAGGTGGAGTCCAACAACAGTTGGGGGGCACCAGGATGGGGAACACTGATCTAGGGAAAAGAGGACAGGATCGTTCAGCTGTAGACAGCAATTCAAAACGGTTGTATATATTTACAGGTACCTTTTGTCTCCATTTTTGCTTGGAGAATTTCTGCTGGTCCCTGTTTCAGCTGTTAATTTTTTCAAGTTAAGAACCCTAATATTCTTGACACGTTTTACATGGCCCAAGACATAATACCATATCAACTTTGTGGTGCTGGACTCAAGAGTTCAGTTTGGTTAGTAATGCCTATGAGGTTTGTGTCAGACATGATGTACGTAGGGTTGTGTGCACTTTGCACTAAAGGAAAAACAAAATCCACCCCCCCCCCATATTGCCAAAGTAATTCATACAGAAGTGGCGATATATAAATAAAGCAAATCTCCTCATCTTTTCCCAGTCTGCATAATTATTATGCTGCAGTTACTCAAGCAAAGGCACATTAGCTTTATATAGCACTGAAATACTGCCCCATCAAAATTTAAACATCTTCTGAGCTCTCCTCTGACTTTAGCATGCATTGCCCATATTCCTAGCCAGAAGGTGGTGGAGAAAGTGAACTGAGCTTTTCAAAATGCTGGAATGTACACCCAAGTATCATTTTCTGTGGATTTTCTGTGCTCGCATGGAATTGCAGAATATGTACAGTCTTGTATGCTTCTATTAAAAAGAGGGGGGTCCAAGAAGGTGTGAGATTCTTTTTCTCCCCATGTACATATGAACCACATTTAAAAGGATTTCGCCCATTATAGCTTCCACACTAATACTATTCTTGCACCACACTGCTATAGCGAAGATTAATTTAATTAAATCAATTTGGAATGCTGAGATGAAAGGTGTTGTATAAATGCACACTTTACATATCTTCTGTAATTAATGAAGCTGATTTTTGGGGGGGCTTCAGTTTGTTTAATAAATACCCTGACTGACATTCATTTAGAAACTTTAACACTTTTTTTTTCTCTTTTAAAAAAAATATTTAATTACTGGCACTGCCATCACACTGCCCCCTTCCACTACCAAATGCTGTTCTTAGTACAAAAGAATGAAGACTCTTGGTTATCATTTTTGCATCATTTCTTTTTCAGTTTTCATGTGTCCAAAATATTTACTGGGCATAGGCATTGTCTTTGAATGCACCAGATATGCCTTTGGTTCATTTGAGTTCTGATGCAGATGAACTGCATTTAAAAAAAAAAAGTTTGCTTGCATCCTTGATCCTTAGTACACCGTGATCCAGCTGCACATGTGTATAATCTCACTCACCTTGGGGCTTTAGAAAATAGGAGTAATATACAAGACGTACTCTTGTAACATGCGAAGTAACCCTGACTGCCAGTTATTCTGTTCCAGGCCTCCATGTCTTGCGATCCTGCACAGCTCTCACAACTCTGTATGCAATTCTATAGAACTTCCCAAAGACCAAATGCAAAAAATAAGACATTTGTTATTCCACCAAGTGTCCGTTTCTTCAAATAATAGCTTTTACATAATGCGTGGAGTGCCAAAATCACATTCATGTGTAATACAGGGTGTCTCAAAGCCAAAGTTCCGTCCAAATATTCCTTCCTTCGATAAAGAGAAAAAAGGATCTCTACAAGTATACTTGTTGCTAAAGGATAATCCACAGATGGGCAAAAAACCCCAGTGCACATCCTCAGGAGTATTGCAGCTTTGCTGTCAATCACTCAAACCGCAGTGGCAGTGCCCCCCAGCTGTGTGAAATCCTAAGCGGGATGCCTTACTTTTATGTTTGGTCTTTGGGAGGTTGTATATAATTGCATACAGAGTTGTGATCCAGCACATCGTGAATGGTGAATGAATACCTGCCAGCCGTGTATGGTGAACCCACCTGGGGTTTAGTAAACCTGTTGTTTTGTGCTCTTGGCCTTTGACTGAGGGTTGACAGGTACCTGCCAGGCCATAGTAGATGACTGGAGGGCTATGTTTAGCTTCATGGGTGAGAAAGTTATATTTGCACTGTGTGTGTGTGTGTGTGTGTGTGTGTGTGTACACACACGCACACACACACACACTTAAAAAATCAAAAGCACAACTACTCTGGATTACCAATTAAAAAGGTTAGTATCACAATGAGTTCTTCACCTGTTTTTAAAGTGCAGTCCCAGAACCACATAAACACTTCCCCTTATAGTCTACAGGTTTCTTTTTCCACTTGCACTGTGTAATTTTATATTAAAACAACCCTACTTCTCCCTGCAATGGCAATGTTTTATCAGTCAGCTTTTTGATCATGTTCCCCATTGTCTGCTAGCTAGTACACTGGCCCCATGAGCCTCCCCTTCTACATGTAAGGATATTACTCTTACAAATTTGTACCAGGTTTTCTGATTACTTTCAACAGTCACTCCCAAGGTGCTATTGTCCCCTGCTTTTTTATTTTATTTTTAACTTGCATTTTTAAAATTTATGAAATGTGGAGACAAGTATCTGATAAAGCATTAACATCGAAGCGCTTCCTGGATATTCCAAAGGGTTGACCACCAATGCTGTATGTCATATGATACAAGCATTTGCTTCTTCCCAGGGGTTATTCAGTGAGCACGTCAATCCCCCTGCTAATTCCGAACAGTGCCAGCGATTGGACCATTTTGGCTCTGTCCTTGCTTTGAGTGTGTGTTTTCCTAATTGATTTTAACTGCTTGGGAAAGCTTTCAGGAGGCCAAAAAGGGAAGAGGGGTAAATGGGTGTAGATAAAGCAGTCCATATAGTTTGCTTTAGGGGGGTAATTGTATAGTCAGGATGCTATCTGTAACAGTGTGCTTTCCCCATATCCATGTTTCAATTCGTTATAGTCCTATGTACCTCAGATGGGTTCCAGCACAGAGACCATGTGTTTTTGTTTTGTTTTGTTTTTTATTTCGAAAGGCCTACAGTATGCAGCCTTTCTCCCGGACAACAGCAAAAATCAAGGTGAACAACTTTTGCACTATGTAGTCTTTGAATTTCCTTGTTATATTCTCTTATTTCTGTTGTGCATTAAGGATAGTCTAGAATTGTTGCTTCTGCAAATACGTATTAATAATGCCTGTCATCCATGTTCCATGCAGTTCTGAGATTGACCTGCACAGGACTGTCGTTTAAAGTATTATTTTTCTTCTTCTTCTTCCTGGGGAACTGGAAGTGGTTACTCACATGTTTTGCCACAAGATGTAAAGTTGCAATGGTTTCCCTTTTATCAGTTGTTTCTGGGAGTAGATGATGACACCTGGTGGCAGACTTGGCAAGTGCAGAGAAGGACTTTCGTACTTTCTAGATCTGCCATTATTAGAACACTGGCGGCCAGATGTTAAAGTTATATAAATACCTCCTGTCTCATGCGAGGAAATCACATGGCAAACATCCATGTACATCCCTGGCCCTGCAAATGTTCCAACACATATTCAGATGGTAGGCATTTAGAAACAAAAGAGCTTGATATTTAAAAATAGTGATAGGATACACATGATATCAGCAAGAGACATTTGCCAGAATTACCCCTTTGGCATTAGGATGCGTTTCTGTCCTTGCAATTTTACTACTGAATTTCTTTTTAAATTTAGATTTTAAATCTTCTGTCCCTGTAATTTTACTACTGAATTTCTTTTTAAATTTAGATTTTAAAACCATTACCTTTTAATTTTTAATTGTTATTTTTTAATTGGAGCTTTATACATTAGTGGTGCAGACCCCTTGCTCCTACCCCATTGGCACAAAGACTAGCCTACCCAAGTTCATATTCTTCCCCCTTTCTACCTTCTTCAACATGGTTATGCAATTTTTCTTCTCTTATTGTGAATCTCCTTCTCATTTTATATCTCTCTCTATAAACGTTTCTCCAAAACTAAGCTTTAAAAATTGGTGATGAAAATGCTAAAGAAAATGCTTTTTCCCCTTCAACCTGTGTAATTATTCAATGTATCTGAATGTCGCCCTAAACCATGGTTTGGCACAAGGGTGAGAACAAGCTGCAGGTGAACGTTATACTTGTGCACCTTCCCTTCCTGTCATCCAGCACAGCTGCAAGGAGGAGTCTGGAGACCGTTTTTGCTTCTGTTTTTGCTTAAACACATGTTGCCATTCAAACAGACAAAACAGTATATGAAGTCGGTTTGTTTCTTGCAAACCTTAGTTAATGTTAACCACAGTGTGTCAGTTTGGATGACACAACAAACTGTGGTTAAGTGAAAACGGAAGCAAAGGTTTGGAACACCTTATTGTGGTTGTACTCCGTGAGAAGAGGGGAGGATATGATCTGAGGCTCATTGCAGTTTGTCGTCGTCACACTAAACCATGGTTTAACATGACATCTGAATTGAGCTTTTGTCCTTGACTTGGTAATGCCATTATGAAGGACACACTTGGGATATCCTTCAGTTTATATTTATTTAATGCTACTCAAGCATATGGTAAAAAACAAACGAACCACCTGTCATTTTAAGGCTCTGTACCTGTGTTGCAACATAATGCACTTCTGCTATGTTGGGTGGTGGATGTTATAAAGATGGTTCAAGCCTAGTATGTCAGACAACTAAGCAGAACAATCTCCTTTCGACCAAGGATTTTATACTAGGGGATTTTATACCACGACACAGGATTGTGACCTGGGTTACCTGGATCCCAAGTTGTTCCGAAGCTATGTGAAAAAGCCCTTAGGTGCAACGCAGCAATAAGGCATTCTGTGCTCGAGTTAGTTACTAGTACTTATATGAACTTTGCGTTAGCGATTTGGAAATCTCAAATTTTATCGCCTCTTTAGTTTTGTTTTTTGTTAGCTAATTAATAGTAAGGGCCCAATCCAGAGTGTCCTTTGCACAAGCCCTATTGAAATCCATGTGAGTTGAACAAGCCCTAGTAGTGCTATTGTACAGTGTTCTTTCATTTAAATGGGAGGTTAAGGCTATCAGTGGCTGCAAGCCATGATGGCCACACTTTACCTTCACTGTCAGAGGCAATACATCTCAGATGCAATACATCTCTGAATACCAGCTGCTCGTAGTCACAGGTGAGGAGAGTAACGTTGCACTCAGGGGCTGCTTGCAGGCTTCCCATAGGCAACTGAGTCTAGATGGACCTTCGACCTGATCTAGTTAAGTTCTTTTTATGGCCCTTGAAGAAAGACTTCCCAGTGGTGGATTGTGCCAAAACATTTTCTTCTTAAATTGGGTCTTTGCTGCTGATGAGCATTTGGGCAAACCTGTTCAAAGAAGAGGAAGGGGAATCCAGTGTGAGAAAGCTCATTAAGATTAACATCCCTTTAGTCTTTGGTAAATCATATATCAAATGTAAGAATCAGGTGTTTTCTTTCTGAAACATTTTGATCTGTGCTATGCGTATAGCTCTAGTATAGTTCTAGGGAGGAGCTTATAATACGAAAAGGCAACAGAAAGTAAAAGTCAACACCTTTATTTTATGCTACTGGTGTAGAATACATTGCACGTGTCTTTCTGTTTTTAATATTGTAGTTGATAGTGAGTCTAAAGAAAAGTTAAGAGGATTGGTGTTTTGTTTTGTTTTTCTAAAGCAGAAAATTGCTGTGATTGTGCAAATCACATGGGCTGCTCTCACAAATCATACCTTCATATGAGTGAAAGCCCCACATATATGCTCATCCGATCCGAATATGTTGTTAGGGTAAAAGAACACATCTAATCAATGGGCTGCACCCAACTAAGTCATACTCTGAGTAAACCCATTGAAATTGAAGGACTTAAGTTAGCAAAACTAATGTAAGGCCAGTGATTTCAAGGGTCCTACTCTGACTTTTCCAGGCCCAAAACATTTGGGTTCCTGTGGAATTTTCTTAATTTTCTGCTTTGGTCATGTTAAGGCACTACGCAGGTAGGAGCACCCAGGTGTGCTCCATCCATGCACAATGCAGTTATTCTGGATTCTGATAGATTATGGCCAATATATTTAAGTGAAAGAACTGATACTCCCTGAATTTGACAGGAGTCAGTGCCAGTGAAAATTTCCCAACTGAGACAGGCTTCTTATAATATGTAATACGTCTAGAGAGATTGCTGGTGGGCTCAGAGGCTGAGACTGTTTCCTAGACTTGATGCAGACACATCAACTTCAAAGGCTGATGAGAAACACTTCATATTCACAAAATGAAATAACAAACGAAGGAATGAGATATTTCCTTTTTTCACATAACATAACATTATACAGAAGTTAAAATTTAGGGAGACAAGATGAAAAAGAGGACAAATCTCCTGTAATAATATTTTATTATTATTATTTATACCCTGTCCATCTGGCTGGACTTCCCCAGCCACTCTAGGCGGCTTACACTACATATAAAAACATAGTAGAACACCAAGCATTAAAAAAACCTTCCTGATACAAGGTTGCCTACAGATGTCTTTTAAAAGTTGTGTAGTTCTTTATCTCATTGACATCTGATGGGAGGGTGCCACTACTGAGAAGGCCCTCTGCCTGGTTCCCTGTAACTTCATTTCTCGCAGTGAGGGAATCACCAGAAGACCCTCGGAGGAGGACCTTAGTGTCCGGGCAGAACGATGTTGGTGGAGACACTCTCTCAGGTATACTGGGCCGAGGCCATTTAGGGCTTCAAAAGTCAGCACCAACACTTTGAATTGTGCTTGGAAACGTACTGGGAGCCAGTGAAGGTCCTTTAGGACCTGTGTTATATGGTCCCAGCAGCTGCTCCTAGTCACCAGTCTAGCTGCCGCATTCTGTATTAGTTGTAGTTTCCTAGTCACCTTCATAGGTAGCCCCATGTAAAGTGTGTTGCAGTAGTCCATGCGGGAGATAACCAGGGCATGTACCACCCTGGTGAGACAGTCTGTGGGCAGGTAGGGTCGTACCTTGTGTAGAAGCATGAATTTTAGCAGATATATGCTGTCATGCAGCTGTTAAAGGCGCAGCAGCCCTGTTCTTTATTCACACGGTCATCCTATCTTAATTCATAATACATTACTGAAGTAGAGTTAGGAAGAAAAATGAGCTCAAGTTTCACCACCCTAGGTGTTGCAAGATCTGAGTCACACACACGAGGGCCTCTTGCGGTGCGCTGGTTCACATGTCCCATTAAACCACATTAAAGTTTATTCTGAACCATGCCTTAAGGCAAGTGAGCAGCGTGCCCTGCTCAAACATTTCTGAGTTGCTCCTCCAGCCTTGGTTTCCTAATTGTGATTTGCTTGTGGGAAACATACAATAAGCACCGATTTGCACATAACACGAATCCAGCCTCTGGGTTTTTTTTCCTCCCTGGTGCGGCAGGAGCAGAGGAGGAGCAAAACACTCTTTCATATTGAACGATTGCTTATTTTAAAGGATGGTTTAAAGGGATGTGTGAACAAGCCCAGCATGTCTTCTGAGGCTTCGCTGACACCGCCAATAATCTTGTCGCTTCAGACGACAGCTTCAGTTGTTCCTGCAGTGGAGTTGCCCCTATCAGGGAAAACAGTTGGAAATTGCCACTAGAATATTTATTTCTTTGTTATTTGTAGCATAAAGGCATTGGTCACGATCCAGGATAGCTGATTGTGCTGCGCTGAGGGATTTTTGTTTTTGTTTTCCCTCGCAGTGCGCATGGCTAGGAGTTCAACTTGAACGGAAATCATGTACACTTATTTATTATATTGAGTTCAGGTTCTGTTTTTTTTTTTTAAAAAAAAGAAGGTATTGAAGAGCATTTGAACACATTTTACCCATTGGTTGCTTAATTCCTTCCCACTGACACCAATGGGGTTTAAAAAGGACTTAGCTTCGGCTGGATTGTGGCTCATTCAGAGTTGGGAAATAGAAGTGGAGAGACAACTGTTACTTTTTTTCTGAATTGTATTGAGAAATCCTATTTATAGGCTTCATTTGCACAGTTGAAAATGTTTGAAGGACCAAGAACAAAATTAGGTCAAACTTTCCAATATTTGGATTGATTGAAATCGCATTGCAAAAGGTATGTTAAAAGAAAGAAAAAAAGGAAGCTGCTTAATGTAGCCGTATTCTAAAGTTTAAAAAGACGCCTGTTTTGTTATGCTCTGCTTGTAGGTTCTCATAAATTTCAAAACTTCGTCCCATTTGTGGATTTTAGTTGAACTTGCACCAGGAGCGCTGAGCTCTTACATGGGCCTCTGCTTTGACCCAGAATAGGTCAACTTTAACAGATCTTTCTGTTTTATCCTGAAGGCCTGTTTCAATTTTTTTAAAAAGCCAATTTCAGTGAAGGAAATGAGAATTTATAAACTGCAACCTTTCCAATGAACCCAATCAGAGCAACAACAAACTACAAGGCAGCAGAATTTGGAAGGAGGAGGGAGATGGTTGAATCCATATAGCGTTAACCTCCAGCAAAAGATCTAGATTTGGCAATTATGTGTACTTCACATTTCTGTTGCGTTTGAGCTTTCTCAGGCTTGGTTCACACTTAGGTGGAAGAAAGTCCTCTTCCAGCTGCATGGGATTTTGAGGAGAGGAGGGTGTCCACCTGTGTTCAGCTCAGTCACACAGGACAGTATCGGCTTACCGTCACTCCATGCTCTTGGAGAGAAATCAGGGGACTGAGGAGCCACTTCTGCTCTTATCCTACAGCTGCCCATCTTCCTCTGCAGCTCTGACTGTCTTTTGAAAACAGTGGCTTCTTCCTAGTCAGGGGAGGTAAGCTATATAGAATTTGATGCTTTCCAAAGGAAGTCATAGCTGCTTAGACAGATTGGCGTGGGGTTGCAATAGCAACTCCTGTTCCTTTTTTCCTTTCCAATAATTCAGGTAAGGTGAATTATCTTCTGAACCTTGCTTGAAAGGAGTTCCCTAAATTCCTTAACGTCCCAAACAGCTGGAGGTGGATTCCAGTCCACGCTTTCAAGCATATAACAGTGGTATAAAATCATGGTTTTAGCGTCCTAATGCAGAGAGGGTACTCTCATCACCTTTCTTCAAGAAAATAGAGGTCGTGTAGGGATTTTATAAAGCTTGCATTATTCAAGCTTGCACTATTAATTTCTTTTAGCAGGGCAGTTTTTCTGTATAGCTGGGGACATTGCATATATGTTGTGTTTGTGTTGCTAACCAGACACTCTCATAACAAGCCTTTCTTGGAGGTTAAAACCTTAGTGTCCAGTCATCCAAACATTTGGAAAAAAAATTAGGGTTTCAAGTTTAAAAAAGAATTGAATAAACCATTAAAGAGGTATGATAATTAAAAAAAAATATTTATAATGCCTAACTGTTACTAGACTTCAAGAAATGTGCTTTGCTCATGGCTGTTTCAGATACTGACAGAATGTTCTATCAAATTATTTTGTATTTTTTGTAGGACTGGGAGACAGAAACTCATGACTGGTATTGTTTTGAATGCCATTTGCCCGGAGAGGTGTTGATATGTGACCTGTGTTTTCGTGTATATCATTCCAAGTGTTTATCTGATGAGTTCAGGCTTAGAGACAGCAGTAGTCACTGGCAATGCCCAGTTTGCAGGGTGAGTACATCTGAGCTTTCATGTGCTGAATAGAGACTTGGTATTTGTTATTTCTAGTTTCAAGAAGATGTTTCTGGCCAGGAGAAAACACCCAGTTTTGCCTACTGCAGGGATGGCGAACCTGGACTTTTTAACTGGGACCCTTAACTTTCAACAGACCCAGCCAACATGGTCAGTAATTTGGGATGATGGGAGCTGTAGTCTACTAACACCCAGAAGGTCACAGGTTCCGCCATCCCTGCCTAAACAATGCATATGTTAAGTGCAAATCCGGAATATGGTCAAATTTGGATGTGCCTGGGCAAAATCTAGAAAAGCCTGCTGTCAATGGGCATTTCTTGAGACAGACATTAGAACAAATGTTTTGCTAGATTGGTCTGAAGCAAATCATGATGTGCCATAAGCTGGAATTCCAGAAATAACCTAAGTGAATCCTCAAATCAGTCTTGGCAGACGTTTGTCCTGGTCAGGCAAGCTGTCCCAAGTGTGGAAAGCTCCAGTCTATACAGAGGGAGTTCCACAGTCAGTTTCAGTAACAGAGCTCCCTCCTCCGATTCAGTTCATGGTGCTTGGAGTCTGTGGGCACAGATCAGATTCATACACACACACATACCCCATCACAGCACACGCAGAACTTTGATTCGCAGCCATTTTATCTTTTGCATTTGCCTCGATGTTTGGCGCTTCCTACATTTGCCCAAGCTATCCAGATATGTGTTAAGATTTGGGGTTCTCTCATAACTCAGATGATGCAGATCAAATATAAAAAGAAAATGTGCATACCTCCAGAAGGTTTGCATTGTGCTGCAGCAAAATGCATATATATATATTTTTCTTCTGAACTTTACTGATGTTTATAAATGCTACATAAAACTGTGGGTTGAGATCCACTGCAGTTTTTATTCAGACATTATAGATTGAGCTAATATTTTAGGTTCCCTAGAATTTCTATAATGCAAGGGTCTTTTCAGTCCAAATCTCTGTTTTAGTATTTTTCTTTAAATCACTCAAATACAAATACCAGAGTCTTTAAGCTTTTGGTTCTCCCCGCCCAGTAAGTCATAGTTTAGGGGCTGCGATGGCAGCAGGGAGAGATGGGAAATGAGAATTTCATATTTGCCAAGTTCAGTTGATGAGGCAGGTAGGCTTTTCTCCTCTGCTTTTCCCATTTAACTTTCCTATATATACGTGTATATATATACACATGCATACATGTAAGATGTGTTGAAAAGCACTGGGGCTGTGAATAAACGATCGTTGTAACTTGTATTGTTGCAAGTATGCTCTTGTTTATAAGCAATAATGAGTCTGGTAGCAAAAGTAATGGAAGTTCAATATAATTTGGAGTCCATTGATAGAGGTCTAGGGTAAGCCATTTGGCCTCAGGAACAGGGAATGAATTTACTTCTGCCTGATTCCTCATTTAGTTCTTGGTTTCCTTCCTTGCCAGAGAGAGCTCCCAACCCTTTGACCTTGTCCTCCCATTTGCTGCTTTCCATCCTTGCCTGCTTCCTTCCTCCCTTGCCTTGCTCATGATGTGGTTATAGCTCTTCAAGAGGCCTCACTTTCACCCAAGAAAACTCCCCACTTCCATATTTTTCTGCTGCCTCCTGTCCCACCTGCCCACTTCTTTGCTTTTACTCAAGTGAATGTAGGGTGGCTGGAGTCAAAAGAGGAGAGGGCCCCTGTATAGTTGTTTAGAAGGGAGAATTTCACCAAGCTACACCTTCTACACAATTCATAGCAGTGCAGTAACCCATTCCCTTTTTGCAAATGGCTGCCCTGAGAAACATCTAATCCGTATAGCTGCTGATCATCCTTATTGCCATCCCCAGCACTGTTCAGCAAGACAGATTTTTGCTTCCAGCTTTGCTGGTATAGCCAAGCTGCTTTTAGGAACAGCAGCTTGTAGTTCAGCGCTGGGGATTCACGTTGTAAAATTGGGCACATATTCCTGGGTGTTATGCGCTCCTTAAATTAAGCCCATCTTTTTTTTCTACGTATCTTCAGGCAGTTTCAGTGTAACTTTAGGGGTGTATATTGTTCTCTGGAATGCATTGACATCAGGCCACAAACACAGCCTTAAAGAAAAGAAAAGGAAAACCCCACATAGGTCCCTGCAAGAGAGGACAAAAATTGTGACACTGTACCATTTGGCAAAACAACTCCACGCAGCCTGTTCTGCCTAGTCCCTTGGCACTCTGCCGTAACACTGGCCAGCTGCATCTCTTAATGTTTGTGTCCCACTATGCACACCAGTAGTGAAGCAACAAGCATATTATACAAAGCTTTACTTAATGGTGGCAAATACCAGTCGCTACTCAGCAGAGGAACAGCTGATGCAGAAAGATTTGAACACCACCACTAGCTTATTGGCACTGAAGTTTGCAGGTGTAGGTTTCACATTACAGACAAGTGGGGTGGTTTTTTGGGGGGGTTTTATACTCTCATGTTCATCTGGTATGCTTAATTTTACGGGTGAGTGCATATTCTCCTGCAGACTGCAGTGTCGTCAGGCCACGAATGCCTTTGTTTTGGAAAAAGCAAGACTTGGTCTGCTTCGCACCATTCTTGCTCTCCCTTAGCAGGAAGCAGAGGCTGCTGGCTGTACTTGGGATAGCAGCAGCTGAATGACCAAGTCAGCTTTCTGCATTTCCCCCATCATCTTGCACAAACGTGTCTTCTGAGTTTCTACTATTATGAGCAGTTGAACTAGAGATTCATAAAGTTTAAGTCTCTCTACCCGTGCCTCTCTCTAGTGCACAGGGGCGGAGAACCTTTTTGGCCCAGCAGGCCAGATCTTTACCCCCGTGGGTTAACATTGACAGAGGACCACGGCCACTTGCCTATTAGTCATCTGACATGGTCCCGCCCACCTACCTGTCAAAGGTGGCCTATGGAAGTGATGGTGTGGGGTGCACCAGCACATTCACTGCAGGGACCCCAACAGAACCCAACCCCCATCCCATCCCTCAGTGACTGTGGCGATCACACAGGGTCCCCAGACGCTTCACCGTCTATTGATCCCTGTGCCACCACTTTATTTCTCGCTGCCACCACCCAGGCCCTACCTGGTACAATACTGAGTCCAGTCAAGGTTAAATTGGAACATAAACTTCTGTTTCTTTATTGCAGTTTAACAAGCGTGTGGTTTCATAAACTGTATCGGTCAATTACAGTCATGGGGTGTCTATCCAGACCTATAACTTCCGCTACCTGCTCTCACTCACTAAGCCACCTCTTAGTTATTTACTTGTCTTCCTGGCCCCTAACTGTTCCTGACTCAGCTTATTTCGCTACACTAACTCAACCTACCCACAGACTCTATCCCAGTTCACTCCCACTCCAACCAACCACCCAACTCCCAACAAACTTTGCCCCTCCCAAAGCTGATTCCACCCCCTGGGCTCTGACTGGGTAACCTGTTTAACTATTTTACATCCAGCACTCTCATATGTTAACGTCACAGTGACATCACCTGTTGGGCAGGTTGGCACGGTTTGGGAAAAACAGCTGTGTGGGCCGACACAGACCCCCTGCTGGATCCAACGTACGCACCCGTGCTGTAATGCATGCACACCACTCAAGACTTCATTCTTGAGCTAAGAAACAGGTGGTTCACTTGGGCACCAGGAAATAGGCAGTGGGTAGTATCAATTGGCTTGGCTCCTTGTCCCCCAACTTGCTTGGTGAAAAAGACTGTTTAAAGTGATGATGGCAGTAGAGCAGACCTTTGCATCATAACTGGGTCACCAGTTAATCCTTGGAAAACAGGAAGGGGGGCAATTCAATGCATATTTAAGGGAGCTTAGTTCTCCCCAACCTTTGCTTTCCCTCAGAAGGTGTCTTTAAATCCCAAACCCTCAGTTTATATTAATATGACCCAGGCTGTGTTGTCCTTTTAATAATAGCTGTTCATCAAATGGCATACATGCAATACCCTAATGCAACTTTAAGTAAGCATAGATGTGAACTATTTGCCTCTCTTCCTCTATGCTTGCGGTTATATATATATTATAGTCAAAAGCCAAATAAGATTACCACATTCTACAGGGACAGTAAAGAGCATATGTGCTTTGAAAACCGTTTTATTTTCCAGTCCCTTTGTGAATTGAGATTCAACAAGTTTTTTCAGGGTAATGTTTGTGTTTGTTAACAGCGTGCATGAGCTACCCAGGCATTCTCCCATTCAGGAATTGTAAAAGTCCAGACATGTCGAGAAGCACATCAAGCAACTGCCATTCTTGAGTTCATATTTTAAAACTTACCCATTTTTTTAAAATGTAGTGGTTGAGTGAAAGTCTGAAGAGAATAGGTTCATAAAGGCTAGTAACAGATTATCATTATTATTATTTTTTTAAAAAATCATTACAGTATGGTATTCCTTGACAAAATAAACAAACAAATGTGCAGGTTCCTGGAGAGGAGATCACGGGCACTCCGTTCTTCTGCTGCTGTGCTACTGTAAACTAAATCATGGTTCCTTTAGTGTTAACATCTCGTGGATTATCTCGCTCCAGACAGACCATGAGCTGAAGCCAATATTTGTTTATGGACTGGAGAAAGGAGCAAAGCAGCTGCCATATTCTTTTTCGGAACCTGTCCATTTGCTCGTTCACGCTAAGCCATGATTTGGCTTAGTGTCATGTGTGAACTGGGCCAATATGTGGAGCAGTTTCTGGAATGCTTGACGCTGAATCAATTACAACACGCTCCAGCACACAGACATTGTCTCTCATTCACCATGAACGTGGAATTGTCAAAAGTCAGTACTGAAAATATTTAATTGGCGGTATGGACAGGGCTTTCCTGTGCTGACATGGCAGCAGAAGCTAAAACTGATAGCAAGACCTGTCTGAATATTGTCCTTTATAAAAACGTTGGGACTGTTGAACCTGGTGTGCAGATCGCTGCTGGCTAATCTTAAAAACAGTTTGGCATTTGGGTTTCCCCTCCCATATTTCTAGACGAGTCCCTTCCTGGACACATTTAAGCCAGATTGTTGAATCATTAAGGGCCGTGAGAAGTGTTTATTCGTGTTACAGCCTTTTTTAGATAGTAGAGCTGAAGAATTCATTTGACAGACTTTGAATAATTCAATGTATGTCTGAAAAATGCTGTTGGCTTTGGTCTTTGAAAAATATATACAGCACATGTGCAGATTAAGCATACTGTATAGGGTCACTGATGCCCTAGCCCACAGGAGACAGTGCCAGAACATTCACAGGCAATTCTGTTTATGCCAGGGGCAGCATGCCAGTGGCTTTATAGTAAACGAACCCTACTCTAAAACAGTTTGGTTTTTCCAAGCATGCTAGCTGTGTAGATATTTCTCAAGAAGTGGTCTGCCTCCTCCTAACTGGCTCTTAAATCCAAATTTGGCTGTCTTCCTTGGTCACTTTTTCGCTGTAGTGTTTGAGAATGAATTTGGACATTCAGAGATAGGGACAGGAAGCATAAATGCCCCGTGCTTCCTTTCCCTAGTATTGCTCCATAATATTTGAAACAGATCAAGAGGTACTATTGCAGGATCAATTTTTAGTTTGATAAACCATGCTATTCTTAATGCCAATGGGATAACCTGAACTAACATACTTATTTTCAGCTACACTGACTGTTTTTGCTTAGAGAACAGGAACAGGGAGACTCAAAAGAGTATTGCTTGTCACCCCGCAAAAGTACCTCAATTCTTTTGCATCCCTTAATGCAGTTTGAAAGAAAATACCAAGATTTTTCTCAGGAAGTATTGTGGTTTATGTAGGGATGCTTACAGAATATAGGGTTTTAGGGTTCTGAATTACCAAAACTCTGATCATCTTGGAACCCACAGTACTTTGATTCCAGAATTTGTGCCCTCAGGTGTTTAAAAATTAAATAAAGGTGTTTAAAAATTAAATAAAGGTGTTTAAAAATTAAATAAAGGTTGCTTTTCTGCAGGAGTATATTAGCACCCCACCACAAAATAAAACTTTGAAAAGGCTTTCCAGTGTATTATTTCAATTTTTCTATTTATTAGAGTTCTGAAAGCAATAAACACATTTGTTTGCAGGAAAGTTTTTTTTTTAAAGTGCACTCATACAAAAAGGAAACACAGAAATAACTTGAAGGAGTAACCTTTTTTTTTTGCGTGGTGTGTGTGTATGTGTGTTGTCACTTTTTGGGTGGTTTCCCCCCTCCTGTATAAAATACATTATAAACAATCCACCATTTTTATTTTGTCCTGCGTAACAGCTAGCCCAGAACTCAATCTATGATGGAAAAGTTGAATAGTTAGCAAATTGTGCTTTAAATGTTTGAGACAGGTGCTAAACAGGTGGTCTTGTGTTGTGCGTTGCAAGTTTCACTTATGCAATAAGACCAAAATTACTCAGTTGCCAGGTATAGCAGCACATTGAATCTGGATAGCCATGTTGGCTTCAGTGGAACTTTTCAGGAATAATGATTTTAATGAATGCAGCCAATATACCAAACAGCTTGCATTCATTGGAAACTGACAATAGGAAATTGTGGTTAAGAAAGTTGCACTAAGAATTTAGAATAAAGCTGTTTGGGTTTCAGAGCACCCTTCTGGCACAACCCTCTGGTTTGATATTATTGTACAAGAGTGTTTGTGAAGCTCTGATCTTCTGTAAAAGGAAGGAGCGACTTTTCAGTTTCGCAATCTGGATTAGGTTCCATGGCAGCTGAACCACAAGAGACGGAAGGGGGGGACGGAACCAAAAATGCTACTATAAGTTTTTCAAAGTGGTGACATTTCCCCCCACTAAATAGGACAGTTGACATTTGTGACACAGCAAGGATCCCTGTGCATGCAGGGTTTCCTAGTCTCACCTTTAAAATGGCATAAGCTTTTGAGCCACTCCTCATACATAAACTCAGCATTTTTCTCTACCAGACACATGGAGCTTGGGTTCATATCCACAGAGCTTATGACTTGTAGCCCCCATGACTTAAACAAACAAAAAAAAGTGTTTTCCATCCAGCAGCTTTTTGCTCCCCCAATTGACAGGAATAGGATCATAGAGTTGGAAGGGATTCCTGACAATCATCTAGTCCAACCCCCTGCGATGCTGGAATCTCAACTAAAGCATCCATGACAGGTGGCCATTCAATCTCTGCTTGGAAAACCCCAAGGAAGCAGAGTCCACAACATCCAGAAAGAGAGTCTGTTCCACTGTTGAACTGCTCCTGCTGTCAGAAAGTTGATGTTCAGTCGCAATCTCCTTTCTTGTAACTTGAAGCTATTAGTTCAAGTAGAGAACCAGGGTCAAGTTGACCCTTAAGACTTTTCTGATCCCTCAACAAAATATATACAAGGCTATTCTCCCACTTCCCACTTGGCGGCTCATTACAGTACCATGGTTGACCTACTGGTTGATGTTGAGACTCTATTAGGTGTCCTCTTTTCTCTTTCTTTCTTTCTCTCTCTTTCTTCCCAGCCTCCTTTGGTGTTGATGTGGACTTACTGTTCCCTGTTAAGATGCCTTCCTCTCTAGTCTGTAGTTTTCAGTCAAGGCTAATGCCATGTCGAGGCAAATATACGCCTTTGCATATGTTACCCAGGGTCATCCCACTCCCTCCCCAGATTGCCCTAATCAGGTATCTAGATGCCATTGGGGTTTCTCACCAGCGTACCATAGCACATAGAGTGCTGGAGCAGAACACGAGAGACCTTGGTTTAAATATCAGTTCGGTCTTAGACTCTATAAAGATGAAATCAAGAGAGACATTATCCTAGTTTCTCTTCCTTAACTGTAAAACTAGAATTAGCAGTTTAAGCTCATAGGGAGGGATGCTTATAAGGGCAATTAAAGTAATTGTATTAAGCCGTTTGCACAGTAAAATGCCAGTCCTAAGCAAGTTAACATAGACATAAATCCTGTAGGTTTCAGCAAATGCATCGACCCAGCGAACTTTGGGGCAAGTTAAGTGTGCTTAGGCATGGGATAACAGCCTAGGATGGTTATCGCATCATTTCACAGCGGCCATTAGATTCCTCACAATTAAAAAAACAACGACAACCCTCTTTCTTCACTTTCTGGTTTTAAGAAATTAGAGGAGGGGCGGACAGAATGTGCAGTGCCTTCTAAACCAGCATCAGGATCACTCCGTGCAGATTCTTGCCTAATCGCAATCTGCAAGTGAAGATTAATCTAGCTTGCTTGAGCTAACCTGCCATTGGATCTTTAAACGTGTTTTGCCTTGTAAGATTTTAAGAGACTTGCTAAAAGTCTGAATTCTTTAATAAGACTGCTTCTTTCCCCTTTTGTTCGTTTGTTACCAGAGCATTAAGAAGAAGAACACAAGCAAGCAAGAGATGAGCACCTATTTGCGCTTCATCGTCTCCCGGATGAAGGAACGAGTGAGTGTTGAAACACGATGCTCTTGATGGTGCAATTGCTCTTTATGGCTAAGCCCCAGATTCTAGTGTTTCTTCCTGTACCTTTCGATTCATTTCCAAAGCAGAAGACAAGGCAGTGGTGGCCCCTCTCACCTTCCCCCCACTCTACGCCCTTCTCCCTCACCTCTCCAGCTGCTTTTGATCTCCCCGCCCTCTGCTAGAGGATGGCGGGCAAAAGATTGCACGAAAAACAGGTTTCAACAGGGCCGTGACCTCATGCTTGAATTCATGCAAGGGAAATCTTCAGGTTGCAACCAGACAACTCCGTGTGGATTAGCTTCGGAATGGACTTGTTCCATCAATTATATTGTATTTGGGAGAATGCCATGGTCCAGATAAGCTTGCGCACCTCTTGGCAGACAACAACGGCATTTTCTTGTTAACAGCTGGGTGACACTGGATAACACGTGTCTGTGTAACAAATGGCCATGACTTCAATCCGTGAGATAGCCTTGTGAAGGTGCATCAGGTCCTCAGGCTCCCAGATGATCTCTTCCTTTCAGAGAGAACTTGGTGCGGCTCTTACTCAGAGAGCTGGAGAACTCCCTGGCATTACAGGACCCCTGTCTGCAATAGGTACAGCTTTCCTGTGTCCTATCGCATTCCCTCCTCCCTGGCTCATCACAGGGATGAGCAGCCCCAGGCTCCAGTGTGGTGTAGTGATTAAGAGCAATGGACTCGTAATCTGGAGAACCGGGTTTGTGTCTCCGCTCCTCCACATGCAGCTGCTGGGTGATCTTGGTCTAGTCACACTTCACTGAAGTCTCTCAGCCCCACTCACCTCACAGAGTGTTTGTTGTGAGGGAGGAAGGGAAAGGAGAATGTTAGCCGCTTGAGACTCCTTCGGGTAGTGATAAAGCGGGATATCAAATCCAAACTCTTCTTCTTCTTCCTTCCTTCCTTCCCCTCCTCCTCTCTGTCCTTCCTTCCTCTTTAGGCAGCACTGCAGCAGCACAGTCACTCTCCCCTGTAATCTCTCCACTGGTTTGTCTGCTTCTCTCCTCGATAGCCTTCTCCATGCCAGCTTCCTCCGTTGTTCCTCTCCGCTTCTTCTTCTAGCCAGGGCCTGCTGCTAATGCCCTATGTACCATGGCAGAACATGCTCCAAGGTTTTACAAGCATATTGTCACTGCACAGTTCCACTCCTGTTCTGGTTTCCCATCAGCTCATCTGAGAAGCCACATGGAGCTTGGCTGCAGCGGCCACGCTCTTCTGGAAGCATGGTTTGGGTGTCCTTTCACTTCCTGTAGGGCCCTATTCTTGCTGACCTGCAAAGGTGCCAGGTTGTCCCCAAGGCTGAGGGAACTTGGATTGCGTGTTGTTCAGAGGAGGCTGAGCTCTCTGGAGGAGCTGGCCACTGAAGCTGTGGTGTGCAGTGCGCATTGTGTGTGGCATCACACACGTGCGCCAGACCCGCTCAACATTGAGGTGGCCAAAGACACCTCACCCCTCTAGAGTTGGCACACCTGCTGACCTGACATAAAATTTGACAGAAAGTGTGGTTTTGACTTTTGCGTATTTGCGCCTTTTGCTTTGGAAATCAAATGTGAGCTCAGTTTCCAACTTGAAATGTTAGGAGATCAGGGTTCAAATCCCTGCTCGGCCATGAAGCTCACTGGGTGACTGCCTCTCAGCCCAGCCTCCTTCGCAGGGTTGTTAAATGAGGAGGGGGAGAACTATGTATGCCACCTTTTGCTGGAGGTGGGGAGAAGAAGGTGGGATATAAATGCAATAAATAATAAACTTTTTTTTTTGCATGCAAATTCAAGTTAGCAGAATTTACTTGGAAATCGCCACCCCAATTTGTTTGAAGCTTAATACATCTATTTTGGGAAGGAATCACTGTTTAAAAGTTCCAGATGGAGAGAAAAATGCTGTGGGTTTTGCCCCATAATTATAGCATGGCTGTTTTAACAATTGCTTTTTGCAAGGTGACCTCAGGAATTTTTGAATTAGCAAGTTCAGAAAATGTAACATTGTCCAGGCGCATCCACTAGTCAGACAGACACGCTTTGGGGCCTCCATCTGAGTACATTTGAATTATGTCAGTGCTTTTCTGTTACAGCACTAACTAGCTACTGAACTGATTTACTGTGTTGCTTTTTTTAGGCTATTGATCTAAACAAGAAAGGCAAGGACAACAAACACCCAATGTACCGTCGGCTGGTGCACACAGCCGTTGATGTTCCAACTATACAAGAGGTATGTTCTCCAGTGGTGGGCCTACATTCTGGGGGCCCCTGAAGTTTAAACTGTTCACAACCAGCAATGAGGTCTGGTAACTGCTGTCGTCTTCTTCGGTGGAGTTGGTCCACGGCAGATCACGATGACGGACTCTCAAACTTTGAGACGGTTGAAATACGCACAGCAGAAAATCAACTGATTTGAGTCGTGTGACTCAAATCGGGTCTGCTAGACCCCAAAAAATTAAGCAGTATAGATTAAAAGTTGCTTCTTGGGTCCTGAAGCTTAAGGTTTGTTAGTTTCCCAGTAGATCTGCCCCCGGTTTTCCCTTATAGTATTGGAATTGTTCTTTTTTGTGTGTGCCTTTTCATAAGACGATGAACGGCAGTGGAATAGGGATAGATTTGTGTGTGCATGTTAATGTTGGCAGCCCTCAAACCGCTTATTCTAGATCAATCACGTGCCAATAAACCCCGAATAGACGTAGCACTTACATCTTTATTAAGCCAATAGCAGTCTGTGGGGCTGGGGAGCAGCGTTTTCCGGTGGCATCACTGTGGTTACCAGGAGAGGCCGGGTGGGGTGATGACAAGGTCAGTGTGATGCAGATATACTGATGAAAGTGCCAGATTAGCTTGCACATTTGTGCCTCGCCAAACTTGCTGCTGCTTCCCCGCCCTGTGCCTTGATAAGCTTAATGACACAAGTGGTTGAATGGTCAACTAAGCATTGTGCCACACAGAAGGGCCTGTTCCAAATGTGTCACGGGGTGTCTGTCAATCAAAAATGATACGGATTGAAGCTGGGACCTTAAGTGTACAAAATCTGTTCTTTGGGTTGTGTACAGTTCCGCCTTTTTTTTTTTTTTTTTTTGCTCCCACGAAATGTGTAATATAGAAGTCATTGGCCTGTGTTTGCCTGGATGTGATTGGTTGCCAGCTCAAATGCATGCTTTTATGACTGTTTCAATCTATTTAGAAAGTAAACGAAGGAAAGTACAGGAGCTACGAAGAGTTCAAAGCAGACGCTCAGTTGCTTCTACACAACACAGTGATTTTTTACGGAGGTAAGGTCAAAACCATGGGAAGGCAAATTAAGGCCCAGGAGCCGGAGCCGGCCCAATTGCCTTCTCAGTTCGGCCCGTGGATGGTCTGGGAATCAGCATGCTTTTACATGAGTAGAATGTGTCCTTTTATTTAAAATGCATCTCTGGGTTATTTGTGGGGCCTGCCTGGTGTTTTTACATGAGTAGAATGAGTGCTTTTATTTAAAATGCATCTTTGGGTTATTTGTGAGGAATAGAAATTCGTTCTCCCACCCCCAAAAAAATATAGTCCGGCCCCCCACAAGGCCCGAGGGACGGTGGACCGGCCCCCTGCTGAAAAAGTTTGCTGACCCCAGTCAAAGCAAACCAGTGCGATAGGATCTTACATAAGCCGCACACCTCATAGGGTTGAGCCGAAATATTTCCTGCAATTTCAATTTCATTTCTGCTCCTTCGAAAGCATCAATTGCTTTCCATTGGGGCTGTGGAATCTCCCAAGTAGGTTCAAAGGAGACTGTGCTCCCCATCCCCAAGAGAGCTAACTAGTCCTGAGATAATCCAAAATGACCCCAGCTTGTGGGAGGAGGTCCCACAGGCCAACTCAGCTAGAGATCAGTTGGCTTTCCTTTTATATATCTTGCGCAAGCTCTCCCAAGTCCCATGTGACTGGAGCAGCGTTTCTTGACTGTAACAGCTATTTTGGCTGCCAAGTTGCCAAGTACTTCCAAACCTATATCCTTTAGGGTTTGCTTCTGTGTTTCACAGTCACACGCTCTGGAAACTGCTACCCTCAGAGCATCTTCAAAAAACACGTGGGCATTTTCCCCTCAAGAAAGACTGCCTATTTATTGAGTAGGAATTTCTAGCTTGCCAAAAGAGCAACAGCAGCAGACACGAAAAATCAAAACGATAAATGTTTGGCTTGGCCCTAGTTACAAATCTGAATGCATTATTTTACTCTCCGGCGTTGTCTCTTCCTCGCCAGCGTGCTTATCGGAAGTGCGTGTGCCGGAAGGATTAAATGTGGCTAGAGCCACAGAGATCTCAAAAGCAAAAACACACCAACTGCCCTTTAGCTCCTCCAGAGACCAGCCTGCCCAGCTGAAATTTTAGCACATCACAAACTGAGAGAGCAGGTGTGTTGCAGGCAGGTGTTTTCAGACATAATAGTTCTAGATGACTTTTAGCAAGCCCAACTGCATAGTGCGTGTACCAAGGAACAGAAAATAATAAATAAATAAATAAATAAATAAATAAATAAATAAATAAATAAATTATTATTTATACCCCGCCCATCTGGCTGAGTTTCCCCAGCCACTCTGGGCGGCTCCCAATCAGGTGTTAAAAACAGTACAGCGTTAAATATTAAAAACTTCCCTAAACAGGGCTGCCTTCAGATGTCTTTTAAAGATAGGATAGCTGCTTATTTCCTTCACATCTGAAGGGAGGGTGTTCCACAGGGTGGGTGCCACTACCAAGAAGGCCCTCTGTCTGGTTCCCTGTAACCTCACTTCTCGCAATGAGGGAACCACCAGAAGGCCCTCGGCGCTGGATCTCAGTATCCGGACTGAACGATGGGGGTGGAGACGCTCCTTCAGGTATACAGGACCAAGGCCGTTTAGGGCTTTAAAGGTCAAACACCCCTTTCTCACCATAGTTGGATATATCACTGAGAGATTATACTCTGTCTGGCAAACACATCTGTTGTGTTCCCCACAGTAAAAAGAGAAAATTTAGGAGAAGCTCTGAGGAATCAGAACAGAAATTAGTAAACAGCCATTATAAATGTATCCATTTGGTTCTTCACGCTAATAAGAGATTGGTGGTTGTATGAACAGTGTGCAAATACTTAGTTTTGTGTACCTTTATTTGCAGCGGACAGTGAGCAAGCTGATATAGCCAGAATGCTTTACAAAGACACCTGCCATGAGGTGAGTAATATCCAGCAAGTAAGTTGGCTGGCAGTGCTATTTGGTGTCAGGATAATTGCCTACCAGTTTCCATATGCTAAATGGTTCCATTTGTCTTGAAAGTTTTCCTGGAAATAAGTAAATCTTGCGCAACAGTTGATGCAAGATCGAGAGCCCCAAGTGAGACGCTCTTTTGTGTTTTGTAAATATTGTCAGCTTTCAAAATACACCATTTCTTAGCAAGCTTATTGGCTATTCTATCTTCCCATATAACTGTGGGCTTACATAGCTGCATTTTTTAAATCATGCAAACAGAAGAGGAAAAATGGATTTTATTTTTATTCAGTTTATGAGAGGTGGCTGATTAGTTAATGGAAAGAGACGGAATTAGAAGTGAAGTGTTTTAGCTTCTGGTTCATGCATTTGCACTCATCCAGATCAGAGATGTTTGACACCTGCTTCAAAAATCGAAGCCACTTTTTCACTTTAATAATAAAAAAGGAGACATCTAAATATAGTTAAACATTGTCAGCTGTTGCATTAGTGCTTCCATAGTCAAATTATTCTAGAGGGTAGGAAATGTTTTAAAGTTTGCTAATTATTCTCATATTCATGTCATAGTTTGTTTAAAAAAATTGAAGAAGTTTTTGGTTTTATACTCAGCACAAATAAAAGAGTGCTAAGGCCAAACATTTGCTTAGCACGTACAGCTAGTATAATTTTGCAAAGGCAGAGACCACGTGAAAACCCCAGTCAAAAATATAATCATGTTAGAGAATATACTTACAGATTGTTTCCCGTTTCAGCTGGATGAACTTCAGCTTTGCAAGAACTGTTTCTATTTATCGAACGCGCGTCCCGACAATTGGTTCTGCTATCCTTGTGTAAGTTTTACTTCTCCAGTTTGCTTTTGCATGCTACTCATGATTAATTTTTCAGATTTGCTGCCACAATATATGGTGATGGCCAGCAGCTCAGATAACCTTTTAAAGAACATTACATTAAAAAAACCAACACAAAACAAAACACAAAGGTCTATTAATGGTTACCAGCTGTGATTGCAGAATGAAATCTCTGAGTACTAGATGATGGGAACAAGCACCAGTTAAGCATTCAGATGTACCGGCTTGAAATGCGTTTTACACTTTTGATTCTAATGCAGCAACTCTGGCGAACCTGCACAGATTCCTAAGGGCACATGGAGCATTTCCCATGTGCAAGAGAACAAAATGATCAAGCACCTGGAACTTCACATGTCAGTCAGCCTCTGTTGGCATCAAATAACCTGGTATTTAGGTGCAAACGAATTCTAACAGAGTACTTAAATTTAAGCTAGGAACCTCAGATTTGCTGTGCCTGCAGCGAAAGGGATAAGGGATAATGGTTTGGCCTTGTGGTGTTAGGCTCACAAAGGTGAAATCTTATGGTCCCTGTGTATAAGACCTAGTTCAGCACGATCCACAGATGAGTTTCGTCTTGATTCTGCAGTTGAGTGTCATACTTTTAAGTCCCATAGCCAGCCATCATTCTACAACTTACATCTTCCTTTAATTTCTAGATACCCAATCATGAGCTGGTTTGGGCTAAAATGAAAGGTTTTGGATTCTGGCCTGCCAAAGTCATGCAGAAAGAGGACAATCAGGTGGACGTTCGCTTTTTTGGTCACCACCACCAAAGGTATGTTCATATCTGCAGCTTCCGATGAGCTCTTTGTTTCTTAAGGTCCAGGCGAAAATAATAATAATTACAAGCCACATAGACCATGTTTTGTTTTCCCTAACTCACTTGATTTTAGAAAAGATATGAGGGACTGTCCAGTGACTCACAAGAAATTTCACTTTCAGAACGGCTGCAGGGATGCTCTCTAACATATTTTAGATAAAAGAATGAGACAAAGTCTGCCTGACTCATTTCTTCATATAGCAATCTGAATAAAAGATTGGTACTTACAGCTGTATGGCATTTTAGACATGTGCAACATGGGATGAGATCGTAACCACATACAAATAAAAGTAGCCTTATCTAAGGAGCTGGGGTTTTATTTTAAAAAAAATAATAATCCATACTACAGCAATAGGTCCCGCCCCGCCCCCCATTGCAAAGCACATCCATTTTATTGTAAGAAGCAGAGTAAGAAAGAAGGGTAATATAGAACCATTGCTAGAGGGGAAACAAGTTTGGTAACACTTTTCTTTTATGCTAGCTATTTTTTTTAAAAAGGGGTGGGGGAAGCTTCAAGTGGAAAATCTATGGCCCGATTTAAATGTCAGCATTATTTGTTAGCCCAGGAATTCCCATGTGCCTTTGTGCTGCTTGCTTACCCAGTTGAATTCAATATTTCTTGGTTTGCTAAACTTCAGCTCGCTGTGATGCCCGAGCTTGGAAACTCTGTGATCTGAGTACTCCCTACAAAGCAGATTTGCTGTCAGCTTCAAGCCATAGTTTCCTGCCTTGGACATCACAGTAAACAGTGGCTTGACAAATCACAGCAAACTGTAGCTTGAAATCTTGTATTCAATTAAGTAATTAAAGAGAGGGGGGAACACACAGGTACATAGTGCATTTCTGATCCATGGGGTTTTTTTCAGACTGGCATCTGAACCGGCCCATCATATGAGGCTAATAATAATAATAATAATAATAATAATAATAATAATAATAATTTATTATTTATACCCCACCCATCTGGCTGAGTTTCCCCAGCCACTCTGGGCGGCTCCAAATCAAGTGTTAAAAAAAGTACAGCATTAAATATTAAAAACTTCCCTAAACAGGGCTGCCTTCAGATGTCTTTTAAAGATAGGATAGCTGCTTATTTCCTTCACATCTGAAGGGAGGGTGTTCCACAGGGTGGGTGCCACTACCAAGAAGGCCCTCTGTCTGGTTCCCTGTAACCTCACTTCTCGCAATGAGGGAACCACCAGAAGGCCCTCGGCGCTGGATCTCAGTATCCGGACTGAACGATGGGGGTGGAGACGCTCCTTCAGGTATACAGGACCCAGGCCATTTAGGGCTTTAAAGGTCAGCACCAACACTTTGAATTGTGCTCGGAAATGTACTGGAGCCAATGCAGATCTCTCAGGACCGGTGTTATGTGGTCACTCCCAGTCACCAGTCTAGCTGCCGCATTCTGGATTAATTGCAGTTTCCAGGTCACCTTCAAAGGTAGCCCCACGTAGAGTGCATTGCAGTAGTCCAAGCAGGAGATAACCAGAGCATGCACCATTCTGGCAAGACAGTCCGCGGGCAGGTAGGGTCTCCTGTAACAAAAGACTGTAAGGTATCTTCCCTTATGATAATTCATGTATAGACTTTCAGTATGAAAAAAACACTACTTTAGAAACTGTGCCCTAGCCAGTTTCAAGAGGTGTGCATAAATCAAACATGCAGCTGAGCTTTCTTAAGAATGACTTTTAATTTACGTTGTCCAGGGCCTGGATTCCTTCAGAAAATATTCAAGAGATCACAGTTAATATACATCGGCTGCATGTAAAACGTAGCATGGGCTGGAAAAAAGCGTGTGATGAGCTGGAACTACACCAGCGCTTCCTTCGAGACGGCAGGTTCTGGAAATCAAAGAACGAGGATAAAGGGGAGGAGGAGGCAGAATCCAGCATCTCTTCCACCAGCAATGAGCAGGTGAGTCGTCCTGGGAAATCAGCCTTGCAGGTAAAGGCTGACTTTCCATGGATTCGTGCACAAAGTTAGGCTGTTCTTTTGAGTCTGCTTTCTCACCGAACGTCTTCCTGTTTTGAGTAAGTAAGACAAATTCTGCACCAGCTGTTATTCCTCGGAAACACTCCGTACTTCGTAGCAAGAATGATAATCTATAAAGTTTGTTCCTGACATCCTGGTTCTCCAAGAATGTTTTTGAGCAAGGAATGAAAAGATAGGCGTCCACAGGCTTTCAGGTTTCCACTGCAGACTAGAAACCAGAAGCAAGGTGGCTGTTGTTCAGTGGTAGAACATCTGCTCTACAATTAGTAGGTTCCAGGTTCCAGGTTTACTCCCTGGCATTTCCCATTAGAATCGTAGGGTCCCTTCCAAATCTACAGTTCTGAGTGTCATCTTAGTCCAACCCCTTGCAATGCAGGAATCCTGTCTACAGCCGTCCCTGGATAGGCTTGAACCACCAACCTTCTGGTTAACAGCCAGATGCACTAACCCATTGCGCCACCTAAGGCCTGGAAATGTCTCCTGTCTGAAACCCTGAAGAGCCACCGCAAGTCTGTGTAGACAATACTGTGCCAGATGAGCCGAAAGCTGATAGGATCTGGTTTCCTGTTTTTGCATGATACACAACATTATTTGGTTGCATGTCAGTCCTGTGAACATGTCCTGCTGATGATGTGTAAAACATGCATTGATAGCCATTACTAACAAAATTCTGTTCCCCTTTGTTTTGTATTTATGAGCCTGTTTGTGCAATGCGATTCCCCCCAGCCCCGCTCAGTCATGAATTTGGGAAACTTAAATGTGATCCTTCTACCTATTGGACAGCTGCAACCATTTCATTTGTTGTGCCCGTGCAATTTAATGCTGCTGCAGTCGTGGCACTAACAGCAGCTGCCTCTGCTGTGTCAACAGCAGGGTTGGATTTTTAATTCCTCTGCAAGGACATGTTACCCAGAGGGATATAAGCGTGAGTTGTTTGTTATCTGTAGGGCAGTTCATGCAAAACAAAGGTGAATGGCTGCACGTATTCCTAATCTGTATTGCAGTTTTGATCAATAATCTCTGAATGTTGGCACGGCTGTCAGTTTGTGGATTCCAGCCTCTTAATAGAGGTTCTGGAGCAATGGTTCATGCACTGTTTAAAAGCTAAATGATTGTCAGTGAAAGCAAAGTCACAAAACATATTTTATGCCCCCCACCGCCGCCGCCGCAAATATGCCATATTCTTACTGATTTACATTTTATTTAGTAGTCTGTTTCTTGTTGGATTCAGATGAAGTTTGAGATTTTAGTTGGTTTGATTTGGCTTCAGGTTTTGTACTCTTTGTGGCCTAGCATGGATGAAAGTTGGCTGTTCATAATGTGACGTTAATACCTACTCTGCTCTGAATCCCTCCCTCATTTATCCTAATTTTATTATGTAACCAGATTTCAGTGTGCCTCCAATCTGAGCTCTTGGAAGGAAGCTCCAAGTTGCCTTGAAGATGGGCTTTCCCAGATGCTCTAAGAAAAGGCTTCCCAAACTTGGGTCTCCAGCTGTTTTTGGACTACAGTTCCCATCATCCCTGACCACTGGTCCTGCTAGGTAGGGATGATGGGAGTTGTAGTCCAAAAACAGCTGGAGACCCAAGTTTGGGAAACCCTGCTCTTAAAGTTTATGGCCATATGATAGCTTAATAACTGAGGCAATGTCACCATGAGATCTAGTTACATCCTTGCGGTTCAAACATACTTGCTTGGCACTGTATCCTTAGCACTGTATCCTCCTTGGGGGCTTTTTCAAAGGCTTGGTATTCTTTTAGTTTGCTTTACGTAGTTCAGCATATAGAAATAAATTGGTATTAATGAACCGTTTATTTTGTAGGTTGTGTTTTTATATATAGTCAACTTCTTTTTTTTGCAGAGAAATAAAAGTAAAATACTCATTACTTATCAGCAATTCTGAATTAGTGTTTTATGGCATTTGAATTAATACTATATTGTTTTTTCAACAATATCTCCAGCTAAAGGTTACTCAGGAACCAAGGGCAAAGAAAGGAAGACGTAATCAAAGCGTGGAACCCAAAAAGGAAGTAAGAAACAGCAAATTTGGTACATGCACCTATGCATAAGGCAGGAGAAAAAAATTCTGAGAGGCATCCTTTCTTTCTTATCATTCACAAATTCAGTTTATACTCCATTACTATTGACTGTGTGAATGTCAGAAGAGCGATTGCCATTTCTTAAAAGAGTGCATTACTGTTCCAAATTACTGCTTGAAGCTGTCTTACCTATTTGGACCAAGTTCTCCAATCTGGATCTTTTAAATGCAGTTCTGTGTAAATAAATTGTGCTCTCATTTCATTAAGGATTGATTGCTAAAAGTGACACCCGCTTGTTCTGTCACTTAAGTGACTGGAAAGCTCAAAATTCCACAACGTCAAGTCCCGTGGCCTGGGGCAGATGTAACACTGCCAATCTCTTAACCGCAGTTAGGAGATGGAGAGCACTCTCTCTTGCCTTCTTCCGTGCAAATTCCTCCTTGCTTCCCTTGTTTGCCTTAACCATGGTTTAGCATTGCATCTGTGCCAACTTTCATTGTACATAACCAGGGCTCCCGCCTTAAGCAGAGTTTGGGAAGGGAGGGAAAGTGTGTACACTAACCTGGAGCCTGCTTCCTATCTCATGGCCAGTGTTACATCTGCCCCAACCTGTACAGCCAAAGTCAAGAGACACCTAGTCTCTGGTTCTGTAAACCTACAGCTCTTATTCTGTGTGTGTAGTAATATTCATTCATTTTCACCTCATTCTTCAACCAAACAAGGCTCAGAGGGGGTTACTAAGGGGTTTACTAATCATACAGTCCCTGCCCTCAGGTTTACAATCTAAAAGACACAACACAAAAGGAAAAAGCATTGAGAAGAGGGAAGAGGGGAAAAAAACAAAGTCTCTGTTTCTTAGTTACAGAATTCTTGTAATGATCAGCTGGGACTGAAAGATTTCAAGGAGAAGCTGGCAAGTTAATTCATTTCTATGCTAGATGTGTTTTCTCCCCCTCCTTATTAGGTAGTTTTGCAGCACTTGGCATGGTCACCTGTGTTATTGTTGTAGTGCTGTAATACTATATAGCATTGCTCCTTTTGCCTTCAGGTGTGTTTGGACCTGATTTGCACATAGCTTCAGTGTCTTCCCACTCTGTGTATCTGAAACCCAGATGATTACGTTCGTCTCCACTGGTGATTAAGAGAAGTCGTTTTGTTGGTTTCCCCCAGGAGCCGGAGCCTGAAACGGAAGCAGTTAGTTCGAGCCAGGAAATCCCCACAATGCCTCAACCCATCGAAAAAGTTTCCGTGTCAACCCAGACAAAGAAGTTAAGTGCCTCTTCTCCAAAAATGCTGCATCGGAGCACCCAGACCAATAACGACGGAGTATGTCAAAACATGTGCCATGACAAATACACCAAAATCTTCAGCGACTTCAAAGAAAGGTTCAAGGCTGATCATAAGAGGGAGACGGAGAGGGTGGTGCGAGAAGCTCTTGAGAAGGTAAATCTGACCACAGGGAGGGCATTAATTCCAATTGTATACCATCCTCAAATTTCACACCACCGTGTATCAGTTTCCCCCTTCCTTCAGAGGGTACTTATTGTTCCACACAGGGGTGGTAACCCCTAGTCGATCCCTTCCCAGGTAAACTCTTCTAAAAGCAAAGGCTGTTGGAGAAGAGTCCCTGGCCTCGAGCCCTGTGGGAGCAGTACAGGACCACCACTTGTAGGGGGACATTGGTGTGTAGAATGTGAGCTGGTTTAAATGTTGCTTCAGCCACATGTGTTGCTCCCAATGTGACTTAAGGCCAGCGGGGAGCCTTCCCGGTGTTTTTGGGACTACAGTTCCCATCAGCCCAACCAGCATGGCCAGCGATCAAGGGTGATTGGAATTGGAGTCCAGCAACATCTGAAGGGCACTACGTTGGCTGCGTGGCAGAAACATGGCACACCAGTGAGAAATGCCTTGCCTTGTATGGCTTTTGTAAGGCATGCTAAGGTGGGAGAGAATCACTGTATAAATTATTGTTGTTATTGCACTAGTGCAGGGGTGAGGAAACACCAGCCTGCAAGCTACTCTTGGCCTTCCAGGGATTCCAGGTTGGCCAACAAAACCATTTTCCTCCAAACCAGACCCACCTGTCCACTGGGGTAGCATCAACTGGCGAGTAGCAGGGCAGGGTTTGATTCTGCTGGGGGCTGCTTCAGTATGTTCTGTGCTGCTGATGCAAGACCCATTGCAGGCAGCAAGGTAGAAACTTCTCATCAGCTGGTGAACCAATGGCTGAGTCCTGCTGGTGCTGCTTTGCCAGCGCGTTCCCCGAGGGAAAGGCAAATCAGACCCCTTTGACAGGTGGGTCTTCCCCACCCACTTGCCAAAGTTGGCCCGTGGGAATGGGAAGAGGGAGATCTGGGGTTCCCCACCTCTGCTGCTTTAGAATCCATATAGTTGGGCAAACACCCACACAAAGGAGTAGCCTGGGACTTAAAAGGAGCAGAAGCAGGGATGTCAGGAAGAGAACAATCTTTGTTGAGGATGTTGATTAATTCTAATCCTCAAAGCAGTTTGTTCTTTAAAAAAAATCCTGTGCAAGACATTACAATATGTTACAGCTGGCTTCTCAATCAACAAAGATTTCAAAGAGGAGTGTTTTCCACTGGCGTAGCGTGGGGGGTGCAGGGGGGTCCCGACCGCACCGGGCGCAACATCTGGGGGGGGCGCTCGCACTCACAGCTCTCTGCCCCTACCTGGCTCACTCACTCTCTCTCACTGCAGTGCTGGCTGTGCGAATCCGATCCGAGCCGCTGGGTCGCCGCCCACTGTGGAGGGGGTGGGTGCCAGGCATGCGGTGCGGAGAGAGAGCGAGGGACTATCTGGGGAAGGGACAGTGCAGCGGCCGCCCAGCGCAGCGCTGAGCGCGGGAGAGAACCACACCAGACCAAACCAGGCAGCAGCAAGAAGAAGCTGGCAGCGGCGGCAGGTTAGGGGTTAGGGGGCGCAAATTACTTGCCTTGCCCCGGGTTAGGGGGCGCAAATTACTTGCCTTGCCCCGGGTTAGGGGGCGCAAATTACTTGCCTTGCCCCGGGTTAGGGGGCGCAAATTACTTGCCTTGCCCCGGGTGCTGACAACCCACGCTACGCTGCTGGTGTTTTCCTTTGCTTTTAATGAGATTGTATCTGCACCTGGTTGTGCCATGGGTGTTGCAGCCTGAGACAGAACATATACATCTTCTAAACTGGAGCAATGCGGCAGCATCAGCAGTGATGCATTACACGTGCCAAAAACACAGCTGTGGCACTTGCCTGGATTTCAGGCTGCGCAGATCAGTTGGTGCAGCAGCTCTGTGCCTTTTGCCCCAGTGCGGGCACACAGCCTGGCGAAATCTCAAGGGTTTTTTGTTGTTGAGGCAGATCCAGCGCACTTGATCCCTACAAGCCACTTGGCAGCTTTGCTCCAGCGCCCAGGCCAATGCCTGCGACTCCAAACGGCAGCCGAGGAGAACTGCCAAGAATAGCGCTAGCTCATCTAGAGGAAAGTGGGCACAGTGTGAATCAGAAGGGGTGATGTGGGGTCATTTCCACATTGGAAAGCAGCTGGCAATGTGGAGTGTTACCTGTTGCAAGTCGGGTGTGTTTTTTTTTGGGGGGTGGAAACTGCTGTGTCCATTCACCTGCTCACCTGCTTCTTCCCCCCCCCCCCAGCTGCGTACAGATATGGAGGAGGAAAAAAGGCAGGCTGTGAACAAAGCTGTTGCAAACATGCAGACAGAGTGCGACAGGAAGACGAAGCAGGTAAAGGAGAAGTGCAAAGAGGAGTTTTTAGAAGAGGTTAAGAAGCTAGCCAGCCAGCACAAGCAACTGATTTCCCAGACCAAGAAGAAGCAGTGGGTAAGCAGCGCTGGCTAACTATTGCATGCAGGCAGCGTCATCATCAGGGCGGATGGACGGGCGGTGGCCTGTTTTGTGGCTTTATTTCCACAGTGCCAATGGGGGGGCGTGGAAGGGCCTTTTCTTTTCTCCATCATCTCTGCAGGAGTCATCATTTGCTTTCCCTTTTTCCTTGATGCCCAGTTGCTTTGCAGCCCTTCCATTTCCTCCCTGCACACGTGCCATGGTTGAAAGAGATTGTTCCCTTTGTTAAGCATTGTCATGCTTTGCGCAGTTATCACGACACACAGGAAGGGTTGCAAAGCCTGGCATTTTCAGCCCTTTGAGACCCTCCCCTGCTTTTCCTTTGTGCCCCTGACGCCAGAGGTGCAACGGAGTGCAAATCCCACCCAAGCCTCTGGTGCCCTAACACACATCACCAAATGCACTCCCTTGAGACCTCAGCAAGCCTCCCAACCCCTCTGCCCTTAGACCTTCTTCTGTGAGGAGGAGGGAGGTGGTGACAGCTGGCCCTGGTGAGCTGCAGCAGTTCATTTTTCCCCCTTTTTTAAATATATCTTTATTAATTTAAAATAAATACATTTATGAGAAAACAGACGTACATACAAGTAAACAAACAATCAAACAAATAACAGAAAAATCAAACAAACCACCACACCATAAGATACAAGAAGATTAATATAATTATCATCCTATATACTCCCGATACTGAACACAATTATAAAACTTACAGAGAAGAAATTTAAAACTGACTTCCAGTTAATCTCACTGTACTTTATCTATCCATTGCTTTATACCGCACGGTTACATATTTCTTATATAATTTCTTTTTACCTCCCTACGAACTTAATTTATACAATACAGGGATCAGTCTAATTTTATTAAGCATTTTGCCAAAAGTAATAGGGAAATCGAAAAGAACATTGTTCATGTACGGAATAACGGCGGCCAGAATTTTAGTAGCAAGAAATTGGAAAAACACAATAATACCCAACACGGAAGATTGGTAGAATACCTGCAGCCAGCGAAAGCGACGGGAAGAGTAAGAGGCCAACCAAAACAGAGCTGCAGCAGTTCAGTCGCCAGAGGCCAAGGCAGCTCTATCCTGCTTTCCTGGAGCATCATTCTGTTGCAGAGCAGGATGGCCGCTATGGACCTGGGGGTCATCCCTGGCCTTGCTGGCTGGGGCTGATGGGAGTAGGAGCCCAGTGACACCTGCAGGGTCACAGAGCCCCCTCCTCCATAGTAAACAGTCCCCTTGCTTAGACCTACAGCTGAAACCTGGGCAGGTGGTGCATGGCTTTTCTGGCACTTTGGCCCTTGTTCCATGGGAGGCTTGCTTGCCCCATTCCCTGCCTATTTTCAGCTACCTGTCTAAGCTACAGCTATTCCGCATCTTGACGCCGCTTGACCTGTTTGGCTACTGCTATCCTTGCTTCTTTGTTTTGGAGGATGCTTTCTTTTGATGCTGTTTGGCTGCTTTTTGCTCTTTTTATTCTTTTGTTAGCACTGATCCCTTTTTTTTAAAAAAAAAGGTTTGGGTGTATTGTGTCATTTGTTGTTAGCCGCCGTGGAGTACCGTATGGGTGGAAAGGCAGGATAAAAACGTTTAAATTGAAAATAATAAGATGGGGAGCAGTAATGAAATGTAGAACCCCAGGCCACTGTCTGATGCCTGTTAAAAGTCATCCTCTGCCATGTTAGATTATATTAGTTTGGGTCTGCCCTCAACCTATGAACGATCAAAGGTCATCAGCACTGGCATGCATGTCTGTTACTTGGTGGTTTGCATGTGCGAACAACACAGAACAAACCCTCCATCCCACCTTGAACAAACAAAACTGCTTTCAGAGGTGCCAGTTCACTGATTGATTTGCAAGTCACCAAGGGGTGCATTGTGAGTCACCCCTAAATCTGGATCCAAACCTAGTGCCACCAGACGGAACTGGTGGGCCGGTTTCAAACTTGCAATGTTTTCCAGAAACCAAATAGCATCAGGGTGTTGTTGTTGTTTTTTTTGGGGGGGGAGGAGGCAGATCCTGGACTGACAGGCAGCTGCAGGATGAGCAATAGGTACCGAGGAGAGGCCGTGTGCCTAAATTTCACTTGACTGTTTTTGCTGTTTTCCTTTCTCCCCCTCAGTGCTACAACTGTGAAGAGGAGGCCATGTATCACTGCTGCTGGAACACTTCCTATTGCTCCATCAAGTGTCAGCAGGAACATTGGCACGCTGAGCACAAACGCACCTGCCGCAGGAAAAGATGAGAGCCCCCCTTTCTCTGCGAAGGAGTCGCCCCAGTGCAGTGCTATCCTCTGACGCAGCAGGTTTTTTTGGGTTTCGTTTCATTTCTAAAGTTTGTTTCCCAAGGGGTCAGAATTGTTGATTAGAATTCGTTCCCCCTCTTCTACTTTCACCCTCTCTTTTTTCCTTTCCCCCTACCAGCCTTTAAAACACTTTTTTCGTAAAGGACTTTTTGCACAGTTAAAATTTTCAGTCTTGTGTTTTAACGCTCCTCTCAAAAATCCCCTCTTTTCCTTTTTTCCCCCTTTTGTCAATAAGGCAATTTGAATCCCAGCCTTGGAGCACACTGCTTCTTCTACTTTTTCTTTTCTTTTTTGGTAATTGTTAACCTAGACAATTTGTTGGGTTTTCAGCAAATTTAAAAAAAATAAAAATGAAAGCGAAGTTTTTAGGTTTCGTAGAGACGAAGAAATATAATGACAGGAACATTTTAAAGAGATCTGAATGTAAGACATTTAAAACTGCTTAGAAAGAAAGAAAAAGCATACTACCTTGATGTAACATTTACCTGTTAATCACACGAGCTGGTTTTGTTCAGCTTAATTTACTGTTTAAAGGCATTATCTGTTGGTTTGTGCCAGTGGGTATATGACTGAATTTTGGGAACAGGGTTGACACAGCAGGTACTAGTCCTGCATATTTTTTTCTTAAAACGATTTTCCCCCAGTTGTGTTTTGTTTCACTATTATTATTATTTTTTTTCAATATATAGCTTTTATAACAAAAAAAAATATTAGCTTTGATCTTATTGCTTAAAAAAAAAACCACAGGGGACTAGGGTAGCCTTTTTGCTGAGCTGGATCTTAGAAAAATAATAATATTTAAATTTTAAATTTTTGCACATTTCATCCTCCTTCCAACATGAATGCTTGTAAAAAGGAAGCCAAAAAAAGAAAAGATTTGGGGGGAAAGACACCCAATTTTGCATCGTTAGTCACATATGGAGCTAAAAGGATGAAGCATAAGTAGAAAACTGGCTTAATAATTTGTCCCCTTACAATCCCCCATTCTGCACAGTTCCCCACCATATGGAATGTTATTTGACTGCCCGTTAATCTACAATTACTAACTCAACAGTAAATTAATTAAAGTTGGGGGATGGGGGAAGCACTTAAGTTTCACAGAAGCAGTTATGTCTGTAATAATTGGTTATTGCCATCTCTATACTTAGAATGAAGAATAATGCATGTTACTTTTCCTGTATTAAAAGATGCTGTGATTTGTAAAAAGTTTGTCTTTTGCGGAATGTCTGGATTAAGAAGCGTTACCAATAGGAATGGATCGATAGTTGAAAACTGATTTCCCTCCTTCCTTTTTGTTTTGTTTTATGTATAGGTATATATATATACACACATATATATACATATATATATATATATAAATTGCATCCATGTTCAGAGACAATTTTTAATAATAGGTGTAAAGTTTATTTAACCAACTTTTTTTTCCAAAGCTTCTCACCGTTTTAGGGGTTCTTTCAAAAAGGTGGTCTTAGACTCGACTAATGCCCATTAAACCCATAGCATTCTTCTTTTTTTACCCCCTTCAAGGTAGAAAAATAATTTGTAAATATTTATTTAGCTCTTGGATATTTATTGAAAGCGGTAACACAATGGAAATGGAAGAACGGGAGGAAAAAGCTCTCTTAGTTTTCTCTAGGTATTTTCAGGGCCAGTAGGTAGATTAAGCTCATGCAAAGCCGTCTGTGATCTTCACTGCAACTGAAAATCATAAGAGATACAGCGGTGACAGGAATAGATACTACCAGATAATTTCCAAGTTGCTGTTACCACCACTGAAATATGGTAGTAAGGTGGGTGTATTTCCCCCCTGATTCAGAGATATTTGCACATGCAAATAGTATGCACGTACGATCTTTTACAGGCAAAAACTGCCTCATTCATATATGCAGAGGAGGAGGAGTTCTTGTCAGTCTGATTCCTTTGCCCAGATGAATGGGGAAATCGTGGAGGTCCAGGAACTCCTTATAAGCAGCAGGGCCTCTGCCTTCAGAAAAGGTTGCTATAGGATTGTGTGAGCACCTGTACCAGCTTTATCTTAGTGACCTCACATCCTTTAGAAAATGAGCTTTCGTTGCTCTGCGTTGCAACTATAAAGGAAGTTTCACCACTATTTTGAGTGCAACTCAGAAGCGCCCTTTGGTTATTTTTACGATTTTTCCATGGGAAAAAACAACAACACAAAATAAACTTCGGTCCAGCCCTATAAAAAGCAAGTTTTTGTGTGAAAACTCTTCTTTTTTCCCCCCTCTCTCTTTTTTTTCTTTTGGTGTAAAATCATTCCAAGATATGTAATATTTAACTGATAGCTGCATGAAAGTACGATTCGTGTTCTTTTTGGGGTTTTCTTTTTCTCCCTTTTTGTCTCTGTTGACACGGTTGCACATTTTCAAGTTACTACAGTGTGAAAACTGTGTTTCCTTTTTTTATATAAAAAAAAAATCAGAAAAAGAACAAAAAAAAAATTGTGGCCTGGTTTTTGTATAAGTTTTAGGGGGGGAAATATAATTGTTTTAGGAATCTTGATTTGAAATGAAAATAAAAATATTTCCCCCCCTGCAAATCATAAAGCTATATTAAAGTGTTGAGCTTAGCCACTATGCACATTGTAATTTACTCATTGTGGCTGTCCAGTTCTATGCTGCATTCTGGCATTTTGTAAGCTGCTCTGACTAGCAATATATAGAGTCATTAAATGTGTTAACATTGGTTAATAAATGTATTTGAAAAGGCAACAAACGCTTTGTGGTTTTCCCTGTTAATGTTACTACGCTTAGCCTCTCGGAACGCATTGCACCTCCCATAATCCACACTGTTAGCAAAGCCTTAATGCACATTCATGCTTATTCCATTTTCACAGTGGGTGGAGGAGTCGGGGCTCAAGGTTAGCATGGTCATTTTGCAAACTTAGTACAGAACCAAGAGTTGTAGTACAGTGGTACAGTGGTACCTCGGGTTAAGTACTTAATTCATTCCGGAGGTCCGTTCTTAACCTGAAGCACCACTTTAGCTAATGGGGCTTCCTGCTGCCGCCGCGCCACCGGAGCCCGATTTCTGTTCTTATCCTGAAGCAAAGTTCTTAACCTAAAGCACTATTTCTGGGTTAGCAGAGTCTGTAATCTGAAGTGTATGCAGCTTGAGGTACCACTGTATTAGTAGTAGTAGTAGTAGTAGTAGTAGTAGTAGCATTTATTGTATACTGCTCTATACCCACAGGTCTCAGAGCCATTCACATGATAAAATTACAGAATACATAATAAAAACAAGAATAACTCAATATTCTTCCCAACACATTTTAAAAGGGCATTGGTTGTCAATCAGCCAAAGACCTGTTAAAGAGGTAAAAAACACAACAGCAGCACTTTGAACTAGGCTCAGAACCTAATTCGTAGCCAATGCAGTTGGGTCAGGATTGGTGCAATATGCTCAACCTGTGCCTTGCCCCAGTCACCAACCTGGCCGCTGAATAGTGTTGTTGTTGTCATTTTAAATTTATTACCTGTAGTGAGAGTTCCAGAGTTGTGGGGCCACCATTGAGAAAGGTCTCTCACATGTAGTGTGGAACAGTATCTGGAACACTTACATACGGTCGTACCTTGGACCCCGTACACCTTGCAAGTCAAATGTTTTGGCTCCTGGACGTTCTGGTTTGCAAACGTTCTTTGGAACCCGAACGTTCTTTGGCTTCCGTGGCTTCCGATGGCTGCAGGAGCTTCCTGTAGCCAATCAGAAGCTGCACTTTGGTTTCCGAACGTTTTGGAAGTCAAATGGACTTCTGGAACGGATTCCGTTCGACTTCCAAGGTACGACTGTACTGCCTTCCTTGAGGTAGCCCAACCCCCCTCCTCACAGCCACCCCGTGATGTAGGTTGTTGAGGAGTTGGCAACTAGCCACAGAATGTAATAGCTAAAAGAATTTGAACCTGGTGTTTTCCAGTCTTAGTCAAACACACTAAGCCAGTTTGGCCCTCACAGTGGCAGGAGCTGAAGTGAGTTCCTATTGGATACCCTTAGATGGTGCACAATCCTCAGCTTTCAGTTCTCTTCTTTCCTTAGTGGATCATTTCCTTGCAACATGTTTGGGGTTTCCTTACAGTAGTCATAGATTCCTCTGCCTGTTTTAACTATGCTGAATGAATTCACATATGTGATCCTTATATAGGCACATCTGCTTTCGAACTGCACTAGTAATTCTTTCTTCTTTTTTAAAAAAAAGATGTCTCAGAAGGAAAAACGAACTGGGCATCCTTATACTAAGAACGTTTAGCAGTTGGTAGGAAAAAACACCCCTCTTTTAACACATGAGAAAACCTTTAACTTTCCTTAAGTGTTAATAGAGGAAGTTTAGGATTAAAGGGGCTACGTGAAGAATCCATTGTGTGCACTTAAGTCATTCACAAGACACTTGACATTTTCCACTAATCAGATCCCTTTTCTAAAAGTCTGTATAGCTTTGGCAGTGCAAAAACTATGAGCTAGTAGAGAACGGGACACAATAAGAAAAGAGTACAGTGGTACCTTGGGTTACATACGCTTCAGGTTGCAGACTCCGCTAACCCAGAAATAGTGCTTCAGGTTAAGAACTTTGCTTCAGGATCAGAACGGAAATCGTGCTCCGGCGGTGCGGCAGCAGCAGCAGCAGGAGGCCCCATTAGCTAAAGTGGTGCTTCAGGTTAAGAACAGTTTCAGGTTAAGAACGGACCTCCGGAACAAATTAAGTACTTAACCCGAGGTGCCACTGTAATCAGAATTCTTCTAAGAATGCTCAATCGTTTCCCCATGCCAGTGTTTTCTGGATATAGCTCCACATTGGCACTACAGTCCTATAAAACACTTACCTGGAAGAAAGATCTATTGAACTGGATGAGTCTTCTGAGCAGACATCCGTAGGGATTTCACTCTCATCAGAACCTAGGAATGACCGAAAGTTAGTCATGATTTAAATGCGAGCTAATGTGCAAAGCAATCTGGGTGGGGAGAGAGATCTGCCGTGGGGCTACCGTCATTTCCTGCGCTTTACTGTCTCACACCAAGCAGAGACACAGAGCAGGGGTAAGCATGGCTTGCTTGCTTGCTTGCTCCTGCAGCCTCCAACATCTGTCATGCATTTCCATTGGAAATTACAGCCTTCATTCTGGAGGGGGGGGGTGTATCCAGGCATAAACATTAGCATATGGATTTTTGCAATGCTAATCCCTGTCCACTTTTGCTCCTCTTTTTTTGACAGGGCATAAGTAGTCACCCTACCACCCAAAAAGGGCGAAGGTGGGGAGAAGTCGCTCTATGGCATTTATTGTATAGTTTTAACTGTTGTCAACCGCTCTGATATCTGCTATGAATAGGGGTTTATATTTTTATTCTTTTAAAGGTGCAGATATCCTTTAAAAGAATTTGCGCAGACAGGCAAAGGTGCAGAACTTGCATTTTTACAAGTGGCATATAATATTTTGTTCTGCGTTTGTGAGGCATCTGTCTATTAACACCAGGCAGGGCTTCTTATTGTGGGCAGGCAGTGAGCAGAGCCACCCCTGATGACCGCAGTGCATAGGCGGGTCAATACCTTTGCTGTGAATTTTTTTGACACCTGCCAAAAACTTGTTTGTTTTGGCAAGACCTACCCAGACATGTTACGTTATTTATGTTTACTTTGTTTTTAAATTAAGTTGATTTTATCTACATTTTGATAATTATCTTGGGTTGCATTCAACTAAATTTTACTCACAGCAGACTCACTGGAATTAATGGAGCGAAGTTACGTCATTGGCAGTAATTTCAGTGAGTCTGAGTAAAAAGTTGACTACAACCCAAGAAAATTATGTCTACTTGTTTTTATAGTTTGTTGGCTATAAAAAAAGTATTTATAAAAAAATGTTTTATACTATTTTCATGCAAACTGTTTAGAGGTTGTTATTATCATTCATCTATAAAAGATACTTGCTTCAGCAGTCAAGTATATGTGGAGATATATTGGGTCCATGTGTAAACATGCTCTTACAGGGTTGGAAGGAAAATATGAGTTTATTCTTTTAAATATATTTACACACTTGTTGGTATAACGTGAGCCAGCTTCTGCAATTAAGCAGGAAACTGCATAAATTAAAGCAACAATAAATGTTTGGGCTGGAGCAATATGTCCCACAGATGTGGCCTAAAAATTCCCTAGACTGAAGTTTTGTCACATTGCCTGTATGCGGTTTCCAGAGCCGGTACAAGACATTTTGGCACCTGAGGCAAACCACAAAATGGTGCCACACTCCCTGGCACAGAAGAAGGGGTGAGTGACAATCTATATCAGGAACAAAGGGGGAGGAATAAAGATCTGCATCAGTATCTGCTGCCCTTGTGGATCCTGTCACCCGAAGAGGTCACCTCACCTCGTGTCTCATGGGTGGGCCGGCCCTGGCGGTTTCTGAACAAACACTCCACCAGCAGAGAGCAAGACACCCTGATTCTCTACTGAATTAAGTAAGTTCAGCTCCATACACCATAGTGCAGGAAAGGTATCCTGGTGCCCTACAGAGTTGGACTCCAACCCCCATCAGCCCTAGTCATCATCATGAGAATTGTAGTCCATAACATACAGCAGGTACCACATTGGTGGTGATGACTGAATTTTTATTTCTTAACTGCCCTTCACCATAAGATGCCAGGGCTGGTTTATAGCAATATGGTACAAAGAACAGTTGAAAACAACTTACATGGATGACTTGGAAGGTTCACACATTCACAAAGCGCACCGCTCGTGACGTAAACCTATATTGAGGCATAGTGATAATTATTATTATTTTTATGATAAAATGGGTCAGTCAACTAGATTGGTTAAAAAGACAAACGTGATTTGATTTTTGGAAAAACAAATTGTAGACAGTCCTAGCTTAATGGACTTCACACATCCAATAATATTCAGATCTCTGTAAATGCTTTAAAAAATAACAACAGGGTCATCCTCAGGTTCCAGAAATGTTTCGATTGCGACAATAAGACCCATGCACTTGTTCTGGCACTTGAACACAACCCCACAGGAGCCTTTGCCAATCTCACTGAACTCTTTTGCAGAGCGTAACTGAAACATGCTCAACTTCCCAATGACTCGGGTGGGAAGAATTGGAAGAGATGCACCCAATGGAAACTGGAATCATAAAACCCTTGTTCCTTCTCAGCCACAAAGTAACTGTGGGACAGCCCCTTCATATATCACTTCTTGAATGCAGGCTGTTGTTTTTTGTGAATGGACCATCTACGATGGAACTTTCTGTTCCATCTCACCCAACAAGGGTCAGGACCATCTTCCACAGTATCTGGGGGAGACAGTTTCCTATACCCTTTGTAGCCTGTGTGAATAAATTGAACCTTGCAGGAGAGAGGACTTAGGATAGCAACTGCTCTGAAATAATTGCTCCAAAGAACAGGCCTGTTATTTCCAGAGTAAATACAAGACTTCTGGCAGGGCGTATGGAAGAATTCTCACAAAAACAGCCAACAACAACACATAATAGGAGCGCAAGCGAAATTGGCACTTCCAGTCATGGAGATAATCAGGCATGAAACAGAAGCACGATAACATTTACTGCATCTGTGTCTGCAAACACAAAGGTTATACCCTACCAATTCTTCTTCTTTTAAAATTCAGCGTAATCTGTAATCAGTTATTTTCAGGATCATTGACCTTCGCTTTCACATTATGTGGGGGCAGGGGAGCACCTAGTTCAGATGCCTAAAATTATTAGCATTAACGTTTGTCATCCAATAATAGATATTTATAGACTTGTTTTTGACAGTGCCCTACAGCCGCTCACCACTGAAAACAGAAAGGCTCCAAAGGGAACACATACAAAAATTCTAGCAGGCCATCAATCCCTACAGCCCAGCACATTCTACTTGGAGCCCACAGTTACATTTTCTAGTGCAAGGCTGCCATTTTGGCTCCTGGCTTTCTCGCACATCACCCTTTGAAAACTAGCACTGCAAGCAAGCTAAATAAATTCTGTTCAGTAAATTATGTGAGGTTTAGTCAATGGATCTATTGATTTGCCTTGCGCTTGGGTAAAAACAGCAGTTCTGAAGCAAGAGGCACATTTTCTTTTTCAACATGATGTTATGCACATGCGTCCTAGCAGACAACATCCAAGAAAAGGCAAGATAACGCTTTCCATCTGCAGTTTTTATATGAATTAGAAACACCAACCAGCAACACTGAATTAGAAATTGGGAGATTTGGGTTTAAATGTCCACTTGACCATAAAGCTCACTGGGAGAGCTTACCCAGTCACCAATTCTCTCAGAGAATATAAACATAAAAAGAGGGAAGAGTATGTACACTGCCTTAAGTTCCTGGAGGAAAGATGGGATATAAATGCCATAATTAAAATCATGGGATGGCAGAGTTGGAAGGAACCCTGAGAGTCATCTAGTCCAACCACTTGCAATGCAGAAATCTCAACTAGATCATACATGACCATCTGCTTAAAAACCTTCAAGGAAAGAGAGTGCACTGCCCCTCATTCCCCCGACGTGCCCATAGAAAGCCTAGAAAAACACACCGACCCTGGAGCTATTTAGAGCAGGCTAATGGATGCCTCTCCAAATGTTGCAGAACTTCAACTTCCCTGGCCATCGGGCATGAAGATCAAGGTTGATGGGAGTCCCAACAAGATCTGCAGAGCTACAGGTTTGCCCATGCCTGTATTAGTGTCAAGGGGAGATTTAGAAGGAGGAGGAGGCTGAATGAGGAAAATGAAAATTGGAAAATCTAGCTCCCTCACCAGAATGGGAACAAGCCTGGAACCTCACGTGCAAAGAGGCCCATGCAAGTCAACAGAGCTTAGGAAGTGGTGATTACTCCACCAGGGAATCCCCGTCCCAACAATGATTCCAACTCTAGGATTGCTCAACCCCCTTTCCTGTAGCAACAGACAGCAATTTCATCCCGTCGCCTAGTCATTATCCATTGTGTGGACTCCACACTTGCAGTTAGCTGTTGCTTAGTACGGCGATAGCTCCACATTTTCCAGACATTAGCTTCATCTGCCTATCGTCACATGAATTTTCAATCAGAACTATCATGGAAATCAGTTTCTATCCCCCCCTTTTTTTAAACAGAAGCAAACTGCAAGGTTCCCCCCCTCCTTAGTTCCACTCATCCCTGCCAAGGTACTGCTACAAGACCAAGGCTTTGTAATCAGATACTGAAATGAAGCTCTTCTGATAGGCTGTGGGGAAGGGATGTTCTGCTGCTCTTTCTTTGCGGTGAGTTTGGGGTGAGAAATGCCCCTTAAAAAGTGCCCAGGGGCCCTAACCCCCCCCAATCAATCTAGCATACATGGCTAAAAAAAATTAGACTAATTCACAGAGCATCAGAGAAGCCGTTGCTGTCAGCTAAGCAAAACCTCCAAGGCAGTGTACCTCTAAATAACAGCTGCTGTGCAGATGCAACTAGGAAACACTGGTGCCTATGGAAAAACAGATGGTTGTCCTATATAGACTTTCCTTCTGGTGCTGCAGGCCTTTTCGGATATACTTAACCCACAGGTGGCCCTGGAGGAGCGACAGACTTGACTGGAGAAGGGATTAGATCGGTTAAGGCAGCATTAAGAATAGGTGAATTTGTCAATTTCAGTTACTCTCAGTTTCTGATTTCCCCACTTTAAGTTCCATATTTCCACATTAGTATGTGATTTTTTAAAAAGCAAGCCTCCATGAAAGTTCAGAGGCATATTGGTGTGGATTTCTCTTAATCAACACATTTTTGCAAAGCAATCTTTTCCCCTTTATATAGACGGCTACACACAGTTGTTTTACCCATATATACATTTTATGCTCATTTTCCTCTCGTATATGCATTTATGTGCACGTTACTTGACTGGAAAAACTGTGTTGCAAGATTTGGATAATTTGTGTTTCAGTTTGCGTATTATTCTGGAGAGTGCAGGGTAGGTAGATTGTGCATAAATAAAAGCTGAATCAAATTGTTCCCACACCCTTGTACAGCATCTAATACTTTCTGTCCTGTTCTCCCTTGCTGGACTCAGGCAGGGCAAGGTGGTATCATGATTCTGTCAGTTATTACTGTCTTTGGTTGGGAGTTTATTGCCTTTTAAATAGGTTGCGCCTGTGTGTCCTGCTTTGCAGAGGACCCTAACCGCCCAGTGGAATCGCTATTTAGTCCAAGTCCAGTTTAAAGATAAAAAGAACAAGTAGCAAGGGAGATCAGGGCCCTTGAAAGTGCCCATTAAACCTTAGCCCATGGGTAGGCAAACTAAGGCCCAGGGGCCGGATCCGGACCAATCGCCTTCTCAATACGGCCCGTGGATGGTCCAGGAATTGGCATGTTTTTACATGAGTAGAATGTGCCCTTTTATTTAAAGTGCACCTCTGGGTTCTTTGTGGAGCCTGCCTGGTGTTTTTACATGAGCAGAATGTGTGCTTTTGTTTAAAGTGCATCTCTAGGTTATTTGTGGGGCATAGGAATTGGTTCCCCCCCCAATATAGTCTGGCCCCCCACAAGGTCTGAGGGACAGTGGACCGGCCCCCTGCTGAAAAAGTTTGCTGACCCCTGCCTTAGCCCCTGGACAGCACAGAGGTCACCTGGCTGCAGTCTTCCACTCGGGGTGTAGCGTAGTGTATTTCTACTTAGCTTAGTAATAATTTCTAAAGTTGCATCTATATGCATATATTAGTGTTATGAAAATCAGTGTCCTTTTCGGCTATGCTTTTCTCCCTACAGTGGCCGCTGTAATGAGAAAACCCCATATTGTAGTTTTTCAGGGTCTCTCTTGGGCCAAGAGCCCATCTATTTGTGGATGAGTCATGCAGTGGCAAAATGGACTGTACCACTTTGGGCTATACTAGGGTGGCCACGAAAGAGGAAATGCAACAGCAGCAGCAGTAGCAGCAGCAGCAACAATATAGAGTGCCAATTTGCATAATATTTGCATGTGGCAATTTATATGGATACATGCAAAAGACTATTCTCATTTAAACAGAACCCATCTCACTCTAGTGAGGAAGAATATGAGCAGGCGGTTTTACTTTAAGCCAGTGAAAATGAGGAAACTAATGGGAATGAAGGGATGGAAGCTTCAGGGAGCTGGGCAGGGGCTGCAAAAAATAAGGCTGGGGGCCATAAGTTGCCCAGTCCCCTTGATATTCGTTCGCTCGCTCTCTGGGATTTTGAACTTCCAGAGATTGTCATGTCTCAGCCTGTCTGGATAAAAGCCTCAGTGAATGAGAAGGAGCGAATTGGACCAAAACCTCCGGCACATACAACATGTGTGCCCTGCTGAGCTACAGGCACCAAGATGGGCAAGGCTCGCTTCCATAATCTGTGTCTTCTTGTCTGGCTTTGGTGCCTGAGGGCACAACAGACCCCCTTTTCCCTTCGCAACCTTTGATGGCCAAGCGAGAGAAGAGCAAGAAAGGGCCCCTTTGAAAGGGAGTCACAAGGCGAGTCGAAATCCCCCGTGCTCATTTCAAAAGGAGGCTTCGCTGTCAAATTACATAAAGAGCTCGCTGTAAAGGGTTTTGCTCAGTAGGTCTCCTCTTAAATCATCAGGACAAACAATAATTGTTTAGGGAGCCCAAGGTGACCGAACAGGGCAGCAGCTACAGCCTGGGGGGGGGGGGATGCCATAACTCTTTTGGAGAACCACATTCATCTTTCAACCATTAGCTTTCTTCTTTTTTTCTAGAAGCATTTTGGAATAAAGCTCTTTCAAATTTAAGAAAACAGATTTATGAGATTATGTTCTATCATCTTACTGATTCTTCAGTGGCTGTCTATACTTCTTCCTAAACACGCCCCTGGATAAAATATGTTTAGAAGCATGTACAATGAGATAAAGTATGTATTTCAGTATCTGTTTTTCAATTCAGTACATATTTAACTACTTTTTGTACTGAAGTTTTTTTAAAAATTGCAGATTAGCACAGAAGTGGATTATGAGATTATGAAGAAACACATGGAGACTTGACACAAACTGATCTATCCAACCCTTGCCCTGTACTAGCATCTTCTAGCATTTCACTTTAATTATTTGCGATTTATGGCATTTTAAAGGTTTTTCCTTTTTCCTATATTGCAGCTCACACGCTTGCTTTGCCATTACTAGTCTCACAAAATGTTCCTTAGCACTTTATTAGCACGTTGAACCCCCAACTTCTTGGTTCAAACATTCACAATACCACATTTTAAGAAGCCGGTGACCCACAGTCTGCAAGATCACAACTAATATAACCACGTGCAAAAAATCCTTGCATTTGTCAGCATATCTAAAAACCTTCTCCCATGACTGGGGTGGGTGTGGGGATGTCCCTCTTTCCTGTATTTCTTTATTGCAGTTCATAGCAGCCTTAAGTTCATCGTGCTGCACCTTATTCACAAAATTGTATCTGGTCACCGATCTTACAGGTGTGGACGAAGGATGCAGTGGGTGCTTGCGGCCACTGGAGGGCAATCTCGTGTTTGCTAAACTGACCATCACGTGGTCCTTGGCTTAAATGAAACTATTCTCTCTGTTCAGGGCCAATTCTGATTTATGTGTGCCTCTGGAAGCTGTCAAAAACAAGGCTTGCGGTAGGAGCATCACATGCAGGCAGCAACAGCTGTTGTGTGGTCTGTACCAACTTGGTGGAGAGACTCCACACCAGAGTTGCCTATCGCTTGGGTCAGTAGTAAGCTGCATAGAGGTGCCCTTGCAATAAAGGGGAAATGGAGGTCGTACGATATACAAATCCCAGATACATATATCATGTCCTTTGGAACGTACAACGCCTCTGCTCATATTTAAAGCACAATATAGCTCGGTCCAGCTAGGAAAACATACACCCATAGCCAGGGCCAGCCCAAGACATTTTGGCACCACAAAATGAACTACAAAATTGCTCCCTGTCTGGGAAGATGGAAGAAACGAGGAGATGGGGAATCGAATCAACCTTTACCTGATGGGTGAAATGGGAATCAAAGGCCATGGCAGGCGGAAGGGAAGGGGCCTGTTCTGAATCACACTGGTCAGGTGCAGACCCCAGGAGACCCATAAGGGCAGCCCCACAATTTACCCGCTAGGGTGGGAGGAGACTAGCTGCCCTTCCTATTTGCTGACAGGCCACTGTAGGGACAGCCTGGTGGGCTGCCGAGGAGGAGGCAGATCTTGCCCCGTTGGATGCCTCATGGGCAGGCCGGCCCTACCCTTAGCAGAGCTAGTCCAGACACCTGTTGCTTCCAGCTAAGCCCTGAGAGCACCTCCTCTCTTCATCAAGTACTCTTATTTCTGGAAGAAATATAATGTTCTTCCCCATTTACCCACTGCAGACATTCCATTGCAAATGCAAATAAATAAATAAATGGAAGATCCTTTTTAATGTAACATCTGCCCTGGCTTTTACTTACCAGTACCAGTCTGAGTGGTTTGAATTGGGTGTGCATCTAAACGACATCACAGTCAATCCCATTGCTTTGGATTGGATGGACAATCTAATGTGCGTTTAATGTGCACATCCCTATCTATATTCTTGTACACCTATTAAATAACGCTAACTAAGTTATGCCTAATTAAAGCTGGGCCAGGGCCATGATATAATGAAATTCAGATTATTGCCTACGTAGGGTGGTGAGATAAAAAAAGAGGTAGGGAGTCCTGCAACTTTAATACTTGCGAAGGAGCTAAGCTGCATCTGTATGCCAAGCTACACCCAATGAAATTCCCTCTTGTTCTCAATTATAAAAGGTGCAGGAGCCCCATAAGCTTTTTCCAACTGGTCACCCCTGTAGCCCTCATCAGACATTTCTTCATGTAGAACAGGTGAGGATCTGCTTGGGTGAGCTGTAGTATGAAAGTTATACAAACTTTTTAATTCAGAAGAATTTAACATTTCCTTGGGACCATTTATCGTGCTGCCATATTTTCTTCTTCTTGGATATTTCTGTCACTGCCATTTCTGCAGCAGTTATTGATCCTCTCAATTTGTGCCCCACACATTTCTTCCAAAAATTTGAGATTATAAATGAAGATGTATCTGTGTATATATTTATATTTAAAAAAAATGTATAGTCTTACCTCAAAATCCATATGCTTTGGAATTTCTGAAGTCCCATCAGTTTCTTTTTGAGCAGTCTTTCATAAGCTGTCGACAGCCAAAATATTACCGCTGTATGTTCTCTAGCGAATGCTGCCTGACACAATTGCAAGTTATCAATTAAATAGTATCAGAATTTTTAAAATTCCATATCAGTCAACTAACACATATTAAATATTACTGCATTCCAGCCAAAATATGATGGAACAATCATTTTCAAGTTATCCCCAACATCACTACGAGCACTCATCACTACTGATTTTTATTTGCAATGGATAACCCCACTGAGGAATGTTGCTTCTTCAGCAAAGATCCCTTTCTCTTTAGAACTGATAGGCACATTTGGAATTTTGAGAAAGCTCTGTGGGCGCCATCACAAAATGGCTGCCGTGAGGGGAGACACCCATGCACAAAATGGCTGCCTTTGTGGCTGCGGCCAGTCACAAAACACCCATTGCGCAGGAGGCAAATTGGTCAGTCTGAGGCACAAATAACTAGGCCCAATAAACCAAGCACAAGTCAGAGGTGAGGTCTGAGCCCCAAAATACACTGAGAGTTTTCTACACTCAACAGAACACCAATTTCACAGAAGTCAAAACATAAGTTTCACAGAAGGCAAATTTCTCTCTCTCTGAGTGCTAGCCAACTCACACACACCCCCAATTTTCCTTGCTTCTCCTCTCAATTGGTATGGGGAGCTGGGGGGGGCACATGCTGGCCCCCATTCCCAACATCCCATGTCCATGTCCATTTAACCCCTGTGTTGGATGGGAACGTGTCTGAAACCAGATTATAAGTGTTGACACCTGTTCTACGCAGTCCTGGATCGAGAAGAGGCTTTGTGTTCTACCTCCTTGATCACTGCAGGAAGGTCAGAATTGGAGATGCCAAAGAGAGGGACAAATTGCTTCAACACAGTTATAAGAGTGCCTGAATACGGCTTAAGTTAGCTCCATGTTGAATATTTTCTATTCTGTGGCATATGCAATGATCCCAAGTCAACAAAAAATTTAAAAAAACACCATTTTCTTTCAACCAGAGTGTTAGGTGGGGCCCAAAGCTCTGGAAAATCTCCTTTAAAAACCTTAGCTAATTTCTTTTTCTTTTCTTTTTTATATAAACAAACCTGATATTTTCAGAGCAACAAAAATAAAAGCTTTTATTTGTTCATTTGAATATAAAACAGGCGTTATCACAGATGTACAAAGCGTACTGGTGGTTTAACATACAAGAAGGTTGCTGTTTTGTTTGCACATAAAAATTTTCGTTTGAAACTGTGATTGGCTGAGTTACATGAATTTCTCTAACCAGTCACCACACTCTATGAAATAACGCTGCTAACATTCAACTGATAAAAGGGACAGTCTTCCCTTGGGTAAAGTGTCAAGCAGGATTAAATATATATAATAAACAAGCACCATGAGGAATCTGCTCCTGTTTGATTAGTTTTCGTGTTTAAATGTTCATTGTGGACCCTCTTTCTTTCTTTCTTTTTTATTTTAGTGTGCATGTGCATCAGGTTGATTACATGGTTTTTGTCTGACTTCAAAAGCACAAGGTCACAAGACAAACATTTTATACATTCTCATGAATGGTTTATCTACAGTACAGTTTCTAATACAGAACAATCCTTCTTTATTGCTGAATCTGATGGTACGTGTGTTTCTTTCCCCTTATCTTGCACGACAAAACTAGGAATTCAGTTCATCGTCATTTACTGTCCTAAGTTTGAGAATTTAGACAACCACAGATGGCAGGTTGCAGAAGAGACCAGTTATTATCTGTGTCGTACGACTGCATTGCAGTCCTTAGTCCCCTTCCCCAGGAGTGGAAAGTTGACTTGGTGAAGGTTAAAAGTGATGCTTTAATAAAATGACAGCTAAATTTGTGTTTTGCAGCACTGAGATCAGCAATAGCAAGGACATCATCACAAGTTAGTTCATACACTGTAATTATGCTCATAATCAGTCAACGGCTTGTCTGAACCTTACAGCAACTTGACATTTCAAACAGAAAAAAATATATATTATTTTAGGGGACAGAAAAACCCCACACTTTGACAGAATGCTTCAGGGTTGGTCTTCGGAGCATGGGTAGAAATATTCACAGGGCAAAGAAAATCTGAAAAAAGGGGGCAACTGAAAATTAACACACACCTTAAAAAAAAGAAAGTTTTGCCATGGTGAGATGCTCTGTATTCTGCATGCAGACTAAAAACCATCCCTCATCTTTAAGGACCCCCCCACCCCTGCAAAAATAAAAATGAGGGGGGAAAATGAATTTGGGGTCTTCAGAACCAAATGAAATCTGCAAAGGTAGACAAAAAACCTAATTTCCCTTGTACATGTTATATAAAGGTCTTGTAGCTTCAGTCCTGCCTCTGTCTTAGTCATGCATATTCTGTCAGCAAGTTAACATTATTTCAAACCATTTAAAAAGCATTCTTGGACTGCTGCTGTTTAATGTTCACTCTCAAAAATCAGACACAGGTCAGCCAGGTTACACTGGAAGAAACCAAAATATGCACTTCAAAACAAACAAACAAATGGGGGGAGGAAAACAATTAAATAATTAAGAGATTGACAATTCCATTTATCCGAAGACAGTGACATTAGAAAGAAAATAAAAGGCAGCTGTGATCCATGCGTTCCTGTTCTTCCCCAATTGGCAGATTCCCTTTGGAACTGAGAGATGGGATTACTTGCAACACCAGAATCAGTTCCTCAGTTTGGCATAAGGACATGTTAGCAGATGCACCAGGCTGTGCCAAATAGTTTAGAGCGGCTTTTAAGCTACTCTCCAATAACAAACGGGTTATTAAGAGAAAGACTATCGAAAAACAACAGCTTTCTACAAAGTGTGAAGTGGATGGATCACCACCGTCCCCTGGCCCAACCTAGACAGAGGGCAGCAAGAAGGCAAACAGATGAACAAAAGCATAATTCTTGTGCAAAACGACCACCAAAAACAAAACAAAAACAACAAGAAAATCGTCCTTACCAAAAAAAAAAATTAACAAAACCCCCACAAACTTAAAAAAAGGACAATGACCAATATTGTGCAACAATGTTATGCAGCTAAGAAAAACAGTGATATTCTTCAAACCTGCCTTTTCTAACGTCTAAGAAGTGTATGGACATATGTGCCTGCACAAATATTTGTCACCTCCGCGGCAAATAAGAGAATCCTTCGTAGTGCACTGTTGAAGAGTCTTTGGCCGCCAGCAAATCCTACCGCATTGCATGCACAGAGAGCAGGAGGCGGAATGGCTCTCGCGGGAATCCATTCTTGGTCTCCACCACCGTGCCGGCTGGACTCTTCCAAGGCTTCCTAGGCTGAAGCCGAGGCTCTTCCCCACTTCCTGCCTCTCCAGCACTGCTGCTGCTCCTCCTCTTCTCCAGGCTCCTAGAGCACACAGGGGGCTGGAGAAGAGCCATGGACTACGGAAGGGTGAGCGGCAGAGTGCTGGAGGCAAATTAGGGGCCAAGGGCAGCAGAGTTGCAATTCAGCGGCCTTGCAGAGAAGCAGGCTTGGAAGAGACGGCAAGGTGCAGGAATTTATTCCAGCACGGCTATAGGAGCCACTCTATGCCCTGCCCTCTGTGCAGGCGCGGCAGAGGATTGCGACCTTCAACGTTTAACTCGCTGCCTTTAAAGGTAGCAAAATGGTTTCGCTTGCTGGTATCTGAGAGATTCTTTTAGACAGGGATACTTAGCAATCCAGGACCGGTTTTTCCTCGAAGTTTGTGAATAATGTTAGATTATCTACAGTGGGAAAAGAGACACCATGCAAGTGATGAGTACTGCATCCTTTTAAAACTTTAAAATCTTTTTTTTTTTGTCATTAGTGAATTTATATTTCATATATATATATTTGATGTGATACTATCCACTCAAGATAATACAACCCCTTTGTTTTTTATATTAGCAAACATTACAAGAGCTTAATATTCTTGAATGTTTCTCTTTTATACTTCTAAAGAGATCAAAATAAATTAAAGGTTTTGTACATAATTACAGAAGTAGTTAACTTATTTTATCTTTTTAGTTTAGTACAAAGATATCTGCAAGCTCATTGCCGAAATACGCCTTATTTATAAATTTCTGTTCATTCTAACACTAATAATCAAAGGCTCTTTTTGCCTTTGCCTTTTTCAGCATTTCCAGAAGAGAAAGCTGTTAAAACTCTTAATTTGAGAAGGTGCTGTTTTGGGTATTTTCCTCGTACCACAATGTAGTTTCCTAAGACAATGGGATAGAAAATGGCTTAAAATTAGTAATGGATTCATATTGGAAAAGATTTTTATGGACATTTAAAAACAAGCAAACCAAAACAATTCAGTCATAATATGAGCTGTTTAAAAATATCCACTTGAAGGGCAGATTTAAAAAAAAGAGAGAAAAATTAGCTACTTCAGTATAACATAAAATACAAAGCCATATTACTCAGAAAGCAGTATCATCCCAATAAGCAAAAAATAATCTTTTTTAAAAAGTCTAATAATGGGCTTTCCAACAAACTGAAGGCAGTACCCCAAAGTCCTTCTGTGCTAAAATGTAGTGGTAAAAGAAACATGTTTCACATTTTATGTCCTGCCAATAACGAGCGCGTCAAAAAGTCCTAATAGAAACAGTTCCGTTCTGAAGAGTGGCGTCATTTTCTTGTCAGCACATCGTTTAGTGGACGTCCAAAAAAATTTGTTTATACATCTAGAGTACAGTCCATGGAAGCCTTAATAGATACCAGACTACATGTTGTAGGCCACATAGATAGGATCTAGTTGGTCCGCCAAAAATCCGTCTCGTAGGTGCATACGCTGTTTCTCTCCACGGGAGTTGATAGGAATTACACCAACGTCCACCACAACCACCACCCCTACAATCAGGTAATGCTCCTCCAGGACCACATTGGTGACCAAAGGAACCAGGTCTAAGGCTTCTTGCTCGGATCCATCCAGCTCAACAACAACGACCAACAAGTTTGTCCAGGTAAACACCGCACTGAAATGCAAGTAGGAAAATCACATCACCTTATATCATTCAGTGGTTCCACTGCCAATGCACAACAATTCCTTTAATCCTTCGACCGCCAATGTGGTTGGGTGCAAGGGTGCCCTTGGGGGGCTTTTGAGGATAAAGCACTTGAACCCCCTTTTATCATGAGGTGGTAAGGGTGGTTATTTTCCCCCTACGCTTGAAAAATACAGACCAGGAGGAGGAGGTTGGGGGAGCAATGTTCCTTAGCTTTGGCCTCTTTCAGCAATTTGTGCTTTCCAAGGCTCAGATTGGTAATTTGACTATTTAAACAGAAGGTGGACCATGAGGGCAGGATCAGGGCCTTAGATTGGGGGCAGCCAACATGGTGCTCTTCAAACATTATTAGACTCTAACTCCCACCAGCCCCAGATAGCATGGGCAATGGTGAAGGATGATGGGACTTGCAGTCCAACAACATCTGGAGGGCAGCCCATTGGCTACTCCTGCCTTAGATGAACGTTTGTGGCGGGCAAATGGTCCTGTGGAAGGGAGCTAGCAAACGAGTTATTCGCTGTGCCTTGGACATTAAAGCTGAAATGTATACAAAATAAGCACAGCGACCATTCAGAAAGCAGAGCTGGTGATAAAACAGGCAACACCAGGCAGCATGGACATACTACCACCAACACTGCTTTGAAACAGTCATTTTGTGTTTATTTTATGTACATTTGATGCAATTATTCTCACAGTCAGAATTTCTGGCATTTCATTTACCTCTGACCCCACTGCTTACGTTTGTTTCTCTATAACTATGTGTGTATATATACTTGACATCTGAGGAAAACACTTCATGTATGTGATGAAGTGGACTCCAGCCCACAAAAGCTGAGGCCATAATAAACCTGATTAATTGCCCAAAACCCTTTTTGGGGGTTTTTTGCAATAGCAAAGCCAGAATGTATTATGTTTGCCATTTTGTTCCTGATCTTAAGAGCCACTGTATACATATTTTACGCTTTTCCTCTTACGAAGCACAGCCCCCAAACTATATTAAGATTCTTCTCCCAAGTCCTAAACACGCAGATCAGGGATTTCCCTCTTCTTCCTGCTACCGAACATGCCAGGTCCAGCCCTAACATTGGACAAAACAACAACGTACTTACCATTCTGTAATGCTCTTGTGTGCTCTAATTACAGACGTCTCAATATCTATGGGGTGATACCTCATTCCTCGCAGTTCCATGGCTTCATCTAGCGCACCTACCACATAAAGTGCATCATGTCGCTCTGGTTTAAGAGAGAAAGAGGGAGAAATCAGTTATATGAAGTGTTAAATCACCTGTGCGAGGCAGACAGCTGCATCAACACCACCTGGAAGATTTAGCTTTGTTTTTAAAGTCCATTGGTTTAATGGAGTTTCTTTCAGCCCAAGGGCCTCATTCCCAATTGGGCAGCTTTCCAGGGGCTGGATGACAGCGGTAGGTGTGGACCGAGGAAAACGTGGGTGAAGCAACATATACAACTCTCTCCCTAGTACAGTAGGCTGCAGTCAAGAGATATCCACACACACGACATGCTTCATCCCTCACCCAGGCAAGCAGCAGGTATTACTCAAGGAGACACTGCAGCTAGGGTAGGATCACAGAAGGTGGGTGCAGAACAAGGCCAGGGAGAGTTGAAGGTAGGGAGAGAGTAAAGGATGGCTTGGGGACTTGGTTCCACCTCCCTGGGTTTAATACATTTCCATTTGGCTTCAAGACAGCTAAGCAGAAAAACAAAGCATTGCTTTCTATCAGATTAGCACATGCAGCTGCTACAGCTCAGTGGCAGAGCACATACTTTCATAGGAAGCCATTCATAAATACCACAACAATAATAATACTATTAATAATCGTAATCATAATAAATTGCATGTGGTTCCATCTGCAGCATCTCCAGAAAGGACCGGGAACGACTTCCTCCTGGAGATCCACTACCAACCAGTGTAGGCCAATGGCACAAAGGCAGCTTCCTATGCAAACCTTCTCATTGTAGGGAAGGTTAGAAAAGGGTGTGTGGAACAAGGGGACTTCCTTTTTGAAATGTTCTATGTTCTTAGCCTTCTCTAGCCTTCTCTAGCCTTCTCAAGGCAAATATCCCCCAAAGATGCAAAGGAGGTGGTTGCAAAATCTCTCCTGCCGGATTACAGGAACGGTGCTCATGTTCCCAGCTCCTGCAGTGGAGTAGCCATGGCGGGAAATGCAAATCCAGCAAGGAAATGCTCTGTAAGTCAGGGGTCTCCTGGCACCTTACCTTTCCCCCAATCCCTTCCCCACTGAAATTAAGGCTTGAAAGAACCACTGTACTGTAGACAATAGGACAGTCTGCAATGTGAACTTGGTTGCAGTGTGAGAGAACTCCCGTTTACAAATATGCTCATGGGCCCAAATCGGTTGACAACTCCTGCTCTGAAAGCACTCGATACCATACATATTTATAAAAGGCAGTGTGAGAACTTACCCCCATTTGCATCTGTGAGCTCTGTTCTTCTCAGAAATCCCAAGTAGCCAGTCCGTGCCCAGATAGTTTGAGTGTCTCCAAAACTAAGTCTTGAGTTAAAGTGATCTGACTGCAAGGATTCATCACCATAGATAGTGAAGTAGCCACTGGCATTGTGAGCACTATGAACCCATATCTAGGTGGAGAGGAAAAAGTTATGTTTCCACTGGTGTGCTCCCAAGCATACTCTGCTGCAGACATTTTTATATTAAGCACAATAGGAGCCCTTCAACTCAGCCATCAGCTTGCTGAGGAAAATCCAGTCCTATGCACCAGCCTACCCACTGAAAGCCATCCCCAGAAGTAGTTCTGCCAAGGCAAGCACTGCTAACATGCAGTGGCTGAGATCAAGTCTCTGTGGCATTCCTATAACCAGTTATTAGCTTTCTGGGGTTGGGATCACATTGTCAAAATATCAGTTAATCGCCTTTATTATAATTTTCAAACTTTTCCACAGAGCAGAAAGCCAGTCAAACAACCAACTTTTTATGTTGCACAAAATAATACAACTTACATACGAAATATGTGCACTATTGCCCTTGCACATTCCTAACTCTTGGATCTGGTATAAACCTTTTGCTTGTACTCATGGTTAAAGGTATAAGCCTTCTTCTTTGTACTCATGCCACCCAGTTATCTAAACCAGCCAACAGCAAAGATACACAGATTGCTGAAGAGCGAGTGGCTCCATAATGCATTTGCACAGAGGATCTAAATGGCATAATAACAATAACAATAATTTATTATTTATACCTCACCCATCTGGCTGGGTTTCCCCAGCCACTCTGGGCGGCTTCCAACAGAATATTAAAATACAGTAATGCATCAAACATTAAAAGCTTCCCTAAACAGGGCTGCCTTCAGATGTTGTCTAAAAGTCTGGTAGTTGTTGTTCTCTTTGACATCTGGTGGGAGGGTGTTCCACAGGGCGGGCGCCACTACCAAGAAGGCCCTCTGCCTGGTTCCCTGTAACCTAGTTTCTCACAGTGAGGGAACCGCCAGAAGGCCCTCAGCGCTGAACCTCAGTGTCTGGGTAGAACGATGGGGATGGAGACGCTCCTTCAGATATACTGGACCGAGGCTGTTTAAATTGTTGCACAACTAGCATTCTCAAGAGCACTACATATGCCATTGATTCAACCACGAAAACACAACTTAGGCAGAATCTATTAACTTGTGGCACTTCCCTGAAACACCCATTCACTATTGGTGACGGAAGCCAGAGTAAAAGCTGTTTCACAGATCAGGAATATGTAAGAGCTCCATCCCAAGGGCAGCTGAGATCACACAGGTGCTCCTTTCGCTAGTCCCAGAGGCCCTGATGGAGTTGCGGTGAAGGTGTGGGGAGTATTAATGAGATCTGGGGACAGCACAGGAATCCACAACACCAGTGTTTAGTGGAAGAGATAATGGCTTGGATCCAAAGCGCCATGTGGAGGAGAAAATCCAATAGTTTTCCATGAACTCTTGAGCAAGTGCTGATGGAAGACATCTCACAATGAAATACCTCAATGCATCAGAATCATAGAATTGTAGAGTTGGAAGAGATCACAAGGTTCCTCAAGTCCAACCCCCTGCAAACAAGGAATCTTTTACCCAATATGGGGCTCAAACCCACAACCCTGAGATTAAGAGTCTCATGCTCTACCAACTGAGCCACTGGGGTTGCACTACAGTCCAAGAAACATGGGGAGCTATAGCTGTATTCAGACTGAGTCAGCTGAACTTTCGTTAAATTCCACTGATGGTTTCTACTGAAAATCAGTGGGACTTAAGGTGTGTTCAGCTAACTTAGTCTACCATAAAAGGCCCTGGAAAAGCCTTTTTCTGGATGTGGGGCCCATTTTCTCACATAACACTCTTACGTTAGGTTGGAATGCTCCTTCCTTGAGGTTTCCCACTAATAAAAGGATCCTAGCCAATTATACATCAATGCAATCTTTAGTTTAAAGATATGAATGAAAATTTTGCTTTGCATTACTGAGACAAAGTGTGCAAAGACTAGCTCTGCAAGGTGAAAGTTTGGCCAGGTTTGTTACAAACTTCTGAGACTATGCCTGAAATATGAGTAACTTGAGGAAGAAAATATGAATGAAGAAACTAGCAGACTTTTTATTAAAAAAAATAACCTAGAAATGTTACTCTCAGTTCTCAGCTGTGACAAAGCACAAAGTAGTTTAAACTTCCTGGAGCTGTGTGATGCATACCTGCCAGAGCGGGCCATTTGTCACATACTTATTAAAGGCGGCTGTTAGGGAAAGAAGGTAGCTTTTAATCAACTCATGCAGTTCAGTACCAACTGAGGCACAGCTTGTGACTCACCTCTCCAAGATGAGAATCTCCCAGGGGTCCCTTTGTTTCAGGATTAGCAATAATGATGCGAACTCCAGGGAGAATCTATTGAAAGACAAAATGAGTCATATCTGGTCGTGAGCCAGATGATGTACATATTGTTTTATGAACTTTTCCTCTTGTCTCCCGAAGGCTTTTGAGAAACTCCTAAAGAAGGCTTTGCATTCTGTGTTTTGCATGTTCAAGTGAGTGAGTGACATGGGGGGGGGGGAGAGAGAACTAATCTTGTGGATGTATGATTACGAAACGTATTTTCATCATGTGGCACAAGTGATCCATCTCCCCTTTTTCTTTACACCCAAGACAATAATTGACAACAACAGTAGTGATGGGGACGCTCAGTGGTCTAGCGCATGTTTCGCAAGCCATGGTTTCCAGGTTCAATCCTTGTTAACTCCAAGAAGAGCTGGGGGAAGACCCTGCAGTGAAATCTTGGAGACCCACTTCAAATTGGTGCAGCCTGTTATGAGCTACCAATGATCTGACCTTGTATAAGGCAGTAAGCTTCCTGCGCTCCTATGGTGAATCCTTGTTTGCTTACAGGCAAAGCTGCAAACATGTATTATGGCCCCCAAGATCCTGCTTTGAGGATCAACAATGAAAACCCAGAGAAACATTTCACACTGATGGACAGAGCATACAGCTTGCTTACAGTCACTCGTGAACGACAAACACCAGGAATCCAGCTGCTGTTCACAAAGTCAACTGCCAGTAGTGATTTGCACAATCCACAAATGCTTTTTGTAGATGCGCAGCCACTGGAAAGACCAATCAAACTTAGTCCCATGTTTGCAAAGCATTATGCCACTCCAAATTTGGTGCCAATCAAGTGTTCCTAGCTTACACTTTTCCAATGAATGTTCAGACTAAAATCCTTGTTCCTAGGGGTCGCTAGGCTGATGTGGTCTATTATTTGCCAAAGGCAGATAGAGTTCTATCTATGGGGTGGGGAGATAGCACAATGCAGTAGTAGACAGCATGGTGGGGTGCCATCTGTCATGTGATCATATTGCTCCTGCTCAATGGCAGGGGGAGAGACAATGAGGGGGAAAGGCCAGTGCGGTGCAAACACATTGACGGAGACCATTTTCTGCTGGTGCCATTGCACCACACCAAATTCCCTGCTGCCTTGTCCCTCTCTCTCTCAGTAAGCAGTAACAGTGAGAGCAACTAGAGGTCAGGTGAGAGGAGGCGCCCCACGGCTTGCTACTGGCACAACGTGAATTGCACAAATCCAGGCATCTGAGTGATGCCAGAAGGTGCGTGCGCAGACATGGCCACAAAGGATCTCACATCTGGGCAAGTAGCTGCCACTTTTGATCTTTCTCTAGAACACTACTTTTATCGGGCTCCACACCCCAACATACACATGTACCTCAAAGTTAAAGCATTTATCAGCTTCTCTAAAATATTGAGAGTTGCAAAAATGTTTACCTTTCCCGATTCCATAAGGGGCAAGCTATGAGGGGATCCTCTTTCTACTAAACGCACTCTGAAAAGCAAAACACATAGGACAACTATGATGAGTGTACAAAAATTGCAGTACCACACACAAATGTCAGCCGTACTGTTAAGTTCTCAAACTCTTGCATTTCCCCTACTGCCAGTCTTCAGTCCTGGTGCCTGCTCTCTCAAAGCAAGGAGGCTATGCAAAGCGGAATAGAAAACTTTTGAGATTTTGCCAAGGTGGAGCATGGTAAGGGTGGGGATGGTTCTTTCATGGGTGGATCTTAACCCCACAATAAAAAATGCCACGTGACAGAACATCACAGTGGGTAGGTCATAGTGGAAAGGAATGCAATTGGGGAGGAAGGAGGAGGACTGGGTCTTTTCCTCACATGAGCCAGGCAAATATGGAGATGCTCATTTCCTTTGCCTGGGCAGATGGCTAGTTTATGTGGAACTGGTTGTTTACCCTTTGCAACACAATCAGAGATGGAAAGCAGGGCATTTCCCCTCAGTTTAAATTTACCAACTTATTATTTCACAGACAGAGAACCTACGTTTCATATACTGCAAGCCTCTTACAATCATGTCCTCTTACCCAGTCCTAGATTACGAAATTATTATCGGCTTTAAAGGATTTAAATGAATTTATTATTGCTTTTAATGGATTGTAATGTGTGTGTGTGTGTGTGTGTGTGTGTGTGTGTGTAACATGGAAAAGTGAAAGTGTGGGAGACATTCACATTTACTTAAAAATACTTCTTTATTTTATTATTTTACAGTGGTACCTCAGGTTACAAACACTTCGGGTTACAGACTCCGCTAACCCAGAAATAGTACCTCGGGTTAAGAACTTTACCTCAAGATGAGAACAGAAATCGCACGGACGTGGTAGTGGGAGGCCCCATTAGCTAAAGTGGTACCTCAGGTTAAGAACGGACCTCTGGAACGAATTAAGTTCTTAACCAGAGGTACCACTGTATTATTTTTATAGCTCAGCCTTCCTCCAGGTAGCTAAGGGCTGCATGAACTGCATGGGGTTATTTTCACTGTGGCTGAGGGGAGAGTCCAGCTCAGGACACCTTGGTTTAAAAGCACAACACTCTCTTCACTAGGCTAGACCATACTATACTGAGCATGTCCAAGGCAGAACAGATGATTGCAAGAGGAAGGTTATAATATATTCTCCTTGGTATCTTCCACATCTTTAAAGGTGATTAAGAACATTTTACAATTTCTTCTTTTTTTAAAGAAATACAAGTGCTGCTTGGTTTTAAACAAGCGCTGACGTTTCCAAAGCGACAATCATAGAGCACGGGACGAAAAGCTAAACCTTGTGATAAAATTCCTGCCCACAGAAGCAAGAGCCCATCAGAAGGTATTTTTTATTAGGTCTCTTTAAACAACTCCTACTCAGGGTTTTTACAAGGAAAGTTAATCATGTAGAGTACCGCATTACAGCTGCAAGAAAACCCCAGCTAAAGGTGCAGTCAGCCAAGTCACAAACCCTTACAACATATATTTAAATTCCACTGCACAGTTGAGGATCCATGCTGTGATTTCATGAGGTTTCTCAAACCATCATCCCCTGCAAAAGCTGCTGCAGATGTCATTCCAACGACAGATGAAGCAATGGAAAGAACTGCTCTGCCAATAGTTAGGAGGAGAATAGGTAGCGACAGCGGGTACCATTGAGCTATTTGGTACATACTGGGGAGGACTGGTAGATGTGGGAAGAGGCAGGAGTTCTCACAGCAGGGAGGTTCTGGGTTATGAATTATACAAAACTGTGAAAATCCAAGGTGGAGGTGTACTCACAATAGGACAGGCTTAAAACCAACAAACACAGTAACCTCAAACCATCCTCTGAAAACCAAAGAGTCAAACTATTTTAATATCTGTGAATAACCACTGTTTGTTTTTTTTGCAGAAGGGTTCCATTTATACCAACATAAGTACAGTGGTACCCCGGGTTACATACGCTTCAGGTTACATACGCTTCAGGGAATTAAAGTGAAGTTATCACATGAGTGATCATTCATTGCTGCAAGTTTTGATTCGGGGTGAGGAAGCTGGCAAGCCAACTACAATCATGTAACGCTTAATGCAATGAACATTAGAGCAGTCAATTTTCAATGCACTAGGAACTCCATTGATGGTTTCCAGATCTCTCAGAAAGGGGTGGCAGCTCAACACCTCATAGCATAGCAACCTACAGAAGTGGATTTAACAGCGTGTGACTGGTTTGGTTGCACTGGGCGCAGAGCTTCAGAGGCGTTCCAGTGGACGCTGCAACTGTGCTGTAGAATGGAAGACAAGAGGCAGGGGGCGCTGACTTTTGGCGGCACATAGGGTGCTGCTGAAATTTGAGACCCCAAAGTCTGCAATTGCAACCCATATAGGATGTGGGGGATATCAGACTTCAGCTCAGGGTACAGGACATCTTGTAGGGCTGTAAAATAGTGTTATTGCTAATTCACACATACACACACAGGAAATGAATTATGGGCCAGTTCAAACCCTTCGGAGAACTGCAAATTCTGTACTTGTGGTAGGCAGTGCGCGCGCGCACACACACACATGCCCAAGACATGTGAAACACATTCATGAGCCCAGCTCCTGTAATTCTTCTGCTTCAAAACAGCAAGAGTGGGGAGAACTACCAAAATATCAAGGTTTAACTTATGCATTCAGGTAACAAGAGGGGGGAAAAAACAAAGCCTGAAAATAAAGATGCATGTTTAAAATGATATATATACATGGCATAGCTGTGGCTTCTTCTGTTTGGATATTTCTTTCATGCCAACCAGAAGATGCTTAGATTGAGCATTGAGTGGGCCCAAGGAGGAAAACAATTCCAGAGCTCAGGGGCAAATCACCCCAGAACTCCTCTCTACATGCCCTTGTTGTTTGCATTTCTTAACCTAAGAATTAATGCACAGGACAAAAGGCTATTTCTAAACCATGCAGGGCCAAAATTACCAAGCAGAATTTTGTAATCAAAGCTCATCAACATGGGCTTAAAAAAAAAGTGCCTCAATACTTGATTCATTTTAGTCTTTTTCTTATTTCCCCTGCTCCTCAAATCTCACTGTCCTATTTTCATAATGTCCTATTTTTACACACACATTTCCTTGGTTGATGTGCCATGTTCCTGAGCACTTTCTGAGGCTGTTCGAGCCTCCGCCCACATGCTTCTTATAATGCCATGGGCATGCCAAATGATACAGATGGGGAAAAGAGCAGGCAAGTCGAAATGTGATTCATGCACCCCCTGCTGTAAAAGGTCACATGGATCATATCCGGTAATTAGGGAGAGGAATAGACTCCGTAAGAGTGCTTCTCCAACTCCCAAACCGATCCTGCCCACCACAGTCTCTTTGTCAATGCAAGAAGAGAGAAACGCTGTAGATAGGTTTCTAGATTCACTCAGGTCCGAAGCAGCAACCCATTCTTCAAAGGGATCATCTTTCAAACTGACCAAAAGCTTAAAAGATCACTGACTGGGGACAGGGAGGTCCCTTCATTTTTGTACCTCGTCTCATGCCTCATCGAAATCACAGCTTGCATTCCCATGGGTCACACTCCTTTGCCCATTAATCAGAATCAGCCAGGAGCGCAGCTATTGCAATAAGGTAAATGGGAGGCTCATCCCCCGTTCCCTTTCAAACACCAACGTAGGGGAGAGTGGAGATCCTTCCCATGGATTCTCCCTTGCAAATAAGTTCCCATTTCTTGTGTTACCCCAGCCAGACACCACAGGGAGGGGTGGGAGGGAGGATGGTGTGGAGAGGACTTGCATGGGGAGGAGAGTAATGCATGGAAAGGGTTAAGCACCCCACTTTTGATCCTCCCTTGCAAATATCTCTCTCTCTCTCTCTCTCTCTCTCTCTCTCACACACACACACACACACAAATTGCTACACGCATGGTTAAGAAGGATAACCTCCTGTGAGGGCTGAACTGACCCTCACCCCCTTCTAAAATTACCCATCTCTTCTAAAATTACTGTTAACTAGATGGGCACACTTGCAGGAATGGCATCACCTAGCTTGTAACACGAGCTGGCCAGTTCATTACGATATTTAACTGCATTGTGAAAAGCGTATATGGTGGGGTTTGTTTTGGCTCAGATGAATAACAAAATGGCGCACCTGTGCCTGCCTTCAGGGTTGGCGAACCTATGGCCCCTCCAGAGGTTGGTGGACTACAACTCACCAACCAGGCTGGGGTTGATGGGAGTTGGCAGCCTTTCGCTTGAAGGTCACAGATGTTTGTCCCTTGGCCTACTTCCTTTATGCGTTGTATGCTGCAATGGCAATGTTCTAGATACCAAGGACCTAGGCAAATGAAATTTTCCCATGGCATTGAAGTTGCTAGTAAGGATACCAGTTGCCCTGGGAACTCCTCCTTGCCTGGGATGTAAAGTGCCACTGTTGTTGCCAGGTAAGCTGGATGGGAAGAACTTAGTTACAGGGATATATTTGGACTCTGTAGTGCTCTCTTCATTGGAAGAGCATCCAGGGCCCAGATTTCAGAACCAGGGTTGAGGGGAAACGCGAGCTATCTCCCAAGTTTTGGGGCAGCTTTGTTAGCTGAATTCTGTTCCAAATTGAACCAGGGAGATTCACTGATTAAAATACACACTTAAATGCTGTGTTATCACCACATAAAGAAAAAATGTAAGGAGAACCCGCATGAGTAAACCAAACAGCGGTCACTCATATGCCTCTAGGAAATACAGCATGAAGACAACTTAACTTCCCAATTTGTCACCAGAATCTGACATTCAGAGGTACCCTCACTTTGCAGCAAGGTTTCCAGGCAAAAATGAGCACATCAGCTTCCCACAGTCTCCTGCATTTGGAAGCAATCTAGTTCTTCTGACTGATTTCTTCCAACTAACAAGATTATTACTGAATGGCCACCCGGGCGTAAATTCTACAAGAATGTATTCGAATTGCCTAAGTCACTGCTCACATATAGCAGATGGTATAATCTGTATACAGGCTCTGCACTGCTGGGACCCCACACCTTGGCACTCAAAGGACAGGGGCACCCGCAGACGCAGACCTTGGTACTTGCAAAGACCCCTTGCTCCTCTCAATTTTTAAAAACTGAGTTTGAGGGAAGTTGGTTGTTTGGTTGAAGGCGTTGTGTATTTTTGTCTGTTTTTCATTTTTACATGTGTGTGTCTGTTGGTGTCCTGCCTGGTTTGAAGTCAGTTACATGGATAGGAAATAGTCTCATTTATACAGTCGTTATTTCCTTGATAAAGAATGCTTTTCTTCTGCAGCCACTGAATGAGATTCGGCATTCTGAGTTGTCTTTTCTGGGAGTCACAGGCTTCTTTCACTACTAGCAGCGTATCTCTACGTTCCTTCATTTTCTTGGGATTAAGGAGGAGGGGGAAAGGGGGGAATCAGCATAGTCCTCCTGCCCGACTAACCTACTGAGCAGTTTGCTGCCTTCCAAGACCACAGCACTGAGTAGCTTGCTGAATATTTAATACTCTCTCCAGCATCGCCTAATGCATTTTGCCGAATTCAGCACATGGGAGACACGTAATTTAAAATCCAATAAAAGCGTTAACTGGCTCAACGTACTGGGGAAGAGCGAAGCAATGCACTACTAACCTGAACATGCCACATGGCAAGTTGCAAACTGTGCCCTCGGCCTGGAAGAGAGATCAATAGCCTGGGGGGGGGGGCTGAGGAGAAATTTTCTACTACAGCATTCTGAAAAGAAACATGTGTCCCAAGTTCTCCATTGCCTGCCTACAATGGAGCACAAAGTTTATATTCTCAACCACCGTGATTCAGATTCACTTCCCAGTGCTGGTCCAAGACATATGGTTGCCTGAGGCCAAGGACAAGGCCGCACCCTCCCCAACCCGTCTTCAAAAACCGGTGGGACTAGCAGCTGAGTGTTACTTCAAGACTGGTCCTCCATCGTACCTGAGGGCAGCAGGCTAGTTTAGGAGGCACACCTGTCATGGCGTTGTCCGGCATGAGAGAGAAATTATTGCCAAAATTTATTGTCAAAAGTACACTCACAAGTTAGGGAAAGGCGTGCCCATCAGTTCTATGTCTCTCAACTACTCCTAGGTGTACAGTGGTACCTCGGGTTAAGTACTTAATTTGTTCTGGAGGTCTGTTCTTAACCTGAAACTGTTCTTAACCTGAAGCACCACTTTAGCTATGGGGCCTCCTGCTGCTGCCGCGCTGCCAGAGCACAATTTCTGTTCTCATCGTGAAGCAAAGTTCTTAACCCGAGGTAATATTTCTGCGTTAGCGGAGTCTGTAACCTGAAGCGTATGTAACCCAAGGCACCACTGTACACCTGATGAGGCAGTTGCCACAACAGGTCCCTGACCTATGCATCTCCCCCATCTGAGCGGTGTGCAAGCAAGCAAAGACTCCACCTGCATGTCACCTTCTGCTCCTCCCACTTCAGTCCTCTTCTGGTCCTGGGAGACAGTGGAGCAGGAGAGGTGGGGGCAGGAGGAGGAGGGAATCCTTGACCCTCCACCAGTCTGATATCTCTCTCTCCCCATCCTCTTGCACCTGTTTTCTGCTCTCCAATTCTGCAGCTTCTCCTGGCTCTGACTTTTGTCTTCTGGCTGCTACAGGTTCTCCCAGTTCGCTGATCTCTTCTTACAAGTAAGTCTCCAGCCCCACCCTGCCCCACCCCCAGTGCCCATTCCACAGTATCCAGCCAGCCTCTGACAGCAGCCCAACTTTATGCCAACTTATCAGACAGAAATGGGACGCGGGTGGCGCTGTGGGTTACATGACAGAGCCTAGGGCTTGCCAATCAGAAGGTCGGCGGTTTGAATCCCCACGATGGGGTGAGCTCCCGTTGCTCGGTCCCTGCTCCTGCCAACCTAGCAGTTCGAAAGCACAAAGTGCAAGTAGATAAATAGGTACTGCTCCAGCGGGAAGGTAAACAGCATTTCCGTGTGCTGCTCTGGTTTGCCAGAAACGGCTTAGTCATGCTGGCCACATGACCCGGAAGCTGCACGCCGGCTCCCTCGGCTAATAAAGCGAGATGAGCGCCGCAACCCCAGAGTCGGCCATGACTGGACCTAATGGTCAGGGGTCCCTTTACCTATCAGACAGAAATAGCAGAGGCATAAAAGGGCGACGAAGGGAAAACTGCGCATTTCTCAAAAGGGAGCAATCGGCTGGCTACAAGGCATTGAAGCAGCACTCTTTGCTCAACAGCGAAGCAAAGAACAGGAGAGGTGGCTTCAACTGGGAATCCTTCCATGCTGAAAAAGGAGGGACGGAGGGCTTGCATTCTTTACGGCAATTATTGCCTTTCTGTATGTTAGGTCCCCTTCCACTCTCCAAGGATGGCAATGCACAAGAAAGCCTATACTGCTCCTGGAGGCCTTATGATTGCTAAATTCTCTCAGGTGCTTGTGTGGGGGGGTACTCTTTGAAAGTTTCTCTAAGCAAACAAATGCTGAGCTGCTCCTTTAGTGTGTGTGTGGGGGGGGGGGTTTGTACCACTAGAACGGAGAAATAATTAACATGCTTGCTGAAACACTTATCTAAGCAAACACATATAATTATCCCCAGCTATCGTGGCACAGCTTAATCATAACTGCAGTCGCACAAGTAGACACTCTGTGGTGGTGGGTCGCAAAGCAAACCCATTTCCCACATCGAAATTTATTAATGCCTGCCCCGCCCCACATTTCAGCTTCCAAACTGCACCAAGCACTTTGTATAATGTTTTGCTCCTGAAAGCAAAGTGGATCAAAGTATTTGGGGGGGGGGGGGAGACACACACACAATCCCTCAGTAAAAGAGAGGCAATAATAGACCATTCTCCCAAGCTGACATCTCTCACCATCCATGAGAAGAGAATTATAATTCACGGAATGTAATGGCAGCATTGCTTCACATCTTCTTTCATGACAGTTTTCGCTAACTTCGGGGAAGAATGAAGTAAACACCTTAAACAAAAGATGCTGCAATTCTAAAGCTAACGCCTAATGAATTCATTCAGGGTCAAGTGCCAAGTATGAAGCTACTATCATGAGAGTCAATACTCTTGTTAACTACCACTTACTTAAACTGGATGCATTCTTAGGCATTCAACATGCCTTTCCTAGGCACTAGCTGGCTAGATTTTACAATGAATTGGATCAGAAGAGTTTGAGAGGCTTTGGATAAGCAAAAGTACGCTGGGTTAAGTACTGGGTTGCTAAGGAGCCTTATAATGAAATAAACATTAAGACTCTGCAGTGTTAACTTACAAACTTTTGGTACAATCAGCTGCCCCCTGTCACCCCCATTTGTTGAGCATAGTCCTTCACATCTGCCCTCGAGGTGGCACTTTTTTGCGTTCTCAAAAGCACATTTTATGCCTCATATAAAAATATGCAACAAAATCCCCCCCCCCATTTGTGGTAAGGGATCATACCCCACCCACCTGAAAAAAACCCAGCTTGCTTCACACTTTTTGCAAAAGCAACTCTTGCTTGCTTAGGTCTTTGAGGGAGCTTCTGTAACAGCCTCCCTTGAAGTTGAGCAGATTGCTGAAACCAAGCAATCGGGCCTAGTCAAATATAGGACCTAGCTTGCTGAACTCTCTACTGAGAGACAGAACGCATCTCTTTCTCTGGCCTTAGAGGAGAAGTCAAATCTCTCTCTCTCTCTCTCTCTCTCTCTCTCTCTCTCTCTCTGTTATGTACTGAAGTTCTCACCCTGGGCCAGCAGGGGGATACTGTAGATAGTTATGCAAATAAGGGATCGAAAGTGACGTTCAGTGATTGGATAGTTTTAGAAAATTGTTACAGTTACATTGTACTGGAGCTCTATATAAGCAGGCTGACTGAACCCTTCAGTTCAGTTCTGTGCTGGCCTGTGAATAAACAAGAGCTGTTTGAAGAATCACTGTGTCGTCTGATATGTTCACCCACAACTTAACACACTGTGTGTGTGTGTGTGTGTGTGTGTGTGTGTGTGTTTATTTAAAAGCCTCGGATGAGTTTGATTACTAGTGTTACAACGCATGCAACCACTGGCTTTATAAGGTGATATTTGACTTTTTAATTAATATTGAGATTCCAAATGTGACAAGTGTCACCTTGAGTGTTGCATCTGGTCAGCTAGGATAAAACTGTGAAAAACAGGTACAGTAATAGTGGTTTAAGTGCCTTTATAAAAAACAACAACACTGCTATCTTCGACGATAAACTTACTTGTATCCCCTGCCCCCCCAAAAACCGTATATTCATTTTCCAGCTAAGGACATTGCATTAAAAAATAAATAAATGTCATCATACCTGTCATGTCTGAGGGCCCTCATGTCCACATACACAGTAGTTGGATCTGGCCCTGATGTCCCCTGCAAAAGAAAACCTTTTAGTTAGCACTCTGCGTGGAACAGATGTTGTGCATTTTACTTACAATTAAAGTGTTTTGTTTTGTTTTTTTAAAAAAGAAAAGCCTTTATTAAAACGATAAAAAGCACTGAATATGTTACAATCAGTGACGCGGGAGTATGAACCATACCTTGCTGGCCATACTCTTTTTAACCTGTTGGCTGCAAACGCAAGTTTCCGGTTGCCTATGTTACTGAAAACCAGGGTCAATATAAACAAGTGAAACTTGCACATGTACTACGAGTTTAGCAAAATAGTATGGAAGGCAGAATCAGCTGGAGACGCAGAGCTGCTAATGGCAGAAGCAAGCGGTCAAGTGGGAAGTATGGATTTGTTGAGACACTCGCACATGCAAAGAGTGTCTTTTTTAAAAAAACTGGTGGTATTAAAGAGTAGGACATGCAAGATTAACAGATATGGACTGAAGAACTATAAGCAGTTATTCTGTTCCTTTTGAAACCACCCTACTGTATCTTAATAAAGTGCTTATTTTACTATTTTTCCAAGTCAGCTCTTCTAAAAGTAAATAAATAGCCTTCATGATCGGAAGCGCTGGTTCTGCTCACGAAGTTGATTTTTCCACCGACCTTGCCCTCACCTGCCCTTTAACCCCACAATATTCCTTAAACTCCTAAGGTCTGGGTTTTGTCCCTTAGCACCTGCTAAACATGTGACTTCTGCCGAACAGGAAGCTAGGAGCACACGGACCAACCAAGTACAAAATACTGCAGTCCATGGTAGATTTGTTTGGATTAGAAATCAGAAGATTTCAGAACCAGCTTCCGGGTGCACTGCCACATCATCAGCCCCTGCAAAGCTTTCTGTGCCAACAAACAAATGCCACTTCGTATGTTTATTATGGATGTTTTAAGTGTACAAGGCATGCCTTAAAAAAGGATGCAAACACATGTGCTTTCAGAAAGGGTCTATTGCAAAGGGAGCCCAGGGAGCTGTGATTGGTCCCTTGTTAAGTGCACGCTGGCAAACCGGAGTTTGCATCCACATAGAGGCCTTCAGCTTCTTCGGAAAAGCGGCAACCACTGCTTTTCCAGCATATTGGGAGCACATACAAAAAGGGACACAGACTGGCTCACTGCCAGGGTGAAAGAGGAAACACAACATTCCTTCCCGGAAGTTTATACTACTTCCTCCTTTTTCCTGTGACAGATCTAATACCAAAGAGACATCTAAACAAGTAACATTCATTGGAAACACCAATCAGCATCCCACCACCAAGACAGCAGGAGAGAGTTACAGGAGAGGCAACATGCACACTAAGTCACTCCAGCTTGTTATAAAGCCAACACAAGACACAAGTCCTATCTAGCCGGCAGAAGAGGATATAGTTTTCAAGGTGCTGATATATATACTCAGCAGTGTAACAGACTAGCGCCGAGCGGAGAACCTCATTTCAAGCATCATTAATGGAGGGGTCAGGGGAGGGGAGGGGAAGAGTAGATCCATAAATATTACCTTAGGAAATGTTTTCATAGTTGACCAGAACCAGTTTGCAAAAAAATCAATCGAGGCAGTTAGAATGCTAAAAGCGCAAACCGGTTTTTTTGTTTCTGCTTTAAACGTTCAAGCACGTTGCTGAACGACCAACTTTTGACGAAGACTACAATGTCCAGATCAAAAGGGTAAGCTGCTCCCCCTTTCCGGTCCCACACAAATGCCAGCGCCAAAGGGTTTTGACAATGTGCACCCCGAGACAACAAAAATCTCCAGACTCCCATCTAGTCTGCCCCACTGTTAGGAGTGGATAGGTGGGTATTTTAGGGAACACCAAAAATCCCCTACCTGCTCGGCCAGTTTCCCCAGCCTGTGTGGCTACAGCAGCAGGAACAGGTGGGATATGGGGAGGAGGAGAGACAGTAACACATGAAAAAATAATAAAAAAGAGGGGTGGGGGGGATGGAAGTCGGGAGGAAAATAAAAAGGGAGGATAATGCAAAAAGCAGGGAGTAAAATAAAAGGAAAAAAACCATGTCAAATACAGGAATCTTACAAATTAAACCATTATACTGCTTAAAGGTTTAAAATGAAAAAGAAAATGAGGTGTCAACATTTTAGTACAGCGAACAGAAGAGACAGTAATAGACTTGCTAACCTTTGACAAACAGAGTTAAGCCATTTAAGAGACAGCATAGACAACATTGTTAGTGAACAGTGTGTCCTGAGAATTCATTCTACCTTTCAAGCAAAAACACAAGGAGCAGGCTACAGCCTTTCTCAGCGTTCCCCACAGAGAGAAGCAGAAGAACACTTCTTTTCTGAATTACAATGAGAAAGGCACGCTTCGTTTTTTACATCTGAAAAGCTTGAAGGTGTGTAATAAGTTACCCAACTCCTGGCCCAGTTTCTGTATGAGTCACTATATACTGAACCTGCTCTTTTTCAAGTTTTTCTGCGGTGCGAGAATTGAATGATGCAGCTGCCCTTGATACAGATGCGAATTATCTGTTTTCAGCGAACGTGGATTTGGAAAGTCAGGACAGTGAATCATACAGAGATGGAATGAGCAGCCTCTTTTATGTGGGTGAGCGATTTGGGTTCATGTGCGCCTTTCATTTAGAAATTTTAAATGCATTTCTCATTGTACACCAGTGGTTCTCTCATCCCTTGCTTTACTGTGCCCTCCGACACAATGCTTGGAAATTATTGTTCCAGCTAGTTTAAGAACTATGTTAGCTGCCGTAGGTTTCCCTCTATTTTTGTAAAATAATAATAAATGGTAATAATAATAATAGGGAAAAAAGGCAGAGGCAACAGCTTGTTCTCCTGGGGCATTAAGCAATGGCCTGCTGCTCTGAACTATTCAGCTATGACAAACGAACATATACTTACTATTCCTCTCACCCATAAAAGTTCAATCTGCTCACAGGAATGAATAAATTAGAAGCTTCTTCTATAGGCTCTTACCAGAGGAGAAATGCTAAACTATAGAAAGACTATGTAACATGAGGCTCTTCTGTATCTGATGTCTAGAATGTGGTATTTTAAATAAACTAAACATGCACCAGATATTCTGGATTATTGCCATCAACATTATAGGTTAGGAAGTCATGGTGAAACCCCTCAACTTGGTGCCAAGTAATGTCACAACTGTCCAACCAAGGGAAATAAAGGGGTGTGGCTGGGTCCCAGTGGCAAAAGTCATTTTGGAAGTTGGGATTGGCCTGCTAACAATCTCTTTGTTTTCATTGTGGCCCAATGACAAAATTAATTGATAACCAGGGCCATACGTCTTTTCACTGGCATTAACAAGGACCTCCTGTGATAAGTAGCTATATGGGCACTGTGGCCTAGCTCTTAATTATGCATTACACCCATGTTGGGACCATAACTCCCCAGACTGCAGGTGTGGGCTTTACATAACTGAATTATTTCATGAGACTCTGCCCTAAATACTTGAAGTGGTACAGCTCACACACAAGGTTGTCAGGATGATGGTAACTGGGCTGTTCCAGACTCTCTCTCTCTCTCCATTCAAAGACTCTACCTCTATCATCTGCGACATTATTCACCCAAACTCCACAAACGAAAGTGCAGCAACACATCCTCACTTTAGATTACTTCTACCAGAGCACATCAGCTGATCTTATTCTCTCACCCCCTCCCCTCTGGGGAAAAGGAGCTTCAGACTACAGACTTGAACGCCTCCCCCTCAAAGCAGTCATTTGCTTGCAGATAGCAAATTGGAAAGCAGTTCACAAGGGGCGACACAGAAAGCAGAGACGGGTAACACAAAGCTCTGGGAGTCAGCACTGTTCCAAGGGATGCAATTCTGTCCTCTGAGCAACACTGATAACTGCCTAGCCCCACATTTCCTCTTCTCGTTGTTTCTTTCACGGGCACAGTGCCATGTTAAAAATGCTGGATTTTCCATAAATGGGCATATTCTGTTTCCAAGAAGCAAGGCTGCTATATAAAATTCATTTTGATAAGCAGGTTCTGCATTTACAGGCTGTGCTTCCTAAGTGCAGAAAACTGGGGGTTACACATATGAATAATGTTGTAGCATATGAAATTACCTTATACACAGAAGACCACTGGTTCACGTGGCCCATTATTTTCTTTTCGGCTGAGTACAGTCCCTTCACGATCTCACTCAAGAGGCCTGTTCTATCCACGCTAACAGAAATCCTTCCATTCCACCCTTCCCAGCCTGGTATGGTCCACATGTCATCGGACTCCAGTTCCCATCAGCCCCAGCCAGAATGGCCAATGGTCAGGGGTGATGGGGGTTGTAGTCTATAGAGGACACCAGGCTGTGGAAGGCTGCTTTCACTGGGGAACGCAAGAATGGAAATGAGACCTTATGCATGTTGCACGGTATGTGTTCCTGAAGCTACATTGATGCATAGCGGTCCTATGCTCAAGTGCATCTAGCTCTGGAACAATCGCTGTAACCCACAACAGTGCTCCCATACAGTTTTTGGATCTATCTATCACCCTGAGTGATCCATCAGTACTGCTTGTTGAAAGAGGCGAGTGGAATGGGACAGTTCTGGCTGGTGGTAATGTTCTCACTGCAACAGCTTGAGGAAGTTCTCCGCAATGCTTAGGGCAGCTTGCTGCAACACAACAGCTACTCCCTCCAACAATTTATTATTTCCACAGTGAGCTGTGGAGTTCAATATCGTTTGCCACAGTGATGTGGCTGGTGGCAGGAGGGATGATTGTGAGGTGGTCTCCATAGCAAAAACCCTTCAACTTGCAAGAATATATATCTAGCTAAAGATACCAGTTTGTTCGCTCATCACTGTTTCTCAGAGAAAGGAACTGTTGTAACTCCAGCATTCAGATATAAACCTAGAAACACCCAGTTATAGCCAGAAATATCTATTTCTGTGGGTGTACATCTGAAGAGCACAGTTAGAACAATGCCTCTCCTCTGTGACAAACAGAAGTGCAGCCTAATGTTCCCAGAATGAAGAAGCTGACATTTCTTGGAGAGAGTCCTTAGTATAAAAGCAAACATTTTTAATAATAATAGCAAAAAAAACCCTATCACACTATTAAAAGCAGGACTGCATATGGTTGATTCAGTTTTTGCTCTTCATGCATTCCATGGAGGGCAAAATGCCATGTCTGGTGTGTATTCTGCAATGGCAAAGCTGGGGTCACGACTGAACCACATGCTCCCTCTGAAAAATTCCCCTCTTGAGCTGGAGCTTTAAGGGGGAGGTGAAAATTTCCACCCATTAAAAAAATCCCAACCTATAGAACTAACGTGTAGGAACAGACGCACCCATGAACCTGAAATAAATGGTAGTACGCAAATAAAGCAAAATGGAAGGAGGGGAGGTATCAGAAAATGGTTGTGGCGGCGGAGAGAGGTCATTTGACTCCACTGCCACCAAATGAATGTTTTATTTGTAACTGATGAGACCTTATCACATTTTCTTTAAGAATAATCCTTCTTGTTCAGCATCAAGCTGAAGCTTGCTTATCTGTTCTTGTTTCTGCCATTCATCCCCATGTCATATTATAATACAATAGCTTAAAAAATTAACAATATTGCTTTATTAGATCAGACACCAGTGTTTGGTTTTATGGAAGAGGCAGCATGCATGTGTTTATGCATATGTGTGGAAGCCATATTGTATGAGTACTTTAGCTTCCTCACTAGTTCTAGTGAGGGAAATCGGAGGTACCAAAACAGTATTTTTTTGAGTTGGTCATGAGAACCACTGTACTCAAGTGGCAAAACAAGTGAGCTGAGTAAACAAGGACCTGGATTCAACTAAATGGTTTCTGCTGGCGGAAACCAATGTGACAAATCCCACTAGAACCATGGAACTGCTCCCTCTCTCCTCCCCCCATTCCCCCCCAATCCACTTGTGGGGAGGTTGGGGGAACCCCCAGAGCAGTGTGGGTCAAAGGGAAGTAGTTTCATCTGGCAAACTGAAATGCTTGAACAGACAGAATGATTATAATAGCACCACACTGTCTTCCTGCCTAAAAAGCCATTGGTTTCCAATCTCACCTCCATCATGAGCTAATGAGGTGACCATAAGCAAGTTGGAATCACATCTGCAGTTTGGAAATAAATACATAGACCTACCTAGCTAGGTTGTAATAGTAATAACTGTGATTATGTATGCAAAGGGCTTTGAATGCCCCAAAGCACTATATAAATGCTAAGTATTATTAGTATTATTAGTATTAAATTCTTTCTGCCAATTTCTACCTGGAGAATCAATACAGATGTTTCTTCTACCTTCAACACAAGCCACAATAGCAAGCATTATTTTAAGATGAGTAGTCCATGCTATGTGCATGAGAATCATGCCCCTGTCAAATTATTGTTCTACACAAAGGAAGATATAGATTACTCAAGCACTTGGCAGGACAGCTACAGCAACTTTAACAAGGCTGACTTTCATATGTTACAAATGTAAGAACTACAAGACAAACTTTTGCTGCATTGCTTTTTAAAGTTTGGCGCAGAATAAATGCTATAAATGGGATGTGAAGGCTTTATGGAAAATGCTCAGTAAAAAACAATACAGAAAAACTACACTTCTTGCATTATGAAAGAGGAACATTTAAGCATGGCATGCATTGGTTAACCAAGCTGTATTGTGTGGAACATCGCCATGTCCTTATTTCAAAAGGGTTGCTTCTAAGATTGCTGTCAGGAAAGGAGAGAGAGATTCTTACCTGCAAACATATAGCCAGGTTAACTCTGCAGCCAAATGATGTGCTGACAGCCCTGGGGTGGAGGCCCAGATCTTTGAAAAGCTTTGAAAAGGACTGCGTCAGAGCTATCCGAGGCCGTTCTTCTGCCACAACCACACACGTCCGCACTCTTGAGAGGTCCAGTCCCCTTGCCTGGAAACGAGGTACAGAACTCAAGTTATCCCATGAGAGCTTGTTGGCATTTAGTCAGGTCATTTCAGAAATTTCTGAACCAAGTGCGCTTTGAGCGGGAAGAGTAGTGTCCTCCGGCAAGGTGAAATGTCGCCATCCGCTCAAGAACACTTTTTCTTAAAAACTGCAGGGGTTGGGTGGGAGTTCTGGAAGAGTTAATTTAAAACTCAGAATTGGAAGAGGGAGAGAAACAGAAGCAGATGAAAGTCTGTGTTGTGGAACAGCCTTGTTTTGGGATAAGGGGAGCAAGAGCAACAACACACATCAACTTGCCATTTTTTTTGTTTGCCATTTCCTTAAGCCATTTATGTGACCTAAATTGTGAGCTTTTTAGGGACAGGGAGAGACCGCTCAAATTGCTGTAATCTACCTTGCACCCATAATGAAGGTTGTCTAACAGTTTTGTGTAACCTTTTGTTCGTCGTATTGCATACAGTCGCCTAGAAAAGTGGGATACAAACCCATTAAAAGGTTCAAGGTCTGCTTAGGGACCACTGAATACAATGGGACTTACTTAAGGCTGTTTAAAGCTGATTGAAGCAGAATACTAGCTGCCTGTAAGTCTGGGAATATTTGTTTTATTTGGATACTTTTATTGGCCTTGTTCTGATGCAACACTATGGCTTTGTGTTGTGTGATCTTGCAACTGTACGCCCCCCTTCCTCCTCCAGCGTGGCCAAGGGACTGGAAGCATTTTCTGCTGCTCTTAACTAACCACTGTTTATTGTTTCATCTACTGCTGTTAGTATAAACCAGGGATGGGAAACCTGGAGCCTTCCTGAGGTTGCTGAACTACAGGTCCCATCTCATCCATAACCACTGGCTATGCTGACTGTAGATTATAGGACTTGGGAGCCAGCAGTCGCTGGAGGATAATGGGCTTCCCAACCCTAGTCAAAACTATGATTTTCTTAAACAAACCAACTTCAAACCATGGTTTACGAAGCTGGCTTGTTTCAGGAAACCGTAGTTAAAATTAACCACACTTTAGGATTTGGACACCACAGTAAACTGTGTTTAACTGAAATCAGAGAGGTAAGGGAATACAAAACCTCAAACTCCTGTAATGGTAAATAATCATAGGTCAGACTCATATCTAAATGAGGCCATTCTGGAAATTTGGATGCAGCATAATCTAGAGTAGTTTATCAACCAATAACAGATGCTAAATTAAAATTAATACAAGGATGTAAAGATAGGGCATATAAGCATTTCCCCCAAGGGTTTGCTTGTATCCCAAAATACGTATTTTATTAAAAGAAATATGAAAATGCTTGGTCCAATAAGCCTTAAGTGGCTTCTATATGGCTCTCACATGGTCTCCCATTCGGGCAGCTTAGAAAAACCAGACCTGAATAACTACAACAGAACTGTATCTGACCATTCTCTGGATTGTTCTTGGAAGCCACCTCCCTACAGAACCTCATTTCTTAACTAATTTCACAATTTCGTGGATCTGTTCCCCTCCATGGGCAACACCTGTTGGAAAGTAGAACTTTCTGGGCTGCGCTCTATAGCTTCCTGCTTTTTGGATAGATCGTTCCTTTTTGCACATAATCAGTTCTAAAGGATGCCAAAAACAGGCCTCAGAAATTAAGAGGGACGAATGTGGTTTAAAGGATACTGCAAAACATTCATTGAATCAATTATTGCGGCTAATATCTTAAGAGTTCATTTATTGGCTGAACTTTTACCCTTGTTTTCCCACTCCCAAATTTTTTTTTGAATCAGTTTAAAACCTTAAAAACACACCAAATAATACAAATAAAATAGTTTACAATTCAAGAAAATGATCAGACAGCATCTGAGCAAATCACCAAAATAACAAATATAGAATCAGAGAATCCCCTGTTTTCACCTAATGGCAAAAACTACTAAATGGGAAGGAAGGAGAGTCTCTCAAGGCAGGGAGATCCACATACTGGGTGCTTCCACAGAGAAAAGTGCCTCTAAGATGACCATTACTCGGCTTTGGAACATATTTTTAAAAGAAAAGCCCGACTAGCTTTTCAGATACATTTTAATGGAATAACTTTCTAAAGAAATGCCTGAAGTAACTGATATTATAGTTTGAAGTCTTGGTTATTCTGTTATATTTTACTCCAAGAAGACCCATTTATCCTAAATAGAACCCAATAAGACTGACATGTATGTGCAAAATTTTTTTTTCTAATGTGATCCCATTGAGATCCCAAGGTGAAATTTTGCAGGTAGCTCTTAGAAATATTAAATAACAAATACATTTTTGGGAAATTTCTAATCACATAGACTTTTTAATATTTTTTTTACATTTTTCAATTTTGTAACTTAAATTTAAAATTTAACGTAAATCCATCATGTGACATATATTAAAGCCCATGAAGCTCAGAAGAGATTGGTGTTTTTAGTTTTGACATATCTCAATTCTGAGCTGAGTTTTTAAAGTTTATGTGTAGTCTGGCAAGGCCCAAACTGTCATTTATTTATTTTTGAAATTTCAAACCCTCATAACTCACAAACGGGATGAGATAAAAAAATTACGATTTCAGATTTAAACTTGGTTTTGATCATTGAACAAGTGTACAAAACATTAAGAAAACTGGATGACACGAGGTAAAAGAAAGCTGGATCACTTGATACGGAATGAGCCGTATATTAGAGCTTACAGAAGTGTTATTTAAAGCTAATTGCAGCATGGTGGAGGAGTTGTTTTGGGAGCAGTCAAGGATGGAGAGGAAAAGGTTAACTCTCGCTGTCACTAAAAATGACCCTATGCTGCAATTAAGACTTGAAAGTCTCCTTCTATTTAGTACAATAAAATTGGAATAGGTGATGGACATTTTCAGAGGCGGGGGGACAACTAGGGAAGAAAGGGCTGGCCCGTCTCTCTAAGCTGCAGCCCCAAAAAATGTCCCTTCCTCATTGCGATGAGACTTGGAAAAAAATGTCTTGTATTGGGTCCAGTAAAGTATTTTTTTAAAAAAAGTTTTATTGCAGGGGGGAAGGTATAAAAACTGTTGGGGTGACCTTTGTAGAGATTACACCTGTCTAGGAAGATCTCACACACTTCAATTATGCTTTACTTTTTCCAAGCCTAATTGCTGGTGTGAGGAGGGGGTTTGCAGTGTGGTCACAGGATGCAAGCATGGCCGCAGTGCAGTTGCAGGGCAGAAAGGGCAAAGGTAAACACCACCTAGTTCATTTACCGTATTTTTTGCTCTATAAGTCTCACTTTTTCCCTCCTAAAAAGTAAGGGAAAATGTGTGTGCGTCTTATGGAGCGAATTCAGGCTGCGCAGCTATCCCAGAAGCCAGAACAGCAAGAGGGATTGCTGCTTTCACTGCGCACTGATCCCTCTTTGCTGTTCTGGCTTCTGAGATTCGCAATATTTTTTTTCTTGTTTTCCTCTCCCAAAAACTAGGTTCATCTTATGGTCTGGTGCGTCTTATAGAGTGAAAAATACGGTACTTTGAAACCCTGTGCTATGAAAATAACCAGGGAACAGCTGGCGAGAAACTTCCTGCAAAGAGGAATTATTCTATTCGCTCTTTCAAAGATTTTTCTCACTTCACTCCTCGACTCATTTCTTCTCACTGAACGCATTCGGCTCGTACGTATGCTGCCGCGTCAACCCTACAAAAAAGCAAGGAGGCAAAGGGAAAGGGAGCGCTTGGGTTCCTCACCTTCAGAGATTCCGTTTGCGAACCAAGACCCTTGGTACATAGCTCCATGACGGAATAAGAGCAAAAGGTGTCTCTCACTTTGTACTGACTCACAGCCAGAAGCCAGAGAGCAGGCGTGGTCTCCAATTCTGAGGGAGGAATCAAAATAGACTGGTGTCCTGAATAAACGCTGCAAAGATATAAGATTTGTTAAAAGCACGACTGGAAATCTGTACCAAAAGACCAGACGACGGCATGCTGAAAAGGAAAGCTGTTTTGTTGTAGCCTCAAGAGACACACAGCAGTACATCCCATAGGGCAGAAATAAAAATGGCTCTCTCTCTCTCTCTCTATATATATATATATATAGGGGGGTGCTTTAAATTTGCTTTTGTAGAGGTCAATCTCTGTCAATAGCAGAAAGGGTGATTTCAAGAGTGCGTGAGGATGCAAGCTTGTCTATGGTGATCTGCCGATGCCATTCACGCCACCTACTTACTCCCTGTTGAAATAGCCTCCCTGTGAGTTGACTCAGCCCTTGCACAAAGCCTGAACAGGGAATCTCAATACAGTGGTGCCCCGCAAGACGAATGCCTCGCAAGACGAAAAACTCGCTAGACGAAAGGGTTTCTCGGTTTTGCGTTGCTTCGCTAGACGAATTTCCCTATGGGCTTGCTTCGCAAGACGAAAATGTCTTGCACTTTTTTTTTAAGGCGGCTTGAAGAGGTGCAGTTGCAACGGACTGTGCTTCGCAAGACGCAAAACATCGCAAGACGAAAAGACTCGCGGAACGAATTATTTTCAAGTATAGGGCCTAAGATAGTTCAAGTTAGTAGAGCATGAGATTCTTAATCTCAGGGTTTTTGGTTAGAGGCCCACCTCAGGCAATAGATTCCTGGACTAGACGGCCCTCATTGTCCCTTCCGAGTCTAATTTTCCTATCTGAAAAAAAAGTTCCTAAACCCAGTCTGGCAAAAGCCACCATAATCCTCCACATGAATGAATAGGAACCTGAACTGTCAACAATTCTCATTTGTGCAAAGGATGAAATGTGTGTTCGCCCAAAGATGCTTGGAAACCCCTTACCGCTCAATGGGGGAAAGACCAGGCATAGGCAAACTTGGCCCTCCATATGTTTTGGGACTACAATTCCCATCATCCCTGACCACTGGTCCTGCTAGCTAGGGGTGATGGGAGTTGTAGTCCCAAAACATCTGGAGGGCCGAGTTTGCCTATGCCGTGGGAAGATTATGGGTGGAGTCAGCATGCATGGGGATTTTGCAGGCAGGGCTAACACATGCAGCCCCATTTCTTCTACACAAGTTCGGGCAATCGTGTCTAGTTAGTGCTACAGCATCTCACCATATCCAACTTTTTTTTACAATCCTGAAAAATCCTTCCTTCTGCTACACTTGGGAAAACTCATGGGATGCCACTGGGAGTTTTTCAAAGCGTGGGTCAAGTGAGTGACCAGTTCACGCCACCATCCTTCTCATGAGGTAACTGTAACTGTCAACAGGTAGCTTCGTAGAAGGGGCCACCGCTCACTGGTAGAGAATATATTTTGCACACAGAAGATGCCAGGTTCAGTCCCTGCCATTCCTAGTTAGAAGGATCAGGTAGTAGGTGATGTGGAAGTAGCTCTCTCAGAAGCCCTGGGGAGCTGCTGCCAGTCTGAGCAGACAATTCTGGACTAGACTGGCAGACAGAATGATCTGGTGTAAGGCACTTTCCTACCTAGCTTGGTGTTTTCTGAAAACGGCCACTGTCTAGCGACTATCAGGGCTAACACGAGTCATTCTTACCATAGCTCTCTCTCACACACACATGTCACTTGATATGGATATGTGAACGAGCCACCATTCCTCAAAACACCACAGATACAACTTTCAAGTTGCCAGCTGCTACAAACACACTGCTTTTGTATGGAGCTCAGCTGCAATTTATAAGCCCTTGAGCAAATCAAATGAAGGACATTCACGTGGGGACGCGTGGTAAACTTATCAACTACTTAATAAAAACGATCACAGGAATTGACCAGAGTTAGTAAAATGAAGCTCAGGTAGAGATTAGGAACAACAAGGCAAGGCTGTGGCTTTTAGGAGCATTAGACCTCTAGATATTAGGAACATAGGAATCTGTCTTACACTAACTCAGGTTATTGGTTTATGACATTCAGTATTACCTCCACCATGAATGGGGAACCTATGGGCTTCCAGATGTTGTTGGACTACAACTCCCATCATTCCTGATAACTGACCATGATGGCTGGGGCTGCTGGGAGTTGTAGTCCAACAACATTTGGAGAGTCGCAGGTTTCCCATCCCTGGTCTACAGTAACTGAAAGTCACTCTCCAGAATTCAGCTCCTCAGTTTTTCCCAATTCTATCTGGAGATGCCAGAGTTGAATCTGAAACCTTTAACATATAAAACATTTGCTCTGTCACTGATTTACTGCTCTTCCCCCTTCAGCCATTAGGTCCATTTTTTTTTGTCCCTTGCCTCAGTTTCAGCAAGAGAGCTTATCAAAGGAAAAGGTCTGACAACAGTGGAAATAAATTATTACAAGTATTTATATCCTGCTCCTCAGTCCCAAGAACCAGTTTGCAGATTAACACATAAACAACAGCATCAGTATGTTAAAACAGCAGCAGCAGCAAAGTCTCAAAATGTAATAAGTAACACTTCAGCATTAAAGTAGATCTGAAATAGATAACATCAAAAGGCCCGGGCAAATGAAAATGTCTTCACCTGGAGCCCCAAAAGCCATCTGAGTTGGCACCAGATGAGTCTTTTTGGAAAGAGCATTCCATAGCTGGGGTACTACAACAGACATTTTAGACAGTCCAAAAACAACACAACAACCAAAACTCAGTATCTACTTGAAGTAAATGATTAAGAGACAAGCTGCAAAGAAAATATTAGGGTGGTGTGAAATCACATCACAATAAATTTCAACAACACATGTTCAGCACAAACAGCTAAAAGGGGGGAAAACGCAAGTATCCATGAACTCACGTTGGCCTGACAACTATTGTTGTGCTCAGAATGCATCAATCTTTGACAACGATCCCCAGGAAACCCTGCTGGAGCGTGTGGCCAATTGTTAGGAATCTGGAGATAGTGATGATGATTATTATAAAGGTCTATTGCTCTGCTTTGCAAGGTTTCTTTTCATTATTATTTTATACCCTTTAGGACATAAAATAAAAACAAAAGCAAAACTTTGCAAAACCATGCAATATACTCGAGACTTACCAACGGGCTGACTCCATGCTCCAAGCAGGTTTTCCTTAGTGGTTTGGAAGTCTCAGAATGCTGCATTCTGGGACATCACAGTGGAGTAGGCCAACGCAACTTCATAGCATCTACAACAGGATAGGCAGTTAGTTTTTGGCTGATTGTGCCCAGATTGTAACCCCCAGGTAGGTGGGGATTCAATCACATTTTACTCTGCTGCACCTGCGACTGATGGCACTGACATCAAAGTCATAATCAGGTTAATCAGATGAGCTCAAGTTCATATTATATCTTTGCATATCCAGAAGGAAAGCACTGCATGTTAACTCCAATATTTGGATGTGAACGGAGTTCAGAATTCATTACAAACACCCATAAGACTTAAGAACAATCCTAGCCAACAAGCAGGAGGGAGCAGCTAACACACCCCTTGCATTCTCTGTGTGTTAAAAGTCAGAGTGGTAGTTCCCTTATAGATTGTCTCTTCCGCAAAGCGGTAGCCTTTGATGCTGCACTTTCCAGAGAGGTCAGATGGAAATGAGATGCAGCGTACTGGATTCACTTGTCATGAGCTGCATGAGGCATCAATGTGTGATGTGCCAAATTTTGGCACGGTTAGTTGCAAATGTTTTGAGGTATGAGGCAAAAACACCTCCTGAAGACTGTCTTAATTTTCAGGGAATTGAAGGAATTTTCATCTTACCACAAATATGAGTCCGCTGAGAGTTTTTCTATTTTTTTATATGAATGGCACATTCTCCCTTTCACACTGAAAGCAACTGGTTGAAATGTATGAGGCAGTAAACTGGTTCTAAAGTCAAAATTTCCAAGCGCGATAATCTCTCCAATAACAAATCAGGCTTTATCTTTTATTCTCTTCCTATGCTTCACAAAGGTGTTTTTTTTTCCACCTACCACTAAAGCATCCAATATATCACATATTCTCTTTTTTATATATAAATAGAGCACATTCTTTGGTGGAAAACTGGGTAGAACAGGTAAGTTTTCAACAATAACAAAAGTACAGCAGCGAGGTATTTGGGTGCAATAAACAAAATGCACCTAAATGCTTCATTGTTTTCAACTGGCATGCTGGGGAATACGAACATATGACTTCAGCGGGGCCTAGATTCCATTAAAGATATAATCAATGGATGCAACATTATGTCCTATGAAGAAATTGCAAGAGCTATGGGCGCTGTAATACCTCTCTTTCAGTATTTTCAGATGAGAGAAGCCGTAACTGCATTACTCAGGAAATATTCAAGGGAGGCAGGCAAGCAAATGTGAAGCATTATGATCGGACACTAAGAATAAGGGATTAACAGGGAAATCATATAATATGATTCTGGAGTTGGCAAACAAACCAGATATATTTATGAGGAAATGGCAAAGGGACAGAAACCGAGGAGTGACTATTAATGAGTCTAAATAAATGGCAGAGATCTTGCACAATTTGATTTCAGCAGATGTGAAAGGAAACTTTTTAATCCCACAAAGACTGAGGCAGATATATCTAGGAACTGAGGATAAATGTTAGAGATGCAGATATTTGGAGGCAAATTTCATCTACATAGTCTGGTGATCTCCAGTAATACATGCTTTTGGGGCAACAAATAATGAATGAAATGACAGGGTATTTCTTACCCCTGGAACCCAAAATTCTACTTCTAGGTTATTTAAAGCATCTAGCATTAGAGGTTGACAGTGGCTAATCTACTGACAGCTGCAAACATCTGCATTGCAAAGATCTGCAAACAGAACACTGCTCCAACAATAGCAGAGAAGTTTGATGGAGTTCGGACCATCATAGTAATGATATCGTTCTGTTCCATTTGGAACAATTTTATGTAGGCTATAATTACAATGACTTTATCTGGTTTCATAATTGCATTTTCTATTGCTGTAATCTGCCCTGAGGCTTACGGTGAAGGCTGGGTAACAAATCTTGGGTGATATTCAACTAAGTTTTATTGAAAGTAGACTTACTGAAACTAATGAACATGATTAAGTTAGGTCCATTAATTTCAGTGGGTCTACTTAACAGTGAAACTAAGTTGAATACCACCCCCTGATCAATAAATAAAACTGACGTATTGTTGAAGAGCCAGTATTGGACAACCAAACATGCTTATGGAGAAACAGTCTATTATTTTTTTTAAACGTACTGGATTAACAGATAATATCTAACTAGATCATACTTTCTCCCTGCTTTAAATTCATACAGTATGTACAAATTATGTACAAGATAGGAACACAAGATCTCTAGGTTTGCAAGATCCCTATCTAATCATGAATACAACCCTACTGGCAAAGTATTACATCAACAGGCCCTGGAGAGGGCTTTCTCATACATTCATTCTCCAAGTGTGGACCCTTATGGAGATATTTTTTAAAAATTATGCGAGGAGACAAATCAGCTCAATAAGGAACTGAGCCCTTTCGTCATGGATCTAAACCTCTTCCATCACACATAAGGATCTAATTGCCATGCCGTTTACCACTGGCCATTTAAAGATTGCCACCCACTGGAAAGACAACAAAGGAACATCTCTGTCTGGATGACAAAGTAAAGTTTGGGATTTTACTTTTTCTGAGCACACAGAAAGGTTGTTAAAGGTCAAACTAAACATAATCCTTTTGCTAAGGTATGCTTCCCATATATCAACTGTGCAAGTAGAAGTGGTGTTAATGCAAGACCTCCAGCCGCTCATGGTTATTTATGGAGATGCTATGTCATGGATAGCTGAAGCCTTGATGATGCATTCGATGATTCAGTTATTTGACAGTGTCCCTGCTCAACTTTTCTTTTTGTGAGTGATTGATTTAAGTGTGATCAATGCTGTTTCTACTACAAAATTATTTGATATACAATATAAAAAAAGAACTGAGCATGTTCAGTGGCCCCAGAATGCTGACCGAGTGATGGGCAGGGGAGCAAAACCAAAAAATGGGTGGTTGCGTCTTGTAATCATGTCTCTTGGGAAAGCATATGGCTAGAACACTGAAAAGGAGAATTCTACACTGCAACACTTTGTTGCAGGTCCCCCTTGGTTCATTTCCATTGTTGAAGGTCCCATTTGTTCCCGTTAAAAAGATACAATGGTGCTTCTTTAGGTTTTGGCTTTAATGTCTACATTTAGTGCAGGCTGCATGCTCCAGGATGGGCTTGTCGTCAAATTTGCTTCTAGCAGTATCCATCCATTCTTTTATTGATGATTTGTACATCTAGCCTGCCCTTCACCAAAACAAGTACAACGCCCTTCTCTGAAACACACACTGGTCACATCATCTGGGGGCTGGTCCCTTCTCTCTCGTCTCTCTTACACACACATAGATATAGCAGCAACATTTTGTTTGGTGATACTTGAAGGCTCCAGAAGAGGAACTTACCTACAGAGGCACCAAAGGACAAACCCAAGTCCACAGTAAGGGTCCAAGCAGATTGCAACTTCTCTGGAAGGATAAAGCTCACACTGCAGCTTAATAGAACGACAGAAGGCACTAGTGGCTGCATGAGACATCTGGAAGAAGGTAACAGGGCAGTAATTAAGATGACGAACGGCATCGTTCCAGAGGTTTGTTTCTGAACTACCGCCAGGCCTTAAGACGGTAATAGGATGGGTAAAAATAAGCATCAGTTTACATCCCACCCGCAAAAACACATGCAGAATCATTTATAGATAATGAAAATTAATGTGTTTCCCAAGGAGTATATTCAATCAACTAAGTAAAGAAAAGGAAGGGAGTGTGACTCATCAGTGCCTTTGATTTCTAGGTTATCTTCAGGAAGGCTGGAAATTATGTACAGCACTGAAGAGAAAATGGGCTACATCTTTCAACTGAGCAAGGGGAGGGGGTGCGGAATGCCAGAAGGGCACAGCCATAGCTCAGTGGGAAGAGCACATGCTTTGGCACTCAGGAAACCCAAGGTTAGTTCCCCAGAAAGCATGAAGAGCTAGTGGATCTGGGAGAGCCTTGGGAGATCACCATCCAACTGGAGTAGGCATCAGCGGACCAAAGGGGCTTACAGCTGATTAGCAACAGAATGGAATAAATTCAGATTCAGAAACTGCCTCTTCTTTTACATTCCCTGCACTGCGTTCTGCTGCTTAAACAGTATTATTCTCCAACCTGGCTCACTTCTGGTACTGGAAAGCTCCGCGATGGGAGGAAAGTGCTCCCAGCAACAGAACATGACAAGGTAAGAGAGAGGGGAGGATTTCGTTCCCCATTTTCACATACGTTCTTCACTCCCCGGTATTGTTTACGTGCAACAATGTGTCAGAAAACAGGCTTGTCCCATTGCATATAGTTTGGCCTGGAGCTGCGATGCCCCCTGTGATGCTAGGAAGCTGTGCAAGAGTTGCCTTTGGACTTGGCATCTGTTGGTGCAAGCAGAATGCATGCAGACAACTTGGGTTGCCTTGGTACATATATCTTTTCACTTGTAAATACCGTATTTTTTCACTCTATAGGATGCACTTTTTCTCCTCCAAAAATTAAGGGGAACTGTGTGTGCGTCCTATAGAGCGAATGCAGGTTCCTTGGCTTCAGCGATAGCAACGCGAAGCCTCCGAAGCGCAGAGGGAGCACTCCCTCCGCGCTCCGGAGGCTTTGCGTTGCTTTTACTGAAGCCTGGAGAGTGAGAGGGGTCGGTGCGCACTCTCACTCTCCAGGCTTCAGGGATAGCCGCCTAAAGCCTTTGGGGCACAGCGCGAGTTCCCGCTGCGCTCCGCAGGCTTCAGGTTCAATTCGCTGAAGCCAGGAGAGCAAGAGCTGCGCAAGAGAGCTGTGCAGTGTCCCTTCAGCCAAGCGGGAGGAGAAATGGAAGAGGCTCCGTTTCTCCTGCCGCTTCGCTGAAAGGGCGCTGAGCAGAGAGGGGGAGATTTTTTTCCCCTTGTTCTCCCCCTCTAAAACAAGGTGCGTCCTATGGTCCGGTGAGTCCTATAGAGCAAAGAATACGGTCCATGGGTCCAGGGTGTAGCATCTGCCCTGTCCACTTTTGGACCAGCTCTACTTATCCACACCGCTACAATATTCCACCCATCCTCCCCACCCCAGCTCGCACACCGTGTTTCACATTCGCTTTGGGGAGCGTCGTCCCTACCTTCACCCCTGCTAGCATTCCAGTTGTGGATACACTGAAATCGAGATAAGCCAGCATGTCGGGGTTAGAAGGTTTGTAGATCTGAGGAGGCCGCTTCTTTGGCAAATCATCTGGGGGAGAAAAAGGAAGGCATGATTCCCGCAGCGCCTGCAAAACGCAGTTGAAATACTTAGAAACAAGAGGGGCATCAGAGGACAGCACATACCTGTGTCTAAGATAGGGGGCCACGTTCTGACATCCACCGCTGCTGCTGCCTCTCGTGACCGCAACAATTTACATATTAATTGTGTCGTCATTAAGCAGGCAGAGCGACTCACCTGTAGGTTTCAGCAAAGGAAAGGGGGGGGGGGAGAAGAGATATAACATCAAAATCACCTCACATGAAAATGGTTATGAGACCACCATTTCAAATAACCGGATAGTGGTACCTCAGGTTAAGTACTTAATTCGTTCCAGAGGTCTGTTCTTAACCTGAAACTGTTCTTAACCTGAAGCACCACCTTAGATAATGGGGCCTCCTGCTGCTGCCGCACCGCCGGAGCCTGATTTCTGTTCTCATCCTGAAGCAAAGTTCTTAACCTGAAGCACTATTTCTGGGTTAGCGGAGTCTGTAACCTGAAGCGTATGTAACCCGAGGTACCACTGTATATATTTAAAGCTTCCTACTAGCTTGTTTGAAAAAAAAGCTTCTTCAGTTACAATGGCAGAACAGGCATGCACGGAAAAAGGAAAACCTTACGCAAAATAAGGGATAATAAAATTATGCACATTTCCACCCACACACGTTATCATTTTTGGGATTGTAATAACCATGCATCCTCACAACAGCTCTCTGAGGTAGGTTACGATCAGGCTTCCTCAACCTCGGCCCTCCAGATGTTTTAAGACTACAATTCCCATCATCCCTGACCACTGGTCCTGCTAGCTAGGGATGATGGGAGTTTTAGGCCAAAAACATCTGGAGGGCCAAGGGTGAAGAAGCCTGGTCAAGATGAAAGAACAACATGAGAAAACTCAGCTGGGAAATCACAAGAGGAGGAGGCCAGGCCATAGAGTTGGCCTTAGTCATTTGTACCATTTTACTGTTTTGCCTTTTATAACTCTTTCCTTTGTTTTTCAGTATTTTGAATTGTAAAATTCCTTTTCATGCCTTTGCAAAATAATTATTATAATAAATTATAATTACTTAATAATAATAGTTTTATTCAATGCTATTATAAATGCAGAAAACATGACCAAAAAATTACTGAGTGAGGATTTGAAGCCATCTCAGACTGGTTATAGTAGACACCTGGACCATGGTTTGTGCTTCTTGAGAAGCTTTCCTCCCCATCCCACCCAACTTTTGAAACTAAAAAAAGGGTGTCTGTATACATTATATATAACCCCTCCCCAAAAAATCTATAGTCATGCCTGGAAATCACTGGATCCCAGATACAAAAATTTTAAATAAGCATTTTGACTAGTCAGCTGACCTCCACAATCATCTTGACCGTAGGCAATGTTGTTGCAATGTTCTGGGGGTGCGGAGGTCGAACTGTTATTGGCACACAGCCTGCGTACAAACACCCGTAAAATGCAGCAATCAGATCTATACCTGCATGATGGAGAAGGAGGAGAAGGAGGAGAAAGAGAAGGAGGAGGAGAAACTGATTATGACGTTCACGTTTGAAGGCGTGTGTAGGCACAAAAGTGAAAGTAATTTACCCAGCATAAATACTATGTTGAAACAACATCAATGAGCCTATATTAACAGTGGAGAGACCTCAGGAAATCTGCATCTTTCCTGTTTCAGTGTTTCTTAAGCTTCACCAGTCGTTTTGATCTGAGCTGCTCTTTTTAAAGACAATACACTCTGAAGCCTTCATGGATGCCATCAAACAGCTAATTAAAATTAAAACAGATTTTAAGATAATTCTCTGAATTTCCCTGCTATCTGAAATTATGTTGTCCCATGACCCGAGATACAACTGCCTGGCACCAGCTTTGATATCACTTTGGTGCCAAGCAAAGAGTTTTTGGTTTCAGCAAGCAGTCCAGCATATAGTGTAAGCTGCTTTTAACTATGGTTTTATCCATTGTGCTGAATTTTATTCATCTGTTTGGATAAACAGAGAGTTGTTCTGTAATCTTTGTATGTTTATACACTGGATTTTATATGTGCCCTGAGAGTTTTGTCCTGAAGAGCAGTACAGATATCTTCTAAATGAATAAAAATAATGTCCAAAATAATTTTTTGAACATTGCAAGACACAATCCTTTTCTTGCACGCTACTGCACTCCAGAATCCCCACTGAAATAAAACAACTTTTAAAAACAAAAGCACACACATCTGAAGAACATCAGAGAATGATGGGCTCAGATAAAAATGTACTGAAATACTTTGCGACATCTCATGGAAGACTTTGAATAACTATTTTGTAACAACCATTACTGGCGTCTTAGTGAGGGGCTTTGAGGCTGCTATCCTGCACCCACTTATCTGGGAGCAAGCCCTACTGAAGCCATTACAACTAACTTCCAAATACACATATATATGAGATACATTCACAGTTAACTGTGAAAGGACTGTAGGTGATATCTATTGTGAGTAACACTGCTTTGACTTCAGTGGGTCTGATCTCACTATGACTCACATTGTTTATCATCCTGTGTGTACTCATTTGGCCCCATTTAGCAGACTGCTGATGTAACTATTTTTTTAGTTGAGGGATAAATTCAGCTCACTCTCACCTCATATTTTGGAGGTGAGAGGCTGCTATAGTTTGTTCTTCAATAGCACTATTATCGTGTAGAGATTTCTGAAGGTGGTGGTAGGTTTCAACAACAGCCCAATTTAGGCTTTGGTTTTAAGGGTATGTGTTTAATTGAAATCAATTGCTGCAGTCCAGATAAAAGTCGGGCATGCCAAAGCTTCATAAAGAGCAGTGGGGGAAATTGATCATGACTCCACTAAAGCCCTATAAATTAAATGCACGTGTTTGTAGCCTTTCAATCAGCATATTGACTAATTTTTGCATCTCTACTTACAAAGTCTTTAAGAATCACCACTGAAAACACATATTTTGTTCTTTACCTGGTGGGTAGACCAAAGCAACATGGTCGCCATCTTGTAAGTGTCCCCTTTCCATCAACATAACGGCTATCTTTTCAGCTCGTTTATGTAGCTGAACACATGTTAGAGAGTTTGCTATTGTCCCCTGTATTGGGAAAGAAGCAGAGAGAGATTGAAGTTTTTTTTTTCTTTTCTTTTCTTTTTAAAAGCACAGCGATGAAAACCAAGTGTTTAACACCACACACCACCACTACAAGTTGAGCCCAAACCCAATTCAAGATTCGGGCCTACTATGTGATGACTACATGGAAGAAGCTTTTCAGCTGCCTTCCTCATAGAATCATAAAATTGTAGAGTTGGAAGGGATCACGAGAGTCTAACCCCTCGCCATGCAGTAATCCTGCCCACAGTTGTCCATTGGTAGACTCGAACCACCAACCTTCTGGTTAACAGCCAGGCACACTGACCTAAGAACAGGCACCCCCCAAACTTGGCCCTCCAGATGTTTGGGGACTACAGTTCCCACCATCCCTGACCACTGGTCCTGTTAGCTAGGGATGATGGGAGATGTAGTCCCAAAACATCTGGAGGGCGAGTTTGGGGTGCCTGCCTAAGAGCTACACCAGTAGGGAGGCATCCCTATGGGGCCTCCATTAGACCCTAGGTGCTGATACATTTGTGCAGTACTGTCCAGGACCACCAGAAGTCACAGGAAAACATAGCTCCTGTAGATCCTGGCATCCTAGCTAAGACCCATGGGAACTACATTTTCCCCTGGTCACTGGCAGCCAGATATATGGATAACAACATCTAGGGCCTATTGATTGCTTCCCCAAGAACCAAGGAAGCGCTGGAAAAGGAATGGGGCAGTGGAGAAGGCTTTTGGGCCATATTAGACTCTTAATGACATTGTAATAAAGATGATGGGACCTCAATCATAGAATGGGCTCAGGTTAAAAACAGTATTGGATTCATTTTGAGAAGAAAGTGGTTTAAACAGAGCCTTCCAAATCACTCATCAGAATCAGCTTAACATCAAGAGAGAGGCAGCAATGCTTTCTACCCTTATAGCTGCTCAGTAGTTCATGCCTGCATATTAATGCAGCAATCCTGATAAATAAATAAAAAAGCCTGCTTAAAAGGGGTGTTCCTGGAAGTTCATTAACTTGCACATTGGAACGAACTCAGCTAACAACATAACATAACAACCCTCAGCTTCAGGGGAGGGTTGAATGGGGACAAAAGAGGGAGCTTGCGTTGAAAACGTTTGTCTTCACCAAACTTATTAGAGAAGGAACAGGGCAGCAATCCCCCACACTGTGTGGGAACTGCTGGCACATCACATAAAATTTTACAAGAATGAAGGGCTTCTGGGAATCTGAACCACCCACCCACAAAGAGACTCAGTTAGGAGGCAAGGCTGACACCACAATCCAATAGCTTGGCATATATGGTAAAGCCAGGGCAAAGACATTTGGGTTGGCCTTCATTTTCGGGCCAAATTGAAAATACGTAGGGGCAGATTCTTGCACCCATCTTCATGCTATATCTGTGAAAAGAAGCATGGAATCAGAGGGAGATCTCCTGCTCCTCTGTGCAACTGGTTCTAAGAGGACTAAGCTGACATGCCTGTGTGCTTATACCTAGCAAGCACAGACCCAAAGCAAATCTCACTGAACTCTGGGAGTGAGGCCATCTTTTGCCTCCTCTTCTCTACTGCCAGAGCCTGGAACTCCTCTCAGAATGGCTTTGGAGCAGGGAAGCAGCAAGTGAGATTACTGGATACTGTCTGCATGGAAGACACTTCTCTCTTTCAGAATGAGAGGGTGGCTGTGTGGGTCAAGGGGGGGGGGGAGAGAGAGAGAGAATACTATATGGAATCGTAATAAATTCACTGAATAAAGTGAGATGGCCTCACCATGTGCTCACTTGAACAATCCATGCCTTTTGAGTTGTTTCTGGGCCTACTTCCTATTATTATTCCACCCCCACATTGCTCCAAATTCCCGAACACGTGTGGATTCCACAAAGACAACTTGGGTGACCTCATATATTTGTTGTTAATAGTAAAGCGAACAGACTTCCCAGTACCTTACAGAGTTCAAGAGGCTGTTTAAGAGACCGTGCCCATGCCCCACCAGCTAAATTCAAGAAATGGAAACTGGAGGAAGGGCGCTGAAGTTGAACCACGAGCCTCAGATTGTTTCAAGTTACAGACACATATAAAACTGCTCCCTCCCTGCCAGCCTCGTGGCAGAAAAATGATTGGATTCAGTAAATGGGCAGCTGGGGAATTCTCCGCCCAATTCAAGCAAGAGGAAGAGCCTGTACTCGTGGCATCTGGGTTTCACGTTTTAACTGGAAACCACAGTTTTCAGCCCCCATCACAACTGGGAGCTTCTATAGTCAATAAAAAAAATATTCAAATTGAATGTCCAAAGAATGAAACCAAAAAAACTATCAGAAGGAATGTCACACGTTTTGAAGCACCTGAAGCTATTATTTTCCTCAAATTTCTAAATGTAAACACACATCCTCCCAACTGTTGAAGAAACTAATTCTTATTCATAATGCACATCTCTCTCTCTCTCTCACACACACACACAACTCCAGAATTTATTTAACTATCTGCCTCAAAAAGATAAGTGTTCACTGCACAATAGAACGGCGGCACGCTCCATTATCATGCATCGACTGCTTTTATGTACTGAAATGGCTTAATCATAGAGACTAGATGGAATGTTTGAGAGGGAAAAAACCCAACTGAAGATAAGTTGCAAATGAAGGATTTGGTGCTATTCATGATTGTCACATCATCACCTGAGAAGATGATAATTGCACAGTTAATAAAGTTAATGGATCTCAGGGTGATCTGGCTACCTCTGAACAGTTGTGGGTATTCATTTATTTTTTAAAGGCAGGCCTAGAGTGTAGCAAAGGCAGGATGTGATGAGTTCAAGCATGGTCTCTTATTGGCACAATGCACTGATTTCCCCCCAACAGCTTTTGCATTGAAACCTAAGGAAACAAGCAGCTCCACCTAATAGGCAGGCTGACAGCAGAAGAAAAGCAGGGGGTGGTGCAAAGAGAAAGCAAACATTATTATATTCTAGCCTGTACAATCCATGCACAAACCTCCCATGGTGGAAGTAAGATTAGCAAAGGCACTCTAAGTGAAAGCTCCACAGTGACAAAACCGCATTCCCAAGAACACTTTCAGAAGTTTGAATTTTTTTTACAAGTATTATAAATGTTTTTTCTGCTTGGGGTACAAGTTTATTTTAGGCAATGTTATTGGGATTTGTTGTTTTAAGGCTTTAAAGGGAATTGTTTTGTGCTCCAAGCCACTGCCCAAAGGATACCCTCGTAATGTAAATAAAACCCAGATATCCTTACCCTACAATTTAGCAGTGTGTAAAGCACGTGGTCAGGAGTTGTTTGCGCTCTCCATTGTAAGACTTCTGAGAGAAACAGGAACTGTGCGCAGTGAGGAAGACAACATCAGAGAGGAGAGGAGAGGTAAGAAGCATAATACTCTATTAAACATTTTTAAAAGCATTTTTAGAGAGCTGCCCCTTCCCCTCTTGGACACAGTTGCCAGTTTTACACATGCATATATCATTGTGGAGGAATAAACTTAATACTTTTGGGAATGGAAAACTGAAAAGGCAGGATATCAGTATTTTAAAGCCAAGAATTTAAAATAAACTGCTGTACTACATCTTGTTCATCAATCAACATAGCAATGCTCTATTGTCTTAAGAGGCTTAAAACCGTTTAAGACTGTGAGATATGCCTGCATGGGTTATATGAACAGGAAACAATATATCCAAGAGATCTATTCAATGAACATTTATAGGAATTATTGGGGCAACTTTAAAACGGAATACTATTCATAACAATTATCACGTCAGCCATAAACACACACACACACAAATATTCTCAAAGACAAAAAATATGCATTTTAGAATCAAGTCTGCAAGTGCTATAAAGTGATAGCCACATCTGGTTTCTGTATCACATACTGGCAATGAAATAGAGGCCTGTTCACACAACCATCAGTTCAGTGAAACCTGGCTTTTAGAATTTATTCATTTATTTGAAGTATTTCTATCCTGCTTTTCCAGCATGTGTTCAAAGCACATTGCAACCTTACTACGAGATCTGGAAATGACAAGAAAAAAAACTTCTATTCCAGTTTTGAGTTTGCCCGCATGTGTCCAATAAACGCGGCACGTATCGTACAACAACAATGCCATTCTGTGGAGCCCCACAACCTATAAGGAAGGTTATCTCCTTTACCTTTCTGGCTTGATCGTTATCTTCTATTTGACCCAAATCTCTACCGCTTGCCTGAGCAATTCTTTTCCCAGAGACGAGATTCCCCACCATCACAGAGGCAGGGCCAATTTCTGTAGAAAGATGTTTACAGTACAATAAAACAACAACAACAGGCAAGTACAACAATGCAAAACTCAAACCTACTTTAGATGCAAACCTATCTCCTACTTTAGATGCAAATGTTCAGCACACAACAGAATAGGTTCCCTTTGTGGGCTGGTTTCCCCTTGATATTACTATACAACCATAATAAACAAGAATGACTGGCAAGCATTTTCATGGAGTGACACACATATACCTAGATGACAACAGAACAAGAACGTAAAAACATTTCCACCTCTGAAGAAGAGGTCAACAGATATGGCTAAGGTGACGCCAGAACCTTGACTCTTCTAACCTGGATACGTTAATAAGAAAATATAGCTTCCCGTCTACAGAATTTCGATGACTCGCAGAGGTGGAGGAAAGTTAGAGAAGCTTTACAAAAAGAAGAAGAAGAAGAACTCATGACAGGCAAGGAGACATCATTGACCAGTGAGTTTTTACCTCTAGTTATCATTCTCAGCTAATCTCCCTAGAGCTGGAGGAGCAGGGAAGATTAGATGAACCAAGATAACAGACAATAAAAAGCCTACCGCCCAGCGGCCTCTCCTTCCTTCTCATCAAGGTGAGCCTTTCCAGATTTCCACTACTGCTGGGAGGCTCAACAAACACCACAGCCCAACGACTTTTTGAGTAGCAAGAGAAACGTGCAGCAAGTTCACAGAGGAGCATCAACAGCTTGTATCTTCAATTGGATCAGAATAATTTTCTGCAATACCTATGTACTAAAGTCGACGTCTCAACGACCAATGAACATATCATTGTAGACAATACTGAGCTAGATGGAGCACTGATCTGGCCCAGTAGAAAGGCAGCTTCCAATGTTCCTAAAGTATCCAGTAAGCCTATTATTTATGGAGCCATTGAGCTTACCTGGCTGTTTTTGTCTTGGTTTAGGCAGGTTTGTTACACAGGTGTGTGGACACATCAACACATTACAGGGATGAAGTGCTCCTTCGAGGAAAAGCTGCTTCGTTTCGGATAAGTGGATTCCACCTAGAGGAGTCTTTGGGAGTGTGTTTGCTGGTACCAGGGCTAGGCAGTAAACTCCCACTTGATGAATACTGTCTATAGCCTAGAAACATTAAAAAAGGGAATTTAATGCAAGGTCAGATGTGCAAGGAGGAGCTGTAAAAAGGTATTGGGAAACTCTCTACCCTCTAAAACAGGCATGTCCAACTCCCAAGAGACTGCGACCTACTCCCAGTATAAAAATACTAGCTGTGATCCACCCACTGTCATTACCAGGAGTTGTTGAGTTTTTTTATGGGAGGATTACCCAAAGTTGTTGAGCTTTTTTAAGGGGAGGGAGATAAGGAACACCCAGGAGATCACTTTCCTTCAGCCCACGATCGACCTGAGACACCCATGCAATCAACCAGTAGATCGCAATTGACCTGTTGGACATGCCTGCTCTAAAACAATAATGTCATGTGAATCCAATAATGTACTGTGAATTCAAGATAGAAGTATAAAAAGTCTGAGACTGTCAGGATTACTCAGTTGGTGATCTCAAATAAGCAAACTCAGAGACACAAAACATGTCAAAACCAAATGGTCCATGGCTCCTTAGTCACTGTGCACATCAGCTATGCACTACAAGCCAAGACTAATTATACCTATGAAAAAGTAAATTTTATTTTAATCCAGTCGTGTACACTGAAGCAGAAATAGCCTGTTTCAATTATTTTTTCACCATATATGTATGTATGTATATCCTCCCACAACCATGGATTTCAAATTGTTACAGAGGCAAGAGAAAGAGAAGAACACGTTCCTGTCTAAGTCTTACTAGCTCACTGTTTGTGTATGAAAACTGTAGAAGAAGATCCTGGATGAACTGTCCGCTCTCTGTTATGAACTTCCAGGTTAAAAGTATGCCAATTATGGAATACAACGAGCTTCTTCAAAACTGCCCAGAATCTCAAAACATACTGGTTGTCCTCACAACAACAAATGAGACCTTGCTCTTACCAGAACACATATTCAAAATATTATAGCTTTAGACAACAACAAGGAGCACAATATGGTCTATACTACAAGAAGCCTGTGTGTCCCAACACTGACAAGTATGCAATAAACTCATGGATTCCACCAGAGTGTCATTGTAATGACCCAAAAGTCTAGCAGGGATCAAGGTTCAGAGTCTGAGGTTGCAGGTGCCTCCAGCTATGGAATCAAGCCAGGTCCAGAGCTTCAAGCCTGCTCCTGGAGATTGGAAGACCACTGAGTCTGGGGCTGATAGACAAGAGCCCACAAGACCAAACTTCCATAGCATTAGGATCTGTAACCTTCTCCTGAGCAATCTGATCCTGATCCTGCACTGCAAGGAGTGCGCCAGAAGGGAGGATACAGAACTGAGAAGGATGCTTAAAAAGGCTTAGACTTAACCCTATCAGAGGAAGTTGCTCACGTGGAGCTATCCGTGGTCCTGCAACACCTGGCCTGTCTTGCTGCTTTCTCTGTGGGATCCAGCATGAGACTTAAACATGACAGGGGACAGTGATATCCAACTGGTGCCATGCCCAACGAGCCAGCCTTAGCTCCAACCACTGATTTAGCAAGGGAGCATTTCTGATGAGGTTTCTTGAAGCATGAATAAAGAAACTTACTTCATCTACAGAATTCCTCTACTTAAAAGGCACCTCTACCAAAAGTGATTACAAAGGCAATCCATGTGACACAAAAAAGACTGAGAGACCACCACCCAGGTAAACAGAATTAATTCTGACTTGCTTTATTCTGCTCAGCGTTGCTACTATAGGGCACACTGCTAAATACAATGTGAAGTAAAATGCACAAGGCAATTAAAAACTCCCACCTCCCCGACTCAGTACCATGCTACCTATGAGCTATGACTCTCATTACCCCACATGGTTCATTACACTTGAAACAAAACCACTTTGAAGCATTTTCTTTTTTCAATCAAGTATGCAATAGAACCTGGAATGCTATGCTGCCACGTTTATAAAACTTCCCATGCTCTCTCTCTGAGTGCACAAGGCCTCAAAGAAGAAACATGTGTCAAGGGACCTTATATGCAACCACCAATATCTGGTACCTTCTGTGCAAACATACAGTGGGGAGGGTGCTTAATCCTGTGGGCTGCAGCGAACCCAAGACCTGAAGCAAGTTCTCCACACCAAAGTGGAAAAATGAAGAGCCACTAAGCAAGGCTGGTATCACTTTTGTGCTTCATATCCTGCTGTGTATTCTCCACCGGCATGAAAACCACCTTTCACACGCCATTCCTTGATTTTTCTTAAAGTTCATGCAAGTCCACAGCACGGTTACTGCTACTCTAATCAGAAGACGGGGGAGAAGCAGTCGCTTGTTCCAAGAGGCGGTGGAGGAAAATTAAAATTAGCTCTTAAAGCCTGTCCAAACAAAGAATATGACTCTTTGTGCAGTGGAAGATTCCAGAGAGGATACAGAAGGATTAATTGGGTGGCAGTGAGAATGGCTTTTGTTTTGTATATTGATGTCTCACCTCTGTATGTGAGGAGCAATAGATGGGAGAAATTTAGGCTCATGCTTCCAGGGAAGGCGAGGCACATCTGGCCACCCCAACTTTCCATTTGACCCTGCGGATTACAGCTTAAGCAACTGTACCTGTAGCACTCTGCTCATCCACTGAAAGCTGTCTTCCTCTGTAGAGTCCGGCCTTTGCTCAGCAACGATAACTATCCTCTCGTCATGAAGAACACTCACTGAAAACACTGCTATTCTGTGGGGTGTGCAAACCAGGACAGATAACTGTGTAAGAATACCAAGTGCAGAGAAAACTGTATTTCATTATCCTCTGTGACTCATTACTCATTAGTTATGCAATTGAGAAGATTGGGGCTCCAGTTCTTATTTATTCTAGAAAAAGCCAGCTGCACGCAACACCTACATGATTTTAAAATAGAGCACTGCTGAAGAACAGCTTTTATAAAAGAAGATCTTGTTTCAGATTTCCAAAGCTTAACACACAGAGTCATCGCAGAAGATGTTATTGCTCTATATATGATCAAGCCCATCGATGTGGCAGAAAAATAAGGCTTAAAGCGACACAACAGCAAAGAGCCACCACTGTCCACATTTTTAATTATATGCATTTGGCTCCATTTGTGACACACCGTCAATGGAACGCCCCTTCCCAGAGAAACTTGCCTACTCTGAGGTCATTTCAGTACCAGGAAAAGCCCTTTCTAATTTCCTTGGGCTTTTTAATTTGCTCCTGCTCTAAATTTGCTTTAGCTTTCCCACTATTTTCATGATTCTTTTTATGTTTTCTTACTGATCTGCTATTCTGTAGAAATATTTACTTGTTTTTGGTCTCATAGCAAAGCTGTCTTGAGAACCTGGTTATGCAGTGGCATATAAATGCATAAAATAAACAGTATTTTTTAAAAATAAAAATGTTTTTGCTATGGCTTTTTTCTGGTATGAAAAGAGCTTCTGCTCTAAGCAATGCAAATGCCTTTTCCACAATCCAATATTTATTTATTTCTGGGGGAGAAAAGTGACGCAAACCTTCCCCTGTAGACAAACTTCATTGGTTCCACCGCGAGCGCCGTGGCTACAATGTCATCTGCGTTGTGCCTCCGTCCGCTGACGACCATCAGCCCATCCATTTTGCCAACAACAAAGACAAGCCCACCTGGGCCAATAAACCCCAGCAGCCCAGTTCTTATGAAAGGGTATTCGCTGATTGGGGCACCTGAACTGGTCATAGGGAACACCTGTAGGACAGAGAGAGAGAGAGAGAGAGAGAGAGAGAGAGAGAGAGAGAGAGAGAAGGGCAGGACATCAACTTTTATTTTGTTACTGAGTTGGCTCTAGAGCAAGAGTGTTCAGAAAATAGGTCGGGATCCACTGATGGATCTCTGGGCGATTCTGTAGTACATTGACAAGGGCTCCTGACTTCCAACTGTTTAACAAGAGCAACAACTGAAATGCTTTTCCTTCCTGCCTGCCCTAAATTTGGCTGCAGAAATGAAGGAAGCTCAGGGGAAGCCAGGAGTGGGCTTCTGTAGGGAAAAATTATGAGCTCGGTTCTGATCTATTTGCAGCCCCTTTCCCAAGATGCACAGAGTCAGGTACATTCATCCTTGTATCATAAAACCATGCATAAAACACACACATTAAAGTATGCATCCACGTTACAGTCAATCCTTCCCTTCCCTTCCGATTAAATGGTTTCCAGTATAAAATATTTAACGTTTCGAAAGGGATAGCATTTTCCTCTTTTTAAAAAAAGTTCTCCATAAATTCTTGTTCCAACTGAGTGAGATGTGGGGCTCAGTGGCAAAGCATATGAACTGCATGCAGAAGACTGCAAGTTCAATCCCTGACATCTCTATTTAAATTATCAGGTAGGAGACAATAGGAAAGACCTCTAGTGGAAACCCAAGGAAAGCTATTGTCTGTGACTGTAGGCTATAATGGGCTAGATGTACCACTTGTCTAACAAAACCTCCGGGAAAGTTTGTCAGTAGTTTTGCATGTCCACCAAAAAAACCCCCAACAAACCCTGAATCATTAGCAGTAGTACTAATCCAAAAGCATTATTCAAACTTGAAGGGCTAAGCAGGGAACAGACCTGTAGAACTCAAACTCACCTCAAATGTGTTTTTGGTCATTCCAGAGAGTCCATAATAAGATGTACCTGTTGCAATAGCGCATACGCAGAGTTCCCCTACTTCATCCGTCCGACAGAGTTGAGGAACTCCATCAGGCTTCACGGCACACATTATGGCTATTAAGAGAAGGCAAAAAAGTGTTGTTGTTTTTTAAAAAAAGAAATACGGTTTGCAAGTCTTGCAAAAGATGCATGTAGATAATAGAACCAAACTGTCAAGTTGATGTCATAGTTTTATCGCACAGTATTCATACAACCATTAGAGATTTTAAAATCTAATTTTGCACCCTGCATGGGGTGTTAGATGTGGCTTTAATTGCTTGCGCTGTCTTTCAAGCTCTGAAAAAGCTAATACGAAAGATATCTTGAGTTAGCTTCCTACCAAATGCCAAACTTCTATTCAGCGCCGGGAAGGGTTGTCACGGTAACTACTGTTGCCAGCACACACACACCTTTTCCCAAAGAATAAGGTTTTTGAGTGCTATAGCGAGAAGAGAAAGCTACAGAAGCAATTCTCTGAACAAAATCACACCTTAAATCTTGGGTTGAGGTTACACACTAGGCATTCTGTTTCAGAAAGCGAAGTGGAGTTGGGTGTAGCTCTGGGACTTCTTTCAGAGAAGGAAAATGTATGAGGTGAAAGCGAAGTATTCGGGTGTTAGAAAAAGTCAGAGAATGAAGAAAACCATCAAGCAGAGGCTGGGGGACTTATTTCATTTTCTTTGGTAGGATCCCTACCTCACCCTAACAGTTTAAATGGAAACACCTGCCTGAAAGACTTGTTTGCATTTCTAATTAAAACCTAAAGGTTGCATTTCAGCTGGCAGAAGACCTTCGTTAAAACTCAGCGCGTTTTACAAGCAGCCACAAAAAACCCCCCACAAGATGCAGCTTATGTCCAGATAACGATGCACATGATTGCAGTCATGTCATATAGCTACTCAGGATGTGAACTAACACCTGCACTTTTGGAGTCTCCCTGGGAATGTGGCCATGGAGACTCTTAAGATGCAAATTTACCACTGGAAAACTGTTAAGGAGGATGCATGTAGAAGGATAAGAACAGCCCCTATACGTATTATTAGGGACGCGGGTGGCGCTGTGGGTTAAACCACAGAGCCTAGGACTTGCCGATCAGAAGGTCGGCGGTTTGAATCCCCACAACGGGGTGAGCTCCCGTTGCTCGGTCCCTGCTCCTGCCAACCTAGCAGTTCGAAAGCATGTCAAAGTGCAAGTAGATAAATAGGTGCCGCTCCGGCGGGAAGGTAAACGGCGTTTGCTGCTCTGGTTTGCCAGAAGCAGCTTAGTCATGCTGGCCACATGACCTGGAAGCTGTACGCCGGCTCCCTCGGCTAATAAAGCGAGATGAGCGCCACAACCCCAGAGTCGGTCACGACTGGACCTAATGGTCAGGGGTCCCCTTTACCTTAATACTTATTATTAGGGTATTCTTTAAAAAAAATTTTTTTTTTAAGGCTGGGGAGACATGACACTGTCAAGAAAAGAAGTCTTCAGGAATCAGCCTGCACTACAACTTCATAGGGGATTATTCCACCATGCTAAAAGTTTCTCCGCCTCCTAAGGCTTCTGCTGTTTCCAATCTTGGCCATAAAAGGGGAATGCCATATAGGACTCCTGATTGATTGCTTCTGCAGTAAATCCCGAGACAAGCATGTGTTTAGAAATGGGAAAGGAGCCAATGTGGCAGAGGAAAGAAGGTTAAGCAAGAGCCAGAATGCCTTTATAAGTGCAAGGAGTCCTGGCTCTGCAACCCATTTCCATCCGCTGTGAAAAGATACCGCAAGACACCCAGCTCCACATTAGCTGTGGCTGTAGAATCAGATAAAGACACAAATTTAGGGTGGGGAAGGAGAATAAGAGTTCTGAACATAAAGGAAGAAGAAAGAAACCATCACCTAGTCGCAGTTTTATAACAAAGAAGACAAAAAGGGGTGTGTTTTCACGTATGATTTATTAGAGGCCCTTTCATGGAAAAACCTGGCCTTACATAAAAGGAATTAAAGCTTCATGCCACTTTTGGAAGTTCAGACCCAGGATATCAATCTAAAAGTTATCACAACCTGCATATTTTTTTTAAAAAAAATATATATAATAACTGTATACACATGTTCCATATAGGAATACGAGGGCACTGAGAGGGGAAGAAAATGTTTTTTTAAAGTTCCTGAAAAACTGACTAATGGAGTTGGCACTATTTGGAAAATGGTGTGTCTATGAATCATGAATACGGTCTATGGTTTTTGTTAAATTTGCTTTGAGTTTTTTGGCATGCCCACAGTTCAGACCCTCTTCATATATATAACTGCAGAGATTCCCGAGTAGGGAAATTACAACATTTAGTTTAAAGCTATTTATCTACGCTGTGGAAATCTGGCATGTCTTTGAATAACACAGTTTTTGTTTTGTTTTTAAAAGCAGATTTCCTATTTTCTGGCAAAAGCTGGGGGGGGGAGTCTTACCTCCTGGCATCACCAAGCCAACATCTTGCACTGTTAAAACAGAAAGCTTTTCTTCAGAATCCACTCTGATGACTCCATAGGTAAGACCGTGCATGGACAGGACCCCTCTGCCTGGCGGCTGATTGCTATCATCTGTTGGCCTGCAAATATGCGGAAAACGTCAAATAGACAGCAACTCTCAATCTGCAATGTGTATCTCAATACACAGAGGCCACAAGATTATTATTTTTAAAGCTCTTTAAACTGTCCCATTTCTGATCTTTTTGCCTTGACACACAAAACCAGCCGAGCCGAGCCAATTTTATGTCAACACAAACATACATCTTTCATAGGACTCTTGAAGGTGAGAAAGTACAAAAGAGGAAATGCGTCAAGGTGTTTGTTTTAGTGACACGGCTCTCTCAACGCAATGCCATTTTTAGTTATGGCAGATGTTTTCACATAGTGCAGGCAGATCCCAAGACATATTCCAGATCGAACAGTGAAGTGAGTGTGCCTCTCTGCCTTTTGCAATCCGTACCAAGAAACTGCTGCCTGCAGGGCTTATCTTTAATTACTATGGCGTTCCCCGCAATGCATGAACTACTAGATGGGTATTAGCTAACCATGTTCATTAAGAGGGGGGAAAGATGGCTGGTGCCATAAATTTAAATTAAAAGATGCTAAGGGGCTCTTCCCTTCCTCCCAACATGATACCAGCAAAAAAGAATTGAGCACTCCAGTTATGGGAGGGTTTTAATGTGCATTAAGGCATAACAAATGAGAGGCTGGTAAACGGGCAGCCGTGATTAATGTCATATCCATCATTTAGAAGGAAGGCTCAACCACACTATTGATCAACATTATCTCTGAGCCTGTACCCTTCTGCAACTGTCATGCTGAACATAATACCACCTTGTGTATATTTTTAAGGTGAGCTTTGCCCCATCATCACTCAACACTGATACAAATAAGCTGTACAAGTACCGCAAAAAGAAAATAAACTTTATTAGAGAGAGTAAGCTTAGATCCCAATATTCATCTTGCATATAGATAACTGGTTTATGATTTTTACTGATTTCCATTGTGTTTAAGTGTGCATAATGCATGGTTTCTGGAAGCAACTCAAAACATTTCAAATGGATGAGCAGAGAGCATTATTGCTGTGTTTTCAAACTCTTGGCGCTAACTTGCAAAGTCCTTAAAGTCCAGGGATATTAGGCATGCATCATGAATAGGGCTTCAAGTTTTTGTTGTGGGGTTAAAAAATGCCTTGACTGTTTGTAGGTTGCAGCCCATATTTCTAAAGATACATGCACAAATTTTGTCCTGCCTAAAAAGGAATATCCAATAAGAAGAATCAAGAACAAAATGTTCTGCATGCTACCCATCATCTGGTAGCCTGACAATGATTTCGAATCATTGCTGGTTTGTTACTGAAGAATTCGCCATGGCACAAATGCCACATGTCAATGAAAGTTAAGTTAGAGCCATGCAAAGCCTGTCACCACATTTGTAGTCTGCTCTCTGTCTCTGGGACCTTCTCTTTTTGTCAATTTTATGCTGACATTTGTATTGTGAGATAGGCTAAGCCAAAAGATGGTGCCCTGCCCAAGCTTATCCACCAAGTGGGAATCTGAACCCGGGTCTACCTGGTCCAACAGTGTAGCCGCTACACCGGATCTATAAGCTACTTGTTTGCCAACAACACCATGTACCTCCTCAGGTAAATAGCTTTCATGTATGTTTTGTGGGTGAAACCATGGACATCAGAATACAAAAACCTTATTGAAACTCTGTAAAGGAAGTAAATAAGAAGATGATCCTGAAAAGATTCAGATGCCAGAGAACATTCAAAAAGCTATCAAAAGAAACCAAATATTTTAGAGCAATAGTCTTGTATGTAGCTTTTTTTTTAAGTTGATAAAATTAACTTTTGAAAGAAAAGGGGGGAAATTAGATTACAAAAAGTTTAATATAGCTGTCTGAAATATATAAATGTCTTGTATCCTGTAATACTTTAATGAGAAACACTTGAACAAGATATCAGAACCTTTTAAATTTATAAACTGATTAATTAAAAAAAAGAAAGAAAACAACAAAGAATTGATAACAAGAAAGAGTGACTTAAAGTTTCTGATCCAAAGAGTTCCTAGAGGTCCAGTGACTGATGTTTTCCATTTATTCAATTCTGGGACAGCTGTATGCATGAAGCTATGTTGCCTTCAGGATCACTCATTTTAAATTTAAATATACAGTACCTTCTAATAGCCACTGTGAGAGCCTCTGGCGAACTAGCGCAAGGGCAAATGACTTCTTGTCTGAGGCCTTTGCTTTGGAAGACATTAAGAAACGCATCACAAGAGGAAATAGACCCTGGAGTAAAAAGAAAATCTGACATCAATATAGGGTCTATATGCAATAAGCAATGTTTCCAGGACAAAAATAGAGCAATTATGAGCAGAAAGTGGCAAAAGAATCTAACCGATTCCCTCCAAAGAGAAATAAATTTGCTACCAGCCTAGTTACAATTTTCAAGACATATGAGGCGAGATCTATAGAACTACACAACTAGTTTCATGAGCCCAGGAAGGCTTCTAACGGAACCATCCACATCATGCAATCTGCTTTTGAAACCAAGGGCTTTCCAAAAGCAGTCGGTACGGGGTTTTGCTCTTCAAAGGGGAAAGGGGACTTAGAATCCCACTGGGCGTGTCCTGTACAGAGCTGAAAACAGCTCTTACTATTTAATTACACATTAATTAAAATAAAAAACAAAAACTCCCATAGCAAGTTATAGGACGTTGGCATCTTAAAAAGAGATCATTCTCCTTCATGTATGGTTTCAGCAGAGAAACTGTCCCCAACTGCTTTAAATGGCTTAATCTCACTTTTATTTTTCGTACTTTGGTATGCACATAAAAGTACAAAATACATGCACAATGTTTCCAAGTTCCAATTAAAGGTGCTAGTTTTGTTTTTTTACTTGTATAAATCTAGACAGGTTGAGGGTCTGGGTAATTCAAAGATGACCATCTCCCATACGAATCTATCTAACCAATCAAGTTATCTATGGAGACTCCTCTGTTGGAGATGTAGAGAGTGGCAACATCTAACAAGGCCTTCTCAGTGGTGGCACCGAGGCTGCGGAACTCGCTTCCTCAAGAGGCTCACCTTACTCCTTATTTATTAGTTTTTAGATACTGTGTGCAAATAGCTTTATTTCCAAGGATATCTGAGATTTAATGACTTTGTGTTTAATCGTGGGTGTTGGCTCTTAGTGATTTCTTTTTGGTATTATTTTTGTTCTGCTTCTGATTTGTAGACCTGTTTGGGCAAGTATAGAATAAAAAAAAACCGTAATAACTAAAATACAATTAGGTAGATGGAAGTTAAGAGCAGAAAGAGGAATTGGCTACTACTGATAGCACATAGCACACCCTTCATACGTGATAAAAAAAATAATCATTTATTTTGTACTTTGATCTGTGTGCCCAAGTATGAACATAAAATAATTTCCCCTAAGTTTCAAATGTTTTGTGGAGAAACCTTCTGTTCTTTTGTACTGCTTAAGGATAAATTTGATTCAGCCTTTACATAACAAGCTGTCATGTCACTTATAATTGGATTTGCTTCTATGGAATATCAGGTTTGCTCCAGGATTTGCTAAAGAAAAGAAACCAAAACACAAACCTCACACACACACAATCCAAAATGAATTAGCTCCTAAAAACGCTTCGCGGCAAACCTCAAAATGTTCATTAACCTTTTTTTTTTGCTATTCATGACAGAAGGAATTATTATTATTACACAAGTAACAAATATCTGAGGAAGCCACCCACCAGTTAAAGTCAGTGGCTTGTATGTCAGAGAACGCCCAGTCATAAACCCATAACTTTTATATTTATTTCTTATTTTTATGCTGCTCATGCATGCAAAAGAAAACACAGGATGAATAAAAACAATACAAAATAACATTCAAAAAAAAAAGGAAGGGGGAAAAATGCTTTTGTTCCGCAGCCATCACTTACATGGGTTGGCGCCATCAGCAACTATTAGCATACGGAGGGAGGAGAGGTTGATATCTCGTTGATCTCTATGCGCTACTAATGCCCAGTGCATATCCCTGGATTTCACACAGGCAACTTTCGCTGGGGACCAGGATAGGGGGAGGAGAAACAGAGAGGAAAAGAGGAAAGAAGATTTGGGAATATGAAGTTCAAAACTTGTCCAAGCGTAGCAGAAATTGCATTCGATGAAAACAATGGCAAAACAACCAGAAGATACCAAAGATGTATTATTTACTTTGACCTGTCACATATACCAGGGATAGGAAACTTCCGAGATCTCAATTAGGGCTTCGTATTTTATGGCCCTTCAGACAAGCCACAAAGGAATTCTGTTACAGGCACAGAAAGGTTGCCTGGGTTCTAGGCTTCACCTGTTACAGAAGTGGCTGAATAAAGCAGGTGGAATCTTGGAAGACGAAGGCTTGGCAAACTTCACTGACTAGCAAACAAGGAAGCCTAGCACAACTGTAGCAGTATAGACTGGGGAGGACCCTGTTTAAGTAGAGCTCTCTGGCAAAGCCATCAGACATGCAACAACAGAGAAGATCAAGCCAGGCTTCTAACAGAATGAAACCACTACTGAACAACTGGCTGCTTGTCTTTTTAATACACAAGCTGAAATAAACTCCAATAGCTTTCCAGATGCGTCATGGTGTGTGTCCCAAATGACCCTTGCTATTGCACCTACTCACCAACTTAAAGCTACAGAAACAAATTAATTTACAGGTGTGTGCAATTGCTATTCCAACATCACCACCATTACGTTTTAGACCAGGGGTGGGAAAACTGCAGCTCTGTTGATACATCAGCCCTAGTCAGCATAGCCAAGGGTCAGAGATGATGGGAAGGGTCACAGATACTCTATCCGTGTTTTACAACTTTATATGCAGCTTAACTTCCATCCTCTCAAAGCACCTGTGGGTTTGTGTGTGAATGGATGTGCATGCACAGGTACGCAGCCCTTACCTTTGTACTGGCAGACCTTCTGTATCCACGAAAGTGGGTTCACTTTCATTAAGGAATAGGGGATGCTTATGACATGCATCATGTTCATAACACTCTGAAATTAAGTGAAGGGAACACAGGTTTCAGCAGTAATGAAACAAACCACAACTCTTCACTAAAACAAATCCCAGCTCTGTTGTAAGTGCTACATATTTTTGGTTACCTATCAAAAAGGGTTTAAGATTAGGGACTCAGCTAGGCTGGTAAAGAAAAGGCACTTTATATGCGTTGTATATGCAATATAACACTGTGACACCAGATGGCGCTGTGGGGTCCCATTTTTCCCTACTGGATTTCCCTGTATGAGTTTACATGTTTAACTGAATTTGACGTGTCTAGCCTTGATCTCAATATATGAACCAAAAAAGACGAATGGTGCATTTCTAAAGCAGTTCTCGTTTTCAAACCCTTTTACAGAACTGCGAAGTAAATAAAGTCACTACAAACTAAGGAGGGATTGCAGGGAGAAGGAGCCGTTGTGGAACAGAACATCAGAGATCAAAACTTTCATAGCCTCCAACATCTCCTAAAAACTAAAGGATTCTGAATGGAACCAATTCACACATGCAGGTGCAAGTCAAGTGTTCAGTAATCAAACAACATACAGGCCTGTGTGGCCCTAAATTAAGTTATGCTTATGGCTTTTGAATAGCGATTTCAAGCTCTGGAATGATCAACTGAGTGATGAGGGCAAGACACGCTATTCACATCAAGTAAAAGGCAGAGAAACTAGAGAGAAACCTTTATCAGCTAATTGAAGATTGAGTATAAATTTTCCTGAAATCCTGAAGCTGTTGGGAAGAAGGCAGGTATTTTTCAGGAACTGAACAACATTTTGTGAGGGAAATTTCAATATACTGTACACAGTCTTGTTTTCTTATCAGTTCTAAGCCAATTTTCTACTTAAAGAATGTAAAATCTATTACACATAACTTCACACAGAATTGGATTTGGAGTTGCGTTTTTCTACAGTGGGATGGGCAGTAATTTCCTAATACTGCAGACTGTCCTACATTGTCATTTGTGGGGAGCAAACTTTGACAAAAACAGTATTTTGAAATCCTGCCTTAAAAGAATTTTTATTATTTCAAAAGAAGAAATAGCTCACAAGAGGTTTTTTTGTTCCTCCCTTTAATTTTCCCTATATACCGAGTTTAACAACTGGGGAAAAAGAAACGAGGGGCCTCAGGGGAGGGGGAAACTGATTCCCCACCCCCACCCCCAATCTTTCTGGGTTTTCCCCCAGGCTTTGACATCTCTAGGAACTCCAAAAGAGGTAGTTAATCCTTCCTAAAAATAAGTTATACAGTACATTTGCCCCAATAACCTCAAAAGGTCATCTGAGAGGCTTAAAATAGGAATGCAAAGAAAACTGTTTAAAATAAGCTAACATGTTTCATTGCCTGGGTGGGTGGGGTGGAGAGAGACTGTCCCGCTATATGACTGGGCTGGAAATCAGCCAATATGTATAAAAATAAATGACTCCGTAGAAAATTAAAAATATAGATATTAACCCCAGAAATAAGATAAATCTGGCTGGAGAACTGCAACAATGTTAGTAAATTCTTAGCATAACGCTTCGGCTATCACAAATGTCTTCAGATATAGCACAACTTCTGAAACCATTAAAAAAAAAAAACTTTGCTCACTACTTTGGTTACACAGACTCTCAAGAAATAAAACAGTGTTTCTGAAACTTGGGTGTCCAGCTGTTGTTGGACTACAATTCCCACGTTCCTGATCTGTCTAGGTAAGGATGATGGGAGTTGTAGTGCAACAACAACTGGACACCCAAGTTTGAAAGGCACTGAATTAGAATCATAATAGTTCAACATTACTATCTGTAAACTATTTAACATTAAAGTCATTCCTTCACTTTCTTGATCCTTTCTTTTAATTGAGCAGCAGAGCCAATTATATTACCATTAGCCCAGGCATATTAAATCATTGGGATTTTTCAAACTGAGCAGAAAACCAAAGTCTGCAGGACGTGCAGTTTGTAATCTTGTCTTTTTGGTGTTTTGAAAACCAAAACAAACCAATAAAAAAAATCTCAACTATGTTTAATATTTTATAATATCAACATGATGATGATGATGATGATGATAATTTTATTAGTTATACCCCGCCCATCTGGCTGAGTTTCCCCAGCCACTCTAAAACATCAAACATTAAAAACTTCCTGATAAAGGGCTGCCTTCAGATGTCTTCTAAGAGTCAGATAGTTGTTTATTTCCTTGACATCTGAAGGAAGGGTGTTCCACAGGGAGGGCGCCACTACCTAGAAGACCCTCTGCCTGGTTCCCTGTAACCTCGCTTCTCGCAGTGAGTGAACCAGCAGAACACCCTCGGAGGAGGACCTCAGTGTCTGGGCTGAACGATCGGGGTGGAGACGCTCTTTCAGGTATACTGGGCTGAGGCCGTTTAGGGCTTTAAAGGTCAGCACCAACACTTTGACTATCAACACTTTGGTTATCAACATTCTGCTCATATGAACATTTTATTTTACAACGAAGTTCTATGATGACCTTGTAGAAAAAGCAAATGTCCTGAATCAAGCCCTTGCTCCTATGATCATACACAAGAAATATGCATTAACTTCAGTGGCTACACAGGAAGAGCCTTGAGACCTCTAGAGACAAGTGCTCAGAGGACCTGGACAGCAGGTGGCCATCTCTGCCCTATTAGGAAATCCCCTTCTTTGTCATTTCTAATTTTGTTCCCTTCAGAAGCGCAACCAGCTATAATATCATGCATTCTGCCTTGTTTGAAAGCAACTCTCATCACGCTTCCAATTATTGGGGTTCCACATCTAAGGAAGGAATAGTTCTCATTCACACACACCTTCCTCAGCATGGAGCACCCCACAGCTGGAAGTCAACCAAGGGTGGAGCTGGAAATCAAAATATTTGCTGCATTGCATTGAACAGACCTGCCAGAGTTTTTCGCTTTTGATTCTTAGATGAAGGTTCACCAGAGCCCAACCCCAAAAATAATACTTATGGAACTGAATTACTGTCTGCTGTTATTACTTCAATCGTTCTTCTGGCCTCTCTCTTGTCTCCTTCTCTTATGAATACAAATATAAAACCTCCAGCTGGCTTTGTAAGTATTCTAGGCTCAAGGGTGAGTCAAAGAAAGTTCTGTTCTTTTTCCCTTTAGAACCTTCACGTTCAGAGACAGTACATCTTCAAAGACCACATGTGAAGAACAAGAAGAGATGGAACTTCCCAGGCTGTCCACCACTGGAGAGAGTTGTGGATTCAGAAGGTCTTTGGTTCACTCATCTCGCCAACAATGATTTCTGCACCTACCAAGTTTCCTAATGTTTCAAAAGTCCATCTAGCATCAGAAGGTAAACATCCAGAGAATGCTCCGACTTCCTATGGAAATGTAAAACACTCCATTCTCATTTTTAAACCATTACTTTAATGAGCAGTTATCTTACCGTAAGAATCCCATGCCATAATCCTACATCTTTCTTGAAATCTAATACGTTCACAATGGTTTCGGCTGCGTGACCAAAACAACAACAACAAAACAAGGTTAGTTACTGAGTGTGTAGCACAGTCTGCAAAAAAACAAAACAAAAAAACAGCCCGCTTTAAGAAGTGATTGTAATAAAATGTTGATGCTAAAAAAATTGCCACCAGATGAGCTGCAGAACCATTTGAGATAAATCGTTACTGACTGATTGCTCTTGGCCAGACCATTTCTTCTTTCCCCTCCCACTCATGTTTTCATTTGCATTGCATGTCATAACCAATGGTTCACTTCAAAACAAGCCATATTCTAAAAGGTTGGGGAGTGGGACGATGTTGAAAACAAAGCAGTAAGAACAGCATATTAAAAAATAAAGACAACCGAGATGCCACCAAGACTTGCCTTTTGGAACTGGGAAATACAAATTTCAAGAGGCTAGTGATGCTCACCTTAATGCGAGACAAACACCACAACCCATGGAATTCTTCTCCAACTGGGATTTTAATCTAAAGCAGAAATGGTATCCCCACTCCATCAGTTCTCCCAGCTAGCCAACCCCAAGCGCTCTCTCTCTCTCTCACTCATCACCTTCCAAATCCCTTTCCCTTCCACCTGCTTACCTGGATGGTGTTGCTGTTATAATGTCAACAAGTGGGAGGTAGAGCTCTCCCCCCCCCAGCCCTATGTAGCCCCTAGGAAATATGGCTTCCTCAAGGGCTACTGCAATGGCGGAAGATCTTGGAACTCAAATCAGATTGACCAAGAAATAGAATGCATTATTTCTCCCATGATTGGTGGGGGGACAATGGCTTAGTCTGAGCCAATCCAATCACTGCTAGGGCAGAGGAGAGTGGGGCTTTGTCATTATCATCTTCAAGAACTATTATGCCAGTTTCACAGAACCATGAAAAAAAAATGTTTCAGGAATTAAGAGACAATGCTGAAATACCTTCTGTGTATCCACATGCCTGTGTAAGAGCTTGGCAATGGGTCAGAAGTGCGATTCTCGTCACAGTAACCCCGAGAACACTTCCATCTTTGCATGTTTTGTACTGCAAGAGAAATTTTTTCTCATCAAGATTCAGGGAACCACAAAAACTCAAGGACCTAAAGGGACGGTCATCTGAAAGCAGCCTGGAGGATGGCTCCATCCAGACTACAAGACCGAAATCCTAAGGGCCTCCGTGGATTATGCGCGTCTGCCATTTTCATCATGCTAGCAAAGATACATTGGGGAGGGATGTGCCTGTTGAATGAGACAACGAAAAGGGCTCTCCTGTGAATTGCAACTGCTTTCTGCTATTTGCTTGGGGGAATGGATGGCTGATGTGTATAATGAAAAGGTGAAGCTTTGCCAGAGCCTCTGTTCCCACCCTGTTCACTCAATGCAGGAGCACGTCATTGGCCCTGCAACACTAACTCAGCAAACAAATGACATGCCCCACCCCCAGTTAAAAATGATTAAACAACCAGTATTCAGCCACCAAGATTTCAAACTTCCTCTGCCAGCTACCTGTTTCTTCATTCACATATCCTGCAAATTCTCTACAAGTCTCCAGCCCTCCATTATCCCCACTCCCTAAAGAGCCAGACAAAGCCATTACAAAAACCTTCCTCATAACAATACATTCTCAGGTTTGAACTGGCTGTAATGGCAGGAATGAGTCTGAGTGTTTAATTGATCACACCAGATCCCTGGAGCTCTTCAATCTGAAATTCTAGGAATACAGGAAGGCGATTTATAACATGTAGGCCCATCTTGTCTGCACTGACTTTTAGTAGCTCTCCAAAGACCTGGACTCACCTCAATGTAAGCTGTGTCATTGTTTGCATCTTTGATATGTGGGAACCAGTCTCGAGGAGGTTTCGATAGGTGTTTCGATTCTGTGACAAACCATAGCAGCTTTGGCCAGCCTTAGAAGTAAACACAAAGTGTTGCTTTTATTTTATTTTTAAAAGCATTCATTGACCATAATGGGTTTTAAAAAATAATAATAATGGTACTTAATAAAAATGGTTAAAACGAAGCATCCTTATGCCATATCAAAACATGTGGTATGAAAGCTAGCTCATCTAGCACAGGGATGGGGAATCTGTGGCCCCCCAGATGTTGTTGGACATTCCTGCCCATTAGCCAGGATAGTTGGAGCTGATGGGAGAAGAAACACCATCTAGGCCTTTTATTCTGTCTGGTGCCTGAAAATCAATGCAGCTCTATACACTTCCTCTTCTTTACTATGCGGTGTACATGCAATCAGGCGTACAGTACTGTGACTTAGCAAGAGCGAGCCTACCTTTAAATTGTGGTATTTCCCCTGTAGGGCTCTTAGGCAGTCCTTTGTGGCATGCATCGCTAGTCAAGGCCACCGTCACACCACAGCTTCCGAGCAAGAAGCCTATCTGCTGGCTTCCTGCGTCCTGGTTGAAGACAAAGCGAGAAAGAAACCACGGAAGTAAATCGCTGCAAGGGCAGTAATGGAAAAGGCTGTTTCAGAACACATTTATGCAAAAGGCATTTGCTTTACCTAGCCAACCAAACGCTTTTGAAAAGACATCTACAGCAACAGTCTGAGAAGGCCTCTTTGCGTTCCGCGCATCTGCATTTCTACGACAAGGGCCAAGGATGCCCCATCCCGAGAAATCTCACCTTACTTCAAGAAACAAATCTGGAGGACCACAACATTTCTAGCACTTAGGGCTAAGGCTTCGGGACAGTTTTTTGTGAACCCTGCAGAAGCTTGTGGCAGGGAAGGGGAAAGGCACAACCTGGTTCAGGCAGCATAATCATGCACAGGTATTACTAGCAAGGTCGCTTTCCTGTCTACTTAGCAGGTAAGGCAGATTTTCCTCCGTCTCCCATATTGTGAGAACTTGGGACCACCCAAATCAAAACTGATCCAGCAGCAAGTTCGAATCAGGCAAGCGAAAGCACAATACATGACATTCGCTGCCGGAGGATGTGGCGATGGCCGCTGGCCACGATGTCTTTAAAATAAGAGGGGAGGGGTGAGAAAAAATTCATGGTGGAAATGCCTATCAGCCGCAAAACGTCTGTGTACAGAGATGCTGGGAATAAACAATAGTGGAGGGTTGTTGCCTTCGTGCTCTGCTTGTGGGGTTTTTCAGAGGAACCTAGCTGGTCATTGCTGGAACCAGATGGCTAGAATAGAGGGACCCTTGGCCTTCTTCAGCTTTTATGTACGTAATTCACACCAGGCACAATTTCCACAATGGATTTTTTTGGGAGTTGGATGGGGGTGGAATTGGAGTTTACATAACCCCAAGTAAAAAATAAACCTAACAGCCACTGCATGCTTCACCTTTTCTCCCCACCTCTTCTGCCTTTGATCATACACCGATTATATCTTGGGGGGGAAACTAGTACCAAAGGATAGTTAGAATGGTTACAAACTAGTGCTCCCTCAGTTCTATCAAGGCTTCCGTGTTTCAATGCGCGCAGGCAGTCAACATAGTAAAAGCAACCCAAAATGTGCACATGAAGTTCCTGGATATACCCATGCATCTGTTGAAGTCGTACCAGCCAACAACCAAACACCATATATATATAAATATATATTAAAAAGCAATAGTTCTCTAGGCAGAGAAAGAATTGAAAACAGAATAGAGAATTTTGCAGTGCGAACTAAATATCATGATGTTCTCGAAAACAAAACAAAGAAATTATGCATTGGGGAACTGAAGCAAACAAGACAAAAGGGGAAACTTTGAGGCTATTGAGAAAAGTCGTACGTAAAAAGTAAAGCTTTTAGACATAGATCTGTGTTTTCCACAATAGGTCCAATTCAAGCGTCTTTTTGTTTTTTAATGTATCGTTACGCCGAATAAAAAAAGCAATCAAACCAAGGTAATGACATGCATCACGCCCCAAAGCTTAGCACCAGTATTTTCATACCCAGGTTTGAGAAAATGTTTCGTTACAAAGATGGGTTTGCGTATGCTGATTTTTTGAATGGCATGGTGGATGAGAAACTGGTATATAATAGATTTGTATAACCTTTTCAAAGTTCAGACATCCAACAAGTTGTCAATTTTATTTATTCGCATTTTCTGTTTGTTACAATAATTATTAAGAGATTTATTTCCAGCTTGGCAAAGTTAAAGACATACTTTTGCAAGAAAAGTCTTCAGAAATGAGCTCTCATTTGGTTTGGCTTCTATGAAAATCCAGACAGAAGGAGGAGTCCCCTTGTTAAGATAAATAGAAAGAGACAAGAGGATGAAATCATGCCATTTTGGGGAATAACTCTCTGCATGCTGTGCTATCATTAGCCCAAGGAATATCTGAACTAGCCAGGCCCTGGCAAATTTACAAAAGTTTAAAAGCTGTTAACAAAGGCATATATTAATATTAATAATATATCAATACGCTAATATGTAGCATATATACATATATTAATAAATTATGCAGATATGCTGAAAATGAATCCTGTATTATCCTGTGATCGATGCTTTCAGCCTACCACTAACTTCCCCCCTTTCGTTATTTCCAGAAAATGTAGTTCTTTTCTCCTTCAATGTAATTAAACCTAGTTGCCAGTGTCATCATCTACAAGCCACATCAGTGGTTATTAAGACCCAGATTAGGCACTCAAATTTCGATTAATAATGGTCCAAGACTGACATGTTCTCACAAACCTACTATGATTCGTTTCCTGACTTATTCCAAGGCAAGTTAAAATATATGATTTTAGGTTCATACCAATTGCCCGAAGTCCGTTTCAAAGCAGCGATCTAGCTACTGTTAAACCCAGCTTTAATCACTTGGGCCTTTCGGTCAATCTGCCACTTGGGCACAAAGCTCAGTGTGGGGCCCAAATGGAATTGTTTCCATTTGCACATGACCCACAATATCCACTTTGGGCAATCTAGCATACACGGGCTCTCAACAGATGCTACAGATACAAATCTCCATTAAGGCTCATTTGGAACAGTAACTACCACCAGAGTTTAATGGTGTTATTTGCGCTGAAGACCTTTCAGCGCAGATATCCACACGCTCCAATAGCCACTCTGTCCATAGCCGGGTTTAACAACCAAAAAGGCAAAGTGACTTTTCCCACAGTCATGTCTTCTCTATCACTTTTGTCAACAGAGCCCATGGAAGCTCATGGAAGGTCCCGGACATACACAGGAGTTTATGCCAACCACTAGCCAACTACACTAGAGTCATTTGTCATTGACTTTCCTGAAAGTCAAGAAATGCTGTGAATTTGCAGTGCCTACCAGACTCAGGGAGGGAGAGAAAACAGAGAAAGAGAAGAAGAGCAACTCTAGCGAATACAAACCAGTAAGAAGATTTGTTGTACCTCATCTTCAGAAGACTTGGGATTACAGATGAAAAATACAGGTTGACACTACACAGACACAAGTATCCCTATATAGAAGGAGAAGATGAAGGAAAAGGAGAGCCCCACATACTATGTAGGTTTATCATCTAAAATATATATATTTGTGTCATGTTCGTGTGACTCGGGTTTTTCATAAATTCTGCTCAGGAGCTCTTGGGGCTTCGTTGGATCCTTTTCCATCAGAAAATGAGCAACACACCGAAGAAAACCGTAAGATGGCTTGTGTGCCTTTGTGCCAACACACAGAGCATACCAGCAAACATACTAATGAATCAGCTGAATTAACAGATTTCAAAGCAACTGAATAGTCTGTGACCTCGGTTTAACTCACTCACATGTAGTGGGGCCTAAGACATTTTCTATTATTCTAAAGTAATGGGGGACGGGACATGTGGGTCTCCAGGTATTGTTGGACTGCAGACTCCTCTCATCCCTAACCACTGGGCCTACTGGCTGGGTCTGATGGGAGTTGGAAGTCTAGCCACATCTCCCTACCCCTCTCCTAAAAGGAACTGGTTTCCTGGCAAAACCAAAGAACAAGTAAAATTCATCCATTGTAAAAACACTGTGGACCAGACTCCGACTATGCCAAGAAATTCAACAGGAAATGTATTAAGGCAAAACGGGTAGCGTAGGAAAGGAGGTAAGGACAAAGCAGAGGCCCAGGGAAAAGAAGGTGATCTTGTAGGGACATCTGGAGAACTATGAGAAGATGAGGAAGCAAGCAGATACAAGGAGGGAAGCAGAAAGCCTAAGTCAAGAGGACTACAGGAGCCAAAGACTAAATTACTGTGTTTCAAGTAGCATTTGCACTTGCCATACACACCAGAAAGAGCACGGGAGTGTCTTCACCTGATTATCTGATTTGTTTCCCTGGATTTTACACCCTCCACACTACCCTAAGCTCCTGTTCAAGGAAGCTGCCATCTGCGCATATGCTGTTATTTGTTCATGCACAGTGGCAGCTGGAACTGTACTAGCCTCAGCTTAACCACGGCTTGTGTTTTCAAATTAGATGGCAACTGATTTGAGGGGGGAAACGCATCAAAAACGAACATTTCTCAAGAAATTACAGGGTACATATGGATTGTGGCTAACATCATGTGTACTCCAGATTAAAATACAAGCAGCAGAAACTGGAGCCGGAGTAAATGGCAATGTGTACACAGCCCGAGATAAAGAAAGATGTGGCAAAGGCATTGGGAAACAGGGAAGAAAAGCTGAAATTGGCTTTTGCCAACCATGTGAGCTACAGCTCATACACTTGGCCACATTCCCCACCTCGGGTGTTTGTGCATAGGGAAGGCGTCTCATTAGTATGCAGACACCGTTTTTGGAAGAGGAGTTCCATACAAGTGGCATGAAACCTGTTATGTATGCCAAAGGGACATAGTGTTTGTTGAACCTCTTGAGCTCCTGTAGCATTCTTGCTTTAGTGGCTCATCAGTGCAAGCTATCTGAGACATAGTACGTAGCATTAAAGGAGAGTTGTTTCTTTAAAAGCCTTGCTTCGTTCTTGCCTATTTTCCTGCTACCCAACACAACAAAATCACCACATTGTGCAAACCTTTCCTTCAAGCACAATTAATCCCTAAAGGCACAAGAGAAGAATTACCGTATTTTTCGCTCTATAAGACGCACCAGACCACAAGACCCACCTAGTTTTTGGAGGAGGAAAACAAGGAAAAAAATATTCTGAATCTCAGAAGCCAGAACAGCAAGAGGGATCACTGCACAGTGGAAACAACAATCCCTCTTGCTGTTCTGGCTTCTGGGATAGCTGTGCAGCCTGCATTCGCTCCATAAGACGCACACACATTTCCCCTTACTTTTTAGGAGGGAAAAAGTGAGTCTTATAGAGCAAAAAATACGGTAAACAGAGTTCACATTGGTCAAGCCCACGTGAGATTTTCCACACATTTCACTCACTTCAAGTCATGCTGTCTATCTACCTGCCTACCTAATGCCTTCTGCCACTACACTGTTGCATCACTCCACCATCCACGCAGAGCCTGCCTGCCATATTTGTTTTATTTGCAACTCTATATTTTATGTGCAACCTCCAAAATGTGCAAGGCTCCATTTGCTGAAACAATGCTACAGAGAGATCCAATAATTGAAAAGAACAATAGAGTAGCTGAGTCTTTGGGTATGATAAGCCTCCAATCAAAGTCAGAGAGAAATTTGCAATTGACTAACAACAGGACCTTTTTCCTGGGGTGAAGTGCAATTTTCACCAGCTCCTGCTGTATATAAACAAGTTCAGGCAATAACCAGTCACACAGATTACTACAACTAAAAACTTCAATTCATTGTCAAAACCAGAGTCTAAGGTAGTTGCTTTTGTATTTTCCTATATCAAAATACACAATTACCTCAAGTTCCATTTTTCATTATTTTTTGTGACAGAGCGATATCCGTTTCCAAAGCAGTCTTGGCAAGGTTTAAGCCAACTGTCTAAAGTCTTCCAGTTACTTTTTGCAAAATTTCAACAGACCAGGTTAGAATAAGACACAGAATGATTCTGGCACTTTTTTGTTTAGCTGCCTTTTCAGTTTTCCACAAAGGAGAACCCAATTACAATCTTGGGGGGCCAGATCTCAAATACAGAACAGAGGACATGCATATTATATTGGAGGGGGGAGGGGGAAGGAAGAGAAGAGACGAAAGTCTGGAAAGTGCTGTTTCACCTGTCATTTTGCAGAAGTGCCTAGAGAAACATCCTTGTAGAAATTCTCCTTCTGCGTAATACTCTAAGACCCTGATCCCAAAGCTATGATGAATCTAGCAACCGTAAACATGCATGTGAAAAGACCAGCATGAGTCAGAAGAGTCCATCTGTACCTTAAAAAACACGTGAGCCCATTGGAGGACTCTCTTCACCCCAGCAAAAGCAAGTTATTCTGACCCAGTTAAGTTTCATCAACCCCACTCCAACTCTGTACATGTGTTCATGGGAAATTTCCTACAGGGCCACATAATCATCAGGTTGCCTCTCACCCCACACATCAACGCACAGGAAACTAGAACTTCACTCTGAAACACTCATTTTTTTAGCACTGTAGGCCTCACAATTCAGCATTAGTCAGTATAAATTGCAACATAAGAAAAACAAGGAAAGAACCCGGATATTAAAATAGTGCTGATATAATGCAATATGAATCAATGGATGTGTTCACACATTAAGATTAAGCCCAAAATCCTGGCCTAGCACAGTTAACAAGGAACTAGGAAAGTGCTGGTGCACATTGTCCCATCATTCGTGCTTTGATTCTCCCTTGGTGTAAGCAGGATTAACAAAACAGGGAGCAATGGCTTCCTGGTATGGCTGAATCCAGGATCATTTCTCGTTGCTCCTTAACAATTTGCAATTTGTAAGCCAAAAATGAACCATGGCTTAGGGCTGGCTAATAAGTGCAGCTTATTAGAGAGCAACAGACCATAGGTTTGGAAGTAATGGGAAATTAAGGCTTCCAGGTCTGTTTATCCTGCTTATGTCAGGAGTGAAGTGGGAATAGTTGGACAGCATGCTCCATTTGCTATGTGACGGTCCTTCAAATTTCTGAATGGGGCTTTCATTCTTAGCAGTCAGTCTCTTCTCCAGGCTGAACATACCCAACTCCATTAACCTTTCCTCATAGGACTTGGTCTCCAGAACCCTTGCCATTGGGACACCTTTTATTTTTTCAATAACTTCTGCCAAGAACAGGGTCAGTTCTCTAGGCAAAGTCTGGCCAAAGCAGAATACAATAAGACCAATGGTTCTTGCCATCGGGATGCTATATTTATGTGGAAGCAACCTAGAGAATTACATTACCCTTCTTAGCCTCTGTATCACACTCCTGACTCATGTTTAGCTCAAAGTCAACTAAAATGCCTTGATCTCTCTTTTTTTGGCACATACTGCTGTCAAGCCGTGCATCACACATCTTGCATTTGTGCATCTGATTCTCCCTACCTAAGTTATTCAACTCATTTGGTTATTTTTGATCCAGTTCTCCATCCTGTCAACATCATCTTGGATACTGGCTCTGTCTTCTGATGTATTAGCTACACCACCCAGTTTGGTGCCACCTGTAAATTTGATGAGCATCCCCTCCACTCCTTCATCCAAGTTATTCATTAAAAAATACGTATTAAGTAAGACCAGGCTCACGAGAGAACAATGCACTTTTCCGTTTTCCACTTCTCTGAAGTGTGACAAAAAGTCACCGATGAGCACTCTTCTGGAATTGTCCATCAACCAATTACAAATCCACCTATCAGTAGCATCAGCCAGTTGACATTTTTACTAGCCTGCCAACAATAATATTGTGGGGGACCCTTGTTGAACGTTTTACTGAAATGCTACACCCACAGCATACCTCTACCAGGCTAGTAACTAGAGATAAGGTTAGTCTGGCAAGCTTTGTTCTTAAGAGACCCAGGCGGGCTCTCTGTAATTAGATGGTTTCCCCCCCTAAATTTATTTAGACTGGCTGCTTTTTGATTTGTCACCAAATCTTTTTGAGCATTGGCCTCAACAGTCAGCAGCTGCCTGGCCCCCGCTGTTTCAGATGGGGACAACATTTAGCCATGTCTAGTCTTGCAGCAATTAACCTGTTCTTTGAGAAGTATCAAAAACTAATATGGACAGTAGTTTGGTGAACACATCCACAAGTTTCTTCAGTATTCATGAATATAATTATCCCAGCCCTGAAGACTTGAATTTATTTAGAACAGCTAGGGGCTCATTCGACCTCTTTACTTATCTTGGGCTATAATGCCTTCTCCTGCTCTGCCATGTTGAGCACAGTTTCCATTGTAAGAGGAGATTGAGGCAAAGAAAGAGTTAAGCAGTTTTCTCCACCACCTAAGAGTTTTGATGTTATGCTCTATAGCCACAGGTGCCTAATCCAATACCTCCTAAGAATGAATACACTGGAAAATGTTTTTTGCCCAAAAGCATCATTTGCACCACTTGCTCAAAGCCAATAATGAGATCTGAGTCCATCAACCTACAACCATGAAAGACTGAACAAACACTTAGACCTGTCAGCACTATTTTAATGCCATTTGAGTTAACTCTGTCAAGTCCCCAGTCCTATGAAGTGCCATTAGCAGGATTCCAATGATTGCTTGAGTGCTGTCCAAGACCCCAACAATCTTAATTTTTCATATGAAACCCAAGTGGAGCTTGTAACTATTGCTTAGACATCTCTGAATTTACAATAAAAATAATCAGGCTTTTGGATTCTTAGCTCTATACAGTGGCGTAGCGTGGGGGGTGCAGGGGGGGCCGGCCACACCGGGCGCAACATCTGGGGGTTAGGGTTAGGGGGCACAAATCCACGGGTTAGGCGGCGCAAATTACTTGCCTTGCCCCGGGTGCTGACAACCCACGCTACGCCACTGGCTCTATAGTATGAGCAGAGGCTGAAAGCTTCTCAGCCCAAGTGTAAACTTAGCTCCATTTGGATTAGTATAGAACTTTGCAGCCATTAGTTTAAGATCATCCATCTCCAACAGGATTTCAACTAATTTAGCTTTCGTGCAGAGGATTCTTAGCCTGTTTTCATGATTCTATGTGCAACTGGAGCCTTTATTTCTGTGCATAGAAACCACCTTATTATTTTGGAAATTCAGTCCTGGTGTGGAATGCTGGGCACTGCGAAAGTGAAAGAAGACTCTCTGCAGTTGAAATCCCCAAAACCGACAGTAGGGAAATACTTTAATTTGCCAAACAGCAGGTCAAAAAATAGTGAGCAAGCTGCGAAGCTCTCCAGAACTCTCTAGCAGCCTGACTTTTAAGCAAAATTGGGGATTTGGTATAGGAAATCTAGCAAATTCCTAGTTATGATGGATTTTGTATTTTCAAAAATGGGGCAACCGGTCATTGTAGATTTCTTCATACCAGCATCCCTAGAATACCCTAATCTAGTAAGTCTGCTTCATCTCCCATTGTCACAGCAGATTTTATGGCTTTAACACCAACCTAGTTCCTGCTGCTCCCTGTCCACACATAACAGCCAGCCTGATGAAGCGTACTGGACAACCTGAAAGCTTGCTTGTTATATGGACATTTTGGTATCATAAGCCTATGGCTCTACTATAGACTTTTTCTTTTGGGTCAACACAGCTGCCTTTCCTATCTGTGTGTCTCCAAGGAAGTCTTCAATGCTCACTTTACTCTTGTTATCTGTTGCACACAACAGCCTGCAGCCACTTCCAACCCAAAATCAAAATGTAAAATCTAGAAGACACCCAGCAGAGCTAAGAAAGAATAACTGGAGCATGTTTAGGAGGGTGACCTTTCATAAAAAAATAAGTTACATAAGGATTCCATTTTATCCCAAAACGCATGACCTACTCAGACGGGCATGTCATTTGGCAATTTGTTCTGACAGCAATTGTAACAAAGTCAACAAGAAACCGTTTCTCTTACCTTTCTGGTAAGTGGCACTTCAATAGGTACAGGGACAACTTCTGCAAGCAGGCAGCCATAAAATGCTACCATAAAAGCAGCAGGGTCATTATTGGGAAATACTAGTGCTACCTGCAAAAGAGGAGGGAAGGAAATTAAAACAGAGACTCCCAACACATTTTTCAACCTTTAGATAATGCACAAGAAACATTTCATGTGTATGACACACAACTTCACTTTGGTGTTTTAGTTTTTGAGAGGAAGCCTCTCTAGAGTGATCGATATCAAAAACACAAAGAGAGAAGGGTAGAGGAGATGAGATTTCATAAAGTCAAACCAATTCTTCTAACAAGAACGTTTCTTTGATATCTTTGGCTTAGGTGCATAAGCTATACTTTAAAGGTGTAAACTGCTCTGATGGTACGCTTCCAAACAGTTTCATTCAAGGTCAATAATATAACTCGAGACAGAAGATACACACACACCCTCATTTCAACAGACCCTCTTCCAAAAATAATGAAAGGGGGAAAACATTTACTTTTAAACCCACCATGGTTTCAACTAATACCTGCATTATGCTTTCATTTTGATCATTTGCCAAAGGTCAAATCGATAAACTCTCTGCCTGCCTACAATGACTCGTAGAGGATGCTATTTCTTTGTTGAAAATCACATTTCTAATCAAGCTCATGCAAAAGGAACGCACCCCCACCCCCACCCCCAGCATTTTCCCAATTACAAGTTACATTCACAATTTTGCCCTCTCTCCTTTCTGGATGTCTCCATTGGGGACCAGGGATAGTGAAGAGATGCTCTCAAAATGGTAGCATGGTATTTAAGGCATTGACTTCAGACAGAGCCTTGACAAAGTCTGAGCTCCTCCACAAATGCCTTCCTCTTAGTGCGCAAGGCTCAGCTGCATGCACTGGACTAACACGTTTTTGCATGTTGAAGCTGTCCACCTCCTCGTCTTCGCCACGCACAAAAAGCCGCATTTCAGGAAAGGAGTCTGCATGGCCTGACTTGGCGCCATTATCATTGCCTTTAAAAAGGCAGGTGAGGGAGCAAGAGATCATGCAAACTGGGCGGTGGTGCCTATGCGTGGGAAATTTAGTTTTGGAAATTCCGTAAAACGAAAGCAAGATTTATATCAGTAGGGGAACTTTGGATACCTTTTTATGTTTTGGTATATATATGTTATAACCTGCCCTTAGTCCCCAGGATATAATGAAGTAAAAATAATAATAATAAAAATCCAGTTTCACTGTAACGCCCGGTAATCCTCATCAAAGGAAATGCACAGAGCGGGGGGAAACCTAGCTGTGCTGTCATCCTCATGGCTTCCCTTGTCTTACTCTCTCTGGGAGCTACTTCAGCCCACTACTGCTATGGCTTAGAGACTTAAACACTGTCATAAATCAAGACGAAAGATTCCGTAGACCCGTCTTGGCTAAATGCCAAAGCAGAGAGTGATTTAAATTCAACATCTGCCCACAGTTCTCTTTAGTTTAATTCTTTATGATTACTTATGAACACAAAAATGAGGAAATAATTTATTTTCTGCAGGGCTCGAACCAACTTCCCCAGCCCCCCACCAGCCCACTTGTCAAGTACAAGGGCAGCATTCTGAAGTTAAGTAGCTTAAAGGGTAGAAGAAGAGGAAGAAAAATCCCTGTACCTATGCCATAACTGGGGATGAAGTTGCAAGAGACTACAGGGGGAAGGGTAAAACCAATGGGATTAAGGAAACTCCTCAGAGCTTAAAACTGTTCCTTTCACTATTTTGGGAGGGCTCTCTTTGCACAATGCCAGTCACTTGCCCAACTTCCATCAACGAAAGCTTAGCAGTACCACCAATGTTCCAGCTTTGTTGAATGGAGCCATTTAGAAAAATGCTCTCAAGCTGGGAGGCAGGGACTCTGTGTGCACAGAAATTTAGCATATTGCTGTTAGTCGCTTGCTTTGAATGTATGCGGGTGTTTTTGTTGTTTTTCCTATTTAGAAGGCAGCTTGCCCCAACCTACAGGAAACAGGGACTTTTTAAAAAAAATAAGCAGTTTCAGTAACAGAGAATTTTCTATACGGAATAATGAGTGTTCTTGTGCAAATTTGGGCTGAAGAAACAGCTGTACAGAGACTTAAGGCTTCTTATGCACAGGAAGTGAGACTTTGGAGATCCCAGGAGGACGTGCTTTCATATTTTGCCGTAGGCTTGATGTGATCAGGGCAGCTATCTGCAGAACTCCTTAAAAAACCCAGCAATTGGCACTACCATCATGAACTACAAGCTCCTCAAAGGCAACCAATGCAGAGAGTACCTCTCAGTAGTATTTTCCCTACAGTCTTTTTTTTACTTTGCATTTATTGCCATAAGTAGTTTTTCCCATCAGGATGATACGCATGGGAAAAGAGAATCGTCTGCATCCGTGTGTGCGCGCACGTATAGGAGCAGCTTCGAATGTGTCTGATGACTGGTCCAATTTTGGCACTGATGTGGGGTGTGGGTGGGTGGGTGGCAGTTCATGCACAGAAGCCTTCAGGAGTGTACAGGAGATGGAAACCAAAAAGAGTGACAGACACCAGCAAGGGATAGGAAGCAAGCAGCAGAGGTGGTGTCACATGGGGAAATGGAAAGCAAATATTGGATGCTGAGGTCAGTCAATGACAGGCAAATGAGCAGCGAGTATAAATTAAAAGAAAATCAAGTTGGCAATACAGGGGCAGTGAAAACTCACTTGAAGGAAACCAAATCTTACAAGTATTTAGCAGAAACAGGCAAAAATGGACTTTAGGCAGGGATATTGTGAGTTCAACTGTCTTCAAAGTGAGCCTCTTGGTTTTTCAGGATCGCCTCACTGTTTTATTGGGCAGGGGGAGACTGGATATTTATTGCATGGGTATATCAGAGACTTTTGCTAAAAGGAAGTAAGTGCAGCATACGAGCCTAGCTGGCAACATTATACAAAAAGTGTCCTCACATCACAATATGCAAAATCAAGGCAAATGTGCAAAATGTCCCCCCACCCCAGATATTTTATTTAATAATGCAGACACGTTTGTTTGCTTTTGCATTGAAGCAGGGAAATGTAAGGAATCTAAAGATTATGTATTAAGAAGAGGATTTCCATGAAGGAGATCCTAAAGGGGGGAGGGGAGAAAAATGGTCCTAAAGGAATTTTTAAAGAAGCATGTTGTGTGCAGAGTACATGCCTCCCCTCAGCATTAAGGAAACATGGAAAACTGTCCCCATATTATTTTTTTTAACTGAGGCAAGTGTGTGCCTCACACTCATGAGAGAAGCTCTGGAACTCAGTAGCCAACATGGAGACTCCTAGATGTTGCTGAGGTAAAGCTCCCACATTTCCTGACCATAGCCTATGCTGATGGGAGGTGGAATCCAGTAGCAACCAGTGGATTCCACAATAGGTACCCCTTCTCTGGACTGTGACCCACCCAGTCATTGTAGAGTTGAACAGAAATGATGAGGACAGGCCTAAAAGTTACAAAACGCATCACCTGGCACCCCCACCGCAAAGTAGCTATGCTCTTATGCCAACTTTCCCTACTTTCAAGTAGGATTTTGTTTCTTTAACCAGTTTTGCTTAGTTTCTTAATAATTATCTAGCAGCATTCCTTAGTTCACAAGGCCCTCATTGTTTCAGGGGCTCCAATACGCACAGCCCCATTACCAAAATTAATTTCATCCGCATGATAAACACGCTTCATATAGGGAAGCCTTTGTGTCACAGAGTAGTTTGTTTGAGAGAAAGGAATTTTTTTCTGACCATAAATAGACTTCTGAGGTAAATTTTCTGCAACCAGCCAACCGTTAGTGAGCAATAGGACACGATCGTTTAGACGTGTGTCACAGAACTAAAACACGGACAGTTGACTGATCTGCTCCAAGGTTAGAAGATTCACTATGTACCCCAACTCAAATACATAGCTTTCACCTCTATGTGTCTTTGATGTCAAACGTGACATACTATTAAGGCTTGCAATGAAAGCAGAGGTACTTACCCTGTCTCCTGGCCGCACCATTGGTTCTTGCTTCGTGCCCAATTTATGTAGTATGTTGTATGCGACTTTCATACTACGGGTCCACAGTTTGCCTATTCACAAAACAACTGTGTGTAAGTATTCCCATTAAGATGGGGCTGTACAGTTTCATTCCAAAATGATTCAAAACACACCTTGCGCACCCATTTGCCGAAAGCCTTTATTGTTCTCCAACAGAGAAATGTGCAACATACCACAAACACTGTACTTCCTGCTATAATATCACAAAATGATCACTCCAATCCTCAAGCTAAACTTGATAGTAAAGAGGACAGGCATAGAACAAGTGTGTGCCGAGAAGATGGAAACTGGTGAACCATAACTTCACTACCATTTTAATTGTAATTCAATTTAATTTTATAGCCAAGTGGAAACTTCCATTTATATTATGGAGCTGAAAGTGGGAGAACTATGCAACTGCTGTCTTGTCAGCACAAGTGAGTCAGTTCGGTTTCAGTGTGCCTGGCCCAGTTAATTATTTTGTTCTCAGCCGCTTTCCTATTGGCAAGCCGTATCGTGGCTACTTATGAAGGGCAAAATTAATGGGGATTTTTCCTGAGCAAGCTGTTCTGAAAATTGGGTAAGAGCATGGCTTGCGTAGAGGAAAATGTTCTCCTGTAGCTGTGCCAATACAAGTTCAAGAGGTAGCAACGTTTGGCCCAGATTCAATTGCGGCCATAACCAAGGCATTAGTCACCTTTAGTCTGGATCAATGTCATTAAGCCTACTGAGAACATTCATACAGGTTATTTCCACTTCCTACAAAATGCCAAAATCTTTCCCCACCAAACTGTGATTGTTTCCAAGCGGTGCATTTCACGATGAAGCCTATGGCTACAGAAGGTTAACAATGGAATGCTTCTAAAATAAATAAATAAAGCCAAACATTTGCAAGCAGAATTTAGGGAAGAAGAAATGTTGAGTTCCTATTAATTTTACTGAATTAAATTGTATGTACAGCATGACGAAACAGAAATGCACCTGAGGCATTTCTCAAGAGAGACAAAGCTCTTTACACGAAAGTTTGATACAAGAACAAGGTGTGCAGATATTCAAGGACCTCCTCCAAGAAATATTAGGGAGCCATGTCCCTGAGATGCTTGTTTTCTAAATGTGTGTTCCCTATGTAGTGTACCTCAAACAAAAGATATTCCATTTGAGTTGTCAACATTGTTCTTTTTCAAAATGTCTAGACTGGCTCTAAGCAACTTTTAGTAATTTTAATTGGAATTGATGGGCATTTAGAAACATTGGGAGCTGCCGTATACCATGTCAGACTATTGGGTCCAGGCAGCTCAGTACTGTCCGAACTGGCTGGCAGCAGACTGCCAGGAATTCAGCCACGGAGCTTGAGCCCTTCCTCTACTTAAGCACTGCGGCCTAAGGAAGTTTCACACTTTCTCTTAGCAGAGCCAAGCAAAGCGATAGCATGTTTGCAGATTACTAGCTCTTACTTAGATGCAATTCAGTGAGTTCTGAAAACCCAAGCTTGCTCTTGGCATCATTTACCTGAAGAGAGCAGGCCCCATCCCTAGTATGTATATAGGGGAAACATCTGATCCCAAGTAACCCTACTTTCAAACTGTTAAGTCTGCCAGACTTCTTAAAAAGCAGAGGTTGGCTAAGGTGCTTTTGCATCATTTGGCACAAAGCCTTCTGGCCAGGTCATTTCCTCACTAGTGCCTTATCACAAATGTGTTAAGTGTAAAGGCTGCCCGAGTAGCGCTTGTGGGCAGACAGGTGTGCCACAGGAAAAGCAAACTACAAAATTAGCTCCCGTATAATGTAACAGTAGGATTGTCACCACCACACGGCACCAACTCAGCCACAGCAAACCAGAATACTCTTACCAAACCTATGTAGAGCAGTTCCACGTTTGCCAAAAGACAGCTGCAAATAATCGTCAATGGTTGTTTTTTTTCAGTATCACAACAAACACAACAGCTTATTGATATGGCCTGCATCATATGACTCTTGGGACGTTGGTTCCAATTCCATTAGCATTAAATAAGGAATGACCAGGTTGCCACGCCTAGAAGAGGACATGGCTTGGGTGAGGATTGGCCCCTGCTACCAAGAGCCAACAGGATGGGCCCGAGAGTAACCCAACTCACACTGTACAAGCAAAATGTGCTGCGCTGAGGTCCGTAGCAGCCTCTGCAAAACTGTAACTGCACAGGCGACTACGGAGTATGTATTTCAGACAGATAATTGTACATTTGAGTAAAGGCAGAAGGAATTACTTCAGGGACAGTGTGCACATTAGTCTCACTAATTATTTCTGTGCTGGTATGCGTATGCAGACACATTAGGTGAAGAGTATGCCGTGCATATGACTCACTGCTTCTTGAACCGTTGCAATAGTTTGAAATTTGAATTTTTTTATCAATTATTTCACTCACAACACTCAAGACTTTTGCACATCTTCAGGGATGGGAAGTCTTTGCAGGGTAACATGCATTTCAATAAAATCCAACGAAAGAAAACCAGCCAACCTTAGATATTAATAAGGACATCTCTATAAGGAATCAGACTAATATCCTAGCCCTGTGCTTTAACGCCAATTGACACAGGCTCTCCAGAATCTCTCAAGGAGATTCTACCCCACTCCCCAATCATTGCAACTAGCAAGCCTGTTAAGTGGGGAGTTCTGGATTCAGCATAGGGCTTCACAAAGTCAAAGTATGCCCCCCTCCAATGAGCTACATACTTTCCCATCGGCTCTACTCCCTCAGATAAATGTTTAAGTACATAGCCTCAAAAAACCCCACAATAGTTTTGTTTTATATATATATATATATATATATATATATATATATATATATATATGACCTAAGGAAGTATAAGATGCATATTTCGTAATGATCAAAGAGGAAAACACAGAGTTCTACTTTCTTAACTTGGGGAATGGGGAATGGGCAAGGAAATTCAAAAGGTTGCTGACCGTAAGTGAGAATATATAGTGGTTTTCCATTGGTGTCCATAGTGGTTAGACAAGGAGCTTTCGGGGAAATGGTTCCCCATCGTTGCAATGCTGCTTCAAGAGATGGAGGCCAATTCGTAACCACGCCCAGCTGTTCTCCACGCATCGCCAACATCTGCGCTCCCTCTGGCTTTGGTTGGTTTGGGTCTGGCTGTTGAACTTACAGTTGTAAGAGAGCGTTACTTCATGTTTCTTAATGCCATGCTTTATTATGCCTATTGATAAGTCAACATCTGCTTTTGAGAAATCAAATGATGTACACGCAATGTGAAACAACTCTTTCCTGGTTTCTGATCTTCTTCTGTACACCTCCCATACTCTACCCTGCAACCACACTGCTCCTTTCTCAAACACACACACACACACACACACACACACACACACACACACACCAGGCTGGCAGATCAAATACATAAAAAGCTAGTTTGTGCAATTAAAATCTGAGTTCAGAATCCAAGCTCACTTGCTGTAAAACATTTATTCAAGCACACAAAATGAACAGTACTTTTACAAACCCAGTACAAAAACTTGGTCAGGGGAGTCAAACTATTTTACCTTCTAATAATTCTTCAAAGTCATCTACAAAGAACTCTCGTAATGGGGGCCGTTTGGGTCGTTTTAAGGTGTTGACCAACTGCTGAATTTTTGCCGATACTCTGCTGCTTACTGGAACTCCTGCAGAAAAGAAAATTGACATAAGTTTTCAAGCTGTAGGCATGCCTTCCAGTTCCAAGCAGAGGAGAAAAGCATATCAACATGAAGGCAAATTCGAATAGGCAGGTTAGCTAGTTGTACACACCTGGCAGCTTGTTACCATGGGCTGGACAAAGTTCCAAGATGAGCAGCATCTGTGCAAAATGACGAATAGCCTTTTTGCTGCCATCACCTTTATACCTGGGAACTGCTAGTCATGGGTTACAAGAGTGGTCGAGCCAAGGTCCACTGTCACTGGACATCTAAAATCATATATGCCTCCCACTGTAGATATAAACTTACTTTGGGTTTAGGTATATAGGTACTGTCTGCCTTTTTAAAAAATCCTGTTAATTGGTCCAGGAAGAAAATTCCAACACCTCTAACAAGTAAGCAATTTCACTAACTAGCTATAGTGGGTACTCTTATGAAACAACTTGTTATTTTCCTGAGTTTTTTCACGTCTCTGGGGTTCTTCTTCCAGTACCTAAAAACACACCGAACACAGACATTTCACACTTTCTTCTCTTTCCTGGTCATCTTCTTGGCAGAAATGTGAACTCACCCAAACTTTATTTTTTTGGGGGGTGGGTGGGAATATTCTCATTAAATGGCCTATTTAGACAAACGTTCCCTCCTGTGGTTCATGCACTCCTACATCATTTTTACAAGCCATAATTACCATCGCCAGTTTCCATAAGTTCAGCGTTTCCATATTTTGGTGCCACCCTCGATGTTGAACCTTGTGGTCTTTCTACTTGTATTGAGTGTTCTGAGGTGTAAGTGGTAACATCTGGAGGTGCGGAATGGTTTTCTGAGGAAATAAATTCAAACCTTTTAATAATCTCTTCACATACTTTTGAGTGAAGTTGTCTTACTACACAATCCAAACATCCATTCTATAAAGTTAACACTTTTGTAACATGCTGTTACCATTAATACACTTTTGCATTTGACGTAGAACCAAAGTTTCAGGAATTCAGATGAAAATAGTCTTACTTAAAGCCCACAAGAACGCAAGGAGAGCCCTGATAGATCGCACCAAAGGCCCATCTAGTCTCTTCCATTCTCCCAGTGGACAACCGGATGCCTCTGGGAATCCCACAAGCAAGACCCGAGAGCAACAGCACTCTCCTGCTCATGGTGCACAAGTTATGCACTCAAGCTGCACAAGAGTCTGTAGCCATGAAAAAGAACGTTCCTCGAATTGAAAACGGGATAAACGTTAAACTAAAAATAATTTCAGGTACCCATACTTTAAGATGCATTAGTTATTTGTTAGACTGGAAGAAGCTGGGGTATAGGAGAGAACCAGCCATCTAAAATTAAAACATTAATATATTGTTGTCTATTACATGGCGAACAGCTTGTGAAACCAAGGGTAGCTGCAAAAAGAGTTTGTGGTATGACCCGGTTGTGGTGGTCAGAGGGGATGTGTTCAGAGTAACACAACAACTGAATGCACATCTGATGACGTGGGCTCTAGTCCATGTGCCATTGTAAACTGGTTAAGTACTTAAGGTGACAGAAGACTCTTGTTCTTACATTATACTGAGTAATACTTTTTGTGTCAGCTTAAGACTCTAATTTCTAGGCACACATAGGAGTAAGTTCCTACTTTCTCCTCCTCCTTAGGAGTAAGTTGTGCTGGAATCACTGGGGCTCACTTCCATACAAACAAGGGCAGGTTGCAGCCATAGTTTCACAGTTTGAGTTCATTTTGAATAAAAAAAATGTGTTAGGCTAGGTAGGACAACATAAACAGATTTGGTCATCTGTACACTTTAGCTGAGATTCCTGCACTGCAGGGGATTGGACTAGAGGACCTTTGTGAGGTCCCTTCCAACTCGATGATCTTACGACTTTTGTCATCGTCCTACAGGTGTGCAACTTCTAACGAATTGTGTGGACCGAGAGCATCAGGCTCGCCACTAGCCTATTTTTAGACACAGTTGCTATTTTGATTCGTTCTCAACAGCACAGGCTGCATTTCCAGAAGCCAGCATGACTTGGTGAGTGACCTGCCTTGTGACGTTTGTTAAACAATTCGCAAGCTAATCCTCTCCTTTCACAGCTCAGTAACCCACCATTGCTTTCCCAATTTATTTTTTCCCCTCGGCCGCTTTTCGGCTTGCACTCACTCTCTGCACCGTCTTTTTTTGAATCGTGCATAGCTACAGGAGGCAGGAAGCGACACCATCTCATGCTTAAACAAGTTTCCTATTCAGAAGGCTAAGTGATCAAAAGTACCATCCCATCAAGAGGAGATGGTGCCATGCCCCTAAGCCATACTGAAACCATTAGGAATAATTGCCATTGAGTTTAACCAAGGCATAGATCTCTAAAAAGGAATACATGCTCCATTATCTATAGAGTCAAGAAGTCAGCGCTCAAAGGAATCAAGTCTTTGCAGAGAGACCATCTCTAGCTCAAGCTAATCACACCATTCCCTCCCTTTGCCAGCATTGCTGGTGACCCAGATCATGGGCAGTGGGGACAACAACACATAAAACAAGCAATCGTTCTTTTCTTCAACCGCTTTATGATTCCTATAATTATTTGGCATGGGCTTCTCGCTTCCAATTGCTTTGTGCAATTTTTGTTTGGTTGGCTGCCTAGAGAATACCAAAGGAGAGGCAAGATATAAACATTCAAAGCAATGAGGCAAAAATCATGGGATTAAGACACGTCTGCCTACTCAATACAATATATTCCAAGGCATCCGTGTCAATAGATCCAACACAATTCACACAGAGGTGAATTCAGATGTAACAGGGCAAGATGGGAAATGTCCTGCCAACAGCAGTCTACAGGTGCCTACTGAGAAAATAGCTAGAGTGGAATCAACTGGAGGAAGATTCTGCAATCATCCTTTGCATCATGAGTGGGAGCATTTAGCCTGAATATCTATTTGAGGTTATTTCTTGTTACAATCTTTAAGAGCCATCTTTGGAAGAAGAGTAGCTTGATTCAAAAACATGAGGAGCACTTCAAAGTGCACACGAATGGAATGACTGTACAAGATACCTGAAATATTTTCCTGCAAGTATGTGAGCTTCAGCTATTTATGTACAGCGACAAATTGCCTTTGTACATTGATGATGAATTACTCTTTAACTCCCAGGTTTGTGAGGAATAATAAACTATGCCAAAGCCAGATTAAGGTGGTTGGGGGTCCAGATGCAGTTCTCAAAATATGTGTCCCTTCTCCCCCACCCAAAAAAGGCATACATGATATAAGGTTCTAGAAAATACGTCTTGTGATATCATAAAGACTAACAAATCTATTATGGCATAAGCTTTTGTGAACTAAAAATGTATTCTGAAATTGTACATCTCTCGGAAAACAGACAAGCTATAAACTGTTTGCCAACCTTGATGGAAAAAGAAAGAAAGAAAATACCCTAAGCCCGTGGAATTTCATATTTTAAACTCAATTATTTCATCATTGTTTTGCTCATTTCCCACCACCCGCATTAATACAGTTCCAGAGCTTCAACCAGTTTTAACCTGGCCTGAGTTTTAGATGCAGAAGTTCCAATGGTGTTCAATTGTGAGCTTCGACGTGCTTTGCTGACTGAGCTTGGGTTAATATGCACAGGGGACTGATTCCTAAGAGGAGTTGTCATAACCCTGTAGACGCTAGGAGTAAGGGTGCTAGGAGTAAGGGTCCGTGGAAAGCAGAACAATTTGCTTCCATTAAAAAACAAATGATCAGGCCAGAATCCTATGGGAAACCAGCAAAAAGGATTAAAGCACTTTGCCCTCCTGTGGTTTCAAGCAACAGGTATTCAAAAGAATTGCTGCCTCCAGCTGTGAACCTAGAGAGTAGTCATCATGGCTAGTAGGCGTGGTCAGTATTCCCCCCCCCCCAATTGCTCTGTTAAAAAAACAACACAAAATAAAGCCTTCTCCTATTTTCCAATGTTCTGCCCCAACAGCAAAATCACCGAGGTAACCAACAGGATTTTTTAACGCTATACTCACTCTCACTCTCTAATTTACAATTTGATTGTGTCAAAATTATTATTTGAATTTATACCCCCCCCTTTTATAAAATAACTTTAAACCAAGTTCTTGCTGGCATCCGTTTGTCTCAGGAGACGATGCAAGCTGCTTATATTTTAGTTCTACTCAGTTCTGTACTGATAATGATCCCTTCACCATGAACCTTCCCCCAAGCTTCCTCACAAGGAAGCCGAGGCTGCAATCCTGTGCTTTCTTACCTGGGACTAAGCCCCATTAAGCATAGAGATTTCCTTCTGAGTAGACCTATATACTACTGTACTGCGAGTTAACTATACAGCGAATTCTTAACGAGTACCTGGACTTCAGCTCATGCAGAGGTGGCATGTGCCCATTGCAACTGGTGAAGCAAAAGGCTAGGCAGACAGCTGAGTGACAGTGATATCCCTTGGACTGTTTGTAAGAAGGCAGGTAGGGGGCAGGCTGCAGGTAGGCTGAGCAAAGTGGGACAGTGCCCCATTCACCCAAATGGACCAGCATCCCCTGGGCATGTCTAAGCCTCTTTGCAATATTAGGAGGTCTCTGGATCTATGGAAATTCTAAAGGCTAGAAAACAATTCTTATAGTCAAAACAATGCACTTGTCAATCAGACTTCACTCATTGGCTAAAGACACTGAAAGGTGGAAGCAACTAGATCTGCTTATCTTACAGAAATTGCTTAGAAGGTTGTCTGCACAGTTTGCTCCAGCTTTACTTCTAGGAAGGAGAGTATCTTACTTTAAAATTAAATTAAATTAAAGGCTGCAGGCACGGATCATGCTGTCTATAAAAAGCTATGTGGAATTGCCTTCTGTTCTTCCCAATCAATGGTAGGATGAACAAGAGGGACTTCTACTCGAAACCATTCCTTAGTAGCAGTTTGTTGGCAGGGCAACCAGCTACAAAGCTTGGAAGAAGTGATGAAGTTAGCCAAGTGGTTCAGTGCCACCGTCAACCATGATGTAGCTGGAAGAATGACTGGAACTCATCCCTCCTTCTGAACTATGACTTTTCACAAGGGTCAAGCTTCTGAACAGCAGGAGGAATACCGAATGCAAACTTCCCCATCTGCACCTGTTCACTGTGACTCTTGAACTACACCAAAAATGCGGTGGTGGGCGAGAATGCATTTTGCATATTGCGTCTGTCACTGAAATTGTGTCTTGCATGTTTTGCATATCGGAAAGAGAAAATTAACTCTGTAAATGTATGCACTGCCTAAATGGCTTTAAGATGACATACCAGATCCAAAATAAAAAGTCATTTAGAGAGGGTAGCCGCCAAGCTATGTTGAGGACTCAACCTCCGCTACAAGAGCTCAGCAGGCCCATTAAGTAAAATTAAGTTGTTTCAGAAGAAAAATGACTCTGATCAACATATGTTGATGATAAATATAGGAACAGTGACAGCTGTAAGACTTCAAAGTACATCTTCCCTTCACAAGCATATTCATTTGCATTGCCCCATATCCCGGTCCCTTTCAATAAATTCAATCTGCAAGCCCACAAGTTCAAACAGCTGCTCTCCAACAAGAACTACAGACATTTCTGCCACCGGATCAAAATGGTCTGCATCATTTTACTAGGGGAATAAGTTACAATTCGCTGCAGAATTAAATTAAAATACTTCAATTGCATCTTGCTTCTGTTTGGTTGCCAATCAGGCTCTCATTTCATGTCAGGCCTGAGTGATGCAGGGGGGAGGATGAAGAAAGATTATTAATTTGCCACGTGGCAGGTACTTTAGGTAAGCAGATTAGGAGAAGTGTGGTGCAGCAGCAAGTGGGCCAAAATAGGGGCATATTGTATTTAGATACAATAAAGTCACATAGTAATTTGCAACTAAAAATACTCATATAGGAGAATAGTTAGGCCACTGGGAATGGTGAATTATTTAAATGTCGTTTCATTCAAATGATCAATTTTTTTTGGGGGGGGGAAGTTGTCCTCAATTCATAGGACAGAGTTCCCACCTTCAGTGGAGTTACATGATTCAACCATTTTGCACATGAAAAAAATAAAGTAAGAATCCAGCCAACTTCTGAGCCAGCCAAAAGGTGTTCTGGTGTCTGCCAGCTCTACAATTCTTTGACGAGCGTAGCCACCTTTCCATTACCAGAAATAAACACTGCTGGGAACTGGGAATTCCCTTTTTAATTCCAGTTACTAGAACAAAGCATTACTCGCAGTCTAAAATTAGCTCATTTAAAGAAACAAGGTTTGGTCATCCAATGCTTTCTTTTTTAGCAATGGCACTTCCATACTTTTGCTTTTCCAATGGTCACTAACTACCAAAAGCGTTACCTTCGTTGCTCTGTTAAAATTCCAACGGTTCCCATTAACTGGCTTCAACTTCTGTGTTTTTGACCACATTTTCTGTTTTTTAATCAGCTTGCACTCTTTCATTTGTACAGCATATCCCACTATTCCCAGTCTCCAGACAAAGGTGCGTACAGTGGGCACCACCCAGAAGTAAGAGATAGAGAGCTTGGATGGTACAAGATAAGTGGCGCTGGGAAACAAGAATAATGTGACAAAATAATGTGCTTATTGAAAGACCACCCTCAAAAGGCAGTTTGGCACTGGTCCTTTGCCTTTCCAGCATGTGCATGAGCAATACAAATAAAGCAAAACAAAGATGACATGAAAACTATGTTATCCCACTACCTTGGTTAGAATTTGATACGGTCATTGAAGAAGCCTCAGAGGGTTTTTGAGAGTAGGGTGAGAGCAGAGTTTGATCCTACTCTTGCTCAATATAATGATATAATCTTAGTGAGTCCAATGTATGTATTCATTTAAGGCACGACTGAGGCTTCTGATGTAAGGGAATCTTAGCATTAGTATGTTTAGGAGTTTTAGTGTTGACTTTCATTTTAAAGGACTAAAAATATGGGACGCCACGGCAATACTTTGACACATGGTATTTTTGACAAATTGTGCATCGAAGCTTATGCAACTACCATGCGTGGAAGTTGGGCCTGGCAACTTGTTCCAATAAATCTCTGCTAATTCTGTTTTAATTTCTGTTTGGAACATTATGCATCTGTTTCAAAGGTTAACTTGCAAATGGAAATTCGCTGCCAACAACAATTGCTGAACTACTCTCTGTACTACATGGAGGATGTAATATTGGTCAAACAGAACTGAGCTCTAGTAATTGCCTAGAAGCAGTTCCCCTCAATTTAATTGTGGTGCATGGAGGCATAAGAACCTGCTGTCAATGTAAGAAAATGTGGGACCATCCTGAGAATGCTTCAGCAAAGTTAAAACAGTACTTGAGCATGAATGAGATGGACTTAGCACACAAGGTCCCAAGAATAACAGTCCCAAAGGTTCACACAAAAAAGACATGCACGGTTGTCTTCAATGTCAATACCTTCAGTTTCAGAAGAAGGGTGTTTCTGGCTATCAGTTACTGAGAAGCACAATCGAGGAGAGTGCTGTTGCACTCATGCCCTGCTTACAGATTTCCCATATGGCCTAGCCATATGGCCAGCTGCTTTGAGAACAAGATGCTGGACAAGATAAGCCAAGGTCTCAGCAGGACTCTTCTTCTGTGCTTATCAACGAGGGTTAACATTAGACCTCATCAGGCCATTACTTGCTGCAGTTCCTCACATTGAGCTCTGTCCCCATAGGTGTGCAGCTACTCCTACCCACATCATTACTGTGCTGGGCATAACCTCTGAAGCAGGGTGCTTGCTCTACCTAGGGAGCCTAAATATGTGGTTTAGAATCCTGGCCATTTAGGCTTCTTAATCATGCAGGCTTCCTGCTTCGGAAGTCGTGTCTAACAGGGCAATGGTGGGGAGCAAAATGAGCCATGTGACAGGGGCAGGGATAAACATGGGCCTCCTGCTGCCATTTTCTTTACACTTGGCCTCTTCACATGTGTTAGAGGGCTATTCTAAAGCTATAAAGCAATGCGCATTTTCCTGACAGCAAGTCTCATTGAATTCAGTGGGGCTGACTTCTGAGTAGCTATGCACTGGATTGTCCAGTCTCTCTGCCCCAAAAGAGCCAGGCAGAATCAGTTTTTGTCTAGGATGCCCCTTCATTTCCAATTGCAACGACAATTTATGCCTGCTGCATTTATGGACACCTGCGTAAGTCAGCAAACCACAATTCAAATAAATAGCACTGCATTAAAAGTTCTGGACAACCCTTGGGCAAGTTTGCGGTTACTTTGAAACCCAGTTATATTTCCTGTTATGGTCCCCCATATCCGCTCAATGCTCTTCCTTGGGGGTTCTTTAGCATCTGAACAAGAGGGTAAAGATTTCACCTTGGACCTTGATCCCTACTGAGTTCAGAATGGAGTTTTTCCATTCTTCACAGCCAGAGGTATTGAGTGCTGCCTTTGAAAAATTCCTATTTGTCACAATTAGCACTTTCAGAATGCAGCAGTTTGTCATAATACCATGTCTCCCACAGTCAGAGTAATTTACAGAGGGTGTTTTCCAAAGGGAAACATGGGAATTTGTATTTCGGCGTCATCAAAAGTACATTGTTATTTCTGAGTAACGGTGCTGGGAAGGGGAGATTGCCCCAGTGTGCTGTCCTATTTTTAGGGCATGAATGAAGCACTCCGATTACTGGACTGCTTTTCTTTAAAATCCTACCTTGTGGGCAGGAACACAGTCTGCAGGAATCTCTCTTCTTTATAATAAGAGAAAGAACTACCATTGGACCTATTAAAGTCAGACTTTCTATTCCATTTTTCAAAAAATGAAATAAAAAATGTAGGCTTGTACAATTTCTCTGCTCTGGGAGAGAAACTTGAAAGCAGCTTACTCCCATTCACTACCTGCTAACAAGCATTTAAGGAGACCCGTCTTGCATTCCCATCATGAAGAGAGAGGTCGCTCTGAGCACCTGTCTCCCATCTAATTAAGAAGCTGGAATTGAACTTCAAGTCAAAACTACAGACGTGTCTGGTACCAATCTGGTCCTCGGATTCCTTTCACAGTCTGGGGTTGTTGTTTTTTAAAGGGAACTAGTGACTTGACACCTTTATACAAAGTGCCATTAGGATCAGTCTATGCATTCAGCCAGTGAAAGCGTGATTCACATGACAAGCCCATTGTGTGTTATGCTTGCTGTCTGGAGAAATCTCCACAATGAAGCCTGAAAGCCTGAGCAGTCACCCAAACTGGGGAGAAAAGCCATCTTCAGATCTCTAAAGGGTTGCACATGGAAGATGGAGCAAGTTTCTTTGGAGGGTAGGACTTGAACCAATGGATCCAAGCTACAAGAAAGCAGATTCCGACTAAACATCAGGAAGAACTTTCTGACAGTAAGAACGGTTCGGCAGTGGAACAGACTCCCTCAGGAGGTGATGGACTCTGCTTCATCGAAATGTTTTTTAAAGCACAGACTGAATGGCCATCTGTCATGGATGCTTTAGTTGAGATTCCTACATTGCAGGGTGTTGGACTAGATGACCCTCTGGGGTCCCTTCCAACTCTACAATTCTATAATTCCAAGTATGGAGTGGGTGGGATTGTGGGACGGGGAATAAATATCTTGTTTCTTGGACTCATTTGCCATGCGCTCACCTTAATTTGTGCATGGGGAAAAGCAAAGTAGATCCTGCAAGTTTGAGGTTCACCCACTACTGATGAAGACAGGACTGAGCTAGCTGGGACAATGGACTGACTCAATCTAAGGGAGCTTCCTACGTTTCTAAAACAATTGGCAGAAACACACGAGAGGCCTTTCTCAGTTGTGGCCACTGTTCTCTGGGAAATTACTTGATTCGGCAGACCCATATGGGATCAGGTATGTTTTTTCTGGCCCTACTGGGTTTTGTATTCACTTTATCAACCACTTGTTTGCTTCTATTCATTTATGGGCTTAAATACCCAGCGTATAAATATTCTTAGTAAATGCATTTAAGAATCTATAGGCTCCCAGTTGGCTCACACAGTCTCCTGGTAGAAAGGGTCGGTTGGAAGAACCTATATTAGGCTTATGTGCACTTTGTCATGTGTGTGCACACCTGCCTTGAATGGCACCTGTGCATAGCTGTCAACCTTCCCTTTTTTTGCAGGAAATTCCCTTATTCCAGCGCCGTTTCCTGCTGCTACGCCCGCTGCTATCCCGGATTGTTAGCTATCCCATAGACTGTCCCCCGGACAGGTGAGGCTGCTGATCCCTTATTTTCAAGGCTGCTGTTCCCTTATTTTCAAATCTGAAAGTTGACAGCTATGCACCTGTACATGAACCCAACCTGTGCTATCTCCCCCCTCCCCCATTGCCTCAGAAGGACCTGCATTCACAGATGTAATGTGTGTAGGTTCTAATCACAACCAGTGCTCTTCATTCAGGGTGCAAAGGAGTTCAGAATTTGACCCACAACCCCACTTTCTAGGGTCTCTACACTCTGGGGAACTATGAATTCAGGCATCAGTCTCTTGAGAATAACATTTTCCCCCCAACCACAACAAACATATACAAGAAAAGAAATAGCAAGAGTTACTGCGCCAAGTCTAAAATTAACAGCATGCCACATTATTTTTATAAAGATATATTTAAATGCAACATTCAGACATTGTGACTAATGCAACCTTTCAGAAATGGGATGAAATTTAATTCTTCATAACTTCCTCCTGTACTCTGAGAGGAAGTCACAGAAGAATTCCAAATAGGGACAATCACCTGTAGAGAACCTAAGAGGCTCCTGAAAAATATTTTGGAGAGCAGAGATGAGCTTCAAGTTGAGAGGTACATAGAAGGAATGCAGCATTCACTTAAGAATGGGGGAAAGTTGCGAAGTAGAACAAGATTAATATTGTAGAGAGATTAATAGGGCAATCCTATACATACCCACTTAAAGGTAAATCCCATTGTGCTCAATGGGCCATACTCACAGGAAAATGTGCATAGGATTGCAGCCCAATAAGGACATTTGCCAATTGTCCAATACAATTAAGGACTTTTTAAAATGGTTGCAAAAGGAAACACTTCAAATTAGGAAAATCCAAAATGTTTTTTGTTGGTTTGTTTCCAGCTCCTTATTTCAGTCCTCAGGCATGGCATTAGCTAATTCAGGTTTTCCTACACTACTTCTAGGAAGGCTACTTGCAAGCCTAACCATGTCATACTGAATTCACTGGAGCTTATACCCAGGTGAGAGGCTTTAGGATTGCATCTTAAATTATTATTAGTCTTGGTTTCACTCTCTAGAATTAAGGAGCGGGGAGAGAACATTTCATGCCCCTCTTCTCTTTCACAGAACATGTACTTCAACTGTCTCTATGCTATGTAATGTTCGGTTTACGTTTTACAAGGGCCAAATGTAGGTATCGAAGTAGCTGAACTGCTTGATGACCAAAGTAGGGGGAAGAGTCTTCGGACTTCCCAGGAAAAAGAGAAGGAACAGAAGTTCAAGATGTCGCACTCAAAACACTGAAATATCCAGTTCGGTTCATACTAACTCTGTACCTTCCGTGCCTAAATTAACTTTCACCTCTCTTATAACGAAAATAATAGAGGAGGGGGCTTCTGCAGCTTTAATAGCTGTGTAGAAGAGGGGATTTCATTATGGCAAGCTACACCTGCCAAAATCCTCTCTTTTACACACTTATGGAAGCCGTAAGGGCCTTGTCGCCTTGTCTTCTTTTTTCTCATATCCTAGTTAAAAAGGCTAAAAACAAAAAAAAGGTCACTGAGAAGGCTTTTGTATTTTCAGAACCACCCCCATCGCTTCTTAGTGAAGCCTCAATACAAGGCGAAATTCTAGGCCAGTTAAAGCTGTAACGGCTTAAGAGTAAGCCATATTTTAAGTAAATTACAGAAATGCATATGACTGAATTTAAATGTATAGAACCTAATACAAATCATCAAGAATAAATTGCATTAGGTTGCAATGGTCTTCCACCCTCAGAGACCATCGCTGACATCTCCCCCTTTATTACCTAAAGAGTAAATCCTATAGAAAAAAAGTGAGATTTACTTCCATGTAAACGTGTTTAGGATTAGGCTGGAATGTTTACTTACAAGTAAATCTCATGGGCATTGATGACACTTGCCTTCAATGAACTAGGTGCTGATTTGTAAGTCTAGCTGCGCTCAGATGATCACCCATGTACAGTCACAAATCTCAAGCAAGAGGGCAGAGTGGGATAGCCACTGGCACAGCCTGCCCCCACCATTTGATTATCTGAATAGACCCTACAGATAAAGGATTCTCCACGTCAACACAAAACCTGCATTTGCAGGGGGCCCAACTGCAAGCAAAAAGCGTCTATGTTTGTATGGCCCATTCATGTGAACATACCTTACCATGCGGACGATGGAGCAGGGCCTGCAACCCAGATCCCATTCTGCCCCTCCTATGCATGGTCATTCAACACGGCTAGCCATGTGAACAGAATTTAAGAACATAAAATAAATCCTGCCACATTTCCCCCCAAACATCCTCCATTACAATCTTGACTAAAACATCAGTCTGCTCACAGATAATTAATACCATGTGCTTGCTCAGAAAGAGAGAGAGATATATTCCCACGTTCACCCTTGAATATCCAGTATGAGGAAGTGTTCTGTGCAATCCAAAAGCATACAAACACCATGGTAAACCTTCCTTGGTCCTAAGAAAGTTCTTATCTCACTCATTCTCTGAATTCTGAAAGTCTATCATCCAATTAATACTACCAGAGGATTTTCTTTTTTAAAAAGAAAACAACAACAGAAGAGCTGATGGGAAACATACACAAAATGACTTTCACTTGTTTCAATAAATGGTAGAAAACCTTTCAAAGAAATCCGGGGCATTCTGAAGTCCAAAGGACATATACTGTATGCGCAGGGGGGAAGGAAAGAGAGATAAAACAGGAAATAAACACACCTATATGCGTTTGCGCCATTACATCAGCTAGCCTATGTGCAGCACCGCTGCCGCCACTTTGCGTTGAAGATGAAGATGTTGTAGATGTGGTAGAGCCATGGATGGCTTGGCTGATCCAGTGTTCCATATTTATACTCCCTTGGCTTGACGTTGGAGTTCCCTGTGAATCACCCTGTACAGAGCCTTCATCTTCTGAACCAGATGAGGTATCTAAGATTGCAAAAAGGTGACAAAAGCTTTAATGGGAAGACAATGAACATGGAGACTAAGTGGCACAGTCCGAGGCACAGTGGTTCCTCCCCCCCAAAAAAGTGAGCAATTTGAAAGCAGTAATATAGACAGTTGAATTGAACATAGTCAGAGTTTCATGCAACACGTTTCACTATGTGTTTTGTTAAAAGACGACGAATACTGCAGAATTGACAAAGAGGAAGATCTGTCAAAATAAGGCAATGTTTACCCTTTTAGTCATCTGAGGCACAAGTGTTTCTCTACCCAAGAAGTACACTTTACCTTCAAAAGTAGTCATATATTTTTTGGCCGGGGGGGGGGGGAGGGGAGAGGGCACAAGGCTGGCCAAAGTAGAATTGGAGAGGGGTAACAGCAGCAAGAAAAGCAATGTTTGGGAGGGAACTGCACCCTTAAAGCCTCCCCTTTCAACTAAAAAGTTATCATTTCAGCCCAGTTTAAATGCAAAAACTGTGCAAATTAGTCTGGTGCTCAGGCGCTGAAGGCTTGGCAGAGTGAAGATCCAGACCTGTGCCCACAGACCTGGCTGCAGTTAAATCCCAATGAATTCAGTGAGATTTATGTTCATTCAACTTCTTGGCTACAAGGACATTTTAGTAAAGGTAAAGGTAAAGGGACCCCTGACCATTAGGTCCAGTCGTGGCCGACTCTGGGGTTGTGGTGCTCATCTTGCTTTATTGGCAGAGGGAGCCGGCATACAGCTTCCGGGTCATGTGGCCAGCATGACTAAGCCGCTTCTGGCGAACCAGATCAGCGCATGGAAACGCCATTTACCTATCCGCCGGAGCGGTACCTATTTATCTACTTGCACTTTGATGTGGTTTCGAACTGCTAGGTTGACAGGAGCAGGGACTGAGCAACGGGAGCTCACCCTGTCGCAGGGATTTGAACCGTCAACCTTCTGATCGGCAAGTCCTAGGCTCTGTGGTTTAACCCACAGCGCCACCCGTGTCCCAAGGACATTTTTGACTTATGCCAAAAACACGATCCGTTGTTGTCCTGTGGGCCCTGTGCACCACAACAGAAGAGGCCCTCCTTTGAAATGATTTCCCATGGAAGTGGGATTCAAAGCCGTGCCCCATCTGTACATCTTAATAGGTGGGGCTGCTCAGATGTGCACAAAAAGCCAGGCTGATTTGGGCTCCAATTATCGATATATTGTCCAAAACCAGTCTGAAGTCCGTATCGTTTTTGACCTGGCACTCTACTGCATTTTAGGGCTGGGTAATATATCGTCCAAAACCAAGTCCTTATCATGATATCGGTTTCATACTTTTTGCCTGGCAATGCATTGCAAATCATGGTGTGCACTTGCCATGCAAAAATCACAACATGGGAAAAACCGTGACGCCAGCCAGTGCTTCTGCACAGCTGGTGATATATTGCGATGTTGAAAACCAGATATTGCCCAGCCTTAGCTCCAATCCTATACAAACATCAGTGGCGTAGCGTGGGTTGTCAGCACCCGGGGCAAGGCAAGTAATTTGCGCCCCCTAACCCGTGGATTTGCGCCCCTAACCCCCAGATGTTGCGCCCGGTGCGGTCGGCCCCCCCTGCACCCCCCACGCTACGCCACTGACAAGCATACTTGGAAGTTAGCCCCATTCATCACAAAACTACTTATTTACAAATAAACATGACCCTATCACCCTGTTTCTAAGTGGGGCCAGAACTACTGCCAATCTGAGGCTGTCCCACAACCCTACTTTTTAAATGCATCCAAATGTGATGCTATCATATTAAATTAATGCTAACTTGCGATTAGCAAACTGCTTTAAAAAAAAAAGCTTTAAAATTTCACGTTAATGGATGTTGTGTTAGTCTCTTACCTGGAGGTGTGTAGGCGTCCATCGATGTTTGCACCACCAATGAACGTCGCTTGGATGGCATAGGCACTGCCATTTTCCTTTCTTTATGTTTTGCAAGAGCTGCCTGGACTGCTTCTGTATGAACATCTGGAATGAAAACCTAAATATCAGTTTGGAATGCCGGCAGGAGAGGTCACAAACACAGGCAACTTTGACCGTGTAAATTCCTTAGTCAGAGACATACTTATGCACCCTTCAAAACATTGCTTCATGTGTATTTGTTTTTCAGCTTTTTAAAAAAATTATGTACACATTTTAAAACTGTTTTTACATTTGTAATTGTTTATATATGCTTTACTGCATTGTATGTTGCTTCAAGATGCCTCACATCTTCATAAAGGAAATAACAGTAATAATCAGGAGGAAGATGAGGAGAAACCCAATTTTGTAGGGGTTCTCAGAGAAATAAAGCAGGAAGGCATGTATTAGTGCTAATGCTAAAATGTGTTACAATAATACTAAACACACTCTCTGTGAAACAATAAACAAGAATGGTTTATTGTATGGAAGAAGCTGAGAGCTACAGTGCAAAGAACATGTTTTACACGTGTAATGGGTTTGAGTTACTCGTGCGTAAACTGTCCCCGTTAGGGAGCTTAATTGCCTGGGTTAAACCGTCCAGACTGCACAGCCCATCTCAGCGTGGCTGCCTCAGTCGCTAGCAGAATCTGTCTGTGGGCGTTTCTTAAACCTTTTCCAGCATAAAAGCTGTTTGACTCCCAGTCGTCTCCGCCTCTCACTGCGCGGGAGTATTCTGCGCAGGGAGGGAGTGGGTAGTGGAGGACCAGTGCTCTCCTCACTGATGTCCAGGGAAGAATCCCGGAGCTCTCCCTCCGCTTCCCCCATTTGCCCTCCTGGATCCCTGGTGTTACGCCGATTTCCTTCCCCCTCTACCAAGCTGCGTCTCCCCCTGGTGCTGGTACCTTCTCCTGCAGAATCGGGGAGCCTCTCCTTCTCCTTTCACTCTGATGTCAGTTCCCTGACAACACACTGATTATAACCTTTTCAGTTTGATGTCTCTCTCTGGTTGCTAGTTGGCTGCTAGCTTCATTTGGTGGTTCCTCATTAGTTTTTGCTATTATTTGGACTGGGTTTTTTAACTGTTTTATTGTTTTTAGTGTATTGTAAACTATTCTGAAGTCACTTTTTGTAATCTAAAGCAGTATACAAATCTAAGAAAGAAAGACAGTTTGATCAGCAAATGCATAGTCATTCGCAACATATTTGCCTACAAAGCATCACTATATAGAAGGGATGAGGAAACTCTGGGGCGACAAATGCTTTTGGACTCCATTTCCCATGAGCCTCAGCCAGCATGGTGAATGGTCAGGGATGATGGGAGTTGTAGTCCAGCAACATCTGGAGAGCTGCAGGTAAGCCACCTCTACTATATAGGATTGGATTACTGTCTCAACAAATATTCAAACTCTACTCTATTAGAGCTCAAAGAAGTGATGTTCCTTTATGAGGGCTGCTCCTCTTTCTTCTGGCAAATTCACAAGTTAGTTTTTCCCGCTATAAGCTTGTCTTCCATTCTGAATTTCTGCCTGTCATGCAGCTGTTAAAGCACAGCTGCATGGCCAGGGAGGAAAAAAAGGGGGTGTGAGCACTTCAACCACAATCTGGAAAGTTTAAGTTAGTCTGCCATCCAACTTGGAACTTATCTGGAAACAAAGCAAGACTAATCAGATGAAACATTGCATTTCAGACTTAATGCATTTTGTACTAGAAACAGCCCAAGGATATCAGAGAAGCCCCATCACTTGCGGATCTTAGAAATACATATTTGCCTTCTTGAATTGCTTCATAAAATTCATGGGATTGGGTAAAGATATAATTGTACTTAGAGGCCCACTGAAAAGTAGTGATGACTGACTTAAGACCCACTGATTTCAATGGATCTACTCAAAGTATGACTGTATCTGGGTCTAACCTATACATCTTTCGAGAAATAAAAGGGAGACTGGTTGGAAAGCATCTAAATGATCCAATTCTGAAGCCTGTGTTGGCTTTTATGCCATAAGTACAGAACACTTCTATAGTTGTATTAGGTAATAAAGGCTCAAAATTAGATCACAGCGAGTAGAATGCATTTGTGAAATAGCCTTTAAGATTATAGTCATGTTTCAGACAGACAAGCTCTCTTTGAAGACAAGTTTCTTTTGCTGAGAGACAGCAAGTGGGCAGGAATATGAAAAGAATAAGGGAAAACAGACATGGATTATGTTTTTTTGACACATAAACATGGATTAAGAAAAGTATTTGTATCTTGTTTGTTGTTTAAAGGATAAATTTTGAACCATCTTCACTGATGGAGGGTATGAAAGTATATTTCTAGTGTAATGCAACAATGATAAGGATACTAAGTTTACTGGGGAAATAGCCCCAATGAAAACAAAACAAAACAAAAGCGTTTCTGAATAAATATAGTGAGGGTGAGCTTATAAAAGCCAGGATGCTGAACACATTACTTGGAAATAAGATCAGCTGAAAGCAACTGTACTTAACTGTCAAGAAGCTTGTCTGAAATTCAGTGAACCAGCCCAAGTTAGGAAACGCCACAAAACAGAAGCCGCAATACTTAGAATTCAAGTAATATAAAATCTTGGCTTTAACCGTTTATGCTCTCAGAAAAAGAGCTCAAGACCATTAATGCCAAGTTTCCAGACTACTTAAAGTACACTTCCACATACAGTTTTCCTTATCGCGTATTGAATTAATTGAAAAGAAGCCATGCCGTCTTCTAATATACAAAAGTGCAGCTTGCTCAGTCTCAGGGTCCTAAAAAACAGGGAAAGGGGAGCTTTTTCGCACTCTGAGACTTGAAACATTGCTAACAATCTGGACTGGACAATGAGAGAGAGAGAGAGAGAGAGAGAGAGAGAGAGAGCGCAAACCCCGGGAGGGGGGGGGGATCCAGTACAGTGGTACCTTGGGTTACATACGCTTCAGGTTACAGACTCTGCAACCCAGGAATAGTACCTCGGGTTAAGAACTTTGCTTCAGGATGAGAACAGAAATCGTGTTCCAGTGGCGCAGCAGCAGTGGGAGGCTCCATTAGCTAAAGTGGTGCTTCAGGTTAAGAACAGTTTCAGGTTAAGAATGGACCTCCAGAACGAATTAAGTACTTAACCCGAGACACCACTGTATTAGTGTAATATAGGGTTAGCATTTATTTTCAGTTCCACATAGGTTAAATCAGGGTGTTAATACTCTACTCCACAGGTACTGTTCTGCGGAAGAATTCAGAATTATTATTATTATTATCAGCAAAGCATTCTGCACCACCAACATCTAACCCAAACACTTCTTTATTGGGAAGTCAAATAAAATTTTAATTAATTCCTAGTAAATATGCTTAGACCCATGGCCTACAATGGCCTATTGAACAGGCAGATAATAATGTATCTGCTCATTTTATCAAATGTATGTCCTTATTAACTTTTTAAAAGGATTTCAGGGCATTCCTTTGAAGACAAACCTCTGACGTATAAACTGTTGTTTTATATCTGCTGCTTCAGTTCAAATTGTATTTTCTCTGTTGCTCAGTTTGAACACAGAACAGCCGCTTTTCAGGGTCCCCCCCCAGGTTCCTTTATATTTTTTAAGAAATAGGGTTGCTATTGTTTTGTGAGGGTTTCTCTGCTTTTCCTGCCTGCTTCTCTCTCTTCTTAAGAAAAGCCAGAATAGAAAAATATGATCCGCTAAATAAAACATAACCACTCTGCTGTATGCTAGCAGATATTACCCTTCCGTTTCCTTCCCTTTGATCTTCTTTCCCTTCTTGGTTGGTTGGCTCATACACTGGATTCAGTTTGTGCTTCTTGCTATTCTTAGAGAATCAATATAAACAGTGCAAAATGAAGTGACAAGATTGGGAAGGCTAATTGCTTGACTTGCGCTGAGGATGTCTGCGCAAGATTCATTACTCAACCTGTCAAGCATTTATTCTAGGTGGCCTGATAATAAATAGTAAAAGTTAGGGAAAAAGTAGATGTGGCTACTACTACTACTACTACTACTACTACTACTACTACTACTAAGCCAATGCTTTGCACAGTTTTATCCTCACAACAACCTGGAGAGGTGGATCACATGAGTAATAGTGAGCACCTCAAGATCACCAACAGCTGTGCAGAGGTTTCAGTAAGATCTCCCTAGTTGACTTTCAGGGCTCTCCCTAGATCTCCCTAGTTGACGTTCAGGGCTCTCTCTGTCCTTGAGGTCAGATTCTATGCATTCATGTAGAATGCAGGGTGGGGGGGGGGTCAGATTTCAAGAGCCAAAAAGGGAGTGTGGGTATGTGGAAAAAACTCTTCCCTGCATCCACTAATTAGCCCCTTCACCCATGAATGGCAGCCTCACTTGCTACTGGAACCCAGGTATGGACTATACAGGAACAAGAAGATTCAGTTCCTCCAGCTCACATGTTTTTGCTCCTTAAACCAGACTCCCACTTCTTTCCATATGACTGCAACAGATATGGGTTGAAACGCTGGGTCTGTCTCTGTAAATGTCTAGTTATTTTTAATTCTGTCCAACACAAAAACATTTCCCACTTTATTTAATGCTTTTGCTCGTTGGGGCAGCTTCACACCATCATTTATGTTACCAAAATTTCACTACGTGGTTGGCTCTGGCCACAGGCACACTGCCAAATGCATAGAGAGATTATGAAGTGAGCTTGTGGTGATCAGAACTTCGGACAACAAAGGAGGGTAGTATTCTGCAGAGAATACAGGAAATGTGTCTCCTCATGTTCTACCAAAGCGGAAGTCCATTCAAGGATGAGGTCCATATCACCTGCAATATTTTGATGTTTTGCAAAAAGGGTGGTGCGTAAATTCTCTTCTAAATAAGTATTATTATTTTTCTCTCTCGTATCAAATCATATCATCTTGCAGTGCAGACACTGGATTGCAATGAAGATATCTGCAGTGGTTAATAAGGCAGTCACATTCCCACCTGCCTGTTTGCTTCCTAGTTCATCCATCTGCACCCCTTCCCCAAACCACCTGCAGTGGCAGCAAAGCTAGTTTCCAAACCTAACAACTCCTCTACTTCACAAAAGAAAATATAACTGCCTCAGAAGCATAAATAGCTTTATAACTTAATGATTCCTTGCAGGTTCTGCAACCTCCCAGATCCAGAGGAAACTGAACGTGCTCTCTTTAAGCATGGAAAGAGTCTTCCTGTCTCTTATTGCATACAATAAACAAGGCTTTCCCCTTTACAGAAAAGACTTCCATATCTTGGTAATTTCAGCACAGTTCTAGAGACACAGAAAAAAAACCCTAATGCACTGTAGCCTGTAGGTGATTTATTACTTCCACCTTGGCTCACAGCACTGCATGCCTTTCTCAGTACAATCAAGTGTTACCTAGTAAATATTTAAAGTTTCCATGTTAGTAGGCCAAGATTCTTTCAACCTCCTTATGAAGCCTGCCGTGTGACTGCAAGGGAGCGAGCCTATTCATCATATTGCTTGGGTCTCCTATTCTTTTACTGCTTTAGCTAAAAAGTGTAAATTCATCCTGATTAATCTGGTGCAAACCAAATGTGGGACTTCTAAAGACATCAAGTTCAGCCCTATGCATTTCACTGAATTATCTGTGATACATGTGTATCCTGTTTCTGCTTAAAGACCAGACTAGAGAAAGATATTCATCTCATTTTACCTTTTCGACACGGAAATCCTTCTCCTGCCAGTACTGTTGGCTTATTTCTAGGTCTGCCAGCCCCAATTTTTAGTTGATTAACCACCTGTCTTTTAACCAATTAAACGTAGACCACTTTGCACATCACCAAAACCCCTCTATATCGATTCTCTTTTTCCTGAGATATTGAGGATGCGTGTGTTAATTTACAATTTAGTCGCTGTCTGATTGAAAGGCTGCCTGCAATATTTCTTCCTCTTTCCCTTACTACAGAAACACACCAGAATTAAAATGGAGGGTGGGGTGGAGAGACAAGCAAGTGTTTCCTTAACCCGCATTGATCATGAGTGGTACTTAAAACTAGTCCCCATCAACTACATTACTAGTGTGCAATCTGATGCGCCATTAATGGAGAATAGGGGATAAAAGGCCCACACACAGGTGAAAGATGGTCTGGCTTACTCCTTCCCTCAACCCACCCCAGAGATAGCAGCTGTACAGTGATGGCTAAACAGTGATGTCCCTTCTTCCACATTGCTCACAGTTTCGGACCAGCAGGGAGGCAAGGACTTGGCCTGCAGATCCCACCTGCAGGTCCCACTTATGCTGGGGCCTAGGAAGCATAAATATATGGCTCGCTAGGGAGCCCGAAGCCTGCATTCCATTGCGGATGACTTTTGGGGGGGCCATCCGCTTCCTCTCTCATACACACTGACATATACATTTACAGACCTAGTCACACTTTGTCACATTCATTCATTCCCTGCCCCCCTCCCCACAGCAATTAGGACTGAAAAGTTCTCAATGCTAATTGCTCCAGGGGCAAGATGTTCATGGAAATTGCAGCACACAGGAAGGAGAGGGTTAACTCCTTCCCTCCCCACTACCAAGATGATTAGCCAAAAGTGGGAGGCCTCCCCCCCCCCCCCGTTTAATTACCCCAAAGGGCAGGGTGGTGTGGCATGGGCCAGATGGGGAGGCCCCACAGACCACAGCTATCCTATGCGCTTGGGAAGGTTTACACACACACACACACACACACACACACACACACACACACACACACCATGCCCTATGAGAAATGGGAAGAGTCTCATGTTGTCATGGCAATACCTATCATTACTGTACTCTCAGCAGAGCTGGAGTCTGCACCCTGCCCTCCTCACACAGGTAGCAGGGTTGCACCCTTAGCCGATTGCTCTTTTGATTAAGGCTTGCAGCCCTTTTCTCCCCCTGCTTTATTTCTGCTATGGATATTCAGCTTTCAAAGAAGGCAGATATTGTTTGGGTGTCCCCCAGTTTGACAGCTGATTTTTTTTTTCCATGGAGAAGCCTAACATTCAGTTCTGTTCCCAAATACATTATCTGGAGAGAGAAACAGCACACTGGCAGAGGATCATGCAACCACCTTCATATATCTGGCAGTGCTTTATAAATGTAGCTATTTTAATATCCTGTATTACTTATAGAGAATTCATTCTCCTGAGTGCTAAATCCTTATGTAACAAGGACAGTACAGTCCACAAAGAGATTTTTTTGGAGGGTGATCAGAGCTTGGGGGAACCCCAAGGTTTGCAGAAATGCAGAAGATGTTAAAAGAGAAGGGGGAAGAGTAAAAACAGCCTAATTGAAGACTGAGCATGCTCAGTGGCCTGTGTGTGTGTGTGTGTGTGTGTGTGTGTGTGTGTGTGTGTCTGTGTCTATCTCTATCATCTCTATCTCCATCTCTATCTCTATCTCACCAAAGACTGGCTAGGCATCCCATGCTAACCATCTGGATTCTGGCTACTGACTTCAATTAAACTTACAAGACAGAATGTCTAAACAACCTATAAATGGTGATAGCTTCATCTTTGCAGGTGACGATAATACCAATATTTATTATTCATTAATGATGAATTTAGGCAAATTCATCCTCCAAATATAAGTAAGAATCTAATACATATTTGATTGTTATGGGTTAAGTGAAACCTTACTTGGCCCGCTGCCATTGCTTGCTAGAGAAATCGCGGATGCGCTTAGTGAGAATTGCTGGGAATGCTCAGATTTTAGGTATTATGACTATATAATTAATTTTGGTGCCAAGTGTCTATTAGCAACAGGATAATGACACGTGCTAATTGGTAGTGACAGGTGATAAAGCAGTTAATGTGCTACGATCAAAGCGGCTGAATTATAGGATTTGTACCCTCTTGTGTCTTCAGGGTCATTAGCCTACTGTTATCAAGTAGTGAGGTGGCTGGCGGTGCCATGGAAATTGATATGCTGATGCCATTAACAATCAATCCCTGAGAAAAGGGGACCCACCCAGGGTACAGTCATTTATTTTGGATGTGGTTACTGGTTCTTCCTTTCTGGGGAGACATGCTGCTATGCCATGCATTCCTTTGACTGGGCTGCAAACATTTTTACCAGCCCGAATATATTGGGTCTGTGACTACGGCTTGAACGGCAGAGATCGATTTATCTCCTTGCCAAGAAAAGCTCCACCTACTGATTTTTTACAGAATAAGCTGCTGTAAAAGACACAGGAACAGAAGCAGGCTGTTACTTCTGGTTAGTTGGCAACACTATATTTTGCTTACTTTTGTGACAAAGAGTAGCAGTGCAATCCTATAGGTATCTGCAAGTCACACTGAGTTCAGTGGGGCTTACTCCGCCTATACCTTATAAGTGGGTATATGCTTGCAGGGCTGCAAGCATATACCCACTCACGTGGGCATAAGCCTCACTGAACCCAATGCGACCAACTTCTGAGAAGACTATAAAGGCTGCAAGTTCTGTGGTCAGTGGAGTTCTAGCTCCTTCTTTTGTCAATTGGCAAAAAAACTGAAGGAACCAGAGCTTGAATCTGTGGAAAGAACGTACACAAGTGCCATCGGAAGTCACAAACTAGAAATATCCTCTTTTGAGCTAAAAGAGCGCCAACAATCTCTTGACGTTTTCTCCCCAGCTTCAGAGTTCCAGGCTACAACGCGAAGAAGACTTGCTAGAGAGCAATGTCTATAGGAACCAGTGGGGTTTTTTTCCTGAGCAAATACGATTAAGATCGTGCAAGCCAACTCTGTCTTCCTATGTACGAAGCAGCAGCTTGTGTTGTGCTTTGATAATGAACTACCAGCTTTTGCTGCAAGGAGCCACTGAGCGTGGGAAACAGCCCTTGGAACTCTTGCTTGTGGGTGTCACAAGGCAGCAGCAGAGGCTCTGGGCCTGATATTTCAGCACAGGCCACTGATGTCATCCACTCAGAGATGCATTGTTATCTACATAGCAGCTCTGCACCTACACAGAACTGAAGTAGCAAGCCTGTTGCTCTGCCACCTAATGACACTGTCACAAGATCCTCTACCCGTGCCTAACAATGCTCACTGGCAGAAAGTGGGAGTCTGCCAGCGAGTAGGAGTATCAAGCCCTACTAGTCCCCAGCCTCCCATCTCTCTGCTGTTAAATATGTCCTGTTAAATCTGTACCCTTTCAGCCAAGATGGGATGTGCTGCCCAAACATCAGAAGCAATGTTTCATCAACTTTACTCCTCCCTAAGATAAGGAAGGGAATTCTAACTCTGTGCAAGACTTTGCTACGTTATGCAGGGGGTGGGTTAGATTAGATCTGGGCAGTGGGGAGCAGGGTAAGAGACAGATTAGGATCTACTGGTAGATTTCCGGGTGATCTGTGGTAGATTGGCGCTACCTACCCATTGCTTAACTATAGCAACAGAAAAACTCTTTCCTCCTTAAATGAGGCAGCTTAAATGAAGAAAGGCAAACCAAACCGCAGTTCAGATCTCATACTGGAGGGAAAAAATCATCAGCTTATAATGGGTTAAGAAGACCCTGGTCTTTAATTCTAACTGTATGTCTTTTGCACTTGGTTCCGATTGGTAGAACTTGGGTAAAAAGGTAAAGGGATCCCTGACCATTAGCGGGTGGCGCTGTGTGTTAAACCACAGAGCCTAGGACTTGCCAATCAGAAGGTCAGCGGTTCGAATCCCCACGGTGGGGTGAGCTCCCATTGCTCAGTCCCTGCTCCTGCCAACCTAGCAGTTTGAAAGCACATCAAATTGGCAAGCCCAAGAGGCTCAGTGGTTTAACCCACAGCGCCACCCGCGTCCCTTAGAACTTGGATAGGACTTTGGAAAAACAAAGTAGATCCAGCAAGTTGGAAGCCCACCCTGGATGGGAAGACCGCCACAGTCCCTTCCATGGTTCTATGGTTCTACATGCTCTGTGTGCAAAAGGTTCCAGGTTAAGGCTTGGCATCAGAAGATAAAAAATTACCAATTAGGTGGGAAAGAAGAATGTCTACATACTTGACAGAGACTGATAGTTCTATGCATGCAACAGCAACAATATTATGAAAAAGGCTTCTTTCTGCTTATGTGCTATGCAATGATGTAATCTGGGAATCTTTGGATTTTGGGGGCAAATAAAATGGGGAAAAATATGTATGCACTTATTCCCCCCCCCAGCAGTGGTTAAATATTAACATGGTTAATATGATGCAAATTTATTTAAGCAGAGAGGCTCTTTTTCAGCCTGACACTGCTGTAGTTTTTCCACATACCTGACCGATAGCGCTCATCACGTGACCCTGAGGACCTGCGTCGGTGGTATCGAGAGGAGGAGGAAGGGGTAACGGGAGTTCGGCGTTCTTGTGGCAGTGCCTGATCCACGCCTGCATTGGGGGGAGGAAGAGGGGGGAAATTAGACTTTGCTGAATTGTGTACACTTTCTTTTTATTAACAGCCTGCCCAGCGATAAGGATTGTGCAAATCAGACAAAGAACTATTATACTATTATTATTTTATAATACTATTGATACTTGATGTTTTCAGTACTAGGATTTAGGTGCATGGATGCAGACCCTGAAATTCATCTACTTCGATCCGCTGTAGTTGTTTATTTTTATTTATATATATAAAAAAGTATATACTACTACCCATTTTTTTAAAAAAAAAAAATCATAGTAGTTTACAACAGTTATACATTGAGGCAGAACGATCATATCCCAACTCTTAACTCTGGAGGTCATATTTTATCTGGTGTACAGTATTCACAGGCAGAGATCTGACGTATGACGCAGGGAGAATTACGCTAGAGGGACCCGCCAAAAAATATAAAGAGTGCATGTGCAACCTGTTGGTGCAAAGGTTCAAGTGCAATGTAGATTGTTCCAAGTGCCAGAGTAAATTGCAGTATTGAGCCAACACACCCAAGATGATACAATAACTCAGGAGACTGAAACTATTTGGGCATCATCCTTAAAGCAAGGCTTTTGTTTGAAACAGACGTTGGAACCGGCAAGATCAGAATGGGAAAACAGCCGTTGTGAACCCTCAAGAGAACTGAGGACCCTAACTTAGACTGGCACAACACATGCAGATTAACTGAAAACCACAATACAATATATAAAGTCTTATGTGCCAAACAGACCAATGAGCTTGCATGCTACCTGTGGTGGTGCAAGAGTCATTGGGAAGCCACTGCCAATACTGGGCTATATGAGGGTTAGCCACTGTAGTGACCTCCAGAAGTTATTGGACACCCACCAACCTCAGCCAGCATGGCAAATGCTCATGGATGATGGAAACTGTAGTCTAACAACATCTGGAGTGCAACCTGTTGGCTGTCCCTGAGATAGATGAACGAATCTGACTTGGTATAATGCATCTTCCTACCGCTGGGCTGCAGTAGCAGTAAATTTCCACAGGATTGGGTGGCAAATCAAGCAAATCCAGATGCCTCAAGAAAGTGAGCTATGGAACTCGCTCTGCAGTCACCAGTGCATGGAGACATCATCACCGAGCTTTTCAAAAACAAGAACTCCCCAGCTCTTTAGCTCAGCGACCCCCATCTGCTATCTCCAGATGTTACTGCCTCCCATTCGTTGATGGAAGACGATTCTACATACAGGACCTACAATGATGTCTTGCACAGCGGCATTTGAGGAGAGACAACGTTAAGGGCATGTGTTGTAGTAAGCAGGGAAAGGAAGGGTACGAAACACGTGGGATGCACACCACCCTGGCAAAGAGTTAAAAATAAATACTAGCTAATTGAAATAATCAGCTGAGCAGCTCTTTCCAAACAGCATCATGTGGCTGTGCTAGGAGCAGGCGACAGCTCTATTTTCGGTCGACAAATTAGATACTATGGCGATATGAACCACAGGGGACAAAAAAAGCAACTCCGGTTATTGAAATGTAGGTAGTCCATGCTGGCCGTGGTGAAAAAAGGGACACTTCTAATACCCTGGTTGCACACCCAAGTATACCGCCTGAGTGCTACACCCCAACCTATTGTGAATTGCTGAAAACTTACTACTTGCTGCGCATATATGCATATATGATTTATAAGTAAAGGGGGTGTTAGTCCTTCTGCTTAAAGGCATATGGCATACTATGCATTTTTAAATATTATACACTGGTAGGAAGGAACATACTCAGTGGTAGAATACCTGCCTTGCATGCAGAAGGACTTAGGTTCAGTCCCCGGCATCTCTAGGGATGAAACCTGGAGCCACTACCAGTCAATGTAGACATTACTGAACTATATGGACCCAACAGTCTGACAGTATAAAGCAGCTTTCTATGTTCCTAATTGAGGTGGTGGACTTGTAACCAGGGGCTCACAGTTCTGCCTCATTGACCCAGTATCTCTCCTCCTCTGAAAGTGTCCCTATTTTCAACTGTGAAATACTGGAGGTGCTGTCAGTTGCTGTTGTTGTTTAGTCGTTTAGTCGTGTCCGACGCTTCGTGACCCCATGGACCAGAGCACACCAGGTACTCCTGTCTTCTACTGCCTCCCACAGTTTGGTCAAACTCATGCTGGTAGCTTCGAGAACACTATCCAACCATCTCGTCCTCTGTTGCCCCCTTCTCCTTGTGCCCTCCATCTTTCCCAACATCTGGGTCTTTTCCAGGGAGTCTTCTCTTCTCATGAGGTGGCCAAAATATTGGAGTCTCAGCTTCATGATCTGTCCTTCCAGTGAGCACTCAGGGCTGATTTCCTTCAGAATGGATAGGTTTGATCTTCTTGCAGTCCATGGGACTCTCAAGAGTCTCCTCCAGCACCATAATTCAAAAGCATCAATTCTTCGGCGATCAGCCTTCTTTATGGTCCAGCTCTCACTTCTATACATCACTACTGGGAAAACCATAGCTTTAACAATAGCTTTAACTATATATGCTGTCAGTAGTACCAAACAAAATTGCCAGCAAACTTTTCTCCTTTGCATGCCAACATTCCTGCAAAACTGCATCTGCAAAAATTAGTGTGATAAACATTTTCATTTTCATTCTCGTTGGAATTGGTTCTTCTTCCTGTGTGCTTTTCTTTTAGTGGTCAGCAATTGGTTTTTGGTTTTTTCAAAAGAGTGTCCACACACAAACATTTCTCTAGCTTATAGCTCTAAAATGGGAAATGTCTAATTCAATTTGCTGCCATTATTAAAGGTCAAAATAGGACGCTGGATTCAAAAGCTCCTTTCTACATTCCCGCCTCCCCCCCCCTCCAAATAGGAGATATAAATATCGCTTCATGGCTTGTCCCTGATTTTTCCTTCAAACAATGGAATTGGAATGCAATCTGCTATTAGGCACTCGGCAGGGCAAGTCAGAGCCAACGCAAGGAAGGAAGAAAAAAAGAAGAAGTCTAAATTTCTCCGCCCAGGGTAATACAGAGCACAAAAACATGAAGCCTTCAGGATGCAGACAGAGACACAAAACCGCTGCAGAATATTAAATGCCAAGAAGTCAGTGGAGTGTTGCTGTCAACAACAAGGCGGTGTTGAGGGAGGCATCACTCACCTGCCTGGCACTGCGAACGCTGCAACCTGCTAAATTACATGGATGAGGTTTACAAAAGCAATATATTCTTACTTACAGGGCCAGGCGATACATGGAATGTAAGGGCAACCTATGGACACAGAGGGCTTCCACCTGATATGATCTGTACACAAGACCCTACATGTCAGGCTATGTTTACATGGAGGAAAGAGAAAGCCTAGCAGGCATTTGAGGACTTTCATTCCCCCCCACAGAGGACTACATTCTGCAAAGTCATGCAACAATATCTCACTGGATCCTCTCCTGCTCTGTTTTCCATAGCTCTCACCATGGTGGGAGCAAACCTAAGAAGGCGCAAAGAAGGATCTCTCTCAGTGAGGACAGGAGATGGTGCATCTTGAAGCTCTGTTAATCTGAGCAAACTGAGTTGTGCTTGCTTGATATTTAGATGCTGGGGGGTGTACTTTTAAAATAGGATCAAAATGACTAAAATGAACATACTGTACACATAAATAAATGCACATATTTAGCTTTGCACTTTGTATAGTGTCCAGAGTGAGACAATGCAAAAGGAATCCTATCCTGAACGCTCTCTAATTTTGTTCCCCTTTGTCCATATAAAAGCAACCTCAAAGACAACGCTGGCATTGATAATGCTTGCCTAACGCGACCTAGTGAATTCAAGGCACAGTGGCCTTTGGGTTCACATGCCTGAGTCTTAGCCACTGGTTCATCAAAAAGAGAGCTGTATAGCTTTACTATAAGCATCCCACCTTGTTAAAAAAAGGGAGGTGGGGGACACATCCTTGACTCATCGCTGAATTATAAGGAAGTTATAATTCTTCAGGTCTTAAGACAAAGGCTTTATTGTCCTCGACACCTTCCAACAAGAACGCAATGAAACAGTCAGCACCTACAGCTGTTTGCGGTGGTATGTTCTATGTTGAAAATACCATCAAATGCTGGACAACAGGGGAAGGAAGTTGGGGATCTAAACAGCCCCCCCAAAAGTTGCCAGCAAATGTAAAATTCAGACAGCAAACTGTTTGAGCAGCTGTTTTGGCATGAGATGGGACAGGGAGAGGGCACATGACAGTGTGTCGTGTTAAGGAAGGATTCATTTTATTGCCACGTTGGGGGGCGATGTGTGTCATGGGTGCTGCCGATCCCAAAGGATCTGAGAATGGAGGAATAGCAAACCCATCATATAGACATTCATGTCTTCCTGCATCTTAATTCCTCTCCCCTCCCTGCCAAGCCAGTTCTTGGGTCAGATGTTGTGTTGAGCAGCTGTCTTTGAGAAAGGGCTTTGTGATGTCATGCACAAATAAAACTCTTCATTTTCACCACTCAGCAACAGAAGCAGAAATGCGGGTGTTCTTGTGGTCCAGCAAATAGCAACTGCAGATCATGCTCTTTTGTATATTGGGTCCGCATGTGATCTGCACCAGAGACATGTGCTTCTTGTAAGGAAACAGGCGGTGTGTGTTACAGTTCTGGGACATCAAGGGTGCCCTTTTATTATTTGACCTCTTCAACTAGCCACATCAAATATATATCCCAAAGCCCTTAAAAAAATAATCAGATGAAATAATACCTTTCTTAATAGGCTTGTTAAAAACACACACACATAGATATATAAAAAGATATGCATATATTTTTTGTGCTCACCAAAGCGAAAGTAAAAGAGAGGCCGGTTTGCCGCTGTGTTGTGTGGGGCTGTGCGCTCTCTAGCTGCTGCTTCCCGGATGTCACAGACCCCAATGTTGCTAGTGCGCAGCGTCCTTCTCGTGGCCCCTTCATTGTGCTGTAGTCTACACCGAACCGCAGCAGCTCCATTCGCCGCTGTAACAAGTTGAAAAAAACTAATTAAGTCACGTTTTAGTTTTTTTACATTTGTTACAGCAACGGATGGAGCTTCTGCCCCCATGCAGTGAAATGTGTGCAACACGCAAGCCCACGCGCGGGCACACACACACACACACACGTGTACACACCCCAGGCACATACAAACACTACAGTACGGAGCCACAGAATCAATTTCCCACTCTGCCAACATTGGTGTTTGTAATGTCAGCAAAGCAGCAGCAAGAGGACTGGATGCTGGGACAGTGGGGAACTGCCTTGTGGTTTTACTGTCAGTCTGGTGGGCACGTTTGCACCAAAGGGGGAAAACATCTTACCCCAACCTTCCCGTCCCCCCCCCCAAAAAATCTATGTGGTAAATTCAGCCACATCATTTTAAAGATAAACAAAAAAGTCTCTCTCTGAAATGCGAGGTCAAATACCCAATGTTATCAATGCTTTCATTTCCCAAGGGATTATGGCAAACAAATGAATGATTAAAACAGGCCGCAGACCGTGGCTCCAACCATTCTGCAACTCCACTTGCATTTAATGACAATTTGTCGTGGGGCGGGGGCGACAATTGCCCATTCTTATGAATCGAGGGTAAAGAGAGTCTCCCATCGTATGAAAACACCAATTTTGTCTGGAAAGGACTGGAGACACATATATAGGAACGAACAATACTACAAACACATTAAAGAACTTCTGACTTAAGAAAAAACAGGCTGTAACTTTAACGTATGTTCATCTTGTTGGCACAATAAAAACAACATACTGCAACATGGGTACCCTCTGTCCTTTTCACATTTCCACAAAAGAGTGAACATTTGCTTCAACAGCATCCTTATAACCTTGTTTTATAAAGAACAAGTTCATAGCCTTTCTGGCTACGTATATATGTATTAAAGTGTGTTAATAGTGTTGCTGAGCTCTCAAAAGACAGAGCAGTGATGGAACAAGTTTTCCAGGGGCTGGGAGCAGAGATTTAATACCCTTCATTACAGTTCCTTATCTGTTCCCATGACTGGCAAAAGCAAATTAAATTAGGCAGAGTGTTTAAAATGGCAGGATGAACTATGGAAAGAAGACAAAATTATGTTTGCATAAATTGAATAATATAAATAAGTGGTATAACTGAGTTTTCCTAGTGTACAATTTCTATTATCTTGGCACAGATTTCTTTTCTCTCAACACTGGACAACATATACAGTTCTGATTATACATCTGTGTGCACTTATGTACAAAACTTTTCAGTATTATTTCCAAGCTTGTACCTGCAGGATCAAGAGAACAAGGAGGAAAGGCTTGATTATTTCCACTTAAACTTAATTGCTAACTTTAATTTCTACATTATACTGAAGAAGAAGCCCTAACGCAACAAGATAATGAGAAACAGGCACTGGACTTTGTATACTCCATGTAGTGCAGAGATAGTAAACCTGTGGCCTCCAGATGTTGGAGTACAACTTCTATCAGCCCTTGCCAACCAAATCAAAAGTCGAGTTGAGGAGAGTTGGAGTCCAACAACATCTGAAGAATCAGAGGCTCCCTATTCCTGGTGTGCTAGCTTTTATTTTCTTTTTTTAAGGAGGTGTGGTGTCCACATGATTAACTTCTCCTCTCTAAACCAAAATATATTCTACATTAAAAACTAGATATCAAGGAGAAGAGTTCTAGCTCAAACTAGCCCTGTTTTCTATGTGGAGAGTTTTGATTTGATTTGGATTGGAGCTACATTTCATTATATCAACCCCCATCCGCAGTACTAAGTTTCACCACCTCAGGTGAGAAGCAGGCATGAGTCAGCCAACACGTTCAACTTGAACTTGGGCTCCCTGCCTGGAAGACCTGCTATTGCGTAACTACAACTTAAGGATAGTAACCACTCTCTCTTAGCACTCTGTGGATTCAAAGCCTGACCTGAACAGAATGCCCTGTGGTGCCACAACCACAGCAAGTGGAAAAAAGCTGGGGGGTTGCCAAGTCTCCCCTCATGTCTCGACATATCATGAACCAAGGAGAAATTGCCAAAGGGAAAAGAAGCTTTTAATGATGGGGTGTTTAAAAATATTGGGAATTCCACCACAATGACTCCATTGCAACAAGACTGTAGCAAGGCTACATGTTCTGCCACTCTGTAACATGGGAACTGGATATTGTGTTTACATAGCTATATATCTATATCTATATATTACATGACTCCCTTTTTTAAAAAAGATCCATAGAACTTATAACACACTTTCATATATACATCCAATTATAATTCTCCCTGTCAGTTTGCATATTTTCCAGGTAATTTGCAGTAGTACACATGAGTGGAAGAGTGTATTCCACCCCCTTTTAAAGAGCATTTGGAATAACTCAGTTCAAGTTTATTAGGCCTGGGGAATGAAAATGTTAATGTGGTATGCTCTTTACGTGGCACCCTAGCCCCAAGCAAAGAAATCCCATTTATTTAAGAAGAAAAAATGGCAACTGGTGGGGGCTAAAATCCCAAGAGATATGACCAACATTCCATCTAGCCCACCATACTGTCTCTGATATTGGCTATCTTGATATCCCAGAGATGCAAGCCAAGATGGATATAACCATCCCCGTTCTTTTGCTTGTCAGCATTTGATAATATGAGGCATCTTGCCTCTGAAATGAAACTTGATGCCATCTAATTAGGTTTTAAATAAGGGCAAGAACTTCTTATCCTTATCTCACAAAACGGTAGAGCCTGCCTCGTCAATTGTACAAGGTCATATACCGTTGCATCAGAGAACAGGCAGGAGAGAAAACAGAAGACCACCCACCCCACCCCCAAAGTTGGATGATCTTGGTGCCGGAGTCATCCCAACTCCTTTTCATTTGTTGTATGCACGTCTATTAAAGTTTGCTTCACCCCAAAAGGATTATAGTTGCGGCCCACAGCCTTGCAACGCTGGAGTGCCTAGGTATAAGCCACTTTAATCCTAATTGACTAGGATTTTGCTGCATGCATGATTCATTTCTGAATCCATTCCTGCTGGTGATCACTACTTCTGGGTTTCCACAAGTGAAATCTTAAATGGGGAGGGGAACCTTCTGCATATTTTATATGTTTATGTTCAATGTTTGCCCTCTGGTTCAAGTGTTTATTCCTAAATAGTTTGCTTCTTTCATTGTTTTTAAGTTTACCAAAAGGAATTTAAAATCTCATCCAGTATGTGCACCAACCACTTAATTATATGAGGAGGCGCACATTTCTACATGAGAATTGGCTGGTGGGGAAATCTACATCCATTGCATGACAGCGACAGGTTCCTTTGTGCCTCAGATAATCTCCCCCAAAGACACACATTAATATTCTGGCTTAATGATCAATACACACGACAGCGCCATGCATTGCTTGTACATTTCTACATACCCGGAGGTTGTGGCAAGTAGGCCCCAATTAATTTTGATCTCTTCTTTTCATAGCCCTTCTGTGTGATGTCACCTGCCAAGGAAAGAAAAGAGAAATCAATAAGAGCTTGAATGAAGACACAGCCTGCCTGCTTAAGTTGAGGTACCATACACTTTGCCACTGTTTGTCTTGATGATTGTAATGAACAAACAATTGAAAGCATATTACGTTCATTCTGCCTAGAAAAATCTAATTTACACTGGAGACATTTTTGGCAACTAAACACCCAGAGTAGTTTATACCGACGGGTGGAGATTCCAAGAACCGAGAGGGTTGCATTGTCATTCAGATACTCTGCCACACAAAACTATATCAGCCTTCATTAAGTTAATCAACAGTGGATTATATAGAATGCTTGGGACGTAATGGCTGGCAGAAGACATTACCAATTAGCATTTCCTCAACTATTAATGGGATTCTTTAATCAGGCATGAAGGGCACACAAAAGATTTGGAACTGTTGGTGAACTATTTAAATGACAATATAAACATTTGGCTAAGCTTCCAAGCACTATTTCAAGACAAAATGCAAAGCAGAAGCACATCGTACTTCCCACGATCAAGCTATAAAAAGACAACATTTCTATCCCTTCAGCATTGCGGCTAGGATTAGCTTTCTGACAGGTAAAACGAAATGCACAAACCCTATGTGCTCAGCTGCATGAAGCTCACCCCCCCCCAAAAAAAAGAAGAAAAAGATTAGAACCTTAGGGTATTGCTCTGATAAATGGATTAAAATGTTTAAGCATAGGTCGCGACATGGATTTTAATTTCATTTTGGCAGTCTTTTCATTAAAGACAATTGCCCCAGTATAGCCCAATTCATATTCTGTTTTATTCTCAGGTCTGAATCTAGATGTGTGCTTCAGACCAGGGTCTCTTAATTCAGCTGCTAGAAGCTGGAGCCCAGAGGCCAGGGATGCAGTACAGTGGTGCCTCGCAAGACGAAAAGAATCCGTTCTGTGATTCTCTTCGTCTAGCGGTTTTTTCGTCTTGCGAAGCAAGCCCATTGAAGGGTTAGCGGATTAGCGCTATTAGCGGCTTTTAGTGGCTTATCTGCTGATCGGATCAGCTGATAAGCGGCTTAGCAGCTTAGAAAAAGGGGGGGAGGGGAAAAAAACCAGCAGGAACTCGCAAGACATTGTCGTCTTGTGAAGCAAGCCCATAGGAAATTCGTTTTGCGAAGCACCTCCAAAACGGAAAACTCTTTCGTCTAGCGAGTTTTCCGTCTTGCGAGGCATTCGTCTTGCGGGGCACCACTGTAAATAGAAGGACAGGCTCCTAGCATTTTCACCAGGACCGGCCAATCTAGAGGCGCTGCATCGGCTTCTGTTATCAGCAGCCAACGTTGCACATTCCTGTTTCCTACCTCAGAGATTCCAGCCTCAGGACATAAGGTAGGTACTTCAAGCAACTAAGTCCCTTTGCTCAAGCGAGCAAATGAGACTTTTCATCCCACTGAAGTTTAAGCTGAAAATATTATTGGCATTCTCAGCAGTTGGCTGAGCTGACATGATGGAAGACAACACCGCAAATGCTCAGAGGACCAAGAACTCGGCAAGGAAAGCTTCACCATCCAGGTTATTTATTTATTTTAAAGAAAGGGATAGCTATCTGTCTGCCTGGACTTAAAACCTCATATAGGGTTTACTGAAAGGAAATCTATGTGGGATGGGCTGCATTGATGGGGATAAGGCCTTAGAGCATAAGAAGCCTAAGTGGCCAAGAGCCCAGAGCCACATAGCGGAAGGAAGTTGGGGGATATACATAAGAGCCTTGGGGGAGAGAAGCGTAGTTGAGAAAAGAGGCCAGGGGAGAAGGCCTGGTGGGAGCCAAGGGGTCATAGGGCTGCCAGGTGTAGGTCCTGGGTGGACTCTGGTGCCTTTAGGAATTGCATAAAAGGGGGGATTCTACCACTATTGTTGCTTCCACATCCTTGCAACATTTGGACTGGTAACAGTAAGGCGGTAGCAATGGCAAAGATACAGTGGTGCCCCGCAAGACGAAATTAATTCGTTCCGCAAGTTTTGTCGTCTAACGAATTTTTCGTCTTGCGAATCACGAAATCCCATAGGAATGCATTGAAAATCAATTAATGCGTTCCTATGGTCAAAAAAAGTCCAAACAAAGCCAAATTTGGTACAACAACAGTTTATTAACTGCTCTTTAAAGTCACACATACTGTAAAGAGCAGTTCAAAAATTGAAGGGAAAATAAATTAATTTTATAAACAAAACATGTCTTTGTTTTTAGACAAAGGAAACAAAGCCGCGAGACGTTTTCGTCTTGCGAAGCAAGCCCATAGGGAAATTTCGTCTTGCGAGGCAAATCGAAAACGGAAAAACCTTTCGTCTAGCGAGTTTTTTGTCTTGCGAGGCATTCGTCTTGCGAGGTACCACTGTACTGAATTTCACAGTTTTCACATCACATTGGGAAATAACATTTAGAGTCTTTGAGGGACAAGAGCACATCACATCTGCTAAGATTTTTATTTTAAAATGTAGAGGGATGTCTGGATCGCAGGAAACCCGAATGACTTCTATTTTACTATGATATTGATTATAAATCGTTTTCTTGCCTGCTGAAGAGATTGAGTCTCTTCCCACAGGAGCAGCTTGGTGCAAGAAATACAGGAAGAAAGTGGATGATGCGCTGTGTCTTTAACACTTGTATGGCTGGTACAAATTAAATAGGGTAAGCCTTTTCTAGAAATACCATTATGATGACATTATGTGTATCAGCTATCTTATTACTTGTGCGTGCCCCCCAGATTTACTTTTGGACCCTATACAGTACTTTAGCACAGCAGCTTGTAACATTCTGAAAGCCAAAGAGAATTTGCTAAGGGCGAACTAAAAAAGTTCATCGGATGAACTTGAACTGGTTTGTTTTGCAAAAGGATGAACTGGAACTAATTTCCTTTTTTCGATCTTGAATGAATTCCTTTTTAAAAATGAATTTTCCAAGCACTAATGAGACTACATGCAACAAAGCACATAAAGAGGACTGGAATTAACCTCCCCCAGAAGAATTAGAAAGCTGCTTTGTTTCCCCATCTAGTTTAAATACTTCACTCAGTGACCCAGCCCCCTTTCTGTGGTCATATTCATCCCAGTGCTGTTGTTTTTTTAATTTAGGTTTCAAAAGGAAAATACAGGCAGCAGGTGCTTAGGCGCTCATTAATACACAGTGCATGCAATGTGGCATTACAAAGTACATTTTCTGAACTCCCCCCTCGCCCCCCCATAGTGCACAGACAACTCTATCCAGTGTATTTTTGCAAGGTCTTGCTCAGAGATGTGTTTATTAAAAATATGTGCGCACACAAACAGGAAAGTGATATCCTGCTTTCATTTGAAGATGCTATTAAGGAAAACATTAACTGGACAGAGCATGTTTCATCACACTTTTCTTTTCCTTTGCAGAATTATACTTCTGGCATATCCCGAAATACAACCCGAAGAAGGGATGACAAGGAAATAAAACTAGTTATTGAAAGGAAGATCCTACATTTTGGTTTATCACTAACTGCAGAAGAATCGGGGAGGATATAATCTATTCCCTGGCGGCCAGATATGGAGAAGAAATGACCAATGGACAGCCTATTCCCGTGGATAGTTAGGACTGCTTGCATGTAGAGAATAGTGCCACATGAATAAGCCCCTAGATCAGTAATTTCCAGGCTGATTGTTCCTCTGGGAAGCCTGCAAGGTGGACCCGGGAGCAACAGCACTCACCCCACTCTTAATTCCCAGCAAATGGTATACAGAGGCATATAGCCTCCAACCTTGGAGGTAAAACATCACAGTGAATAGCCTTCACATTTAATGTAACACAACCTTATTTCAGATAATACAAGGTGTTTAATAGAATTAGTAGGAGGAACTATATATCAGCGAGAGAACACACTCTTCACATGCAGCAGAACCCCCTGCCATTTCTCCAGTTAAAAAAAGGGATCGGGTAGCAGGTGATGGGAAACACCTCTGAGTGAAACCCCGAACATCTATTGCCGGTCAGAGTGGGCAACGGTAGTCTATCTAGATGGACAAAATAGTCTAACCTGTACAAAGGCAGTCTCTAACAGCAGGCAAATTCTACCTGTACAGCCAAAACATTTACTGCCAGAGAGTGAAAAATCAAATGCTTCCCCAAAAAATTCAAAAATAAAGTGAGTGCACCAGCTATCAGAAACCTGGGAAACAACACCCTAGAGTTGTCTCCAGTTTGAACCCAAACAATTCAGTTGCAATAAACCACACATAAAGAACCAGACTGGAGACAGAATTTTCCATTAGACCTGCAGGCAAGAATATGAATACTACACTAGGTTGCGGTGAAGATTCGGATACTTGGGCAAAATAACAATACCAGCACAACCTTCTCGAAAACTGCATCCCAAGCTGTGGATATTATTGGTGATTGCCTTCCTCCTTCCCTCCCGAAGCCATTCTATCCTACAGATTCAAGTTCTTTACAGCTTCTTTGCTGCTGATGACTCAAATTCCCTGTCAGCATCTTGGCAAGAGAGATTCGAATGAAACAATGCTCCTCATAAACTGAGCGCTATGACTCACTGATTTCTCCCACTGATGATGCAGACAGTCTCTCTGTCTGCCCTTCCAAAAATACACAAGGAGACAAGGGGTTGCAGTTGGGAGGAAGCAAATCTGTGAAAGTGTTAAGGGGAGGAAAGGCATCAAAAGGAAACTTGATGCATTTTGTAGCCTAATGGAGACTCAAGCCAGGAGCAGAATAACTGAGAAGCAACATCCCACATGTCTAAAGGAGCTTTGGGCTAAGAGAACAGCCTCCCCTCCCGTCCCCCCTTGGCAGACCAAGTGGGCACTTACAAAACCTAAATTCGCTCTCTGAATCCCAGCTTTTGGATTGGAAATGTGTGATCGAGTACCACAGCTCTCTTATCCAACACAGCATTATCTAATATTGTTTCAGTTCAGTAACACTAATCCCATCTGTATTTACAAGAAAAATACTGGATTGAACAGTTCAGAGGAAATAATAGGATTTATACAGTACCGCTGTAGACATTAATGCATGCAACAACTTCTCTGAAATAGAGAATTTATTGTAGCTTCAAACTTTCTAAGGTTCTTCTTACCCACATTAGCCCAGTTTTATTTCCCCAATGGTACTAACTTTTCTTCTTCTTTGCTACAAGCTAGTCAGATAATGGCTGCATTTTAGTAATAAGTGACTGTAATGACTGCATTTTTCAAATTCTGAAATGTATAATATGCTCAGATTTCGCCTAAGAGTATTAAAAAGGTTAAACATCTTTTACTGCTCTTTTGTTGCAACTACCTTCTAAAGAGGTCCTAAAAAGGATAGACAACATTTACTGTTCACATTCCTTGGTAATGAAATCCAAAGAGCATTCCAGAAAATATTAAAATGCCTTTATATGTTAAGCCTGGTTACTGTATCCTCAAGTCAGTAATCCACAACCTATTCTTCTGCACAAAATAAACTTACAGTGCATACACAACATCTTACAATTTCTTTTGAGAAATGAAACTAAAATAATACGTACAGCGGCCGATTTAGTTTATGCATATTTTTCTACTTCCTCTACCCTGAACCTCCCCACCCCTCTGGCCTCCCAAATTATTAACGTTTCTACTTACCTTTAAAGTTCAATCGCTGCAGCACATTTTGAGCGCCTTGCCATGTTGTTAGTTTTTTTAAGAAACTTTACTGAACTAAAGTCCAAAGATTATAAAGTGACACCTGAGCCATCCATCCCATTCTTGAGTCAAATTTTCTAATATTTTGACAGGCAGGTGGCGAGACTAAATTGCCGCCACCATGGCTGGAAGCCAGAGGCACAGATGCACTGCTCAAAATGTAAATATTCTATACGGGGAGCACTGTGTGGTCCCTTGGTCTTCTGAGAGCTTCCTAAGAAAGGAGCAGTTGCACCACACTGCTTTTATGGCCTGGATTACTGAAACGTAAACAGAGACTGGTTCAACAGGGAAGCTTTCCATTCTCAACGTTTATTTCGTTATTTGAAGCTCTAACGGACACTTTATGTAATGAAAGCAAATCATTTCCATTTTTGGAATTTTATGGCTATTAGGATCTCTGTTGAAATGTTGTTTTCTTTCCTTTATTGCTTTATAAGGCGGGTGGGTTATCTCTGAAGAGTATTTATATATATATTGCAGCTGTTTAAAGGTCCAAATCTGCTTTGATTGGCAGCATCAGCAACAGTAGTTGTTGTTTTTTTTAATGTAGTGTGCCTACATATGGGCTGTATTCAGCTAGCCTTTACTCAGAGTACACCCACTGAAATCAATGGTCATGACTAGTTTAGGTATGTTGATTTCAATAGTTCTGCTCTGAGAAAAGCCTAGCTGAATACAACCAATTGTCTTGGAATATATATTCAAGGTAGGATTATGTGCAGCTTTAGATACAAGTTGATTTATCCTGTTATTGTGCCTTCTAGGTGCTTACCAATCCCTTTTTATTTTATTTTTGCAATCTTAGAAGATAGGAAAGGAGTTTTGCTGAGCTGCCGAGGAGCCACTATGGAAACACAGCAAGCCACCAAGTCAGAGTATGGTACTTGATACTACCTACTCTGATTTGCATCAACTCTAGTATCCTAAGCAGAGATCTTTCACGTTGCTTCCTCCCTCCTCCTTCAAAACAAATGAAAGCACAGCAACCAAGTGTTGTCTACTCTGACTGGTAGGACTCCTGAAGGTTCAAGTGAAGATCTTTGTTGGCCCTGCTACCTGAGATCCTTGTTGTTGTTGTCGTCTGGAATTGAACTTGGGGGGCCCTGATGGAAAGTACATACAATGGTACCTCAGGTTAAGTACTTAATTCGTTCCGGAGGTCCGTTCTTAACCTGAAACTGTTCTTAACCTGAGGTGCCACTTTAGATAATGGGGCCTCCTGCTGCTGCTGCCGCTGGAGCGCGATTTCTGTTCTCATCCTGAAGCAATGTTCTTAACCCGAGGTACTATTTCTGGGTTAGGGGAGTCTGTAACCTGAAGCATCTGTAACCTGAAGCGTATGTAACCTGAGGTACCACTGTACTGTATACCTTTCAGTTATAGCTGGTTGAATCACTCTGGCTTACAAATTGTGGAAGTCTCTTTCCCTGAAGAATTGCCGGAGCCCGGTTCTTAATATTCTTGGAAATATTATGGGTTTTATATTTGGGTCTTTTTGCTTGTTCCGATTTAATCACTTATTTTCCACACGCACCAGTGCAGAACCCAATTTAACCCAGATACATCAGCAAAGGAAAGAACAAGGGCCAGAAGCTTTAATTAATTAACTGGTATGAATGATTGATTAAAGTCTTAATCTCAGATTAACACTTGCTCCCTGATTAAAAGGCAGGGCTAGCAGTGAGTGAGTACTCCAGAATTTAAGATCCTTGTAGCACAACCCTATGCATGCTTCCACAAAAATAAGGCCTACTGTGTTCAGTGGGACTGCTGCTGTAGAGACTGCTCCAAAATATATGAAAAAATAAGGTTCAGGATCTATTTTACTTCTAATTTATACCTAATTTATATTTATATACAAACACACACACACACCTATTATATAGTATTTATATAATAAAATAAAGAGAATGAAGTTGGGAGAAAGAGCAGATCCAGGCATCAACATAGCTTTATATTAATCTGCTGAATTCAAAATCAGGCCCAATTATTCTTGCTTAATAAAGCAACAAAACCTGAACTGATAATTAAGATACTGTACTGCAAACAAAGCAACAAGTGATCCACAGAACGGATTAGGCAAAAGGAAAAGCAATTTCCTTTTTAAGAAAATAAATGAACATCAAACACGGTCTTGTAATTGCTTGCATGCAATCATCCCAGCACTGTACTTAAGGTTACACACACACACACACACACACACACACACACACACACACTTAACCCCTACGCAGTTCCATGTTTGCATATATCTGACAGTGTCTGAAAATATCTACCATTGGTATCTGGCAGAAATTTCCTATTATTCACTCACAATCCAGTTGTTGTTTCTCAGTAAGTTATGTTACAATGCGGCAAGACTTATGTTTTCCTAATATAGTTTATAGGTATATTTTGTTCCCTAACCTGCTTAGATCTGTTATGTTCTTGTTCCAGTTCCAAAGACAATTGCTGAAATTCCTGTTTTCAGAATGCTGCCAGGACAATAACAGGAAAACTCCTGTAACTTAATACTGATTTCCCTCTGCAGTAACGGCCATCTAAGTTTCATGACACACCGGATACTAAATGCTGTTTCTGTGGAATATTCAAATAAATTAGAATAACCAAAGTGGTAGGCTGTGAAATGCCATTTCAACACACTTTACAAACTTTACAAACTCTGGGTAGGCAAGTAGCCAAAGTACAGGCTGCTTTGACATGGAAGACATGTGACGGTAAGCATGAAGATGATGCATAGATTTTAGCACCAGACAAAGTACAAACTGATGATAAGCGCTGTTTCATCCTGCAAAGTAGGAAAAAACCCTGTGCTGTACACTAACATATACACAAAGTGCCTGGTGCTGGGTTGCCAGTGGCACACAATTTCTATAACCAACATTGGCTGCATAAACACAGAATGCTTGATCATGGTTTGTTTTCCTGGTTAAGTGTTCTGTTTGCATCGTTTTGTTCATGGTTTGTAACAGTTTAGAGTTGCATGCAAAACCTGCTCCCTGTCCACCTTCCTCCTCTGCTGTGGTTGCGAAGAGATAGGAAGCATTTGCTTACTGATTGACTGAATTCTACACTTCCTCCCGAAGGAGTTTCCATTTTTAACGAACTGTTTGTCGTTCTGTCTGAACCAGGAACTGCAGTTAAGACTTAACTATGGTTTATCTGAAAAGGCTACGATTGTAATCCATCATTTGAAGTTGGCTTAGTTCAAACCAACCCCAGTTTAAACTAAACACAACATATCCCAGTTTGAACATTGCAAACTACAGTTAGTTGAACATGGAAGCAAATGTTTCCAATATTCTCTGTGCCGCCATGCTGCATGGGTGCATGTGCATTAAACTACAGTTAAGTGCTGCGTCTTAACACAGGTCGGCCACAGTTAACCATCAAACTGGACAGGAAACCACAGCTTGAAACAGATTTTCAAACTGGTTTGTGCTAACTACGTTTAAGCATCACATGTGCACTAAGCAAACCATAGTTAAAAATGCTTCTCCTGTACAGACCAGGAGGAGTGCCTTTTCTGTTGTGAAGCTCCCTCCCCTTTTATATAAGGAAGCTGTCTGTTATACTTGGCTAATGGCAATTGCTTTTTTTAAAAAAGTTTTCTTGGGCCATTGATTACCATCTTTTTTGCCTTTGCTCTAGCTCTGTAATGCTGCTGTATTTCTTATTGTTTATAATGTATTTTATTATTTTTTGATGGAAGTCAGTATAGAAATGCTTTAAACATAAATGTATAAATAAATCTAGCTATTTTAACAGGATATTATCTACACTGTCCTGTATTTTTTGCATATCTATACAGACATAAACAGGTTTACTGTTTCGAGCAAACTAGCACAACAGAATCAAAGATGCAAGTTTGGCAACTTTTTTGTGAAAATGATCAGAATATATGACTTCTTAGAAGAAGTTGAGTTGGTAAAAATGCTGGTTTGGTATTCGTCATACACTGTGTCTCTTATCTTATGTAACAGGTATGTTTGTTTCGTACAGAAATAATTTGAAAGCAAAGTTTTCAAAGAAACCATTACTAGCTCTGCAGGTAATGAAAACCCACCCACCCCTCTCCCTGACACGTTGTGTTTTATGTCACCTATCTGCTAAATTATTTTGTGAATATTTAAAAAAAAATAGAAGTATTGCAGAATACTAAGCTGCAGGTGACCTACTTATCTTGCATTCTCTAATACAGGGTGGAGGATTTAGATACCTCCTTCCCAAATTACCTCCGTGGAAAATAAATAATATTTATTTATTTAATTAAATATTCAATCTATTTGAAAGTCTTTGTCTTTAGGAATGCTGAAAGCCTTTACAGAATGCTGAAAGCTAGAGACATTGTCCCTACATAAGGCTTATTATTGTCAGTTATAATCCCAGTTGGCTTCTCTGTTAAAACAATTGTCATATGGCTTCCACGAAGGTTGTCAACCTGGCTGCAGGTAGTGAAATCACTGATTGAGCAGGTAGAGTATTACCTGAAAAACCATCAAACTTAGAAGTCATAACTGACAGGGTTAATTAGGATTTAGTTAGCAAATACGCTCTATATTTCACAGTAAAAACTCGCCCCCTTTTCCTCCTTACAAAAGGACCGTGCATCTTTCTAGCAGAAATGACTCTGCAACACTTTAACGCATCTGCTCTGCAAAAGAAACTCTGTCCCAGACAAGACCATCCTGCCTGACTGCAAGGGTGAAAGTTCACTCCAGCTGAGCTTCTCTCCCATGAAGCACTCCAGCAGAAAGGAAAACAAATTATCTTTCAATAAAATAACATAAAGAGAGCATGTGTAAGGTGATTTGTCAATGTCGCATATCTTAATCCCAACGGTCCCATTCTCATTATGGTTTCCATTGCTGGAAGAGCGACCTTGACACCCATTATGTGCTCTCATCTGCAGCTTAGCATGCTTGGCTGCCACCTGGGTCAATTATTCAAATGGCAAACCAATCAGAATCCAAGACACTTGCTCATGTATTGTTATTCTCCACATTACGTACACATAAATACTAATCTGATGCTTCCTGATAAGCCTGGTGTGCCTTTCCATAATGTTAAGTGCAGGCAATGCGTTTATAGAACCGACCTTTTTTTTTGCTCTTCAACCTCCTTCGCCCTCACAGTGGAAGAAGAAATAGGTTTGCCATATTTCCCTAGGAGTCTGTAAGCTCCTCTCACAGTAATGCAAGAAACAGTGTTTATATGCTATGAGTTGTTGTCAGCTTCTATCAGGTGAGGAGAGAAAGATCCTGCCAACAAGACAAAGCTAGAGGAAAATTGCAGGCAGAGAACTTCAGCAAGCAAAGCCCCCTTACTGATCGGATCAGAGTGCAAGCCTGGCCCAGGAGCAAACGTGGAAAATGCAAGTTTCCATCAATGTCCTCTATTACAACAGTATTGGGATTCTTTGATATTTATAAACATGGAGTCAAGAGCAGTCTGGTCATCTGAAGTCTGCATTGAATATTTGCTATGCATTGTCTTTATGAAGCAATTTAGGAAAGGTTCAAGCTTTGACATCGTAATTTGAACATAAAAAGGAATCTGTAATAATGCCCTTTCATTTAGGGGCACTGCTTCTGTTCTCTTCTGTACGTGAACTATTTGTGTCTTCGAGTGAACAATGCAATGCCCAGGCATACAGCCAGCGATAAGACAAGTACTTTAAACTGCTTGTGCCAAAGCAAACACCACTTGGTCTAAGGCTACAAAACATAACTGCTCTCCATGATGTTTTTCTCTGGAAACTACAGCGACACTTGTCTCAGCTCCATATTCTTCCATTAACTTATGATCGATTTTTTTTTTTTAATTTGCTCCTTCGGCCGTGAAGGATTTTTCATCAAGTGCAGTCATAGCTCAACAGATGTGAAATGAAATTCTGAAATTTCTAGATGACAGAAGCATTTGAAATGTAGACAAAAGCAACTCAATACCTATCTTCGTTTTCCAGTTCAGCATTCCTAAGTCTCTTCTCCCTGCCCGGGCCAGTTCACATTTTTTGGAGTTTGTGTCAGATATGGGCAGGCTTATTGCTTCAGGTTGCATAAAGCCTGAAATTAATGGAAGATGTGCAACAGAAGTCCCAAGTGAATTATGCTCAATACAGTACAGTAGTACCTTGGGTTAAGTACTTAATTCGTTCCAGAGGTCCGTTCTTAACCTGAAACTGTTCTTAACCTGAAGCACCACTTTAGCTAATGGGGCCTCCTGCTGCTGCCGCGCCACCACAGCAAGATTTCTGTTCTCATCCTGAAGCAAAGTTCTTAGTCTGAAGCACTATTTTTGGGTTAGCGGAGTCTGTAACCTGAAGCATATGTAACCTGAAGCGTATGTAACCTGAGGTACCACTGTATAGCTATAACCTAACAACTTATTCTGTTCAGATAGAAGCCCTACGGAGTTCAATTCTTACTCCCATGTGAGTAGAGGACTGCAGCCTAAACATGCAGGTTAATTTTTAAATGTTTTCCTCTTCCTGGTTTTTTTTTATTCTAAAAAGCATTATGATCACAATAAATTAAGAAATGCAAGCTATCTTTCATTCACAAGTGTAATGTCATTATGTCAGGCATGACAATTTAATAGGAATGATGTGGTACTTAGTTTTCTTTGAAAATTATTACATTTGAAATGGTGGAAACATTAGTCACCCCTTAATCCCTGCAATGCTAAGCTTATTTGATGAAAAACTAGCCCCTTTCTATCCATTTACCATTATTTGGGAGAAAAACTATTATTTTGTAGAGAAGGAAGACCAACTTTCCCTTCCAGAAAATGTCTGAGAACTAATTGTCACTGAAGGGTTATCAATATCTATATCTATATAAATCTTGTCCAGGGGAGTACCCAATACTACAGAACGGCTGGAGTTCATTTGAGTGTGGCTCAGATCAGTACAGTACCTTGGACGAAAGTCTACTAGAAGCCCATGTGACAGAACATATAAAAGCTAGCTGCGCGCGTGCACACACACACACACACACACACACACACACACACACACAGAGAGAGACCTTGTTTATCATCCCTATTTTCAGCATGTGCTAAAATAAATAGTAAGTTGTACCTTTCTGTTATTGATTTATCAGCACAATCATGTCTGAATCAAAATAATATTGGGGTGTACCAGTACAGTCTGCAATTCACCTTTGATTATGGACCAAGGCCTAAAGTTTATCCATGTTTCCATTATTATTTCCAATAATAAAGTGGTTTATCTGCTTCAACAGCCCAATGTATTTTCCATGCATAACTTCCCGTGTATTTCAAAAATTATTTTTAGTTCCACCCTATTAAAAATACTACTTTCTATTGACTGCCACGTCTATTGATTGCCTTTCTGGAATCCAACTCATTTTATTATTAGTTCAGCATGAAGCCCTCCCTTGCGAAAAATCTGAGTAGCAGCTTCTGACCTCCAATGTAGTAGCATCTCAGCTGCATCTGAATCACACTTACTAAAGCGGCAAGTTCTGCTGAAATTATATGCCTCTCACAAACCCAATGCATTCCTCAGTCCTTTACCTAACTGGTACTCTTCCTTCAGGCTCCTTGCCTCTGGGCTCCCTGTCCTATAGTTTCCCTATATCCCAGAAGCAGTTCTCAATACCTGCCTGGGGTTTTAATTCCAAACTAACGATTTTCTCTTTCCTTACAGAAGCTGGACTGCAAACGGCTTTGTTCCCTAACCAACTGGCTATTCTAAACCATCACATTAGGTGAACTAAGAAGGGTGAGGGGCTTCCACACCACAATCACAATCACAATAGGTGATACAAGATTTTACAGTCAAGGTTATTAACTGAAGGACTTCAAAAATGTGCTTATTAAAATCTCAGCTGTAGCAGTCAGTTCATGCATTTGTAGCAATCATTCCATTAACAAGGTTTAATCCACGCAATTATCAATTTATCTTGTGAGTATATGTAACTATGCAAAGTGCCTCAGGAAATAAAGTTTGGGGAGGAAAGTATCAATCCAATTAGCTGCTAAAGAAAATTAATGTGGTATCTGTTCTAAAATATTCGTTTTGGTGAGATCAGAATTATATTTAAAAAGCAGACATATTTAACAAACTATGACTGAACTACCAAAACCCTAAACCTGAGCAAACAGAAGGATGTGTTTGTGTGTGCTATAGGAAGGACTTTATTTGTTATGGCTGTGTGTGCAGCACTTACTCCAACATTTATTTATAATATTATAAAATTAATATCAGTATTGTTTTCCCCGAATCCTTTCTTCTCATAATTGGAAACATTAACAGTGGATCATTATTTCTACCATTAATATTTCATGCATAAGTATGAGCTTTAAAGTGTAGGAAGATCTAACTATTAGCTAAACAAACTAACAGATGAAGTTAAAAATAACATGGCAAACATCATTAAAGGAATGGTATATCCTCTAATAAAACTTCCTTCAAAAAAGATAATGAAGTAAAGTGATGTTTCATGCTGCGCGGGGACTGGGGAAATGCCAAACATCAATAAAAGGATCTTCTGGGACCCACTAACCCTACGTTGATAGGAAATTAATGGGCCGTGCATAGACCTCTCCGCTGAAAAGCCCAAGACATCAAGGCAGAAACAGGCACAATCCAACTCGGAATAGTGGAAGTCCCTCTGAAATGAAAGATGGTTCATGGCAGTGCTGTTATTGGTGATCAGTTTGCTAAGTAACCAATACTTTTCATTTTTGTGTGTGGCTATCACATTTTTCCAGCACCCAAACCAAAATACCTAGACATTTCACCAGCAAGGATGTAAAGTGACTGTACAAATGCACATTGTTGATGACAAATGAAACAATTATCCCTCTCATCCATTGGTTAAGTACAGCACTTGGTTATTTTATAATCTCATAAAACAGCTATATCAAATTGCCAGCTCAATATTCCTGTGATGTTTCTTTCGGGGAGGAGGGTAAAGGAAATGGTGTCAAATTCTGCTAGGAGAAAATATGGACACATAGGTACAATTGCAAAAATATAGCATTTGTTAATAAGAATATAAGCACTGAGAATATAAGCAATTCCAGGAGGCCTGCATGTATCAGAGATGTGCAAAGATGATTTGAGGGGCGGTAACTAGCAGGAATAACAACAAAATGTGGCAAGATTGTTGGTGGAGACCCAGCCAATCCTATGGCCCAGCTGCAAAGTATGGGAACAGTGACAACAATCCATGTTACCAAATGTGAGAAAAAGCCAAAAATATTGAAATGTTATTTAATGAATTAATTTGGAACAAGAGAAAGCAATATTGAAAGTGCACAGTTTGAAAACTTGGGAAACTTTCACAAGTTATAGATCGTTAGAAATCCAGGATAAAAGGATAGCAAAGAACACACAGGAAAAAATACATAAATGTTAGTCAACATTTAAGCAAAGTTCATGGTTTGCATTAGCCCGCATTTCTATATTCTTAGACACAATTGTTTCCCTTTTATGAACTGACATGAATAATATATTCGTTTTTTATAAGTTGCAATTCTGCTTTGGATTGGATGACCCTCGTAGTTCCGTTCAACTCTACAATTCTATGATTCTCATATTGAATTACTTTTAATGACTTGATGCAAGATGATTAATTACACACGGTAGAGTCATGTTAAAAAAAAACCCTACCCAAGGCATATAGCAAAATATCACTTCTTCAAGTGTCCTAAGGAGGATTCAAACCCCACTGGCAATCAGAAAGGATAAAAGGAAATTGTATCTTAGGAGCGTTGCGCCAATGTTTAGATGCAAAGGGAAACGGATGGAAGGGCTGGGGAATCAGTGAACTAGAAAATACGAAGGTTTGAAGAAAGGGGTCATGGTATTCTACAGGATACTTTTTACCATGACTTGAAACGAACCGTAGAAGAGCTTGTAGTTAAAACACCTGCCTGCTGTGGGAGAAGAGACGGTGGAAGAGGACTGGAAAAAGTTTAAAGACTATTTACAAAAACATTATAAGCTGTATGAATGTTAAGAGAATGCACGATAGAAAACAACACGGCATCAGCAATTTAGTTGTAAGATATATGAGAATAAGTGATGTTTAAGAAAATGATGAAATCTGAAGTAATATTATGTTTAAGCTAAGCAGTTCAGTACATGATTAAAATATTTAAAGTTTGGGACATAATATTTGGGAACTACAAAATAAGAATTGAAATAAGGTAATAAATTGCTGTCTATAACTATATGATTGAGAACGCAGGAAAGGGAGATGTGAGGAAGTCCAAAGATTATGAAAATATGATTTATGGATAATGGTTTTTGTTGTATTTTCTTTTTCATTCTATATCTACTTTCTAATTTTTCTTTGCTTTCTTTGTTTGTTGTATGGTGAATGGTATTATATATGTTTGGTGGTTTGTTTCTTGTTTAAAATTTGCAATAAATATCTTTAAAAACAAAAACAAAAAAACCACCTGCCTGCTGAAACCCTACAGGGATTAGCAACAGAGGGCATGAATTACTATTTGCTACTTTGAAAGCTCCTTAAAAACATGGAGGATAGGAGAACACATTGCTTTAAATGACAGGTTGTTTAAAATATTTTACAGCATAAGGCTGGAAAAAGTCGAAGCGGGGGTTGCGATGTCCTCAGTTATCATGGCTTTTCAGTAGTAAAATCACGCTGACTTCCCTGTCCTTGGTCTGGTGTGAATGAAAGAAAAGGGGGGAAACCTAGTTTAAGCTGAGATAGCTTTGAGAGTGTTAAGAGGCTAAGCGCTTGGCAAAGTGGGCAGGGGGAGAATTCAGAAATGACAGCTAAAAGGCTTTTGCTTTTATGTGAAGAAAGCTGTTTCGTACTGCTTCACTCAGGTGCAATTGGCAGGAAAAGGCTGCTGCGAGGCAGGCAGAGTACTTCTCTGACGGAAGACTAATGCAGAATATTCCAAGCAAAACCTTGGATATTGCGTGCAGTCTCATATGGGTGCAGGCAGTCTTTGTAGCAATCCCGTCCCAAACCATTTACTGTCTTAAAGGTTAATACCAGAAATCTGAATTGGGCAAATTTCTTTTCATGTAAATGTAGTCCAGACGCAAAGGAAAGAAACCAAGCTACAGACACAGAAAATAACATGGTCTGAAATTTCCACCCAGGTCCGTTCCAGACTGCAGAAAGGGAACTGAATGCTCATTCACAGAAACATAGCCAAGAGGAAGGCTAGGATAGAATATTGTTTTTGATATGCTGGCTTTTAACGGGAAGGAAATTTTCAAAGTGGGAAAAGAATTTAAATACCTTCTTCCCCACTTAAAATGGTGCAGTCCTGGGAACTCAGGATCATGTGGTTTTCTGCATAAGCAGTGGCAGGCCTATCAACTTGAGGACACTAAAGCATTCATAAGAAGGCATGTCTCAAGTTCATGGAAAATGCCTTTGGCATGTGGGAAAGTCCCCTTCTTCTTTTCAGTATCAGTGGGCATTATCTCAGTGGAAAGATGGAGTTGGCAGAACACGGTGGGGGAGAGAGGGAATGAATTCTCCGGCTAAGATGAAGTAGGGAAACAAGGAAAACAGTGTTGAACATCTGCACCAGAGAATATTGTACTAATTAAGGCATATAAGCAGTTGCAATTAAAGCAGGAGCCCCTTATTTTATAACATAGTATCCAAATGCCCCTGTGCGATCCACCAACACAAAAAAATTGTTTGCTTTGAATTTCTCTTGAGGTGAAATTTCTGTGATGATATGCATTCCGTATGCTATTGTGTCCCTGAAGGGTCTGAGAAACAGAGAAACTGAGAATTCTAAAAGGCTACAGGGAACACTATTTTCTTCATTCACTGATTATCTTCTCTTATCATTATTCTTAGCAGCTCATTTCCCCTGCTCCTTTCCTTGGAAGTAAAATAGTGTTTCAATTTACAGGTTAGCGTTCCATTTTAGTGTGCAACCATTCCTGCTAAAAGAATAAGACGGAATTTATTTGTTCAGAACACAGGTCATTACAGCAACTAGGACAAACAAGCTCTGATATACGTGGTATATAGACCATGTAAGATGGACATTCCCTGTGTTGATGGAGTGGTGGAGGCACCAACGCAGAGTCCCCAGCTCAAGAAGGATATTTCAGTGCTAAAGATGGGGGGCTATGATAAATAAGTAAGATGACTGAGGTGTCCTAGGCTGCATGACAGGAGCTACCTGCACGTTGTGGATTTTTGCCATCTACTCCTAATACATATCTAGAAAACACAAAGAATATTTAGGCACTGAGCCAGGAAAACAACAGCAGCAAATGAATTGTTAATGGAAGGATATGCCAGAGGTGTCTGAGTAGAGAGAAGAAACAACAACAATCTATTCTCCTCCCATCCTTGTAGCTCAACAAAAACCTCACGCAGTCAGGATCCTGGAGATTTTTTTTCTGAGTGCAGCCCAAATTAATTTTATTCATTCACTGATTGTGCTTCATACATGTATGTGTGTGTGCATGCATGCATGCATGCGTGCTGTCAGGGTATTGTCAAGAAGATTAAAACAATAAAACTATCCAAAAGTTCCAAAGGAAATAGGTGCGGATCAGAGGCAAGAGTGCATGGTTTGCATGCAAGTGGCTCGAATTCAATCCCCAGCATCTTCTGGGGAAAAACTCCTGCCTGAAACTTTAGGGACCTGCTTCAGTCAGGGTAGACAAGACAGATTTAAATTGAGCAATGGCCTGACTAGCAGCGACAACAAAAAACAACAACAGCCAAGTCAGATTCACTCTGAAAAGTCTGGGGAAATAAAAGATATAACTTGGGCGGGTGCCAGGCGAGCCTTCCTGGGGAGAGCATACCAAAAATCCACCACAGTTGAGAAAGCCTTCCTCGTTTGCAATACACTAACTTCGGAGAGTTTGAGTTTGATCAAGCTGCAGGAGGCAGTGGAAGACAGGAGTGCCTGGCGTGCTCTGGTCACAAAGAGTCGGACACGACTAAACAACTAAACAACAACAACTTCAGAGAGCTGCAGAAGGGCCTCCAAAAGTCCAGAGCATGGGCAGGTTCATGAGGGAGAAGGTGGTCTTTCAGGCATCCAGGTCCCAAGCCGCCTGTGGCTTTAAAGGTAAACCCTGACACTCTGATTTGTGCTTAGAAATAGACCCAGTGTAGTCGTTTCAAAAGATGTGTTCCCTTGGACCAGCCTCTGACAACATGAAGTTTCCAAGAAGTTTTGAAAGGCAGCCCCATTTATATAGGATCTCAGAAGCCTAATCTGAAGTCAGCAGAACATAGATAATAGTACTTTATTATTTGGCTTCCTGGAGCAAAGAATGTTTCAACTGGGATATCTGTGGTGTGTCTGAAGGGTGCTTCTTTCTCAACCCCGCAAAGGGCTACCTATTTTTTTGCCTGCCAGAACCCTGATGGATGAATCTTATGGTCAGAACTTAAGATTCAGAGCCAAATTTAGACTGCTGCACCTCATCTAACCCCATTCTCAGACATCAAATTGAGTCTACTGCAGCCTTCTATAGCATGAACTAGCATCTCAAAATTACATAAAGTCAGAAAAGCCAACATCATAACAAAGCAATTAATGGGGTTTAACATTTATCTAAAATGCTAATCAATTATAGCTGTTAAGTTTTCAAAAGGTTTAGAGGCAGCTTTATGAGTAAGTTACAAAGCTGTTTTAAAAGGCCTTGAAAGGAAATAAATGATTTTCAAGGCCAACGAGCTTGAAGCTAACTGGATTCCCGCATAAGAATATAATGAGATCACTGCTTTTGAGTTCTTTTTAAAAAATTTAGCCTCACACCAAACACGGCAGCATAATCAGCATAATCTCAAGTAGAAACCTAGTGCCAAAACTTTATTACTGACCAAAACCAAGGTCACTGTTTATAAAAGCTGTAGTTTGATCAAAGCCTGTTTTAAAATATCATGCTCACTGGTGAAAGAAAGAAAGAAAGAAAGAAAGAAAGAAAGAAAGAAAGAAAGAAAGAAAGAAAGAAAGAAAGAAAGAAAGAAAGAAAGAAAGAAAGAAAATTGATGCACTCAATTGGTTGAGACTATCCTCATTGGATAGGGACGCGGGTGGCGCTGTGGGTTAAACCACAGAGCCTAGGACTTGCTGATCAGAAGGTCCGCGGTTCGAATCCCCGTGACAGGGTGAACTCCCGTTGCTCGGTCCCTGCTCCTGCCAACCTAGCAGTTCTAAAGCACATCAAAGTGCAAGTAGATAAATAGGTACCTCTCTGGCGGGAAGGTAAACGGCAGTTCCGTGCGCTGCTCTGGTTCGCCAGAGGCGGCTTAGTCATGCTGACCACATGACCCGGAAGCTGTATGCCGGCTTCCTCGACCAATAAAGCGAGATGAGCGCAGCAACCCCAGAGTTGGTCACAACTGGACCTAATGGTCAGGGTCCCTTTACCTTACCTTTATCCTCATTGGAGTCTGACTGTTGCCCATTTTTCAACCTGGCCACTGCCCTACCAAAAATCTGTCAGGTGCCATACTATCTTGTTGATGCACAGGTAAATTGAGTTATGTTAACAATGGGGTGAAAAGAGTATTGGACGTACGTAGAAATTTTCTATCCAGTTACCTGGAAATAAATCACATTGAACTTACTGGGACTCACCCCTGAGTAGAGAGTTATAGGATTCTACTATAAAGTGCCTTTGGGCAAAATTGCATTTGTTAACAGTCACTTCATACAAGGTTGATTTTCTGATACAGTAAACCCACTGAAGAGAAGCAGTACTGGGCTGAACTAATACCAATGAGAGATGGCATGAGAAACCCTCACACACCACCTTGAGTTCCACTACAGTGGTACCCAGCGGCGTAGCGTGAGTTGTCAGCACCCGGGGCAACGCAAGTAATTTGCGCCCCCTAACCCGGGGCAAGGCACGTGATTTGCGCCCCCCCAACCCCTAACCTGCGAGTTGCCGCTGGCGCTGCCGCCCAAACGACGCCGCTTGCCCGGAGGAGGAGGGGGGCAGAGAGGCGAGAAAAATGCAACGGCCCAGCAGCTGCAGCAGCGGCGGCGGAGGCGTGGCTGTGAGGAGGGGCTGCCTGGCGCGTCCTCCGCGGCGAGCGTTGAGAGCCGCTGCCTGCCGGGCGCCTTCAGCCCGGACGCGCGCACAGCTCGTCGGTTCCGCGAGGCATGCGGCTCTGCTACAGCCTGCGCCCGAGGCTCTTCGGCGACTCCGGAGGCAGCGAGCGCGCCCCCCCAGATGTTGCGCCCGGTGCGGCCTGCCCCCCTTGCACCCCCCACGCTACGCCACTGGTGGTACCTCGGGTTACAGATGCTTCAGGTTACAGATGCTTCAGGTTACAGACTACGCTAACCCAGAAATAGTACCTCAGGTTAAGAACTTTGCTTCAGGATGAGAACAGAAATGGCAAGGTGGTGGCGCGGCGGCAGCGGGATGCCCCATTAGCTAAAGTGGTACCTCAGGTTAAGAACAGTTTCAGGTTAAGAACAGACCTCCAGAGCGAATTAAGTTCTTAACCTGAGGTACCACTGTATTTAGAAAGGTGGGATTTTTAAAAATAGTGGTTGCACAGAGAAAGGCCTACCTGGTGCCTACCATCCTGTTCTTCTGGTAAAAAAATATTTGTTTTTCCAGGCCTTTGAAACTATGTTGTGGTTTTATTATATGGATATTTTAATCTCTGGTGCTTGGTTTAATTGAATTACTACCACAGAGACTTTTTTCTCTGCTTTCCATTTTCAAGGGCTTTTTAAAAGCTTACTTTGTAGTGACATTACATGGGAATTTCGTGTTTTGATCCCCGCAAACTGCCCAGGGAACTTTGATTATGCGGCAACCTATGAATTATGTAAATAAATAACAGGTAGATTTTTCATGAGCAACAACACACACATTGTTTTGTGGGATGCACACAGAGCAATATGCATGCTTGTGCAACCATCCCGTAGTATTATTTAGGGAGCTTTCCTTTCAATATTTCTATTCATCCGGATCCACAATACCTTTGGTTCCTATTTCTTTCTTGTCAGTAGAAACTAAAATACCGTATAACACTGTTTACCATCATGGAATAGCAACGGTTCACTCCAGGACGACAGGCCAAATTGCGATAGGCCCATTACTCATGTACCTTACAGCATACTCCTTGTGACTAACAATTATTCTCCTAAAACCCCCAAAATCCCAAGCCCTGCAATGCATTTGCCAGCACCCAGGCCACTGCTGTCAGCTGAGGCTGACTATGTCTGACAGGCAAACTGATAGCATACTATCAAGGCATCATAAGCAAATGCTCCCACAGTTTGCTGCCACAGATGGCATTCTACTGCACATTGCATTTTGTCCCTTTATGCGATTAGATATTAATGTGTCAGCAGGGCTAAAGGTGCTAGCAGCTACTCAGATAGCAAACAGCAGTTCAACCCTGTTTTTATCTTGTATTTATAAAAAAGCGGGATCTCGTGCAACCCAATCACAAGGGACAGCTTCGCCTGCAAGGATTTGCATTGCTTGAAGTAAAACATTGTGATGAGGGGAGTGAGCAAAACTACCAAACATCCTGTAATGTCAAAGGCACAGGGTGGTGGTGGAGGAGTTTGGATTTGATATCCCGCTTTATCACTACCTTAAGGAATCTCAAGGGACGCGGGTGGCGCTGTGGGTTAAACCACAGAGCCTAGGACTTGCCGATCAGAAGGTTGGCGGTTCGAATCCCCGCGATGGGGTGAGCTCCGTTGCTCGGTCCCTGCTCCTGCCAACCTAGCAGTTCGAAAGCACATCAAAGTGCAAATAGGTACCACTCTGGCGGGAAGGTAAACGGCATTTCCGTGCGCTGCTCTGGTTCACCAGAAGCAGCTTAGTCATGCTGGCCACATGACCCAGAAGCTGTACGCTGGCTCCCTCGGCCAATGGTCAGGGGTCCCTTGACCCTTTACCTTTTAAGGAGTCTCAAAGCAGCTAACAATCTCCTTTCCCTTCCTTCCTCACAACAAACACTGATCCAACCATTGCTTTCATAGGCCCATGAGCCTGGAATTGCTGCTTGCCAATGTTAGGGCTATGTAATCTCATTCATCAGCATCACCAGCAAGCAGAGGCAAAACAGGTGAAGAACTGACACACAGCAGCATTAATGGTTGTTGTTTATCCCAGCATAAGGGTTGAATAAGGGTTCTAGAACAAAAGATAGGGGCAGCTGTTTCCAGAGTGCCAGACTATTTCTTACCTGGAGAGCTCAAGTCATTTCCTATTGGATTAATTCATGAGCAATTAAGTTATTAAAATAATACTATTAACCCTACCTAAATTCTTATGAAGAATTTAACCCTACCTAAATTTAACCCTACCTAAATTCTTATAAAGAAGGCTGATTGCCGAAGAATTGATGCTTTTGAAATATGATGCTGGAGGAGACTCTTGAGAGTCCCGTGGACTGCAGGAAGATCAAATCTATCCATTCTGAAGGAAATCAGCCCTGAGTGCTCACTGGAAGGACAGATCCTAAAGCTGGGACTCCAATACTTTGGCCACCTCATGAGAAGAGAAGACTCCCTGGAAAATACCCTGATGTTGGGAAAGATGGAGGGCACAAGAAGAAGGGGACGACAGAGGACGAGATGGTTGGACAGTGTTCTCAAAGCTATGAACATGAGTCTGACCAAACTGCAGGAGGCAGTGGAAGACAGGAGTGCCTGGCGTGCTCTGGTCCATGGGGTCACGAAGAGTCGGACATGACTAAACGACTAAACAACAACAACAACAAATTCTTATGTGCAAATGACTGGTGTCTTGTTAGCAACATGACTGGAACCTTACACGAATATGACAGTGTAAGATTGACAAACATCTTGAGGAGGGCGAGGTCCATGTTTCGCCCACAGGCACCTGCACAGGATAGGAATATGGGGAAAAGTCTGTTTCTATGTCACACTCATCGACCTGACAAATCCAGGCGGTCAGTAATTAAGAGAAGCCAGAGACATTTTATGCAACTTGTGAACCTACTACACATGGAAACAATACACAAACAACAAGAGAGATCCCTTCGTAATATGACTTGCTTTGGAACAAATTGTAAGTGTTCTCTTTCCTGGATTCAGCTCACTAGTTTGCACTTCTGACACGTCTTCAAAAAGTGCTACTTCCTATTCTAGTTTTCCCATTTGGGCTCTTTGTCATTTTAATCTTTAGGATAGCCCACTGTGTGAAATTCTTGCTGTTGTTAATTTGGTGTACTTGTTATATTTTTCCATACTGATAACAATTTTTTATATATATATAAGAAGATAAGCAAATTAATGATCCACTAGCCTGGCATTCTCTACCCTGATTGGCAGAGAAAGTTATTTCTCATCCCCCACCATTTGATCCTTTTCACTAGAGATGCCAGGGCCAAATATATCTTATTACAGTAAGAGCAATAATGGCAGTTCCCCCTCACTTTTGGAGATATAAACACACACTGCTTTCTAGAGGCAGCAATAACTACCCCATTAACTTCCCTCAGAAAATATAAAATTACTCATACACGGAAAGCACTAAGTCATCATGAATCATTTATACAGCCCTCTTAACATCGTGAAGTGATTTTTTCAGTACTTATTTCCCTCATCTTCACAGGAACCCTGTGGGGTAGGTCATTGTAACTTCCACTTCCACAGATGAGGAAGTGAGGGAGGCAGAGAGCAACTTATCCAAGGTCACCCAGTGAGTCTATAGCAGCTCAAAGAGATAAATTTAATAGAGGAGCAAGAGAATTACAATTCACACAAGCTGTTAAAATCACTATGTTGATTTCTACCAGCCCAAACAGATTAGTGGGATCCGAGTGTTGCAAACCTGCAACAGTTAGGGCCAGTTTACAGATACAGTGGTACCTCAGGTTATAGATGCTTCAGGTTCCCGACTCCGCTAACCCAGAAATAGTACTTCGGGTTAAGAACTTTGCTTCAGGATGAGAACAGAAATTGCGTGGCAGCGGCGCAGCAGCATCAGGAGGCCGCATTAGCTAAAGTGGTACCTGAGGTTAAGAACAGTTTCAGGTTAAGAACAGACCTCCAGAACGAATTAAGTTCTTAACCTGAGGCACCACTGCACTTGTCCATTGCTCTCTGTTTTTCATCATTTGATCTTCATTGCTCCATGTCTGATAGCTGAACACATGAACTGACTCTATTGAAAAAGCACTGAATTTCAGGTTACATGAAGTGACATGAAAAGTTCAATAAGTGATGGTCTTCAGGCAAGTTCTGTACATGCCTAGGCTGAAGAATCTGACTACCAGGAAGGAAAGGGGCAGAAAGAAAACCTGAAATGTTTCATGAAGATTTATGTTGCACTGGAAAAAAAAGTTAGGGTGCTAATTTGCTTTGGTGTTCTTGCTAATAACAAACATAGCTACCCCTCTATAATTTCCACATTAGTCACATAAAACCCAGTTCACAGGACCATGTGACTGTCCTTTGGTGGAACACATGATACATAATACAGTGGTACCTCAGGTTACGAACTTAATTCATTCCCGAAACTGTTCTTAACCTGAGGCACGCTTTCGCTAATGGGGCCTCCTGATGCCACCGTACCACCGGCACATGATTTCTGTTCTCATCCTGAAGCAAAGTTCTCAACCTGAGGTTCTACTTCTGGGCTAGCGGAGTTTGTAACCTGAAGTGTTTGTAACCCGAGGTACCAACGTATCCCCATTGTTCTCAGATGCTAAATCAGGCTTTGATTAATGCATGCATGGCCAAACTTGGCCCTCCAGCTGTTTTGGGACTACAATTCCCACCATCCCTGACCACTGTTAGCTAGGAATGATGGGAGCTGTAGTCCCAAAACAGCTGGAGGGCTAAGCTTGGCCATGCCTGGATTAATGTGTTGGATGAGACAAAGCAAAATTACATTTATAAGCTCCAAGAACCCCACTGCCCCTCATTCACAAAAATCAGTGAGTTCTTCCAAACACAAGTACGGTGGTGGCAATGGTGTTGGAGGCTCCTGTTTGTTTTCCAAGCAGCAGACTATTGTCATGCCCCATACATCACCAACTGCTTTTTGAGACTCCACTGTGAGCGAAGACAACAGGGATATTCTGAGAGCAGTAAAAGCAGCTTGAACAAACACTCAGAAAACAAACGCCTGGGACGGAAGCAACCATGGGCGCCAACTATTGGGGGCCCGGACACCCACAAATTTTTTTGACACCCACAACGTGGGCTCCAACATGGCTTCCGGTTTGTACTGAAGGCCCGACGTGACCTCTGAGGCAACATCAGAGGCTCTGCCATGCATTCAACACGACTAGTTGTGTTGGGATTCTCACGAGGCCTTGGACGCGATCTCAATCACGTCCAAAGCCCTGCCAGGCCTTCCGATGCAACGTCCGGTACAAACCAGTCACGTTGGAGGCCCTGCCAGGCCTCAGAATCACCGTTGTGCTGATTAACGTGATGCCATGACATCACGTAAGTCTTGGATACCATTGAGCACCCATAACCTAGGCCCAAGTTGGCACCCTGTAGGCAACTGGATTTTCAAACCAATTCCAGCATGTTTTAAATGGTAAAAACTATGGCTTAGTGTGAACGAGACGGTGTTCATGTACAAAGAGCAACAACTACAGAGACTTCACTCCTCCTGCTGCAGCTGCACTACATGAAAACCCAGGCTTTGTGGTTTGTCTTATTCCAAACATATCATAAGCTACAGTCAGTATTTGCTATTAGCTTATCACTCATGGTTCATTTGCTATTAGCTTATCACTCATGGTTCACAAGTAACGTTCGGCCAAACCATGGTTTAATTCCAGATGAAGTTTTGGTACACCTCTGCAATCCTTGGGTTCTCTGAAGCCTGCTGATACTTTCCTCTTGTGTGTGGGTAATGCTATTCTGGCTACATAAGGACCCACAATAAGGGAATGAGTTCACTATAGGATTTATAATGTAGTCCTGCAAGGTACATTAGATACAAAGGTAATGACTTGCCCAAGGCTATCCAGCAAAAGTTGAGTTGAGACTCAGCTATACAACTGCAAACAAAAATGTTTTAAGTGTGTTGTAAACTGCATTATACAAATGTGACACTAGATGGCGGTGGTGAGCTATGGCAAATTCAATATATTTTTCAAAATGTACTTTAAAAAACATTTTCACAAGGTTTTTTATATGTGTCTACATTCCACCTTCCTTCCTTATTTACTTAGTTATATATGTATCTAGTTCCCTACTGAAATCATTGAATGCTATCTAAGCACAGGCTAATGTCTGTCACACAATAAGGTTTGAACCTGTAACCCAATTAAGCTGAACTACATGAGTTCAAAATGTGTTATGCATCAGGTTGCAACATCTGACGAGAATGCTGGTGTCAAATGAATAGCTCTGTTTTGCGTCCAAGGCGTTTGTGTGAGTTTAAGTAACCAAAAACATTGCAGCTGTGGTTTTCCACTCTTCATGACAAAAATGTCTTAGACCTATTCTTTAAATAAACAGATGAATAATTATTTTAGTATTGATAATAAACACTGGATCGGTAGAAAATCATCGTGTACCAAGGGATTTAGCAAATTCCTTCCAGCAGGGTGTCTTAAATTGCAGGTGTGATTCAGCCACTTTGGGGCATGTAGCACAAGCCTATAGACTGTCTACTCTGAAGTAAGGAAAGGGTGGCAATGAGGACACCCAAACATGCCTGAATACTGCTGGTTCCATATGAACATCATGCAATTTTTGCTCTTGTATTGGACTCAAGTGTAATTTTATTTTGAGGAGCTTTTGCAAGCTGTTTTAATAGCCCCTTGGGGGCCATATAACAGGATATACATGTTTCAAATAAATAAATGCAAAGAGCAAAATTTGCATGTCACTTCCCATGGCTACTTTACATGTTCCATGTCTGTAATCATCTCCTTCTGAAACAGCTGAATCAGAGAACTTCAGAATCTATACGAACCTGGATCTCATTTTATTTGCTTTCCATGTTTTGAGTCTTTAGAAGCTGTTACCACTGCTGGGGGAAAAATAGTTTCAAATTCCAAGGTGCCAGAATCATATTATTTTGAGGCAGCACATAAGCCTTTTCCAGCACCAAGTGTTTAGGCAGTAGAACAACAGATCACCTCAATTTTCTAATTACTATATATTATTATTATACTCACTTTTATAACAAAGAGCCGTGTGTGTGTGTGTGTGTGTGTGTGTGTGAATGAGAGAGAGAGAAAAAAATTGAGAATCTTAAGGAACCTCCATACTACACAATTTCCCAGTACAGTGGTACCTCAGGTTACATACGCTTCAGGTTACATATGCTTCAGGTTACAGACTCTGCTAACCCAGAAATAGTGCTTCAGGTGAAGAACTTTGATTCAGGATGAGAACAGAAATCTTGCTCCAGCGGCGCAGCGGCAGCAGGAGGCCCCATTAGCTAAAATGGTGCTTCAGGTTAAGAACAATTTCAGGTTAAGAACGGAGCTCTGGAACGAATTAAGTACTTAACCTGAGGTACCACTGTATAAACTGATATTTTAAATCTTGTGTCTGCCATATATATTTTTGTAGGTAAAGACAACCAAGAGAGGAAAGGCTAAGGTCGCAGTTCCTAACTATGCTTACTGAGGAACAAGCTTCGTTCAACAAACCAGAACTTACAAGCTGACATGTATAGGGTCATGCTGCACATCTTTGTAATTCAAAGATTTGTCAACTTCAACCTGCAATTTCTACACCATCCAGTCCATTTTATAATACGCCAGTCAGTGGACTTCTACTAATTTGGTTCCCATGCTGGCAATGTGATTTAATGACTTAATAATTAAAATAAATGCCAAGTTAAACTACTAACCATTTGCACATGTGCATTCAATGAACAACACACATGGACATCTTTTATACATTTTAGGTATGAGACAAAACCATGACCTCTAACCATCTATCTGGAAAATCGTTAGCAAGCTGGCCGTCTGCAAGTGGTATTTCTGAGGTGGTGAGCAGGACCCAAAATGCCACAATGTTTTACATGCTCGACTGGGACTTTGGACACAGGAAAGGCCTTTGGCACCTCTTGGTAGTATGTTCAGGAAAGAAGAGAACCTAAGAGTAGAGCTAGTAGCTCTCTTCTCTCTCCCCCACATCATTCTGGAAAATAATAGAAGATTCCTGCTCACCCAAAAAAGGTTTCTACTCAATTAAGGCTGCAATCTGGCCCTGGATAATATATTTGGAAGTTCCACTTGTTTCAATCATAAAAAGGTCAGGATTGCAGGTGGGTATGACTTGAAAACATTATTTCAGTAAAAAATATGATTAATAAATTTGCCACTCTAGCTTACCAGGCGTTCTCCACTGTCATTGCTTCCTTCTTCAGACAAATATGCTATCGTTTACTTTTGGCATACTTTTCAGCAAAAGACTGCATAAACAAGGGTTACTTTCAAGTCTGATAAAAGTACAGATATGCAGATTTCACTGTCGTGAGCACTGCACTGCAGATCTAAATATCTAGACCTGCCAAACTAGCATTGCCATGGAGACAAAACTAATGTGCTGTGACCACATTTCCTACTTAATACCATCTGGATCACGCAAACATTTCCATTGTGCCAATCTCGCCTTCACATTTTTTTTTAATGTACTGACCCATTTTTCACAAACACAAGCTACACCCTAATACATTGTTCACGGCAGAAGCTTCATGCTTGCTCCACTGAGCCTCTGGCTAGCTCAGCAGATGTTAAGGATGCAGATTCATGAGGTCCAACTCCATTCTCATGAGTGAAACTGCAGCAGTCCACTCTCCAATCTCATAAACCAAGGCAGCATTGCATCTGCACAAGCCCTCTGTTGAATGCAATTCCCACACAAATTATGTGGCAAACATACTCCTTTCAGTGTGATTCATTTCATGTAAAAACTCTGACTCAATGGAAACGCAGAACTGGTCAGAGGTAAGTCCTTCGTATGTATACATGAAGCTGTTTCAAACATTGGCATGAGTCCTTTTAAGATAAAGATGCTGTTGTTGGGCAGTTTCGTCTGGGAACTAGGCCTGTTCTTTGATGGGATTGTGCTTCCTTTGAAGGAGCAGGTACATAGTTTAAGGGATGCCCCTCAATTCCATCTTGTTACTCCCTGTCCATTTGAATTTGGTAGACATCATCACTGCTGCCATGGCTTTTGGGAATTAACACTGATGTTCAGCGAATAGATCTGTTGCATAGTGCTTTTATTGAGTTTTACGTTTTGCTGATTTAATGGGATATTGATGGTTATTTTCTTTTAACTGTTGTTACCCATCCTGAGATCTTCAGATTAAGAGCAGGATGCTATTTATTCAATTATTAAATACACAGCCCGCCCTTCCTCCCATAGGAGACCGGGACAAATGTAAACTAACTAACTAAATAACTCCAGAGAGTCCTGTTTGTGAACTGGAGCTCCTCAGATTTAAGAAGAATTTCAGATTGGATTTAAAGCCGAAGGGAAACTTTTTAGGTTTCCCAATATGGGTGTAAGCTAAGGAAAAATAGCAGCGCTTACTCTCAACCCATGACTAGGAAAACACAGATAATAAAAAAGCCCACAACCGCACCTTACATTGAAAATACTATGTGACCTCTTTCAACAGCCAAGGTTTTTGCCAAATAATTCTGGGAGCTGTTGTTTGTTAAGGGTGCTGAAGGTTGTTAAGAAGCCCCTGCAAGGCAAGTCTCCCTGGGGAGAGCATTTCACAAGCGGAGAGCCACCACAGAAAAGGACTGTTCTGGTCTTGCCACCCACCGGACCTCTCACAGAGGAGGCACACAAAGAAGACATCAGGTGGTAATTTCAGGGTTCAGGTCAGTTCAGATAGGCAGAGGTATGTTGTGAACATGACCAAAGACTACATAGTCATACAGCATGACTTAAAGATGCCTGAGGAAAGTGGAAGCCAATGGTTAACACAGAGAAGGGCTTAAGTGACCTCCAGACTATCACTGTAGTACACAGACTCTTGACCTCCAGACTATCACTGTAGTACACAGACTCTTGAGCCAAGTCTTGAGCCAAGAGAACCCAGTCATTTACCTTCTCAGACTAATCTACAGAGCTGATACGAGGAAGAAATGCCAGAGCTATGGCAGAACTGGCCCATCTACTACAACGTAGAAGTGTGCACATACAGCCTTCTTAGCCCCAAAACCAGAGCATACGAGAAGGGGGTAAGAAAAACAAAGGGTAGCCCCTCACATGTCCCCTTTCAGCTAACTCTTCTTGCCCCCATGGGGAGAGGTCTGCTTAACCTCTGACAAACACGGCTTAGTGCATGATCTTATCAGACGCGTTTCACAAACCAAACAAGGGTGGCCGATCGAAGCTAAATGGCTCCTCTGTCTCTAGACATTTTTTAAACCGTGCATTAGATGGAATGTATTATGTTTGCCTGAGCATCCCCGCCAGCCAAAAAGCACTTACACAATTTATCCTCCACCAGGAATTGAGACCATCTCAATAAGCAGAACTCTCGAAGGCACTGAGGCAGGTATTAGCCTTAGTGCTCCCTTCTCTTGATTGCAGAGCATATGGAAGGCATCTTCCAGGTAATTTGTCAAGATCCTCCAGGAGTTGATGTAGACACCAAAAGACAGATAACTTTCAGGCTGCTTATTACTTTGAAGTGTTTTCAGTCATAACACTCCCCTATAGTTTCATTTCAGTACGTGTCAGAGAAAAGGCAATAATGAATGATTACATTTTCTTTTCCAAATAAATAAATAAACCTTTTCCCAGGTCCTGATCGTCGAATTGAGTCGAAAGGGAACCTGAGAGTCATCTAGTCCAACCTCTTGGGGCTCAAATCCACAACCCTGAGAGATTAAGAGTCTCAACTAAGCCATATTAGTAAAATATATATTTTACAGCAGAAATGAGTGGGCACTAGTTCAGAAATGTTCACAGACGAAACTAAAGCAACAGAAAAGAGAATTATGTTGACTTAAAACTATTCCGATACTTTCCTCTCTCTCGGCACAATAAACACATGCAGATTTTTTTGTATTTATATGCTTTTTTAAAAAAACAACAACCAACTTTCACTTTTTAAGGAAACTCACAAGCCAAATAACTGCCCAATAAAACACATACAAAACTTGTAAAAGCAACCTTTCAACAGCAGCTTATTTGTCTAAGTTTTCATTTCCCTCCTAAAAAAAAGAGAGAGAATGACTCCGTAAAGCCTGAACTGAGAGTTTCACAGTTTGTATATGTGTCATGAATCGGCAGGCCGACTGGGAGGAGGAAGAGGATCCCGGCCAGGGGTGTAGCCAGGACAGGGACACACCGGAGCAAGCAGAGGTTTGGGAAAGAAGTACTCAAAGGGTGGTAGAGGATGGGGGTCAATGCAGAGCCACAGGACCCATCACCAAAGCCAGAGGAGGCCCTGAGGCTCTGAGGTATAGGAAGCAGTAGGAGTGGTGCTCTAGGAGGCTCAGGCAGGCAAGGGCCCACAGCCCATCTCCCTAGCTGGCCAGGTGGGGCTTGCTAGCTCTGAAAGGAGGCTTGGAACAGGTGAGGGTCACAGGCCTCATAAAGCCCAGATGCTGCAATCTGCATGCAAAGTGCAAAAGGAAAGCAGAGCTGAGGTGCTGTGTCTGCTCAACTGCCCGTGATGGTGGACCTTGACTTGGGTGCTACTGAACCTCTACTGGATTGTGCTTTGGGTTTGACTCTGGACTGTATCTTGACTGCTAGACTTTGGACTTGGCTTACTTGGACTGACCCTGGACTGCATTTCCTAGACTTTGCTTGTGTGGCTTGACCCCCAGACTGTGAACTTTGGCATACTGACCTGAAGCCAGATAGGCCAGAGTTTCAGGACAATAGGCACCAGGGCTGACCCAAGACATTTTGTCACCTGAGGAGGACCCCAAAATTGTGGTGTGTGTCCCCCCTCTCTGCCAGGGAAGAAGGGGTGAGGAAAGATCTACATCAGGAACAAGGGGGGAAGGAAGTTCTACATCTGGATCTGCTGCCCCTATGGATCCTGCCACCTGAGGCAACTGCCGCACATTGCCTCATGGGTGGGCCAGTCCTGACAGGCACCATGCTGGAGAAGCCTTTTTCGTTTGCTACTTTGCCTGCTTCATGTATAAAACATCTTCCAATGCATTATATACTCAGGTGCCATTTTCACTTAAAAAGTAAAAAAATGTGGCTTGTTTTTAAAAACGAATGCATTTACAGTGGTGCCCCGCAAGACGAATGCCTTGCAAGACGGAAAACTCGCTAGACGAAAGAGTTTTCCGTTTTGGAGGTGCTTCGCAAAACGAATTTCCTATGGGCTTGCTTCGCAAGACGAGAATGTCTTGCGAGTTCCTGCTGGTTCCCCCCCTTTTCTAAGCCGCTAAGCCGCTTATCAGCTGATCCGATCATCAGATAAGCCGCTAAAAGCCGCTAATAGCGCTAATAGCGCTAATCCGCTAATCCATCAATGGACTTGCTTCGCAAGACGAAAAAACCGCTAGACGAAGAGAATCACAGAACGGATTCTTTTTGTCTTGCGAGGCACCACTGTATTGCTCAGTTTTAACCAAAGAAAGCCAAGATAGAAAATATTTTATCTAGCCGACATACAGAAGGAAGATTTGCACATGTCTAATGGGTGCCCAGTATTCACGCCATGAGATGATCCTGTCTGTGATGGCTTCTTTTTACAATTCTTGTTTTATATGAACAGATCACTACATGGGTAGCTGTGATCAGAATGATGCCTGGACACTTGAACGGGGCCTGAACCCCGTTTCTCAATACAATTATAGGTACTTTGAAACAAATCACTGTTATTTCAATGGAGCCTGCATCCAAATAGGAACAGAAAAGACTGCCATAAATCTAAGACATATAAGGAAATGCAATCAAAGCAACAGCAGACCTATATTTCTAGCTACTGTGGTGAAACAGCAATTCCCAGGAAGATCATTCCCAGTTTCAGTGCAAAGAAACCTACTGGTCCCCTTATGGATGCAATCAAAGCCTTGGTACTAGGACAGCAGATGCCATTATTATTATTATTATTATTATTATTATTATTATTATTTAGTTTTTATCGCAAAACTCGCTCCTAAAGGAGCCCAGGCCAGCAAACATTTTTAAACAAAACAAACACCTTTGCCTCTAAGAATTCTGAAGTTGCCAAAAACTATGTTTTTCAACCAGTAAACGTCTGGGTGAACAGGAATGTTTTTAGATTCCACCTAATGAGGTAGACAGGCAGACCTTACACCCAGAAGGACATCCCATGGTACTGCTACCAAGAAGACCCTGTCACAGGTCAGCAAGTCATAGCACCTTTAACAAGCATTTTAGACCATTCAAAGTATTTTGAATATACACTTCTTTATCCTAGCCTATTGGTATAAGTGAGATCTATATTTTCAGATGGTGACAGCAGTCACGAAATTAAAAGACGCCTGCTTCTTGGGAGAAAAGCAATGACAACCTAGACAGCATCTTAAAAAGCAGAGACATCACCTTGCCAACAAAGGTACATATAGTTAAAGCTATGGTTTTCCCAGTAGTGATGTATGGAAGTTAGATCTGGACCATAAAGAAGGCTGATCGCTGAAGAATTGATGCTTTTGAATTATGGTGCTAGAGGAGACTCTTGAGAGTCCCATGGACTGCAGGAAGATCAAACCTAGCCATTCTGAAGGAAATCAGCCCTGAGGGCTCACTGGAAGGACAGATCCTGAAGCTGGGATTCCAATACTTTGGCCACCGCATGAGAAGACTCCCTGGAAAAGACCCTGATGTTGGGAAAGATGGAGAGCACAAGGAGAAGGGGACGACAGAGGACAAGATGGTTGGACAGTGTTCTCGAAGCTACCAGCATGAGTTTGACCAAACTGCGGGAGGCAGTGGAAGACAGGAGTGCCTGGCGTGCTCTGGTCCATGGAGTCACGAAGAGTTGGACGCGACTGACTAAACAACACTATTTTCAGGAGGTACCCTATTTTTTGTTATTCTCTTTTTTGTATTATTATTTTTTAAAACTGATTATAATAATAGAATCATATAATTGTAGAGTTGGAAGGGACCACAAAGGTCTCCTGGTCCAACCCACTTCAATGCAGGAATCTTTTGCCCAGCGTGGGGCTTGATGAAGAATCTCATGCTCTTCTGACTGAGCTATTGCTGTAACCTTCCGTGAGGCCTGAGGAAGAAGGGTGGATGATGACGACGACTATGACGATAATAATACCATCCTGTAAAATTTAGTTGGTATAATCTTGACCATATTGCAGACTGGAAGGTCAGAGACAGCAGCTTACCAATATCTAGTTACTTCATGACAGAGGGAATATTTAAGCCAGGAACTTCCTTTTCACTGTTAAGTCTCTTTTCCGTTCAGACTTCATATTGCTTTCCTAAGGTGTGGTTTGCAGGCCTTTTGGTAATGCAGAAATCCTTGGTGTGAAACGTACCCCTCTTCAAACTGGTGCAATTTTCAGTATGGCAACCATATGTGTACAGAGATTCTCTGATCCCTTCAATCCCTACTGCACACTAATGCGGCAGCTGCAGGATGCAATGCAGATGAGGCCTGTTTTCTCTGTTCTTCCTACTAAAGCCTTTACAAGGAAGAAGTAAAGCAAGGAGCACTGGACCCTGAGCCTTTGCCCAGAAATGCCAAAAAAAACCAGAACGGGAGTGGGGTGGAGAAGAGAGAAATGCCAGGCTCAGCTCAAAATAGGATAAGAGAAATGTAGAAGTGTGTTGGGAGGGTTCTCCTGTCTGCAAGATCATAGCTCCACAACATGAGTTGGCAGGGCATGTTGGCAAACAACCCAAGTAACTATGGTGGCAACTTGGCTAGTTTCCTCATGGAAAATGAAAGCAGACTGGCGTTCAGTGAATAGTTTGCACTGTTGCTGCTGGTTAGGGGCGGGGAGCCATTTTTATTCATTTAATCTTCTGATTTCTGGTCATTATTTATTTTGCTCAAGTTGTTTCCATCCAGCCTTTCTACGAAGAGTATATGAAGCGGCTAATGGCAGAGAATATATCACTGGCATTTGAGTGTCGATGGCTGCTGTTGGGAATGGAGTTCATTTTGAAGATTGTTTTATGTGGTGATTATGTCAGTGGTGGTGGTGGTGGTGGGGTCTTTGTGAATTTTAGTCTGCTTTATTGATGTATTCGGCAGAACGGCCCGTTTTATTACATGGTCAACTCTTGTGTTTTGTATTTAAAATGTGTCTGTTTTATGCCGTACATCACCTTGGAACAATTCATACGGCAATTAATAAGTTTAATAAATAGATCACAACATATAAATACACAAAAAAGGGTAAAGATATGAAATATTCCCATCACATATCTTCAGAACAGTAGCAGCGAAACACATCTTTCAATGGAAGTTGTGGTACTCAGAAATCTAGTTACAATCCTTTAAATACAGGTACTCCCATATTTTCCAAAAACTTAAAGTATCTTAAAAAATAACCAAAGTATAATTAAATACATGTAACTATACATTAAAATCAGGATTCAGTACTATTCCATGGGGCTCAGAGCAATATACATGGGCTATTTCATTTTATCCATATAACACTTCTGTGAGAAGGATTGTATCATTAATTGTCAACCTGTGGGTCATAACTCACAAGTGAGCCCCAGCCTAACCTGAAGGTTGGTCCCCTCCCTGGCATTTTCACCATACTCATGTATGCCAAAAATAAATCAATCCCATAACATTATGTTTGGACTGATGGCCAGTCTTGGGTCTTAAAAGGCGGCAGATTAAAAACTCTTCACCTGACATACACTCTTTTTACATATGACCACTGCACATGTGTGTTTGTGTTTTGCTGCATACCTGCAAGAGGTGTCTGGTATCAATTAAGGCTTCCTGCTCCAGCCACAAATAATGGAAAATGCATTTGTACATTTATCACATATGAATGGACACACAACTCATGCACTTTTCTGCCTGGATAATAACTCTTCTATAGAAAATTCATCTAGTGCAAAGAAACCTAAAAAAGGCCTCAACATGCTTAAATATCTCATCTTCCTGCACCCGCCACAACACACACACACCTATTCCCTTGTTGCATCTCCAACAGCCTATATCTCCTTCAGTCTATGTTCCATGATCATCAGAGAATATTTTCTATCAGTTAAGTGTACGTTTTGGCACGTTTCCCAGATATAGTAATCAGTGTTATTACAACGATTGGATCAGAATTGATTTCTCCTTTGGAAATTCAGCTTTGATACAGTGACAAATTTATATACAACAGCCTCAAACTCTGGGTCCAATTTTAATACTCAGGACAAGTCCCAGATACAAGCTGTTTCCTTTTTGCCTTGTCAAGGGAGAGAACAGAATGTAGAGTACAACTGTTGTCTATTACACATATATACACAATCAAGCTCAGGAGATCTCTCTGAAAGGTCTACAACAGTGTTGGCCAAAGTTGGGTCTCCAGCTGTTTTTGGACTACAACTCCCATCGTCCTTAGCTAACAGGACCAGTGGCCAGGGATGATGGGAATTGTAGTCCCCAAACAGCTGGAGACCCAAGTTTGGCCAACACTGGTCTACAGGATGTGTGAACTGTAAGTTCTATTAGCATCCTTGGGCTCAGCATCAAAACAATCCTCTATGGGACAAATGCTAAACACTCTATGAAATGACTAGAAGATATCCTCTCTTGTGAGTTGAACAGAATGTGAATTAAGGGAAGTGTGGTCAGTTCTCGGACTCTGCCTAGCTATGAGCTGCTTCAGCACATTACAGAAGGACAGGACACTGTCTTCGCTCCAGCTGAGCTGCAGGCTGAAAAGTTTGAAAGGTACAGGGCTTGTCCTTGGGGCAGCAAACATTGAAAATGCCAGAATATAATTCTGTTTTAAGGGTGGGTAGGGACAGATTGAACAAAAACTGGAAGTTGGAGAACTGGATGTCCACATTTTTAAAACAATTTCTTTTTTATTGCTACATTTAGACTCATGACAACATGCATAGTGCTCTCCCTCTCCTCTTTTTCATTCTTAAGACCAGACACGGCAAACTCAGCCCTCCAGATGTTTTGGGACTACAACTCCCATCGTCCCTGACCACTGGTCCTGTTAGCTAGGGATGATGGGAGTTGTAGTCCCAAAACATCTGGAGGGCAGAGTTTGCCTGTGCCTACTTGAGACGAAACGTTGAGATAGTTTAGGTTGAGAGACGGCAACTAGCCAACGTTAATTTAGTCACTTTATTGCCTGGGGGGGGGGATTAAGGTCAGTCTCCCCAATCCTGGTCCAGCACTCTAACTACTATAGTTCAATGGTTTCTGAATTTTTGTTTTTGTCAGTCATGCTTTTCTTCAGTTTCCCATATATATATATTTTAAGTGCCTAAAGTATTAGAGAAGATTAACAAAAGGTACAGTCTCCAACATTCAGCTGCATGAATATCACCAGGGAAACTGTGATAATTTCAGCAGAATACTGTGTGTGTGTGTGTGTGTGTGTGTGTGTGCGTGTAATGGAATCTCAGCTTTGCTTTCGCCTACAATAGACGAGAATGCAGGATGTTCAAAGCAATTACATTTTATTTTCTCCCCCTTCCTCCAAATCGATTAATTCTAGCTTCATCATAAAAACAGAAGGACTGCCAGTATCTTCCCCTCATGCAACCTTACAATGTTCCTAATTAAAATTTAAACCCAGAGGCTGAGTACAAAACCCCATATTTGGAATGGGAAAAGTAATTCTCAAAACAAAAACCTATATCCAGGTCAAGAAGCAAGACCACACACACTGCCAAAGTAACTAAGAATTCCAAACATGTAATTCAATGCTGTTTAAATATTAAACGGTTGACTAACAGAAAGAATATCCAAGTTTTTCCCTACCTTTCTACTGAAGCAAGTGGATACATGAGGGATTTTTAGTTGGGTCTACTAAATCTTGAAGCAACAGGACAACAGTATTAGGCTCAACATTGATTGATTGATTGATTGATTGATTGATTGATTGACTGATAGATGATCGATCGATCGATAGATAGATAGATAGATAGATAGATGATAGATGATGATGATGATAGATAGATGATAGAGATAGATAGATAGATAGATAGATAGATGATAGATAGATAGATAGATAGATAGATAGATAGATAGATAGATGATAGATGATAGATAGATAGATGATAGATAGATAGATGATAGATAGATAGATAGATAGATAGATAGATAGATGATAGATGATAGATGATAGATGATAGATGATAGATAGATAGATAGATAGATGATAGATAGATAGATGATAGATAGATAGATAGATAGATGATAGATAGATAGATGATGATGATGATAGATAGATAGATAGATAGATAGATGATAGATAGATAGATAGATAGATAGATGGATGGATGGATAGATATAGATAGATGATAGATTCATGCATACACTTCCCCCTGAAAGTCTCATTTCAGATTAAAGTGCCCCATTGAAAAATAATTGCTTTTGAGATTATATCGTGAGATGAAAGCTCTGTCTGGGTTTTTGATCTGCAATGGCTCACTCAAACATACAAGCAATCACTTAATTTGCTTTTACTAAGAACGAAACAGGGAATTTACTATATCCTATGGCTTGTGGATCACATTTGGTTTGGTGCGTTACAAGTTGGCGCAGGTCTATATCAGATATCACAAGATTGGGCGTAAAATCCATAGCGCCTTTTCCAGGTTCACACACAGTCCAAAAAGTGCACTTTAGAAGCTGGGGGCGGGTACAGGGGACGGGCAGGACTAATGGCTGTATCAATTAAGGGCCACCTTAATGAGCTATTACAGTTAGTAACATTAATAAGTATAACAGAACAAAAGCATGGTCACTGAAAAGTAGTATTTCAATAGAAATGAAAATAGAATTTTGAGGGACAAAAGAGTGTGATAATTATTTATCTGATAATTCCCAGAGATTGTTAGAAGCCAGAAGGGGGACATTCATAAATTGACTATATATGTCTGAAAACGGCACTGAAATAATCTGTTACACATTAGACAAATTTGCCCATCTGGCTCATCCAGTATATTTGATGCTGCCAGAATTCAAAAACAGTAATTAAAAGCTACCCAGTAATCAAACACACACGACTCAGAATCTGTTGTTCATCACTATAAATCAATGCCTGACCCTCAGGTGGCCCTTTTCACTGGTGCCTCAGCTTTGTAATATGAACAGAAAAGGGCAGCCACAGCAGAAAGGATCGTGCAAAATGCTTATAGGGGTGTTTGCCCAGCTACAGAAATACCAGCACAATCTGCAACCAGTGTTTGCATTTGTAAAATTAGTTTCCCTTTGCACATACTATGTAAATTACAAAGTTAAACACCCAAAGTACCACTGAAATCAAGGATATTTCAATATACTTCACTTCCTCTAAATCATGCCACAAACAATGACAAAGGACAGTTTTCCAAAAGTCTTTAAACCAGAGACGTGATTCTCCAGATAGACCCCAACTCCCATCACTGCTAATCAGTACGGCCAACAGTCAGAGATGATGGGAGTTCAATAACATCTCAAGGGCTTCGTTTCCCAGGAATCCAGGATAAAGAAAATGAAAATGCAGAAATTGGTTCCATCCCATGGTATGCATGGAGCCATATGCTATGATGACCACCTAGCTTATCAATATAGCTGCTCCAAAATACAGGTGCAAAGGTACTGTAAAATCTTTCTCACCATTGACAGAATAATACAGATGATCAGCTTGATCAAGGAGTAGCTTGAGTATCCTAGGAAGATACCACTTGGCTTATGTAGCATCTCAATGGGAGCCTTTCAGTTGCCCAGAGAAGTTAGCACTTCAGTTATAGTATTGTAAGTCAGAGAATGGGTGAGCTAAAAGGATCTGCTCCCCAATATTAACAGATGACATAGCTAGCTAGCAAATCAAATACCAGGAGGAGAAGCCTCTTTTGTTTAGATTATAAGAACAGGAATGGCAAAATTTAGATGACCAAGCTATGCATGACCTGAACAATAACAGTCCTATACCTGAAAATAGTTCTCAAGTTTGCACATTCACTTTAAGGCAGATGCAAACATACTATGTCAGAAAGGTGAATTTAACCTTCCCCTGAAATGCCAGCCAGGAATAAAAATTAGATATGGGAGTGTTGCAATGGGCACTATTTAATTACATGTCTTGTAGACTCTTTGCATACATAATCATTAGCTATGGCATTGAGTTGTGCATGTGTGTGTATGCACACACCCTTTGTTATAAAGAGTAAAGGTCAATCCCCATGAAACTCCTCTCAGAAGGTGAAACTGAAAAGGGTGTGCTGTAGTTTAACTGCCTGCCCAACCTGAAACACTTGTTACTTCTATACAGGCAATGATTCACATTAGAACCTAACTGTGAAAAGAGACCAGTTGTGCACACTTTTTGCTCCTGTTCATTTCCTATTCATCTCCTTAATGTCATCAAGAGAGGCTCTGGACTCCTTTTGTTTGGCTAAATTTGACAGGATACAGGGTCTCTGCAGTGGTGGTGCCCTCTCTACAGTGAAGACTACCCAGCTAAAGCTGTTTTAAAACTAGAAACACTGTTAAATTTGGTTTATGATTTTAACCTTGTTTTACCCTTGTGCTTTGGTTTTAAGCTTGCATCGTTGCCGATATTTTTGTTTTAGGTTATGTTACGGAGGGAGTGATCATGGTATTGAAACTTTAAATACACTGGTTCAAACAAGTTTATTGTAAAAGCAGTCTAGACATTATAAATAATTTTCAATATGACTTGAAGTCAGGAGCTGAGTCAAAACCAGCCTTCGAGCTGGATTCAGAACCAGAGAACAAGCCAATAAAGGCTATCATTTCCCAAGCAACATCCCAGACTAAAAAAGAAGCTTTCATAGCATTTCCTAAAGAGGTAAGCCAATGGTAAGCCTGAAAGGACGGAGTCATTTCTGTACCCAAGAAAAGAAGTATTGTGTGTGTCCTGATCAAGGGAAGCAAAAGTCCCACTCTGTTCTGCCTTGGACAGACCACACCTGGAATACTGTGTCCAGTTCTGGGCACCACAATTTAAGAAGGTTGTTGACAAGCTGGAAGGCGTGCAGAGGAGGGTCTGGAAGCCAAGCCTTATGAGGAACGGTTGAGGGACGTGGGTATGTTTAGCCTGGAAAAGAAGGGACTGAGAGGAGATACAATAGCCATCTTCAAATATCTCAAGGGATGTTACATGTAGGATGAAGCAAGCTTGTTGTTATCTCCTGTTCCATAGGATAGGAACCAAACCAATGGCTTTAAGTTACAAGAAATGAGATTCTGACTGAACATCAGGAATAATCTTCTGGTGGTAAAAGCTATTCAACAGTAGAACAGACTCCCAGAGGAAGAGGTGGACTCTCCTTCATTGGAGGTTTTTAAGTGGAGGTTGGATGGCCATCTGCCATGGATGCTTTAGTTCACATTCCTGTATTGCAGGAGGTTGGAAGAGAAGACCCTCAGAGTCCCTTCCAACTCTACAATTCTGCGATTTTGTTATTCCACCCCTTAAGTGCTTAGGGTCAGCCATATGCCCTTCATATATCTCCCATCAGCCTGAGGCAAAATAGTCAATAGTCAATGGTCAGGGATGGTGGTTCTTGAAGCCCAGAATATTCAAAGTGCTGTTGGAGAAAGAATGGTCTAGGGGCAGGGGTTGTCAACCTGGTCCCTACTGCCCAATAGTGGGTGTTTCAGGGTGCTAGGTGGGCGGTAGGGGGTTCTACAGCATAAGCTGAATCCTCCTTCCATCGAGCACTGGTGGGTGGTAAGGAAACTTCACCATCAAGAAAGATGCATTAGTGGGAGGTAGGTATAAAAAGGTTGACTACCCCTGGTCAAGGATGACTTGCCAATCTGCAGCCCCAGTGGTCCACCACTTAGGGCAGCTTTGCACATTGTTGCGATTTCCTGGATCCAGCCCCCAAAGCTCCTAACACTTGGGTATGAAAACGTTCCTATTGAACTGTACCCATACCTAATCTTGTCCACAAAACACAAACCAAACTGTGCTGATCTTTGTTCCCATCAGATTTACTTTTCTAAAACTCCTTACGTCCAGGGATTCTTGTTTTGGTGAGTCCCAGAAGGCAGAAGCATGTTTGTTTTGTTCCTATTCTCACTTTGAGACATGTTTCGGAACAGTTACCACCTTTGGGGTGCAAATGAAAGATTTCCTCCTCTAGCAGAAGACAACTGTTTCCCTGATGAATTGCTTCTTTTTCTTGGTTTCACTCTACTGGCCTCACTTCAGCATTTGATACTTCCATAGGGCTGTCATTATCATATGGGTACCTCCAAGCCCTGAAAGTAATCATCTTCACCCCTATACTTTTGTCATGCAGGAGAAAAGCTATTATTCCCCCTTTCACACCAAGGACTGACGCCACAAGAGCAGCAGCAACAAAACATTTGGTGGCAAGAAGTCAATGTGATTTGTATAATGATTCACATACCATCCCCAAGCCTAGGAGAACCAGTTTCCTTTTTGAGGAGAGGGCACTGTAGGATTAAGGCATCTTTATAAGTTTGTTTCTCGTTTGAGCAGATGCTACAGCAGCACTGCATCAAGCACTAAATCACCCAAGTAGGAAGTGCTAGAATCACATCAACTCCAGTCCCAAAGCAACAGTATCGTTCCTGAAACCCCCAAACTGCTTTTCTCCAGAAATCACTTACTGAATCAAATCCATGTAGGTTACGAAAACAGCAGCTGCATTGAAAGTGTCTCTTAAGTTCTACCACATGAATGCGCCATACGTTGCAGTGCCTTCTACCAATGAAAGTCTATGCCACAATAAACCAGCAACTGAAACGTGGACCTCCTGAATACAAGCCATGTGCTCTGAGCTACTGGAGCTCCACACTTCCCAGTGGAATTTTTTGCAGGGGGGAGGTGGAAGGGCTTACAGTTTTGTTGCAGGGAGCAAGTATGGAAGGCTTGTGATGTTTTTCATAGAAACATAGAACTGTAAAGGTAAAATAAAGGTAAAGGAACCATGGATAGTTAAGTCCAGTCAAACTTTACCTCTTGCTTCAGGTCAAGGGAACTGACGTTTGTCCACAGACAGCTTTCCGGGTCATGTGGCCAGCATGACTAAGATGCTTCCGACACAACAGGACACCGTGACGAGTGCCAGAGCGCACGAAACAGCCGTTTACCTTCCCGCCACAGCAGTACCTATTCATCTACTCATACTGGTATGCTTTCAAATTGCTAGGTTGGCAAGAGCTGGGACAAAGCAACAGGAGCTCACCCCCGTTGCATGGACTTGAATTGCCAACCTTCTGACCGGCAAGCCCAAGAGGTTCAGTGGTTTAGACCAGGGGTCAGCAAACTTTTTCAGCAGGGGGCCGGTCCACTCTCCTTCAGACCTTGTGGGGGCCAGACTATATTTTGGGGGAAATGAACGAATTCGTATGCCCCACAAATGACCCAAAGATGCATTTTAAATAAAAGGACACATTCTACTTACGGTATGTAAGAACACACTGATTCCCGGACCGTCCACGGGCTGGATTTAGAAGGCGATTGGGCTGGATTAGTTTGCCTACCCACGGTTTAGACCACAGCGCCACCCCTCCCTTCATAGAACTGTATAGTTGGAAAGGACCATGAGGCCCATTTAGTTGAACCCCCTGTGATGCAGGAATGTAGAGCTCAAACCCATGACCCTGAGATTAAGAGTCACATGCTTTACTCATTCACAAATATGTGAGTTGAACATGGTACATTAGTTCTCTCAAAAGCAATCAGGATACAAGTTATTTCGTATATGTAGGTCAGCCTATAAGGGGTGCATAACCTGTAGCTGTCCAGATGTTGTTGAACTCCCAATTCCCACCAGCCCCAGCCAGTATGGCCAATAGTATGGCTCAGTAAGCAACATGTGCCAACCATCAAAGACATTCAAAAACATCTTTCGCTACAGACTACATAAAAGCCTATGAATGGTTGTTTATTTGTCATGCAACTCATGTATCTGGTTTAGTGGGGCTTCCCGCAAGGGTACAAGTGTTTGACGCATGTGATACAACAGACAACGTATTTAAAGCCATTGCCATTGCATGGTTTTCCTCTTTTGAGAAGTTCTAGCAATGCACTTATTGTGGTTGGACATCTGATAACTGAAGTAATGTTGCATATCATTATGTGTACTCGCGTGAGAAAAAAGAAAAGAGAACTCAGATGCGCCCAAAGCTAATTGTTTTATGCTGTGCATTTGCTAAAAGCCACATAAGTTGTGATTGGGGAAAGCCACATTGGTGAAAACCACATGAAGCCATAAAATATTTGTTATTTATTTCACAACACGTTCCAACGAATATTTTTTAAATGTGCAGCTGATCTTATGGTCTTTCAGCTTGGTGGTCTCATGGGTGAGTGGATTAATGTGAGTCTGTCAGTGAGACTATAGATTTTCTCTGGGGAAAGGGTAAGTTGTAAAAGAAAATCATATTTCTCACATATTTTTGGAAAAGACTCCTCCAGAGATGGAAGAGAAGGAAGTAAGAAAAGCAGGTGTAATTAACTAGATTATCATGCCCGTTTTGTTTACTGATTGAACAAATAATGGGTGGCTATCATAATACCATTTCCTAAAGTGAAAATAGATCAGAAGACTTCACAGATTTATTTATTTTTTTAGGGTAGAACCCAAGTTCTATCAATGAGAGCCAGGTGCAAAGACATATTCCTAGAATTAAATAACAGGGTGCCTCTGGACACACTCTAAGCCTAGGGATTTTTAAGAAATTAGTTTTTATTATAGTTTTTTGTTTTCAGTACCAGAATCTAACTGAGCTCACTGTCCTTTCACAAAAAAACTCCACTCCTGATCAGCTTCCTTCATTTCAGCAGCCAAATCTGGACAGGGAAAATCCTGTTGTTGCCATTGTTAAACAGCTGGGAGTCAAAGCCCAATGTCAATCTACCGCGTATCACCTAAAAATTTACCAGTAAATCCCAGTCTACCATCTGCCCACCTCTGGATTAGGCGGAATTGCGATCTATTTCTGCAAGGCTATTCTTAATGCTCACTTGTGTTTTATTTCTACCATGTCCACCAAAGATTTTGGGTCAGTTTCACCTGGTTAGATCAAACGAGTGCATCCATTGTTCAAAGAAGTGGTGGTGCCATCAGAGTAGGACTTTGGATAAAAAGTTCAGGGCCACACTCAGCAGAATGAACAGGAACCACCCACCCCACCAAGCACTGGAGGGCTGGCTTACCACATTTTAAAGAAGGGTAGCCTCATAAGACCATCACGTGCAGAATCTAAAACAAACGTCCTTCATGGCACCCAATGGTACAATGCTAAATTTCAAAATACATTAAAGCAGCATCCCGGTTTAGCACACGTACTTAAGTCAGCCATCACAATTTTCTGACATTCAGGATCTGATATCTCAGGGACCTAACATATACAGGAAAGGATGGAGCTGCCTTCACCCCCATCCGCAGTGATCCATATTATTCTCCTGACACGCTGTCACTATTGTCTCTTCCCGTCAGCTGCAAAATGGACTTGGATCTCAGTCTTCTGCCCCTTCCTTCTGCTTCCCTGACAGCTATCAACACGGTTCTTTACTGATGGCTGAACAAGCATGCAGGCATTTGCCTCCCGCTTTCCAGAAGAGGCCTGGTGCTCAGTGGGCTGCTGAACACCGTCTGTTCTAAATGCAGTCCGTTGTTCATACTTCCGTCAGCAGACTATGATTCAATTAACTCCCCCACCATGTAGAATCGCGAAGCCTCTCAACCACAATGCAGTACACAAACTGCAATGTCACAAGAACATCTCAAATGGCAGATCTTCCTTGACCTTCATGAAACATTATTCCTCAAGGAGCGGATGGGGTGTGTGGACTGACTGTGTATTTGATTTTAATTCTCTGTGGGCTTTAACTCCCTGTGGGTTTAATCTTCTATTTTGCTCTTTTGGGAGTGCATGTTAATTATTAATTATATGTTTAAATTATGTACATGTGCCTGTCTGAATATTGTCATTATATACGTAAGTCACCAGATGGCACTGGACATAGCTATAGGTGGGTGTGGTTACTGTTGCTGTTCTGTCCTTGTTTGAGAGAAGTTCTTGTCTTGCTCCATGACTGGTGTGTGTGCTCTAAGCCTTCCATGACAGTACCCAATGGGACTTTGGGAAATAGACCTATCTTTAGAGTTTGCAATCTTTCATAGCTGTTTCAAATAGAAGAAGAAGAAGAGTTTGGATTTGATATCCCACTTTATCACTACCCGAAGGAGTCTCAAAGCGGCTAACATTCTCCTTTCCCTTCCTCCCCCACAACAAACACTCTGTGAGGTGAGTGGGGCTGGGAGACTTCAGAAAAGTGTGACTAGCCCAAGGTCACCCAGCAGCTGCATGTGGAGGAGCGGAGATGCGAACCCGGTTCCCCAGATTACGAATCTACCGCTCTTAACCACTACACCACACTGGCTCTCTGATATAATTGCCCCAATGGCAAACTATGAATAAAATTTAATACATGAACAATAACAATGGCACAGTGTTTCTGGTTGCATTCATATATTTTTTAATATGTATGTTTCAATACCACACACTGAAATAACAGTTCTGAAAAGCACATCCAAAGCAAGTGCATTGCTTCGCCTCTTCCTCCTCCCTTCATTCACCCACTGTTGGCACAAAGAGGGTGGAGAATCTCCACTACTTGCAATGAAATAAATGCAACAGGGATAGGCAACTGGCAGCTGGGGGAGGCCTTCAAGCCAGTCACCAGGTGCTTCCTATATAGTCCCTAGCAAAGCCATAGGTGCCAAGGGCCACCCTTAATTATATGCCTTGGCTGCTTTCCGCAGGACAAACCTAGACAAAGCTCATTCTCCTTCCCAGTCAGAAAAATAACAAAATCCTTAGTAGAGCCTTCCCTTTATTATGTACAGTGGTGCCTCGCAAGACGAAATTAATCCGTTCCGCGAGTCTCTTCGTCTTGCGGTTTTTTCGTCTTGCGAAGCACGGCTATTAGCGGCTTAGCGGCTATTAACGGCTTAGCGGTTTTAAGAAAAAGGAAAGAAACTCGCAAGAACTCGCAAGACGTTTCGTCTTGCGAAGCAAGCCCATAGGGAAATTCGTCTTGCGGAACGACTCAAAAAACGGAAAACTCTTTCGTCTTGCGCGTTTTTCGTCTTGCGAGGCATTCGTCTTGCGAGGTACCACTGTACTGTTCTCCATCCTTTTCCTACTAAAGAAAGGCCTGTGTCAAATCCTATGTTGCAGCCCACGTTGAAGTGAAGGGAATTAGGAACTAACAATACATGGAACATGAATACTACAGCATCCTAACACCAGGAGAAGAGTGGGGAAGGGGTGGGGCGGAGAGAGAGATTTAACTTTGGGAGAATTACATTAGAACTGGTTGGTGGTTTAGCCATATGTAGAGACCTTACACTGTTCCCTGTTATGTGCAATAGAAAGGGGTCTTTTTAAGGCACTTGTGTTTCTTGCTCTCACATGGTTTATTTTGTATGCCACGAACAGCTAGCTGTTTTTGCGTTTGACAAAGCTCACATGAGTGATCAGCACACAAGAGCATGGGCATAGCTGGGGGGGAGCAGCTGCCCACTCCCAAATCAAGCAAATAAATAAAGATACTAAACTAACTGACCACTTGTGTCACAGATAACTTGGTTCTGCTCCCCCAAAAAACCATGAAGCCTGCCTCCCCTAAAATAAATCCTGGCTTTGCCCATGCACAAGAGATGTTTAATGCGAAAAGACAGAGCATAAAGAATCCCACAGCAGCGAAATCTGATGAGCTGAGAAGCGTATTGTCAAATTCCCATTCACAGCAGTCACTCCTGTGGTTCCCTCCTGATATATTACTCCACATGTCCAAGTAAAACTCTGAAGCTGTTAAAAAAGCAGCAGTTCATAGCGTACGGATCTTTATCTGCTAACAATCTGCCCCGAATGAACTACTGACTCAGAATGTTTTTTTCCCCTTTAACAAAATAAATAAATCACATGCCTGGAAAAGAAAAAAAGAAAAACTGCAACAGGAAGACCAAGTTTAAATATAGTTATCACTCATTCCCAGCCAGGAAGGGGATGCCCCCACAATGCCATAGTCCTGAATGGCCCATTAATGATAGAAATGATGCTGCAGAAAACAACACTATTTGCTTTGTCTCTAGGGATTGAAGAGCTGCGATACAAATGTCACAAGCAAACACAGGAATTACAACAACCATACATATTGCTAGCAAGTACTATCCAGCTCAGATTTAACCATTTCTAGGCAATAGTTCACTGTATATGGCAAGTCTCTCCTGTCCTTGGAAAATCTTTTGTTTCGGCAAATGGAGAACAGGGATGGGGTGGGATTCGAAGTGGGGGTACTCGAGGCTGGCACAACCTACCTTGCACAGGCTGTGCCAGCTCTGCTTGCTGCCCCAGCTCAGCGCAGCCCATCTTCACTGGCTGGCAAAGGGGTTGCTTTGAAGGGCTATGGGGAGGCAAAGAAGTACTTTGTCTTCTAACATGCACTGGTAACTTCAACTCTTCCTTACTTCAATAGGCTCCATATGGGGCTGCCCTTGATGTTGGTCATTGTCTAGGTATAACCATCAGCAACACATTGCGCTTTTGCTGAAGGAGCATCACTAGCTGCCTATACGCTACTGGACCAGGATCACTTATTTATGAAGCTCCAAGCAAGTTGGGACCAGGCAACTTGAGAGACCAATCCTCTTCTTATAGCTCCTGCATGCCTGCTGCGATACATGGTAGACTTCCAGGTGATATCCACAGCTCCCATTATTGACCTTGCACCCAGTAGCTGTGTACACAGTGATGTGGCCCCTTTTATATGGAATTCATCGCCATATGAGATAAGGCATGCTCCAAGAATCTACTCTTTTACATACATGCTTTTTATTTACACAACCCTTTCCCAATTTTATTTCCATTAAGTTTGCTGATCATTTTCTAGTGTTGTACTTAAATGCATCATTTTGGTGTATTTTTTATACTTATTGTTACGTACTCCCCTTTTCTTTTCCCTCAGGTAACTTGTTCCACTTTCTGTCGACTGCAGTTAGTTAAGTTTTCCCTAACTTTCAGCTGAAATTTACGCAGCTGCAAATTAAACTCATTACCTCTTATCCGTTCCTCAATGAAGGAGAGAACAATTGTTCCAACTCCTCTTCATGTGAGGCTCTCCAGTATTTGGAGACTGTAATTGCATCTTTTCATGAGCTGCTTTTGTCTCAGGTGAAGCTAGTACTTACTCCTTACTCTTCAGCCACACTGGATTATCTGTGACCAAAGAGTCCATGAGAAATAAATGGTATGGTCATTTTAACAAACCGTTAAAAGCCTTGAAGAGCAGCTACGCACATGTTTTTTTTAGCAAGACGAAGGCTAAATGCATGAGGAAACAACATGAGCATGCTGACCTCTAATCTGACATGGAGGTATTTTGAATTTAATAATGCATTAAGGCAATTCTACATTGGTCGATGAAAGAGAATTTGCTCATGACCTAAAAATGAGACTGATGCTTTGAGAGAATCTCTGATTAAGTCGGCATTTCTTATAACTAGCCTCCCACCACGAATTTCCATGTAGAGCTCCTGTTCCTTTTAACTTAGCAGGAGAAGCTTTTCCTATCAGCTCATCTCCATACCAGCTTCCTAAATTTCTGTCTCTTCTGCCACAGCTAAAACAGACTAACACTATGGATTTCCCACCAACATGAAATACAGAAATGCTTCACTGTCTGCCAGGATCTTAATGTCTCCACTCTATTGCTGCAGTCCCAGGAAGGCATCAAAAATAAAAGGTGGGCATTTGCAAGATGTAACTCTATTTTGTTTTCTGTTCTTGTATTCTGAATCTTTGTATTCTGGAAATAACTTTAATTTTTTAAATAAAAAAAAGTGGGCTGCATGTGGCAGATAGGCCCGTGTTAAGAATCTTGTCATGAAATAAGCTGAAAACCCCAACCTTCCTCAAAATTCCTTTCACGATACATAACAATTGGCAGGATTTTTTTTTAATCCCAATCTTATTGGCATTTCTAGTGCTTGAACTCTCATAGGCCATTTCCCACAAGGCAAAACCAAACACCTGATGCTGCAGTCTTCCATTGATGAGCATTTAGTATTTATTTAAGACCATATATCCTACCCTTCTATGGGACTGGACATACAGGGTGGCTTCTAACAATTCTGAAACCACTTGAAAATCAACAAAATCTGGAATAATAAAAGAACACCAAAGCCATGTAAACAGTAAAAGAATAGCCAGGTACACCAAACCCACCAGCACCCCAAGGGTTCAGCCACTCAAAGCACAAACCCAGCAGGTCAAGTGCATGCCAGAATAATTTTTGAAAGCCTTAACCAGGTGGTATAAAACAAGGAAATGGACCTTGCTTCCTCCTAATGTGCGTAGAGGCCTATGGTCATGTATAATGATAAAGGTAAAGGTACCCCCTGACCATTAGGTCCAGTCGTGGACGACTCTGGGGTTGCGGCGCTCATCTCGCTCTATAGGCCGAGGGAGCCGTCGTTTGTCTGCAGACAGCTTCCGGGTCATGTGGCCAGCATGACTAAGCCGCTTCTGGAAAACCAGAGCAGCGCACGGAAATGCCGTTTACCTTCCCGCCGGAGCGGTACCTATGTATCTACTTGCTTTCGAACTGCTAGGTGGGCAGGAGCTGGGACTGAACAACGGGAGTTCACCCCATCGTGGGGATTCGAACCGCCGATCAAGGTCGGCAAGACCTAGGCTCTGTGGTTTAGACCACAGCGCCACCTGCATCCTTGTTCATGTACAATGATAACTGCTACTAATAAGGCTCAGGACTGGTAGCTTCTGTTTAAAAGGGTTCTTCCAAATATATGCCAACCACTTATCTTTGGACTATAGTGCAGAAGAGCTGATCTAAATTTCCTAAGCATTTCTGTGTTTGAATACTTCAATTAGAAGTATTTCAATTAGAACAGCTGGAGAGCTGGGGGGGGGGAGGATGTGCATTTGTTTCTCTACAATTATCTTAAGAACAAATGCTTAAAACTACTGTACAAGTAGCATCCATTATTAACAGATGACATTAAGATTTTTTCATAATCCAAAGCATCTCAGCCTAAATGCTTCTTTGTAAAATAGAATACAAGGAATAGCCCAAAATTTGGAAAGTTCACCTACAAACTAGAAATGGAAACAAGAATGCCACTATGCCATGGGCATCACTGCGAACTAACTTTTTATGTATTCCTTTTTTCTATATGAAATACTAATAGCTAAATACTGTTAGAATTCCTTAATACAGTAACATTTACAAAAGAAGAAAGCCCCACAATAATTCTCACCACAGTAAGCTGGCAGTATGCTCCCATGAAATCAATGGGATTTAATTCAATTTAAATATGTTTACAATGACAGTGACAATAATGCTATTATGCCAGAATTATGTAGAGAGTAAGGAGAGAGAGAAACGAGAGCCGACATGAACTCTGAAGATGACAGCTTTCAGATTCACAATTCAAATCTGATTATTTATCAGAGGAAGCCATGTTTGGATACCGAAAAGCACCCTTAATTTTCAGGGTTCTTTGTATACAGGCACAATATCCTTGACTGTGCATTAATAAAACTGTGGCATGAGGTAGGCTTTAACAACGTGATCATAAGATCATGGTCACCTTGGACTGATCATCCAACACATATCCCAGCGCCAAAACGCTCACCACAAGAACACTGACTGACTTCCTTAATTACTCTAATGCAGACACCATAGCAATCCTTAGGGCACAGGGGCTCTAGTGAAAATGCATTCATTCCCGTCACTTTTTCACATATTAATCACATGACCATTGGAACCTGCCTTATATATGGAGTCAGACCATTGGTCAACCTAGCTCAGTATTGTCTGCACTGATTGGCCAGAGTCCACCAGGGTTTTAGCCTTTCTCCGCCCTACCTAGAGATTGAACCTGAGACCTTCTGCAAAAAGACCAACCTGCAAAAAGGGGGCAACAAGGCCACAATGCTAGCTCTGGCTCTTTCATGGCACAGCATCCCTACTGTATACTGACATTGCATAGGGGAAGCCTATGAACATAAACTTCCTCACTGCAGATATTCCTGCTCAATCCACAGGCATTGAGCTCAGGCTACCTGGCACACACAACAGCAGGGTCAACTTTCTTCATTTGAGTAACACAGGAAGTGGGCTATGGACAGAGAATAGTTTATTGGTTAGAACACCAGACTAGGACTGATTCAAATCCCTTATTTTCACATGGCACTCACTGGATAACCAATCACTATCTGCCGGACAAACCTATCCCATCAGATTCTTGTGAGGATAGCACGAACAGGGAGGGAGATCCATTTGTGCTATCCTGGAGAAATGTGGCTTTCCCTGGAGAAAAGCCAGGCTGAAAATAAATACGCAGAAATGGTTGCCATGCATTCTCCTCAGCGGAATGTAGCTCTCTCCATTTGCCTTTCCTGGGTAATCAAGTAGAATATCATAGCCATTTAGATGTAAAATAGAAGAACTTGAAGCCCCTGAGATAGAGCTTTGTCGCACACCCCGCTCAATGCAGATATTCCCAATGTGTTAAAAGACGATTACAGCTATGTGTAAACTAACTGATCGAAATTGACATTTCTGCACCAAGCTGTGGAAGCTGAGCATTAAATGTCATTTGGGATGCCAGCAACACAAGAGTGGGAGGAGGATGGCAAAGATATCATGACCTGCAGATTTTTGGTACAGTCAGAAGAAAAGCTCGGTTTTTTATCCTCTCAAAACTGAATCCCTTATCCTGCAGTGCAGGAACAGACTTGTCCTCATCTGAAGCACCACTACCTTGTTAATTGTTGTAAACTTTTAAGATCAGAACCTTAATGAAAATAAATCCTTTTTATTGTCAACCTTCTCCAAAGATACAGACATGCACACAACCCTCCAAACAAGACAGGGGCTTATTATTATTATTATTAATTTTTTTCCCAAGTGGAATTCCCATGTGTTAATGGAAAGACACTGTCTTTCATGTAACGTTTCATTCAAGACCAGTCCCACATTCAAGTCTATTTCCATCCGCTTTCAATAGCAAATTAACAACATTCAGAAGTGATACGTTTTAGAGACTCAGAAGTTGTATTTTCTCCAGTAAAATTTATATATAACTCTGGTAAGAATTGCATATAAAAATATACTAAATAAATAAAACGAAAGTTGAGGTTGTTGGCTTGTCGCCAAATGGTACTTTTCTCATTTTTAGTCTACACATGCATCCTATGTTTGCAATTAAAAGCCAGCAATAGGCAACAATGTGTTCTGAATGATGAAATAGCTTGGTCTTTCCTCTCCGCATACCAAAAAGAGAAAATCAAATAACTGTGGTTGATGTGTGGTGGTTTTTAAGAGGATGTTAGACTGGCAAATGCTGACTTGTTAATGGATACCAGCACACTTCAGAAGTTTGACAACAGTATGTGGGGGTTTTCTCTTAACTGCAGTCACTAAGCATATCTACGGCACAGTGGTATTTTAAAATATAACATTACTGTAAACATTTTAAAATGTTTATTGGAATTGTTTGTTGCAAAGGTGGTAGGCAGGTGCTAAAAGTCAGCGGAAATGTGCACTGAAGTAAACTAAATATTCACGAAGAGCACATGCATAATTATAATCTGCTCCTGGCAAACAGAGATTAAGATTTCTGAAGCTCCATGCCCTGGATGGTTCACACAGCTCTCTTTACATTGCTGTTATATTGTGAATCGTTCCTTTGTTTAAGGAGGTCACTTTGGTGCAGCTAACACAGCAATTTGAATTCACCCCCAGAGGCACACTCCAATGGATGCCAACCACTTCAGTAACTCATGTAGTGTGTGTGTTTGTGTGTGTGCTTATGTGTTTCTGTATGCATGCATGCACAACACTGTGGCAGTTTGGGAAGAGAGGCAGAGAACCAACAAGGAACAGACAAAGATCTGAGAGTTTCTAGCTAGAATTGGCTGATACTGGGGGTGTAGACTGAGGGGTTGCCCAAGATGTACCCTGCGGAGATCTTATGCCTTCCAAGAGTGCCAGCTGCCTCCTGCATGTATAGTTGTAAAACAAACAAATATTATAAGGCTGCTATAAGTCTCCACTGCTCACTCATCCAAAGGAAACTAAACCCAGTAGCAGTGCTCCTGGAATTCTTCAGCACAGAGAGTGAGGATAATGCAACGCAACAAATTCTAATGAAGACTGATTTTCCGTAGCTTTTTCCTCCTGACAAATAAGCCTTACACAAATAAGACTATAGGTGCTATACACCCATAGCATCTCCAACTTGCCAGTTTCCTACCATAATGGGTGTTAATATCTTGGGTAGAAATGGATATGTGACCCTCCTGATGTTATTGGACCCTGTCTTCTCAGCCCTGGTTAGCATCGTCAATAGTCAGATTGGAATCGTAGACTAACAACATCTGCATGGCCACAAATTTCCCGTATCTGTACTCGTGGAATGTTGACGGTCTGAAAAAAGAATAGCCCACAGCACAGGCCACTAGGTAGATGTACATATCACCATGCATGGTGTTTTTTATAATTCAAGAGGTCTGATGCCAGTGCAGTGGATTTTACAATCAAACATTCACACAGAGGAAACAAGGGAGAAGAGGGAAGCGGGCTCTGAAGTAAACAAGTAAGGAGCATGTGATTATTTCAGTTACATACACTTAGGCTTCATTAAATGACATGGGCACTAGATTTTATGGAAAAGGTAGACATGGACAAGGGCATCGTGCGTGGTTCTGGGAGGTAGTTCCCAACTTAATGGGAAGCAAGGGAGAAAGAGCAGAATTTTTTGAGGCAGCTGAAGACTTTCAGACGGTGGAAGGAGGGGAAGCTTGAGAAATGAAAAGACAGCAGAGAAAGGTGGGGTATTTACGGGCCCACTTTATTTTTTGTAATAAGACAGCCAGTGGGACATAGTGGTTAAGAGTGTCTGACTAGGGCTGGGGAGGCCAAACAGTTTTGAACTCAGTGGGCGACCATGGCCTAGTCACTATCTCTCAGTTTCACCTACCTTACAAGCTTATGGTGATGATATGACTGAGGCTGAGGGAGAATCAGTTTGGAATGCACTATTCACCTGACAAGACATCTTGTTCCCCACCTGAGCCAAGCAGAAATAAATGTCTTGTGAGAATTGTCCAAAGGAATCCATGGTGGGGAGCGGGGAGCATATTCTGCCAACCAAGAGCTAAACCATACTTTATTTAGGCTAAAACAAATAGCATAATTAACAGCATCTGCTAAGGAATTAACTAGCATCTGTAGAAACAAGAGGCATTCTTGATTATTATTTTTAAGTCAGCATCCTGTTCTTCAATCTATTTTGACACAAACTGTATCTCACACTATAAAACAGAAAGGCCGAACTTGCCAAATCTGCAAAGACAGGCCAGATGCATATATGAATCTATAGTTCTCTATAGATTGCAGTGCAGTCCCTTTGCAAGCTACTCAAAAGTCCTGTATTATTCAGTGGGGCTGATTCTCAAGAAAGCCACAATTCTATCACTTACTTGGGAGACAGCTCCACTAAGCACAACGGGACTTACCTCTGAGTAAACATGCATTAAGTTCCACTGCACGGCCACTAAGGGATTTAGGTTACTTATTATATCAGTTACCCCTTGAGAGCTGTTTATCTTTCACTTTGTTATTTGTGCCAAGTGTGTTACATGTGATGTTCTGTACTCCAGTTTTTAAGTGTGGGCATTTTAAAGAAGTTCCCACAAAGTGCATGGCAGTGAGAGAACTCGCGGAAGGCATGGTTGTGATCCTAACAGTGTTGCTTGGAATAAGCACTTGTTATCAAAGGGTTTTCTATAAGGCTCATAAGGCAACAACAGGACTACAGCTCCATTATTCCCTGAATCCAGTTCCTGGATATTTATTTATTCAATAAAAGTTATAAGTCACTTGATTGTAAAAACAAACAAAGGGGTTTGCAAAGAGATAGGGCAACTAATACTGTTTAGTATAGAAAAGTGAAGTTAGGAGAGAAGTTGGATTCAAAGGATCTAGGAAAAAATATTACGAGGGGAAAAATTGGAGCCATTTAGCTCAGGAACAAGTGGCATGTGGTTGATAATCCAAAAATGAAAGGACTTTGGGACTCACCAGGTATTCTTCTGGGAGCCTGGTCTGAGTGGGAAGGAGCCCTGGGTTCATTTACCTGGGTTCTTGCTTCCTCAAATTGAAAGATGTGGAGAGATCAAGTGCACAAGGAGATCTTAGGTACATGAACTTAGCATTCAACTGGTCAGAACACTACTTTATATCTACTGAGAAGCGGGAAGAGAAAACCTATTTTTTTATATAACAAAAACATGTCCTTTACAAAGCTATGGATATATGCATGGCATACTATTTTGGGTTATGTATGGTCTTATTTCGCTTAACCTTTATGTAAACTCAGCCTATGCATAGACGAGAAAGTAAGTCAACTATCTGCAGATATGCTAGAAAAGAAGTAATTACTTATTGGACTCACTTAAACCAGGCACTTCCCCACCTTCCAGAAGTGACCTGCATTATTTCTGTTGTGGAAAGGAGCAACATGAGCAGCATATGATCAACAAAAAAAATAACATCTGGATACCCCTAAGAAAGTTTAAAATCTTGCTACCAAGCCATTTACTTTGATAGACTGAGAGTCCTGTACTATTCCTTAACTACTGTATTATTTTTAACTATTTTTATTTAAATGATATTTAAATTATCGTTCCTAGCCAGCTGCAACATAGACAGGAAGGGAGATGGTCTGGAAAATGCAAGCATGAAATAAATAAATTCAAAGGGGATTTCCCCCTCCCCTTCTTCCATCTAGATATAAAAAAGGGCTTAACTCATCTGACAAGATGGAGTACAGCTGGTTTCATATCTCTTTGCCTGCTTAGTAACATAAAAGGAAGACGGGGGGGGGGGGGACCTAACGCAATGTATTAATTGATAATGAAGGATGGCTCTTATCCTAATGATTTCCAGCCAGGATTTCTGTATTGAAGCCATTTCAGTTAAAAAGAGTGCACACTTGAGTCTGAGAATGTAGTCTTGCTACAGAACAAGAAAATGTAGCATGTACCTTAAAAACACGGTATTGTAAACCTATTTCCCCTTCATAAGAGACATGTCCAGTTCTTCCTCATTTGTACCATTGTGACATGAAAAGTGGAACATCACTGGCCCTTTGTGAATGCTTACAGCCTACAAAATTCCAAATCTGCAGCATCTGTGCCTTAGGGTATCTCACATTGTGATTTTAAACAAGGCAAGTTGACCAGAGGTAAAAAGATAAAAGGAGTAATATCACATGTCAAGGTTTGTTTGCTGTCTGCACAACCTGACGGCCCCAAGTTATTTTACGTTTTTTAATTCTTTTATTTCTGAATGTGAAAGGTTTAGAATGCCACTTAGGAAAAGTAACCTGCAAGAAAGTGTTTCAAATTATCTGGAAGGCTGAACATGATGGTGATGACAGATTAAACAAATGATTCAGATCATTTTTTAAAATGACATACACTGACTAGAGATATTTAAAATCAGGAATGCTTGTTTTTTGCAATTCCATGAACAATTCTGTGTGGGATCTGAATTACTAACAACTGCAACTTTACATTTACTTTTCGAAGCAAGTTTCCGGCTTTCATAGTGTTTGGGAGAGATAAAGAAAGACCCACTGACCATGTGAGGATCTCCTTTACTTCCTATTCTTTGCACATATTCTCAGTTTTAAAACTCCGATGTCACTGAAATTATCTCAGTTTGGCAGCAGGAGCCTCATAGGTTAGGAACAAATCGCTGATAGTTCATTACTATTCATTCTTTTTTTTAAAAAAAAAATCTTTGGGGGAATTAAAAGTTTTGCTAAGGATTCATATCTATATCCAATAGTCCTTTACTCTAACAACAGCTTATATTTCCTTGCGCTAAAGATACAGGTCTGTTTTTAAAGCAACTTAGGAACAGTAAAGAAGAGAACAAGGTTTATCAGATGCTATTAAGTTTTGGCTTCCCAAAGTCTCCTAAGCCCACGGCCTCCAGTTGCTTTAACATACCATCCAACATTTTATGACATAAAACTGGGACGCACATCTTCCGGGATGTGCTCCCAGGCAATTAATGTGGCCTGCATCTCACACCTGCTTTTTTGGAGGGAGGAAGATTTGTGTTTTGGGGCTCTGCATTTTTTGTGGGGCAGGAGTGCAGAACCCAAAATGGCCACTGAGATCTTGCGTGATAAAGGGGATGTTCCTTTTTCGCGGGACAGTTGGAAGGTATGCTTTAACCTAGGCAGGCACATACTCATACTTGTTTATCCATTCGTTCTCTCTCACTCTCTCTCTCTCTCTCTCTCTCTCTCTCTCTCTCTCTCTCTCACACACACACACACACACACACACACCCTGGATAAAGATTAACCACTGTGCTAAATGAACTTTATATGAACAAGGTAGGAAACTACTTTATACTAAGGCATGGGTAGGCAAACTAAGGCCTAGGGGTCAGATCCAGCCCAATCACCTTCTAAATGCGGCCAGCGGACAGTCCGGGAATCAAGAGTGTTTTTACATGAGTAGAATGTGTCCTTTTATTTAAAATGCATCTTTGGGTTATTTGTGGGGCCTGCCTGGTGTTTTTACATAAGCAGAATGTGTGCTTTTATTTAAAATGCATCTCTGGGTTATTTGTGGGGCATAGGAATGTGTTATTTTTTTTTCTTTTTCAAAATACAGTCCGTCCACCCACAAGGTCTGAGGGACAGTGGACCGGCCCCCTGATGAAAAAGTTTGCTGACCCCTGTACTAAGGTCATATAACTCAGTACTGGCTCACTTCAGATGTGACATTAAGCCAAGCCATGGCTGTAAGTGGTTTGACCAAAATAAAGCGAAGCAGCCACAATTTTTGCTATGTGTACCTGCAGTCTTGTGCATTTATGCTTAGCCATAGTTTAGCTTAGCATTACAGTGGTGCCTCGCAAGACGAAAAGAATCTGTTCTGTGATTCTCTTCGTCTAGCAGTTTTTTCGTCTTGCGAAGCAAGCCCATTGACAGATTAGCGGCTTTTAGCGGCTTATCTGCTGATCGGATCAGCTGATAAGCGGCTTAGCGGCTTAGAAAAGGGGGGGAGGGGAAAAAACCAGCAGGAACTCGCAAGACATTGTCGTCTTGCGAAGCAAGCCCATAGGAAATTCATTTTGCGAAGCACCTCCAAAACGAAAAACTCTTTCGTCTAGCGAGTTTTCCGTCTTGCAAGGCATTCGTCTTGCGGGGCACCACTGTATGTGTGAACTGGGCCACTGTCTACAGTACACCAGCAGGCAATAGCTCCTTGCGGTTTCAGATCAGCTGTTTTCTGTGCTGTACCTGAGGATTCCAGGAATTGAAACTGGGGTCCTTTGGATACAAATCTTGTGCTCTGTCTCTGAGCTACAGTACTTCCATTCAAGATTTTTATAGGGGGGGGGGGATTTTCTAAACAAAAATTAAGTGTGAGTTCGTATGAACATACTTTAGAGAAAAGAAAAAGCACTGCTAGAAAGAGAATGTGAAGGGCAAGGCATCACTTTCTTCTCTACAGAACTAAAAGAGGAAAAATTTAGGAGGGCAACTCAGCAGGGATTAAGGAGCTACCTTTGCGAATCAGGAGAAGTACAGAGGTCACATGCTACCTCCAGTTGCACAAATGCATACTCTAAGTCTAATTTCTGCTGCTACGCACACTAGCAAGCATTTCCCAAATTCCATATGGGTGTGAATAGAAAGTTGGTGCTTCCGAGAACTGCATCCCACCCCCTGCTACGTTTATATGGGAACAAGCAACATGGGAATTAAATGTCTATCGTGCTTTTCTTCTGTCGCGCATGCAATCCAACACTGTGGCTTCATGCTGCGGTAAATTTTGCATGACAGTGGATTCTTATAAAAGTTCTTTGGAGATCTTCCATGTGTTTCAGCCGCTGACTGGCATCTGATGTCCCAGCAATTCCTCTCTAAAATGTTTGCATCTCATCTCCCCCAGACCTCACTCACCCACCCAGGTGTATTAAATTAAAGCAATACTTCAAAACCTTTCTTATATTCCTTCTCTTGGCTTAAAAACCTGCCATGCCTAAAGGTGTCCAATTGACCTACTGTGTATGGGGCACTTTCTTTTGTCTGTCTTGAAACTTTCAACTTAGTTGGATAATCCTACATTCTAAAATTATGAGAAGGGAAGGAATATATAGTGGTACCTCGGGTTAAGTACTTAATTCGTTCTGGAGGTCCATTCTTAACCTGAAACTGTTCTTAACCTGAAGCACCCCTTTAGCTAATGGGGCCTCCTGCTGCCGCCGCGCCGTCGGAGCACGATTTCTGTTTTCATCCTGAAGCAAAGTTCTTAACCCAAGGTACTATTTCTGGGTTAGCGGAGTCTGTAACCTGAAGCGTCTGTAACCTGAGGTACTACTATATGTCTATCCACTTTTCCATCCTGCAAATAATCTTATTCAGCCCTTACCCACTTGTTATCTAAACTCAAATGTCATAAATGTGTTGTGTCTCCTCACAGCAGGGTTTCTGCAGGCCCTTGACCACTTTTATTACCCTTTTATAAGCCTTTTCCAGCTTTGCGATATCATTTTTGAAGTGAGACAATCAGAACTGTACACAACTGTTGTTGTTGTTGCACCACCGATTGTACCATACCTAGCATTGCCGCACCACAGATTTGTGTAACAGCCATTATGATACTTGCAGTTTTATTTTCAGCCCCTTTCCGAATAATCCTCAAGATGAAATTTCTGCTTTTCACAGCTGCTGCACACTGGGCTGACATCTTCATCAAGCCATCCACTATTCTAATGACCTTCAATCGTCAAGCAAAGACATTTTCAGTTAGACATGCCTTTGGCCGATTGGTTATGGCCACTGTATGTTTCAACTTGATGCTCAACTTGTTTCACCTGACTCGTTGTTATGTTTTGATTGTTATCTTGAATTTTACTGCTGTTAGCTGCTTTGAGCACCATTTAGTGAAAAGGAAGGATACAAATTTAACAAATAAACAAACTTTTGTATTTACACATTTTTTTTCCACTTGAGAGAAAACCTCACCCATTAAAAGAAATACACTATTTTTTACCAATTTTTCCTCTTCTTTGGAGGCATCAGTTTTTGTCACTAAGAAATAAAAATTGTTAGAAGGGAGAGGCTTATGCTTAAACAACAACAACAACCCCCAAGGAAACCTAATTTGGCGAGGCTTTGTCTCCTACACAAAAACCTCCCTTCTTTCCCTAGTAGATGGATGCCACGAATGAGATTATGTTGTGTTTTCATACAAGTAATATGCTATCAGATCCATAAGTTAGCTTCCTGAGATCTCTCTGTTTTTATGCCCTGCTACAATATGAGAAGGAGATGGACAAGGTTTCCAGGGGTAGAAGCGTGACTATTAAAAAATATATTATGCAAAATAGTATGCATTAAATGCATTTTTGAAATAGTTATTTTGCTAGTCATGGGGAGGGCTAAAAGGCTATGTATATGCTGCCTTTGGGGGTCAAACAGGCTCTACAACGCAGCCAGCATTGACAAGCAGAAATTAAAGCAGCCGAGCAAAGCTAATTCATTGAGCAGCAGTAGCCAGAACACAAACTGAAATAGCAGCAACAACAGAATTGGGAGGAGGGAGACTACTCAACAAAAACAGTCTGTAGGGAAACCTCTCAAACTCAGGAGATTCCCCACAGCTCTCTGAAAGGCTCTCCTTGACCTCAAACCCCCAACAAGGAAGGGGCATCATGCATATTTCCATTGGGGTGGGTGGGTTCAAAATCTTGATGCCAATGTCATAATTGCCCTGCTTTTCTGCCCCGAATAACCCAACCAAGGTATTTCAAAAGGTATGGGGACCCCAAACACAGTCTCTGCATCAGTTCTTGAAATGCAGGTAGAAAGCAGAGGAACAAATTGTGCAAAATAAGGGAAAACATGCTTATCTGCATATACTATAAAGCCATGGAATTCAGCTTTACTTAGTACAGAAATTGATTTCTTTAAAAAGAGAGAGAGAATACACAGCCTCAGTGTAGCAAGTTAAGAGTAGGCCCATTCAAAGTATTCATTTATGCAAGTCCATTAGGGCCAACCACAAAAATGTTCACCAGCAATACACCATTAGCAGAAGAATAAATATAACAGAAGTACCCAAGTTTCAGATGAAGTGAGATGGATAGCATAAAAGGGAACCAAGCTCATCTGAAATACGAGTTCTGCACATTCTGCTGCAGATTAATTACAGCATTTCCCATAAATGGCTCTGTTTATCTCCTTTACACAACAAGAGTCATAGTTTTTTTAACCATGCAAGGTGCTTATCACTGATACTATGGCCTAGACTAGAAGGCTGGGTCTTTGACACGAACCTTTTTAAAAGTCTTCTCCATTATTACCAAAGATGGGGAGGTTAAAGTGGTAATGATACAATGGGCTAAGGATTTGTAATATTCAGTTAGAATCATGGGAAAGGTTATGGAATGGAAGGTATCAAATTCACTGCATGCAGTGCATTAAAAGAAAATATTATGAAAATGATGTACAGATGGTATTTGACACCAACTAAACTTAATAAAATGTATAGAACAAGAGCTAAGGTGTGTTGGAAATGTAAAGAAAAGGAAGGCTTTTTATCATATTTTTATCAACTTTATCAACTTTTATCATATTTGGTGGATATGTAAAGAGGTAAAAGCTTACTGGGAAATGATATATAATGAAAATAAAAAAATTCCTTCCAGTAGCACCTTAAAGACCAACTAAGTTAGTTCTTGGTATGAGCTTTCGTGTGCATGCACACTTCTTCAGATACACTACGTAGTGTATCTGAAGAAGTGTGCATGCACACGAAAGCTCATACCAAGAACTAACTTAGTTGGTCTTTAAGGTGCTACTGGAAGGAATTTTTTTATTTTGACTACGGCAGACCAACACGGCTACCTATCTACTACTGGATATATAATGAGTTAAAGAAAATGTATAAAAATACATTTGTTATAAAACCAGAAGCATATTTTACTGGGTATAGTGGGTGAAGAGATACCAATGAGAGATAAGAAACAGTTTCTGTATGCAACAACTGCAGCAAGAATTCTTTTAGCCCAAAAATGAAAGTAACAAGAAGTACCAACGAAAGGAGAGTGGCAGGTGAAGATGATGGACTTTGCGGAACTGGCGAAGCTGACTGGGAAAATCCAAAACTAGTGTGATCAAGCATTCCAAAAAGACTGGAGTAAATTTATACAATATTTGAAGGACCATTATAAGCAACTTGCAACACTGGCAGGGTTGTAAGAAGACTTGCAACATTAACCGCATTCACCTTTTTATATTTATTTAAAATTAAGACACTTCAAATGAGTGAAATGTAAATTGGAAAATGTATAAATGCTATGATATAGAGGTTAACTTTGAAAACCACGAGGCGGGAGGGAGGGGAGTCAATATGATCTTAAGAGCTAAAAGAAGAGAATAATGATGATGTGATTAAATATTATAAAATGGAAAATCAATAAAAAAATTTTTTTTAAAGTCTTCTCTACTATCTCTTGTTAAACCTATTTAACAATTATTTACAATTATGACAAGTCTTACTGGCTGAATGAATTCTCTGTTGATCTGATGCTTCCACTCCAGAGAGCGGTCATAATGATTGCTTTTATTCCGTAAGCCAAGCATTTAATATGTTAAAGAGGATACATGAAAACAAGTGATCAGATGAATGGTCCTCAAAAGGTGGCTGGAACCCACTACTAGGTCACCGCCTGGTCTAGGGAAGGTCATGACAACAACATCATCAACATACAAATACTTAAAAGGTAAAGGGACCCCTGACCATTAGGTCCAGTCATGACCGACTCTGGGGTTGTGGCCCTCATCTCGCTTTATTGGCCGAGGGAGCCGGCGTACAGCTTCTGGGTCATGTGGCCAGCATGACTAAGCCGCTTCTGACAAACCAGAGCAGCGCAGGGAAACACCGTTTATCTTCCCGCCAGAGCGGTACCTATTTATCTACTTGCACTTTGACATGCTTTCAAACTGCTAGGTTGGCAGGAGCAGGGATCGAGCAACGGGAGCTCACCCCATCACAGGGATTCGAACTGCCGACCTTCTGATCAGCAAGTCCTAGGCTCTGTAGTTTAACCCACAGCGCCACCCGCTTACTACCAAATTAATTAGTGGTTCCCCAAATACATGCTTGGGCCAGGGGCAGGGGCAGGGCCCGAAAAGGTTAAAGACTCATGGACTGGAAGACCCTGATAAATCAGGGCTGGATGTGGCAGGTTACACAATACTGAGCATTCTCAGTTCTTAATCATGGATGCAAATCCAGAGTTGGCCATGGCAGCAACCAAAATCTATTGCCTTCTGACAGCCGCTCATTTTCAGTAACTGAAATGTCTGAGAGTACTGTACTAATCCTTCTAGAAACTTGTAACAAGCTCCTTGGAAAACACTGATAAGAACTAATGATTATTGCTTTTTAATGTTTTCAGCATTAACTCATTTTACTTCCATTTGCAAATGTTGCCCACTACTTAGCCTACAGTGAGGTTGGCCAGCGCATTGGGTAAATTGTCTGCAGTGAGAAGTTGAGTAAAATGAATGTTTTACTGAATAAATAAAATCCTGGGATGTTATCTCGTTGTAGTTGCCTATAGAGAAATACAAACTCAAGTGTTTCTTCCATAACATTTAAGCTCTGATTATGAGCTGGAACACAAATGCATCACCCCCTCGGAGGCGATGAATACAGCTGATTAAGTGCAAGTTATGGAAAAATGCAAAGCCATTTGCATTTCTGTACGTGCTTTGACAAAAAGGGTCCAATTGTTTCCTTGGAAAGAATTTTATAAAGACAGTCAACCAGCAGTGAAATCCACAGTCTTAAAATCCTGGTAGAATTTTTTTTTTTTATTTTCTGACCTTTAAGACAATGGCTTGCATTTTAAAAGAGGAGACTGGATCCCTTCTTTCCAAATAGATTTTGAAAGATGTAGCCCTCCTTTTCTTCTAAAATGCTCCCCTAATTATAATTTTGGCACAATAAATCAGAAGCAGCTCTGCCACCAGGAGGAGGACTGACCGTGAGAAGTGGTCACAGATTTGGGTTTTGTTAGGAACAGCAGAAGAAGATGGATTTGACTTACAGAGCATAACAATATACTGGGAAAGTCTTCTACTGTCCCTTTGCCTATTGTGAGGCAGAGGATTGAGGAAGCAGAACATCTTGGACCAACCTTGTTTACCACAGGTACAGCGTTTCTGGCACATTAATTGATTGGTTGGTTATTATTATTTAATTATAAATATTTGTACCACATATTTGCTGTTGTAAAGAGTGGTCTTTACAGCTTGGACTCAGGTCCATTACAAGTGTGTTGACGTTCAGTGTTTGCAAAATGGTAAAGACTGGTAAGATCTATGGGCCTTCTCTCTGATCCCCCCACAAACTGTGGTGCAGCAAGTGAATACAAGGAGTAGGGTATTTACAGCAGCAACATCCATTTTGTTCAGTTCCCTGACCTAAGGGAACCTGCCTAGTCCCGTCCCTAACTTTCTTCAGCCCTCAACTTAAACAAGTTGCCCAGGTGGTGCCCGTGGGCACAATGATGCATTTGAAGTCTTCACCTGGTACCCACAAAGCCTCTAAGTCTCTTCATACACTGCTGCCACCACCACGTCATAAGATGGTGCAGACAGTTACTTTGCTTTGTCTTTCAGTACATAAAGTTGAAGGAGGAAGATGGAAGTGTGATTCTCTTTCCCACTCCCTCTCTTTCAGACTCAGGCCAATTCCACAGGATTCTTTAGAAATGCAAAATGTGTGTGTATTTTCCTTCAGTCTTTCAGGCAGAGGGCTGATCCAGAGGAGGAGAGAAGAGACCAGAGGGACTCAAAAATCCAGGAGTGCCTATTGGCCAAAATAAGATGGAAATCCCCAAACCTAGTTTTTAGGGATGCTTGACAGATTACTGGACTGGTTTTCTTCTTTGCTGTTCTGCTCAAGTTTTCTGCTGGTTGCCTGCTGTTTTATACCATTTTCTTGCTGCTGAGGCTGCATCTCATTATTTTCTGCTCAGCCCAGACTGTGGGGAGGTGACCAGGCTGCAGAACCTATTACATTTTTTACCACCTTTCAAAGACCTATTTGTTTATGAAGGAATTTGCTCTCAATGAACTTCACTCTCAGAGGTATCAGATTATTCCTGCCATTTCTGACCTAGGTGCTAGTTTTGATTGGTTTTCAATTGTATTACATTGTTTGTTTAACGGGTTGTTAAATGGTTTCATTTCTGGGAAGTCACCCTGAATGCAGTTTGGAAGAAATCTTCTAAGTTTTATTTTATTGCAGTCTTGATCTTATTGTTTCATTGTGTTGATGTTAGCCATTTTTAATGTCTTTAAATAAAACACAAAACATGATGATGATGATGATGATGATGATGATGATGATGATGAAATAGACACAGAAGCCTCAATGGGACTCAGTTGCAATAGGTCTGGAACCTAAGGGTCTGCCATAGGCATTAACAGTATTCATTCTACTGCTTCCAGAAGGGAGTATACATGAGCAAGCAGAAGTACTAAGCTAGGTGGCCCTATAAATAGTAGCAGTCAGTGCAGCATAGGCTGAACAGAAGAAAATTATCTACTGATGCTGTAATTGATTAATGTAACTACTCCTGGAAAAAATATCGAGTGCAGGTGCATGAAGGCAGACACACAAAATACCATTTCCTGACCGGAGTAAAATAACAGGGATTTGTGCAGGATTTGTCCTGCAGCCATGCCGAGATGACTCAGAAGAAATGAAAATCCATTAGCACATCATCACTGATCAAAAAGATAGGAGCACACAGCAGGACGGGTTGTTTTCTATGCTTCTGCTGGCAGCATAGCTATTTTTAGCTTGACATTTTAAAATGAGTCACCACAAAAATGTTAAGGTAAATCTTTCGTTTTTAATACCTCTCACCTTGTTGAGCTACAGGTGCACTTGTGTGTATATATATATATATATATATATATATATATATATACACACACACACACACACAGAGAGAGAGAGAGAGAGAGAGAGAGAGAGAGAGAGAGAGAGAGAGAGAGAGAGAGAGAGTTCTGACTGTGCTTTTCAGTATTGCCTAGCAAATCACCTATTAAAAATTTGTTTATTGATGACTGGAGAAGCTGGCAGTAGATATAAAAAGGGCATAAGGGATACCCCATGAGATCAAAAGAGAAATTGCTGAATTGTAAATCCAAACATGCATATAACACTAATAAGAATGTATTGGGAGAGGGATTAGCGGCAGCTGAACCCGTTCGAAAATGGTATTCAGGTTAACTGCTTACAAAAGATGAAAGGAACGAAATGACTTCTGAGATTTTTCTTCCTCTTAGTAGAGAAACTGTGCCCTTTATACATTAAATATTTCTGATTCAGTTAATAGGCAGGAAAAGTTATAGGCTGTGGACTGGGTCACCCTTGGGTCTTTTGACACATTACAGCTGCTACAGGAATGCCAGTTTCAGCTGCTTCATGTAGTACCTGCTATCGTGTAATATAGGCAAAGGGCTTGAGATCCATGAGCCCCCAGGGGTTATCAATCTAACAGAAAGAAAGATCTGTAGTGCTCTCCTATGGTTTTTGTCTTTTCTCTCTGACCTACGAAGCGGCCCTCAGGTCCAATGACATTTTAGATTCAGAATCAAGACTCAAGACAGAGGTGGGAGAAGGCCTGGAGGGGAAAGTCCAGCTGGAGAAGGTCCTGGTATATTCTTTGCCTGCCTGCTTCTCTCCCTTGCAATCACCCCATTGAGATGTTGGTGGCAGCTGTGTCAGTGGGCAGGGGAAGTCAAGCTGGGGGTAGCATTTGCCTGCCTCTCTGCCTCTCCTACAAATGCCTTCTAAATATTACCAAAAAAGAAGAGATTCGGCCCTTGTGGTTTTTATTTGTCTTTTTTTTTAAGGGTCTTCAACTTCCCCAAACCCCAACTTGGACCTGGGGTAAACATCGAAATCAAAAAAGTAAGGTGGCATCCTAACAGGAAGAAAGCTGAAGACCTGTGGGCAATTTAGAAACTGCCCCCCTACATCCTGGTAGATAGTCTTTAGACAGGGGTCAGCAAACTTTTCCAGCAGGGGGCCAGTCCACTGTCCCTCAGACCTTGTGGGGGGCCGGACTATATTTTTTGGGGGAGGGGGAATGATGCAAGAGCACCACAAGCCCTGGTGGCTGCTCACCTGTGTCTTGCGAGCGGCAAAGGTTGGCGGCGGCGGAGGGACGATGAGCCGTGCGCAAAAGGGCTCCGGAGAGGGGCTGCTTAAAATGGCGGCTGCCAGAAGGTAATTGGGCCTGATCCGGCCCGCAGCCCTTACTTTGCCTACCCATGCTTTAGAGCTTCCCAAAACTATGGTTCGTTTGTTGTTGTATCTTCCCCTGAAGTACCAAGACTGAGAAGAGGACAATATCAGTTACTAGGGATACACAATGACATCAGCCAATATGTTCATTACCTGAGTTGCCGGCTTACTTATTTTTCCTCTGGATAATTAAGGCAGAGAAACAGGCAGCTGCTACTAATATACAGCACAGTGGCCGTGCAGATCTACTTTGTTATATAGAGTTCTAAATTTATCCCGTGCTAGGAATTGCATATTTCTTTTGACTGGATTCAAGTCATGACATGTTACATTATTACTTTGCAACTGACAGGACAATCCTTGATTTTTCTTATTCTTGATTCTTTTTTGTGTGTTTATTAACGGAATATCCATTTGGTGCCAGACCATCTTCATGGAATGTTATCTTCCTTTAGGAAGTTAATGAATAGAATTTAAATAGTGCTGAAGTCTGCAGGTTGACCTTTTGTCAAACGGCTTGCTATTTCCAAGTGAACAATAGCCTTCACTTCTTGGCACAGGTTCAGAACACCAGGAGTTCAAATTTCAAACAACAGTTAACAGGGAAGAGAGCTGCAATTAGCAAGGCCAGGTGAACAAGATTTATTTGTATTCCTTTACGATGATGCCACAGATAAAAATGCACCAGTCACACTGCGAACATCAAAGAACAACAAAAAAATCTGAATTCTCTTGCAACAGTAACTGAATCTGGGCCAAACCGCATGGATAAGATTACCTTCATAAATTCTGTATTCAAGTCTTTGTGGAAACAAAATAAAACCATGTTGAGCTTATGTACAATTAAAGAGAATGCAAAACCTGAAGGAACGGTGAAGAATGCAATACCCACAAGAATAATACTAACTAGAAACTAACAACAAAGGATTCATCAAGAGTGTAAAAGCATTCTTGCACCCAGAAATATCAGCCTATGTGTAAGCACTCTAAGACGATCTAAGATCCATTACAATGATTCTCAACCTATCTTGAGCATGAGGACTAGGAACTCAAAAGCAAAAATATGCTATGGCCCAATATCATTACTTCCCTGAGATATAAAATGTCCATATAGTTCTAAAAAACTAAAGGCTTTGTTCATTAATTGACTGATTAAGCTGGCTGAAGTCACCTCCCTGCCTGCTTTCCTTTATTTATTTTCTATGCCGCCCAGTCATCCAAGGATCACAGGGTGGTTTGCAACATAAAAACACGAAAATATGTAACAAACAAAAACAATCACACACACAAAAGAGCATGGATAGGCAAACTAAGGCCCAGGGGCCGGATCCAGCCCAATTGCCTTGTAAATCCGGACCGCGAATGGTCCGGGATTCAGCGTGTTTTTACATGAGTAGAATGTATCCTTTTATTTAAAATGCATCTCTGGGTTATCTGTGGGAAATAGGAATTCATCCCCCCCCCAAAAAAAAATAGTCGTCCCCCCACAAGGTCTGAGGGACAGTGGACCAGCCCCCTGCTGAAAAAGTTTGCTGAACCCTGCACAAGAGCTTACAAGGCCATAGATTGTTTGATTAGCCAAAGGCTGGTTCTATATGCACATGTGTGTTTTTTTATATAGACTGTAGTACTGGGAGAGCAAGGAAACATTTAGTTCCCTCATCGGAAGTCTAAAGTGGTACAGTTTAGCAATATCAGTATATCAAGGGAGGCCACTGCTAGAGAGAACATAAAGAGAGCTCTGATGGAAAGGACCAAAGTCCTTATCCGATTAGCATCCTGTTCCCCACAGTGTCCACAAGCAGGACATGAGTAACAGCCTATACCCACTGTTGTTCCTTAACAACTGATATTCAGAGACATACTGCCTCCCTATACATGGCCTATACATACTGCCTCCCTATACAGCTGTACTCGAAAATGAGCCTACCAAAAAAAGAAGAGAGAAACCAATGTTCTGCTGGTTTGGTTTGGTTTCAGCTCTTGAGACTTTTAAGGCTGGAGGCAGAGTTAGGGTTAAGGGCAGGTCTTGAACCTGTGCTCTGAAGAAACTTGAGGAATGTCATGGAATGATTCAGCTGTGTGCCAAAATCCCACTGGCCAAAGGAGGGAACAGCAGGTCAGGTGATCTCTCCTTATCCCCGCAGAGGCATTTGTCGGAATTGCTTCGCTCACCTCAGCAGCAGGGTCATTCTGCTGTTACCATGTTCTCCAGGCCGTCGATTTGACAGGGGTTTGGGTCTGAGACGAAGTTATGGTGCCAGATGGCAAATACAGGTGGAGGAAAGGAAACATTACCAAGGTTTGACAAAAAGTAAATGAAGCAAAAATAATCCCATGTCTCACATTGTCAGTGACAATGGCTGCCAGGCAAAACAAATTTCTCCTTTCATGGCACCCAATGGCTGTAAAACCTAGGCATGCATGCAAGATTCTGATGAGTCACCATAATAATGAGATCGGTATGATAGCTGTATAGAGATGCAGGACGGGTGCCCAAACAGCTTTGTTTTAAATGAAAGCACATTTACGAGTAAATAGATATGCAAGTAATTTCACTAAGAACTGTTCAAATCTCGCAAACAACAATTCAAAATGGGGCACCACATTTACTAAGTTTTACACTGACTCATCTGCGGAGAAGCAATTTCACAGGCAGACAGTCTTATCTGCTCTGCAAGGCAAAAAAAAATAGCTGCACATTTGACTAATAGTGTAATCACACACAAAAACACACACGATGGGAAGTGTCTGCGTTAATGGAAACAATAACCATTCCTGCTCTTGTGTTCATTTTTAAGCAGCCATCCCTCTTAAAATGACTTACATTGCTACGGCATTTTCCACAGCTGCAAGCTTAGTCGTCAACACTATAAAGCAGTCCTTTGTGAAGAGCAAGAAAAAGGAGGTTGTGCTTTGGAGGAAAAAAACCAAATTAGAAAAGAAGATTTTGACTTGGCTTTATTTACAACTTTACAAAGCCTGTCACAACAAGTAAATCATCTAAGACATTACTTACAGGTCCCTAAAAAGTAGATTAAAAACGAGGGAACTGAAGCAAAACATTGCTGCGTGGACTTGGGATTACAGCAAATTTACAGGATAATGTACTCCATTCCTTTACACCTTCCTCTCCCCCATTTTCCCATTTTTTTCTCCCAACATACAGTCAACAGTTCATGGCTAATGAGCATGCCATGTGCCCACAGGGGTATCAGACTGGGGAGGTGTGGTTGCCTTCTTTTAAATATTTTTTTGTTCTTCTACAAACTTGGGGTTCCCCCTGAACATGGCCCCTGCCCATGTTTAACACTTCAGAGAGTGTAGGACCTGCATCCTGGCATCCAGACAAAACTGACCTGGATCTGAAACAACAACGGGAGTCCTTTGATACTCCTGGGTTCCACAGTCAGCTGTAGTCTAGCTCTTTGCTCAAACCCCATTCCTAAATCCAGCTGCTCAAGAACAGCTGCCTCATCCTTAGCTTAAGTGCAACCAATCGGTTCATCTGGCCATTTTGTAACAAAGGAAATTCTCACTATTTTCGGAAGACTTGAGAATAGGATACTAATTACATTGAAGGAGCCCACGGCAACTTCTCATTTATTCCTCTAATAAAAGACACATATTCAGGATTGCTTGATAATTTAGTTATTATTCTTCAACAGATTTTCACATTTAACTCACAAAGAGTGACGGTAACTCAGTAAAAAGGCAAGCAATCCCAGCAGTCTTTGAAAATTCAGGTTGATAAAAAGAACAGGGATTCCAACCTATGTTAGTGTCTATGGATACAGAACTAGAAGGTAATAGTTATTCCAGAGCAATTAACACAGTGTAGAAGGGTGTAATCTTGATAATGTGATATTGGCAGTGCTTCTAACTGCTACATTTGCTGACCCTTCACTATCATTAGTTTAAATAATAGTGATTTGATCGGGTAGAAGAGAAAGTACAGTGGCAATAATGCTCACTAAAACTCCCTAGAATTCTGGCCAGTGTTGAGGACAAAATGCCTACGTCAAAATTGCTTGTAGGTGGACAGAATGCTTCTGTTTTTCAAATACCTATTGGGGGGCACTTTGTACATAATCAGTGATGCTTTGTCCTTTGCAGAAGCAACAAAAAGTCTCCACAAAAGAAAGACACGCTTTGTATTACCAGAGTACCAATTCCCCCAAGGAATCAGAATATTTTAAGTCACAACAAAAGCTGGCAATGTTCAGAGCAAATACCACGATTCCTTGCTCTCCCTCTCTCAAGTGGTTGTGGTTCTCTTCCATTTTAGAAACTGGACATGGCTCTTTGAAAACCATTCAAGCTACCTGGAAGCCATCAATGAGTCACAGAGATGTTGGAAGTTGGTCACCAAGGTAATCTGTACTGGCCAGTGATATACCAACACATAAGCACTAAGGGCCAAGTCATGTGGCCACTTTGAGCATCGTAATGGTTGGCAATCCACTGTAAGCAAGCACAGAAACAATCATGAGACAAGCTGCACATCAGGTTTCCTCATGTCACTGAGAATACTCCTTCCAACTCCCTTTTAACGGTGTGCACACTTCTGCACATGTACTCCAACTCCCCAGAAAGTGTGTGAATACTGGCATATGTGTACTGCTATTACCATGGCTAAGAGGTCCATGTGTTCAGCTCTAAGCTAAGCAGAATGAAGCAAATTCTAACCACAGATTCCTTCAGCGTGCTGGTATAGTCTTAAGCTGTCCATTTGACCAACCATACCATCATTATTGCCACCTCTACCCCTGGTGACAGCTTCGAATCCCATTTTCCCAATGTTCACATTGTTTTTCTCGACAAGCATACGTACATTACAAAGTAAAGAAGGCAAAAGGTCAATTAGCAATCTGCAAACACCTTGGTATGCTCTAAACATTTAGCCCAGAATAGAACAGTCTTGTTCAAAGTAAAATATGAAACTTTGAAGGGACTGGATCTCAACATATACCATATAGACCTATATATTATAATCCATCTATTTGTCATGCTACTATCTGTCTTTCACAACAATGTAATATGTTCTCTTAGCTTCATCACCTATCATCATTAGTAGGCTTCTGATTGCAGATTTTACAGACAGAGGATGATGTGTCATAACCTTTGGGCACAATGGAGAAGGCAGATTGATCCAAGTCAATAACATAATTAAGGAGCAACCATTTTTTTAAAAAAAATATATCTATTATCCCTGATACTACAAACATAGACCTCTACTGTGAGCTGAGGTTAGGTCAAGCTACAGGACTAGCCTTCATAACTAGATCTTTTGTGGTATACAATTGCTGTGTTTAAAACATTCAGGGCTACATACTGACTAAAAGAAAAGGGAAAAAATCCGACCTGAATGGGATAAAACCAAGCCAGCTGTTTCCTCTCCTTTTATCCACCCACATCTCAAAAGAGGCACTGTGTGCTGTCGGTCCACAGAGAAGAACAGAAACATCACATGCCATCAGGAGGGCACAATGCATTGTGGGTCACTGAATCCTCCCGACCTAGAGCAGTCAATGTAAAGTCTCCAGCCCTGCCATCCACCCCCACCCCCCACTTAATCTTAGGATGCTAAAACAGCACAAATAAAAACGGCAATCACTCGCTCTATTTAATTTCTACCAAAAAAAAATAATAGGGCAGCTGGCTTGCTCAATGGTGCGGCCTTCTCAATCCTAGATGCTCATGTAGAGCAGAGGACATTAAAGAGAAGGGTCTGTGTGGGTAAAACAAGTACAAAAATCAAGCTACAAACTGGTTTATGCATAGTCACATACTCCTATAATACTGACAAATGGCTCCTCTTTCTTTTCCAGACGTCTTCTTATAATTACTCCTCCCTAATCCTATTCATTATTTCCTTCAGTTCCTTCAGCCTCTCTCATTAGTGTTAAGGTTATAATGCTCTGATTTCCAGCACAAAGGAAAGATGCATTGATGTCAACCATTATTTCAAGATGGGGTGCCAATTCAAGAACAGATTGCTTTGATTGCATTCCCTTTTTAAAAAAAAGGAGAAACCAACATGCATAACTAAAGACATGTATCACTACAGTCCTCAGACCACCAAAGCTGTCGAAATGAAGTCTCATTAATGCAAATGCTTCTTCCCCAGATCTAACCAAAGTGGCATTTCAACTACAGCTGCAGAAAATGGTCCTAAATATACATACATACATATATATATATGGAATATTAACATCGTTCCAACATCGAACACAGTTCAAGCCACATTCACTTTCAGTACTCTATACGCCATCTTCAGACTTCCTAATTCATTTAAATCAGATTACACAGCGCAAACATAAAGAGATATTGAATTAATGCACAGCTAGACGTCACAAACCGATGTCATGGTTTCTCTACCCAATGGGAGTTTCAGGAAAGTCAGCACAAGGCTCATCACACAAACTTTGAATTGTTCTCCTCCTTAGATCCATATAATGTTGCCGCTGTTACTTGGAATGGAAATCTAACATAATGGCCGTATTACATTTCACATTGAAAGGCATTTTTGCCTTAATTTGATTAGCTAGGAAATGCCATTTTTTAAACGTTACTAAAAGGCTTTCTGGTGAATACTGGGGGAGAAGGGATTCATATTTTTAAAGCGTGCCCTCAATGTTATTTCTTTGGCTGGTATAGACCACTGACATGACTTTCAGAAGCCTAACCCATTTCAAGGATATATTTTTGTGTGGTTCCATCTATAGTACATTACATTCAGGCAACGGGCCCTAATCAGAGATGCTATCAATTGAACATGGGACCTTCTACATAAAAAGCAAGTGCTCTAGAAGAGTTTGGATTTGATATCCCGCTTTATCACTACCCGAAGGAGTCTCAAAGCGGCTAACATTCTCCTTTCCCTTCCTCCCCCACAACAAACACTCTGTGAGGTGAGTGAGGCTGAGAGACTTCAGAGAAGTGTGACTAGCCCAAGGTCACCCAGCAGCTGCATGTGGAGGAGCAGAGACGCGAACCCAGTTCACCAGATTACGAGTCTATCGCTCTTAACCACTACACCACACTGGCTCTAACACTGAGTAACAAAACTTCCACCATTAGAAAGGGTGGCAAGGACTTGCTTTCTTTCAGTCGTAGGCCAGAAATGTGTCTCGTGCAGAAACATATGAGAGAGAGAGAGAGAGAGAGAGAGAGAGAGAGAGAGAGAGAGAGAGAGAGACATTCTAGAAGCAAACATTTGGTGGGTAGAAGAGTGAAGCATGCCTCCAAATTTTATTTTATTTTTTTAAAGTGTGTGTTAACTATCAGAAGCATAGTAAACACATGGCTGGTAGGGTTTTTATTGCAACATGAGTTTTCCCCAGCAACACAACCCACTCCCTATGTTTGTGGGTGAGTCATGGATCTGGTGATCCAATGAGGTAATGCATCGGATGAAGTTGGCTGTTACCTACGAACACTCATGCCTATGAACACTCACACCATGGTAAACCAAACCCCATATCATCTTCTAATTGTTGACATAGACTGACACTACCAATTCTCTTTAGGATACTGTGCGTCCAAGACATAAAGACTGCCAGGCGATCATCGAGGCAGAACTGGGATCTAGCAAGGCACTCAAGAGATCTAGCTGTAGGGATTTGCAGGGATGCACAACTCCAAAAGCCGATAGCAGTCAGATGCAATACTGACTAGAAAAGCTGGACCAATCTCACACTTCCTGACGGGAAGCAGCAGGGGGAATGTTGGTACTGGAAAACAATAGAGTCCATGTTCTGCTCTCTCTACTGCTACCAGATACCAGATTGGAAGGAGCCCTTAGAGCAGAGCTTTCCAAACTGTGTCGCAAAACGTTAGTGCATCGGCTGCAGTGTGTAGAGGTGCTGCACAAATGCCGCCCCCCCCCACTCCTCCCAGGGCTGGAAAAGGGTTAGCTTAACCTCTGGTTTGCTAGTAAAACCGAATTGCCGTGTCACGAAATGATACATGTCCAAAAAGTGTGTCACCAGCATGAAAAGTTTGGAAAGCTCTGCCTTAAGAGTGAAGATGTTCCTGCAAAATCTGCAGCTGCGTGATGTAGGGCAGGAATCAAGAATGGTCTGCAACAGGTATAGGCTGTGAAGGCACAGGAAAATAGGTCCTGCAAAAAGGGAGACTATGCTTGGGGGGTGTCACAGGTCAGTAGGATGAGCAGTACAATACAAGAAGATGGTTGCTATTCATAAATGCAGGTAATTTTCTTTTAATTGAGCAGGGGGAGTAACTTACATGGCAATTTAGCCTGATTGCAATACATGCAATGATTAACAAGAGAATTAAGTGGATTTACTGAATCCAATTTTTTTCCTCCAATAAAGAGCTTAATCTATATTAATATGCAATAAGTATCTAAATATTTGCACATTTTATTTTTGAAACTTAGGAAATGCAAATCAGTTTTAACATAGGGACAATGGATACATGACTCTGCACAATTTGTAAAAACCACAGAAGGGGGAAACTAAAAAGACACTGGGTAATAATTTTGCATTTGAAAAGGATTTAGACCTTGAGCCACACTGTAAAGTAAACAAGCTTCAATTATGCAGACATTAGCAAGTGCTTATCTTGACATATGTGAGCGGCCATTTTGCATTCAACAGGGCTAATGATGCATGGAAGCTTTATGCTTTTTTCAAGGTGTTGTTGCTGTGCTGGCTCCTCACAAAGAGAAGTATATAAAGTATATTGAGGCTATTTCTTTTATGCAGCCAACTTGGTGCTAATAATATAACGAACAGCAGACAAGCAAAACTCTGAGTACATATTATCCTTCTTCAGGCTAAGACAGAAGCATTTTTCAAAGCCCTCCAAAAAGGAAAAGGGAAAGGGGACTATTGCTTAGTGCATTCATCTTTCAAATGTCATGTAGTCCATACTGATCCAAAGGCATTTAAATGGAAATGTAATTAGAAGCAGGAGTGAATGGCAGGAGTTACTGGAGTTATGAATATGTACTGCTATGAATCATATTTATAGTACTAAGATTTATCCTGGTCCTGATCTTACACTTTCGTTGCATCATTTCTAAATCAATTTCTAACTTCTTGAGCATTAGGTCCCAAGCTAGAAAGAACTTTCAGACTAGCCTAGCACAAAAAGTGTGTGTGTGTGTGTCTGTGTGTGTGTGTCTGTGTGTGTCTGTGTGTCTCATTCTTTGGACAGCAGTCTCCCAGAGCAGCACTTAAATAAAATGACACTAAAATATGAATCATTCACACGAAAAGCTTAATACAAAAGCAGTAAAGGTAAAAAGGTAAAGGACCCCTGACAGTTAAGTCCAGTCACAGATGACTCTGGGGCTGCAGCGCTCATCTCGCTTTACAGGCTGAGGGAGCCGGCGTTTGTCCGCAGACAGCTTCCAGGTCATGTGGCCAGCATGACTAAACTGGTTCACGGAGGACTGTGACGAATGCCAGAGCGCACAGAAACACCATTTACCTTCCTGCCACAGTGGTACCTATTTATCTACTTGCACTTTCCGGAATGCTTTCGAACTGCTAGGTTGGCAGGAGCTGGGACAGAGCAATTGGAGCTCACCCCGTTGTGGGGATTCGAACCGCCAACCTTCTGATCAGCAAGCCCAAGAGGCTCAGTGGTTTAGACCACAGCGCCACCCGTGTCCCAACAAAAGCAGTAGAAAACAGTAAATAGCAGTCCTGTGCCTTTTCAGAATCTGATTCACGTTTAACTTGCTGAACTTTAGTATGTATTTCAGTCGCACTCTCCCCAAAATGCTTTAAACTTGACCTTTCATAATCTATGGGCTCTAGATTATTTCATTTTGCCTTCTGAATGGGGGAAGGTTTATCTTTTAGTCCTAGGCAATTCCATGTGAGATTTGAAAGATAAACCTAGGACAGGTCATTCATTGCCAGCAAGCAATAACCTGCAACTGGAAGTGTTAGTAACTGGTTGATAGCGCTGGGGTCTAATTAAAATCTTCTCTCCTTGGGCTATCCTTGGCTTTACAATTGTTGTTGTTGAAAATCGCAACCAAAGCTTATTGGTGCCACTACACAAAGTGAACAGCTTTGATGAAGAAGTACTAACTTTTTATTTGCTTGTTTCCCAGACCTAAGACACAGATTAAAACACTTAGGCCTCATTCAGCCGTCTGTGCTATACAGATAACCTCAATGCAGGAAAATCACATTTCCCCCCTTCTTTTTTTTAAAAAATGTATTTTTATTAAAGATTTCTTGGTTTGCAAAAGTATGTGCAATGTCTCTTTTTTCAAGTTACATTTTCTACAGATCAGTTTCATTTGTTGGGACATTAGTGTTACATTAGGAAAAAGGGGGGAAAGAGGTGGAGGGGTGGCGATGTTTCTATTTTACTTAATGTATGTGTGGGGTTTTGTGTCAGTGTCACTTGTGCAGAGGAAAATTACATTCTGAAACAAGGTGCAGGTGGAGTGTGAAGCAAAAGGAACATGTCCATAAGGTCTGAGAGCAGATTGGGGACAATTTGTATTGACTATTGGGGGGGGGCACAAATTCTTTAGAAAAGTCTAGGGAAAAAATGAGATGGGAGGATCAAAACGAAGTCTTGCAGAGAAAACAAAAATGTGCTATTCACATGTATGGTGTTTTTACCTAGGCTATAGGACATGATTGTGTCATACTTCACAGTTTGAGTAGAGCTGGGCAATGTTTTTCTGTCTGAGGGTCACATTTAGGAGACCACATGTTTGAAGTAGGCAGAGCCTCAGGCAAAATTAAGTGAAACAACAGGTGTGATTCTTACCTTTGCACAGTAGGCATCCATGCAAGAGACCTCTGTACTTACCTGCTCCATCTTCTATTCAGGTAAGCAAGAGGAATTCTCAGTTAAAGAACACATTACAACCAGGCAAAGTATTATAGGAGCATGTGGAGTGGGACCAGTGAGGGGCATGACCTAGGGAACAGTCCCAAGTGCCAGAGAGAGAGAGAGAGAGAGAGAGAGAGAGAGAGAGGTCTGGTGGGTTCCATAATTTTCTCTACTCTGTGGGACAGGCCACAGCTACAGAACTTCCCAACCTTTTGGCCCTTGTAGTTCAATTATTTCATTTCATACCTGACCAGACTGAAGAATATTTTAAAGCAAGAAGTCTATTTCTTTATATTGTAGATGATATACACATGTTGTAAGCAAGTGTCTACTTAGGAAAAGCATTCCTCCAGTTTGTTAAGAGAAAATTGATATTTTTAAGACAATGTTTTAAGCCAATTTCTTACAAGCACTGTATTGAAAACATTCTTTTTTTAAGAAAAAATCTGCTGACTGATAAATCAGAGCATCTTTTTAGCAAATATTTTAAAGCTTTTTTAAAAAAAATATTAATTTGATTAATTGATTAAACACTGGAGTCCTAGTGAAAAGAATTACAAGAAGAGCACAGGCCTTAGCATCCCAACAAGCGTCAGCCAATAAAGAAGGGTAAAGGATATAACATCCTATCAAACAAGTGACACAGACTCACATAATTTAAAGGTACACACCTGACTTCCTGTAACATGTACTTTGAGGAGCATATGAGAAAACATCTCGTATATTAAATATCCCCCTATTAAATAGGGAGAAAACGTTTCTCCCTATTCAATCACCCCATACTGCTCATACGCCGACTCTGCAGTCATTCTCAGCACTTTCATACCAAAAGCTGAAAGGGGACCAGTTTGTTTGGAAGCCCTCTTTCCTGTGTGGGTTTGGCGGTGTTAAATGATGTACGAAAATGACTTCTCCAGAAAGAAAACTCATTCTAAATGGAGTGAGGTTTACGCCCAAATAGACATACAGGACATTAGGGGTGCTGGCTTTCCAACCTGAAGACTCCTATCAAAGTCACTGATACAACCATTGAGGCATTGGGTTAAAGGCGGTACTCAGCCTCTGTTGAGCTGCAGCCAGGCAAGGACAAATCCTTACTGGAGGGAGCAGGTGAGACAGAGGGTGTCTCTGTCAGCACCATATATGGATACTGACTGGCCTGGGGTGCAGGCTACTGACACCCTTGGGTGGTGGGTGACAACTTAGCATGTTGCTGAGCAAGCCACAACTGCCACTTTGCGTCTCTCCAGCCAGGAGGTGGATCTGCTGTTGTGGTGGTAGAGCACTGTCTTTGTCCCTATACACTTTCATCTGATATGGCAGCAGATTTAGAGTGGGAAAGAGTCATTCGGAGACAAATGTGACAGTCCTAGCGAATGCAGGTGCTGCTACAGCCCACTTGCTTCTCTTCCCCCGCCTCCTGCCAATAATTCACCCTATTTGACAAGCGCAACAGCAAAACCCTTAAGGAGCCACCCTTTCCTCCTGCGTTCCTGACTTCCACTTGGCAAAATGGATGATTAGCCAGGTACGCAGGTGAAAAGAACACAGCTCCTAATATTTCATGTTGACACAACAACAACTCCTGCTGCTGAAGCGAACATAAAAACAAATAAGTTCAAGCTTCGCAACGGGGGAGTGGGGGAGAATATTTTTATGATCGTAAACCTAGTGTGAAAAATACAAATCTAGCTTTGCCAGTTCCTCAAATGGGGGAACCTTCGTTTTACATATTATGCAAACTGCTGCCTCATAATGCAGGTAAAGTGGCTTTTTTAAAAATAAAAAAACCAGCTGCTTTGCGTTTGCTACTGGCTCATACTACCAAAGCTAGGGGAAGAAAGCTAAAGATCCTCCTGCAATGAAAATCTCATCTCCCTCGTAATTTCTGCCTTTGAGGTCCAGTTCCGACAGGTGGGAAACGCCCAGCTGAGAGATGCTGCTTCAGACTACAGATGGAGGCTCACCTAATGTTTCTCCACACACAACATAAATAAATCCCTCCATATTGAAAACTGTGCCAGCGAGGTTTGTAGCTCAGCTCTCTCCCTGACGTGATAGTTTTCAGTGAGGTGTTTTTTGTGGGTTTTAATGGAGTCTGAAATGGCACAGCCCTAATGAAAGTTTGCTATTGCTAGGCCTCAAAGCACAACACAGCATTTTGGAAGAGAGATAATGGCAGGGTGATGTGGTCCCTTGCTTTGTGCTTCGAAACAGTACATGTCTTTGCCTCTCAATTACTTGAAAATAGAAAATCCTTTCTCCCCCATCTCTCTCTCTCCCCCAGATTTTGAATCCCTGGCAGTTGTGTACTAAAAACATTATCTTCTCCAGGTTGTAACGTTCAGCCTCTGCTGGTTATTGTGGCCTCATCATATCCAGCAGAAATGATGTTTAGACTGTGAACCTGCACATGCCAGCGTTCGAAACTCCCATTGTTCCAGGAGCATTTTGCGACAGGGAATTTCATTAGCGTGAGCTCTGGGAGCAGTACTGCGCTTAAGATTTCAGATTAAAACTGCAGAGTAGAAGGAAAGGAGGACCTTTTTCTGCCTTTCCACTTCCAGCCGCTCTCTGGAGAAGAGAGCCTCTTAAGAATATTAGGGGGGCAGGCAGGGGAAGTATGGCTTTGTTTTTTGCATTCTTCAGATGAGGACAAGACCATGTGAAAAATGAGCATAAGATTTTAGCTGCAGTTCATTCATTTTCAGCTTTGTATTCTTGTTATTAAAAAAGTGTGCCTAGACATGCCATCGTGGTGCCCATAACCTAGGTCTAAGGTTCTAGTTACAGGCAGGTAGCCGTGTTGGTCTGCCGTAGTCGAAACAAAATAAAAAAAATCCTTCCAGTAGAAACTTAGAGATCAACTAAGTTTGTTATTGGTACAAGCTTTCGTGTGCGTGCACACTTCTTCAGATACCAGATATGCACACGAAAGCTCATACAACTAACAAACTTAGTTGGTCTCTAAGGTGCTACTGGAAGGAATTTTTTTTATTTTGACTGGATCTAAGGTGCCATTTAGCTCCTAGTTTTCATATCTCAGTTTCTAACACTGACACACGCTTACACAGAAGTAGGTACTATTGAAATCAACATGGTTCAATATCACTTGTCTTCGTATAACCAACTGAGGTTTAAGACTAATGACTGGAATTCCAGAACCATCAGATATTGTGCTTTTGAATTAACATTAATAATAGAAACTGGGAAAACCAGAAGTTTAAGAAATCCAGTATCTCTGTACTTTTCTACAAATAGGCTTGCAAGATCTCACAGCAGTAACAGTGGGAAAGAAAATGTCGAATGACTCCAGAAATCACTGCCGACAGCTGATTTTTGATGATGAGACAACATCACCAATCTAGAAGGAAAGTATCTCACACCACATGACTACCCTATATGAGATTCTGTCCAGTCAGAAAGAAACAAAAGCTCTGCTTCTTCGTTAGTCAATTAGAGATGAATCCTAGCAGTGGTTTGCCCATATTGGCTAGAATGGGCAGAACACAGCCTAAGTATTTGTCTTAATATCTCCAAAATTAAAAGGATACAGAAATTGCTTTTGGGGAGAGGCGGGGGGGGGGGGTGAGGAAGGAAATAATCATAGAGTTGGAAGGGTCTCCAAGGGTCATCTAGTCCAACCCCATGCAATGCAGGAATCTCAACATAGAATAATATAATAGGATGGCTTTCATAGGAGGGAAAGGGGAGGAATCCAAATAATGTTCTGAACTGGTACTTTGGCATGCCTAGGATCCAAGCAGTAACCAAATCTCCAGGCAGCATAGCAACAGTACACAGATTCTATTTAAACACTGAGGTCAGGTCACCCTGCCTAAACAACTTGCACCAATTCTTCTCCTCTTTATGTTGTTGTTTTTTTTTAATGACATGAAATCATTTTTCCAAACTAGCTATATTTAGAATAAGAGGAAAGACACCTACACTACTCCTCCCCCTTCCTCTCTCACCCAGATGAATAAATAAATTCCTGACTGGCTTAGAAGACATATTCATTATTTCTGTAATTACAGTGTACGAACCACATACTTTTTCCCCCCCTCCACCTTCTGCTTTTCTCATTTTAATACTTTTAAAATGGCAACATATGGATCCAAACAGGTGATGAGTAGCATCCTCTTGCATTCAGGGGAAACAGAAAGGACCTCACAGGACATTGCGAGGACCATAACAAGACTCAGCACTGCAGACTGGAGCCAGTGAGGTCACTGCCAACTGCCCTATCAGGGCTGACGGACTGGGGTGCTGTGATGTCACTTTGGCTGTGCTGGTTGTGTGTTCCCAGTGATGCAATCCCCCAACTGGCTTCCTCTGTGCATGGTCAGCACGTAGGACTCACCACTGACACAGTCCTCGACTAGTTGCTACTGCTAATGGCTCCAGAGATGCTGTGGGTGTGGGCTGCCATTTTTACACAATAGTCGTATTTTCTGCTTGTATGTTTTCCCCCTCCCCCCCCTCCCCTGGGCTGAGTACATGTAGCATACAGTGGCCATTTTCAGCATGTTAGAGTTTAGAATTCTCTTGCCCTATACCATGGGTAGGCAAACTAAGGCCCGGGGGCTGGAGGTGGCCCAATCGCCTTCTAAATCCAGCCCGCGAATCAGTGTGTTTTTACATGAGTAGACTGTGTCCTTTTATTTAAAATGCATCTCTGGGTTATTTGTGGGGCATAGGAATTCATTCCCCCCCCCAAAGTATAGTCCGGCCCCCACAAGGTCTGAGGGACAGTGAACCGGCCCCCTGCTGAAAAAGTTTGCTGACCCCAGCCCTAGACCCACCCAGCCATAGCCATTTTATAGCTTGGTGTAGTGGTTAAGAGCGGTAGACTCCTAATCTGGGGAACCGGGTTCGCGTCTCCGCTCCTCCACCTGCAGCTGCTGGGTGACCTTGGGCCAGTCACACTTCTCTGAAGTCTCTCAGCCCCACTCACCTCACAGAGTGTTTGTTGTGGGGGAGGAAGGGAAAGGAGAATGTTAGCCGCTTTGAGACTCCTTAAAGGGAGTGAAAGGCTTGATATCAAATCCAAACTCTTCTTCTTCTTCTTGAGCGTTTATGTGTTGTTTAATGTAGTAAATCATGTTGTTCAAATAAGTGGGTGAGGCGACACCAATGAACATAATTAAATAAAATGGTGGTGCTACTATGTACTTTTCTCCATCCCAATCCTCTGCCTCCCATCTATTTTGTTTTCAGTTCTATCTAAGGAGAGATACATAAATGCATAAGTAAATGGACATACAGCATATTGGCTTGCCTACTAAGGATCTCTCCCCCCCCCCAGCCCATATCTAAGAGTAAATGGGTTGTCCAATAGGTTTTCTTGTCTGCCAGTCTCAATGGCTTGTTTTTGCTGCTCTTTAATCTCTCATGAGGGTTATTTGGTTGGTCTATAATCTAGACCGGGTATAATTTGCGGTCCCACTGCACAAGTAAGAAATCTGGAACAGAACTCAGCCTGTTGGCTTTCATTTTTAAAGTAAATTTATGGCCCTTATGACTGGAAATATAGGCTTTTAAAAATATGTTCAAGGTTTATTAAAAAAAAACACCTCAGAAGCAAGAAAAGCAGGACAATTTCCAAACTTGTGTGAGGGCATAGAGAATTCAGTGTTCTGCATAACTCCTTTCCTCCCTGCTATAGCTAGCGGGTTTAAATCAGCGGAGCCATCAATACAGGAGTTGGGGCAGAAATCCGGGGGCCTCTCTGCAGACTGAGCAGGAAGCACGGAACTATAGCAGGGCTGCCTTACCACATTTGGAAGAAGTCATATACATTGTCATCCAATGGTCTTGGAAGTGGGAGTATAATACCCTTAAGTTTAGTGTCGAAAAACACCCAACTGCACCCTTGGGGTAAAATAATGCAAAATTTGCAAATATTTGAGAAGGGACCATAACTGAAATGTTGGTGCACATGCCTTATATTCAAAATGCCAGTTTAATGTTAGCTGGTATTTCCAGCTAAAATAATTTCATTAAGAACAGCTAATACAGATGTGGAGAACCACTGTCAAGTTTGAGAAACATGAAGAACTTAGGCCAATCCCTTATCTCTTCCCCTAGTCCACCTCACAGGGATGCAGCAAGGATAAAAAGCAGAAAGACCAAGATACATCACACCCTGAAGGAAGGGCAGCATTAAGGTAAAGGTAAAGCGACCCCTGACCATTAGGTCCAGTCGTGGCTGACTCTGGGGTTGCAGCGCTCATCTCGCTTTACTGGCCGAGGGAGCCAGCGTACAGCTGTGGCGAGCATGACAAAGCCGCTTCTGGCGAACCAGAGCAGCGCACGAAAACGCCGTTTACCTTCCCGCCAGAGCAATACCTATTTATTTACTTGCACTTTGCCATGCTTTCGAACTGCTAGGTTGGCAGGAGCAGGGACCGAGCAACAGGAGCTCACCCTGTCAAGGGGATTCGAATCGCCGACCTTCTTATCGGCAAGTCCCAGGCTCTGTGGTTTAACCCACAGTGCCACCTGCGTCCAAGATACATCACACCCTGAAGGAAGGGCAGGATTAAAACGTAACAAATAAAAAGGGAGAGTTTCTTACATCCCAGAGTACCTGTCCACTTGCTGCTCTGCTTCTGATTTCTTATATAGGCAGAAGCACAGCCAGAGATGGAGTCCAGCAACTCTGCCTGCGACAGCCAACAATCTCAGCGGCAAAATCCCAAATTGAATGAATTATTTCTATCCAGACATTGGAGGTTTTTTTGTTTCGTTTTTTTTAAAAAGGTGACTCGGGGACACACCAGTTCCCAGCTGTGCTGATTCTACAGGTGAGAGATACGGATGGAAGTAATCAGCATGAAATGTTTGGACGCATTTTTGCCTGAGCAGCTCAAGCTTCACGCTAACTGGAAGGAGGAGATTCTCAGAAGAACATTAAAAATTCATACAAAGTAATTTCTACCATGAGTGGCTCTCTTGTCAGCTGACTGCCTTAATGATCTACATTCACTGACCACCGTGTTTCTAAGTGGATGTTTAATGGAGACCACATTAGAGTTTGGATGGCGTTTTGCAGAAAATAACAAGGATGGACTTTTAGAATTATCTGTAGGTATGCGCGTTTGTGTGTTAAATCCTGCCCTTATAATAAGCTTATGTACGAGATTGTATTTTGGGAGAGGGAAGGGGGATAATATCAAGGAAAGAGATGGAAGAAAATGGCAACATCAGAAAGGTGAGGATTGCAGGGATGGGATATTTGAACAAATACCCTGAAAGATAGGCTTTTGTCCTACCAATGGCTGACTTGTTCCAACCAGCCGGTTGCCTGTGAGTGGAAAAAGAGGTCCTTCTCTGTGCCCCATCTAATATGGAGGCATAACTGACAGTGACAAGAAACAGGGTCTTTTTAGTGGCTGCATCAACAATGTGGAACATGGTGCCCCATGGAGTGGTGTTGGACAGTGCTCTGGCTGTCTTTCAATGATGGGTGAAAGCATTTTTTATTCTGGTAGGATTTTGCCTTGCTTAAGAACCCAACATTTGGTTTGAACATCATGTTTATCTGTGGTCTCTACCCTTTTTATTGATTTGCATTTCAAAATATTATTTAAGGCACTATTGTGATTTTAAATTGTTGTGAGTTGCCCTGAGTAGTCAATAGAGCTTATTTCATATATTCATATAGCACTTAATATTAAAACAGTCACTAAGCAGTTTCCAAAATACAATACTATGTATTTGCAACAATGAAACTGAAACACTGGAGCAAAATACAAAACTACAATACAAAACAGTTAAGATCTCCAAAAAGAACAAAGCTGCACAGAATACAGCAGCACAAAATTACAGAAAAAATATATTTTAAAGTAACCATGGCATGCTCCTGAACACAAGAAATTTTAGCTATATGAGATCTATACATTTCAGCCTATACATGCTGGGTGGGCCATGGGCCTGTTACACCCCCCTAAAAAAAACTCCATGCAGCACCTGCTTCTCTATTAATTTTATTTAAGTAGACCGATGGGCAATAATGCAAAGGGACTCATAAGTAATATGCCTACACATAAGCTCATATGCATGTGCTAATACTAAAAGCTTTAAACTGCAATTATTATTACAATCATAATGTCACTATAAAGGTAAAGGGACCCCTGACCATTAGGTCTAGTCGTGACCGACTCTGGGGTTGCGGCGCTCATCTCGCTTTATTGGCCGAGAGAGCCCGGCGTACAGCTTCCGGGTCGTGTGGCCAGCATGACTAAGCCGCTTCTGGCGAACTGGAGCAGTGCATGGAAACGCCTTTTACCTTCCCGCTGGAGCGGTACCTATTTATCTACTTGCATTTTGACGTGCTTTTGAACTGCTAGGTTGGCAGGAGCAGGGACCAAGTAACAGGAGCTCATCCCGCCGTGGGGATTCAAACCGCTGACCTTCTGATCGGCAAGTCCTAGGCTCTGTGGTTTAACCCACAGCGCCACCCGCGTCCCAATGTCACTATACTTAGTGTAAAAAACAAAAAAGCAGCACAGCCTCCATTCTTCTTCTGTCCATGAGTTAGGAACCAAGAGGAGAAGAGAAGGCAGGGAACAATAGGTGCTTAAAATTTTCCTAAAGCTCTAGGCGCACTGGTGCCTTGCTAGCACATCATGGCAATGTGCAAAAGCATGTAGCCAAAATTACAAAATTAAAGCTGCAATGACATTAAGCGCATGCCAACTACATTAACATACTTTGCTGCTTCTTTTTTTAAGCCAATGAATCTCATGGAGATGCATGTAGGATGAAAACAGCGTCATCCAATCTCCCTGTCTCTTCTTGCACAGCCTCTCGTTAAAGCAGAATCAATGAGAATATTTAGCATGCAGTATTTCTCGCTCACAGTATGCATTAATTATAAGTCGTGAAATTTGTACTTTCTCCTCAAACAACCTAAAACAAAACAAAAAAGAGCCTACTAATGTTATGTTTCAAGCTGGACGAAAAATGTCAACTTCTGCAGTTATATTCATTGGGAGCAAGACCGAGACTATATTGATTTCACTGCTAAAAGCAAATAATTAATCGTTTCCATCTCCAATGTGTCTGTTTTACAGGTTGATGCAATATCACAAAAGCCTAACCATTCAGGTTGCCCATTGCCAGCTCTCAAATTACAGCACATGCTATTTGCTTAGGAGCTGAAAGTAAAAATGGTTAATGGTTTTAGGAATTGAAGATTTCCCCCACCTGCTTGAGGCTTGGGGAAGCTGCTATGTTGGGGGCTGTATGTTATGCTCACATCCCACATGAAGTCTGGCCTGTACTCGCTTATGGTTTCCACCAGATCCTGCTGAAAATATTTTTACCCCACTCCCATTACTCCCTCTTCCAGGTCCAATAGGACCAGTGCATCAGTGGTCGCGTGTCAATTGGACATGCCTAAAATGATTGTCACCTGTACTGTGGTACCTCGGGTTACATACTGTCAGGGGTTTAGGTGCAGAGGCACGGGCAAGGGAGGAAACAGAGAGCGAAGGGGAGGAGACAGAGGAAAGGATGAGTGATGACGACGACCCGAGATCTCCCAGTCTTTCCAGTGAATCAGAAGATTCACAGAAAGGAGCACCAGTGGCCAGGGCAAGGGGGGAGTCTAGGGAGGCACCCCAGGAAGATAGAGCCAGAGGAGACTCAGGGGGGAGCAGCTGGAGATCGGGACCAGCGTCACAGCCAGGAAGCAGGGAAGAGGAAAGGAGCCAGGAGGGAAGCGCTGGCAGCTCACCACAGGAGGGAGGGCAGGAGTCAGGAGTGGCCACACCTCCATCGGGGAGCGAGGAAACGGTTAAGAGGAAAGTGGAAGGTTGGGCGCGCGCGCCAAGTTCAAATGCAGAGGAAGGCGGCGCAGTGAGCAGCCCCGAAAGGGAACCGGGTCCTAAAGCCCGGCGCAAGGAGGCAGAAGGGTCCGGGTCAGCGTCAGAAGAATCCCGGAAGGAAGAAGCCCCGGGGGGTAGAGGGACCCAGAGGAGGACAGTCAGGAGGAAAAGGTGGAGCAAGGCTAGGATATTAAGTTGGTGCGCACGGGGCGGAGACTCAGACGGAGCCTCGCCGATCTAGCTAGTAGACGTAGAGTTGCAGACAGCAGCGTGAGAATGGAAACTGTAATTCAATAAAGACTTTTACTTAATGACCGCTGGCTAGCGTGATCCTCTGTGAGCTAGGATCTTGAAGCAGCTCTGACAGTAGGCTCCGTCTCCACATTGTGGGCATCTGCAGCCTCGAGGAGAGGAGAGAAACAGGCGCCCACTAGCGAGCTCACGAACGGCAGGAGACATGACGGCTGAGCAGCAGATAGAGGACCTCAGAAAAGCAGTGGCACAACTGAACGCCGAGGTTCTCGCATCCAGGAAGAGAGAGGACGAGGCAGCTGCCGCCTGCAGGGATCTCCAGGTCAGGTTAGACGTACTGGCAAAGCAACCACCCCGGCAGGAGGGAATTGGGTTGGCGAGACGGACAGGCGGGCTGCTCTCTCACTTCGATGGGAACCTGCAACAGTATCCCAACTTTAGAGCCGACGTACTGTGCGCACTGCAACTGTTGCATAAAGACTTTAGAGATGAACAGGAGAGAGTGGGGTTCATCATGTCCCATCTGCATGGGGAGGCGAAAGCATGGTTGCGCAATTTATGGAGAGATAACGATCCGGCGCTCCGGAATGCGGATGCCTTTATTAAAGCGATGGATGGGTGTTTCTTATCAAGTATTGACATTGATCTTGCACGGAAGGAGGTGCATGGGCTGAGACAAGGGAGGGCCAGCGTCAGACAGTATCATGCCCGCTTTTTCGCCTTGGTCAGCGCCCTGGAATGGGACAGAGATTCGGCTCCTGTAAGAGACCTCTTTTGGGAGGGACTGCACAACTCGATTAAAGATGAGATAGCGAGGGGGGAGAGACCCCGAACCACCCAGGAGGTCGTTCAGAGGGCACTGGCTGTGGGGGTGAGGCTGGAAGGACGTCCGTGGAGCAAGGACGAAGGACGTGGAGGGCGCGAACCAGCCGGGGGCCCCTCCTTCTTTCCCAGAGAAGCAGCACGGGCGCAATCCACACCTCCGCCAGGAGGAGGAGCCGAACCTATGGAGGTTGGAGGTGCAAGGGCTCAGTCAGCAACCAGAGCCCTAGCACCGGCAGCAGTGAAAGCGAAGCCTCCTAGAGGGACCAGGAAGTGTTACGTCTGTGAGCAGCCAGGGCATATGGCGAAAGAGTGTCCCCAGAGGCCCCACAAGCTTACTGCAGCCTCAGCAATGGTGACTGCAGCAACGCAGCAGGGAGGACCACAGCAGGGAAACGACAATGTCTGGCTGGAGGAAGAGGCACTGGGGCCCAGCCAGACGTGTTAGTGACGCAGTCCCCAGAAATTTTACAGCCAGTGAACCCCCTCCCGCCCAAACCAGTAGTGAGGCTCACAGCATCTCTCCAGCTGCCCAATGGAATCACCATGGACGTGCCAATCACCATCGACTCCGGCAGCAACGCGGACTTTATAGGGCAGGAATTTGTCGACAGGCACGCTGTGCAGTTGCTGCCAGCCACACTGCCCCTGCAGGTTGTCACGGTGGATGGCAGGGAGCTGCTAGGGGGGCAAGTGGTGAAGCAGACGCCACCAATGGTGATGCGACTTGGGAATCACAGGGAAGTCATCAGCTTCAACGTCACTCAACTGTCTGACACGCCCATTGTATTGGGTATGAGTTGGCTGGACAAGCACAGCCCAACGATGGCTTGGTTCCAGAGGCAGCTGGTCTTCGGCTCTTCCTTTTGTGCTGAACACTGCATCGTACCCAGGCAGGAAGGAGAGGAAGAGGAGTCACAGCTGCTGCTAGGCACACTGCAAGCGATTCCCCACAAGTACGCAGAATTTCTGGAAGTTTTCTGCGAGAAGGAGGCGGACAGGCTACCCCCTCACAGACCATATGACTGCAAAATTGACCTGCTGCCGGGGGCGGCGCTGCCTAAAGGGAAGCTGTATTCCATGTCTGAGGACGAACTGCAGGAACTCAAAGACTTCATCGATCATAATTTGGAGCGCGGTTTCATCCGGGAGTCTAAGGCAGTGGGGGGCAGTCCTGTATTCTTTGTTAAGAAGCGAGACACGCCCCAAAAAAGACTCGTAGTGGATTACAGGATTTTGAACAGTGTGACCAAGCCATCGGACTTCCCCATGCCCCGCATCGACGACCTCCTGGCGAAGGTACGGAAGGGAAAGGTGTTCACCAAGTTGGACCTGCGGGGGGCGTACAACCTCATTCGCATGCGGGAAGGTGATGAGTGGAAGACAGCCATGTTCACGCCACTGGGTACCTACGAATACAGAGTTATGCCTTTTGGACTGCAAAATGGCGCTCACGTTTTTCAAGCATTTATGCATCACGTGTTGGCGGGACTTCTCTACAAGACGTGCGTCTGTTTCTTGGATGACATCCTGATCTTTTCGGAGTCGCAGCAAGAACATGACAAGCACGTCAAGGAAGTGCTGGGCAGGCTGAAGCAACACAGACTCTACGCCAAGCTGGAGAAGTGCCAATTTGACGTGCCGGAGGTGGATTTTCTGGGCTACAAGCTGTCCGCCAAGGGGCTCGCCATGGACAGCGCCAAGGTTCGAGCGGTGTTGGATTGGAAGAGCCCACGCAACCGGAAGGAGGTCCAACGGTTTGTCGGCTTTGCGAACTTCTATCGCAAGTTTATCAAGGGCTTCGCGATGCAGACGGCGGCCATCACTGACACCCTTAGCTCCAAGAAGAAGAAGTTCATCTGGACAGAGCAGGCGGAGCAGTCCTTTCAGGCCCTCAAGCGTCTCTTCGCGTCGGAAGAGCAGCTGCTTCATGTCAACCCCAGCATGCCGATGAGGGTGGAGACAGACGCTTCGGACAGAGCTGTGGGGGCGGTCCTGCTGCAGAAGGACCCGCAGGGCGTGTGGCGGCCGGGAGCGTTTTACTCCAGGAAGCTCAGCAAGTCCGAGCAGAACTACACCATATGGGACAGGGAGTTGCTGGCCATTCATGCAGCGTTCAAGGCGTGGAGGCACTTTCTGATTGGCGCCAAGCACACGGTGCAGGTTTGCACGGACCACAAGAATCTGGAACACTGGCGCACGGCACAGTTCCTGAACCAGAGGCAGATACGTTGGGCTGAGTTCTTTGCGGACTTCGACTTCCGAATAGAGTATGTCCCGGGGGACACCAACATCATGGCAGACGCTCTCTCCCGCAAGCCACAGTATCTGGAGGACGCAACACCAGCGGCCGCCATGCACATCTTTGCACCGACAGTGTGGGCGTGCGCCGCGGCGACCGTGGACCTAGAGGCGGTGCGGCGAGCGTTGCAGGGGGACTCCTTCGCACGAACGAAGATGGCAGAGGTGCGAGGGGGAAAGGCAGCGGCCGACGGTTTCCAGCTACGAGATGGCTTGCTCATCCGTAAAGGGGCCATCTACGTGCCGGGTGACGAACTTCGAGCCAAGGTGCTACAGCAGCTGCACGACGCACCCACGGCCGGGCACTTTGGCAAGGAGAAGACGGTGGAATTAGTAGCCAGGGATTTCTGGTGGCCTGGAATGAGAGGGGAGGTCGCAGACTACGTAGCGAGGTGTGACACCTGCCAGAGGGCAAAGCCGGTGCACAAACCGCCGGCTGGACTGTTGGAGCCGCTGCAAACTCCGGTCGAACCTTGGGAAAGGGTGGCTCTGGACTTTGTCACGGATCTGCCCAGCTCAAGGGGCAAGACGGCAGTGTTGGTGGTGGTGGACCTGTTCTCCAAGATGGCGCATTTCATTCCGTGTGCTAAGGTGGCCACGGCGGAGCAAACCGCCAAACTGTTCATAGACCACGTGTTCAAGGTTCACGGTCTGCCACGGTCTATTCTGTCCGACCGCGGGCGGCAGTTCATCTCGAACTTCTGGCAGAAACTGATGGGCTTCCTAAACGTCAAGATCAATCTGGCGTCGGCGAGACACCCGCAGACCAACGGGCAAGCGGAGCGAGCCAATGCCATCATGCAGCAGTACCTGAGATGTTATGCAAACCAACAGCCTGCGACGTGGGTAGATTACCTGCCGCTTGCAGAGTTTGCCTACAACAACACGAAGCACGTTTCCACGGGCGTCACGCCGTTCTTCGCCAACAACGGGCGGCACCCTAGAACCTTTCCGGGACTGGAATGCAGGGGAGAAGGGGAGCCGCAGTCAGCAGATGCGTTCGCGTCGGAGCTGCAGGAAGTCCACGATCAGCTGCGGCGCCACCTGGAACTGGCTAAACACGCATACAAGGTACAAGCGGACAAACACAGAAGGGTTGGTGAAGAGCTCCACGTGGGAGACTGGGTCTGGTTAGCAGCCCACGCAGTGCCGGCCAGGTCGTTGGCCAAGAAGAAACTAGGGCATAAACAACTGGGGCCCTACCAAGTCGAAGAGCAGGTCAACCCGGTGGCTTTCAAGCTGGCGCTCCCGGAGGGTTCCAGAATGCATCCGGTGTTCCACAGATCGGTGCTCACTCCCTACAAGGCACCGCACAGGTTCCAGGAACCCGGAACGGCGCCGAGTCCGCTCAGAGAAGGAACGGGGCACGCGGGAGTGGCACAGGAGGAGCGCATCAACGAAGTCACGGAGATTTTGGACTCCAGATGGGGGGAAGAGGGAGTAGAATACTTTCTCGCCAGGGAGGGCACCCCGGCCAGTGCGAACAGCTGGGTGCCGGGCTACGCTTTAGACGAACCTCTGCTCAAAGACGAGTTTCATGCCCTCTTCCCACATAGACCTATGCCAGCAGACTTTTTCGACGACTGGCTTTTCACGCCCACGCTTTCGGACAGCACGTTCAGGGGGTTCGACTCGGACGAGGAACCAACACGAGACGTCCGTTCCCCGGAGGGGTCACCCTCGGGATCGGTCTCAGAACCCTCGTATTGGTGGGACGATAGGCCGGAGGAGCAGTTCCGCAGGAAGTGGCTGGACTGTTCCGGCAGAGCAACGCCGCCTGGAGGAAGTGCGGGAGAGACGGACATGGACATTTTCGGGGACGACCCTGGTTTCGAGCACGGCGGCACAGAGATGGAAGAGGAGGTGACTGTCGTCAACGAGAGCAGAGAGGAAGAACTGGAAGAGTTCCGCTGGAGGCCTGCCACGGGAAGCGACCGATATCCGCCGTTCGTCCCTTTGCAACAGCAGCCCCCAGTTCCAGCACCGGAAGGAGGGGAGGGGGGACTGGGGGGCTTCGAGGGGGGGATGGATGTCAGGGGTTTAGGTGCAGAGGCACGGGCAAGGGAGGAAACAGAGAGCGAAGGGGAGGAGACAGAGGAAAGGATGAGTGATGACGACGACCCGAGATCTCCCAGTCTTTCCAGTGAATCAGAAGATTCACAGAAAGGAGCACCAGTGGCCAGGGCAAGGGGGGAGTCTAGGGAGGCACCCCAGGAAGATAGAGCCAGAGGAGACTCAGGGGGGAGCAGCTGGAGATCGGGACCAGCGTCACAGCCAGGAAGCAGGGAAGAGGAAAGGAGCCAGGAGGGAAGCGCTGGCAGCTCACCACAGGAGGGAGGGCAGGAGTCAGGAGTGGCCACACCTCCATCGGGGAGCGAGGAAACGGTTAAGAGGAAAGTGGAAGGTTGGGCGCGCGCGCCAAGTTCAAATGCAGAGGAAGGCGGCGCAGTGAGCAGCCCCGAAAGGGAACCGGGTCCTAAAGCCCGGCGCAAGGAGGCAGAAGGGTCCGGGTCAGCGTCAGAAGAATCCCGGAAGGAAGAAGCCCCGGGGGGTAGAGGGACCCAGAGGAGGACAGTCAGGAGGAAAAGGTGGAGCAAGGCTAGGATATTAAGTTGGTGCGCACGGGGCGGAGACTCAGACGGAGCCTCGCCGATCTAGCTAGTAGACGTAGAGTTGCAGACAGCAGCGTGAGAATGGAAACTGTAATTCAATAAAGACTTTTACTTAATGACCGCTGGCTAGCGTGATCCTCTGTGAGCTAGGATCTTGAAGCAGCTCTGACACATACGCTTCAGGTTACAGACTCAGCTAACCCAGAAATAGTACCTTGGGTTAAGAACTTTGCTTCAAGATGAGAACAGAAATCGTGCAGCGGCAGCATGGCGGCAGCAGGAGGCCCCATTAGCTAAAGTGGTGCTTCAGGTTAAAAACAGTTTCAGGTTAAGAACAGACCTCCGGAACGAATTAAGTACTTAACCTGAGGTACCACTGTACTTGAGATAAGTCAACACTTCCACCCTTTCTTTTTCAGCCACCCAATGACCTAGTTCACACATATAGCTAAGCCAAACTAAGCCTAAGAAAGCATGTGTGGGCATGTAGGCAGAGGCGTAGGAAGGTCAGGTGGTACCCAGTGCGGAAAAATTCTTGTCCGTCCGTCCCCCCCCCCACATTAGTTTTGTTTGTTTGTTTGTTGCCTGCAAAAATGGTTTTTCGTTGTTTCATATTTTCTTACAACGGAATGTGGATTCTGGGCCTCTGATATCAAGTAGGCAACTATGGACAGATACTTAAATCTACAGGATGGATTGTGTTTGGGGTTGTATTATTTTATTTATATTTATTGTTTTATTTATTTAATAAAAATTTTAAAAAAACTGCAAAGTGGTTTACCAAAAAACAAAACAAAAACAAAAATAAACCACAGCTGATATTCATGAAATTTTATATATAGCTATATAATCCCTAGTATAGTAAGATAAGCCCCTTGGAGCAGGCATTTTCAAAAAAAAGGTTTTTATGAACCGCCCTAGTAGGGTGGTAATTGTTTCTTGATAATTTGTCACACACACACCCATGATGGCACCCAGCATGCCCCCCCATTGCCTTCCTTCGCCCCTGCATGTAGGCACTCATAGGCAAAACTGCAACCTCCTTCAGTCCTGCTGCTGTGAGCTAAACAATCGCTTAGCTTCGTGCTACGTCTGGAGCTAGGCCTGTGGCTTGTCTCATTTCACACAAACTACGTGTGATAACCATGATTTGTTCTTGGCTTATTGCTTGTGGTTTGTTTGGAATTAGTTAAACCATGGATCCAACTTTGAAGATAATGCTAAACCAAACCATGGCTTGACTTCTCTTCTGTCCTGCCGCCGTGAGCTAACAGGCCGTGATTCTTCCCCTGAGAACTCGCACACTTGCCCATTCATGGTTAGCCATGGTTTGGTTTGGCTTAGCATTACATGCAACCTGGACCAATGTCTGTGAACAAATATGAGGCTTGAAATTTTAGAAAGCTCGAAGAGATGGGCAGATCATTTCATAGTCCTGGAACTATTATGGAAAAGTTGTTCCTTTCAGCCACAGTTCTAATCGTCATGAAAGAAAGCAACGGGCAGGCTCTACATACATGATGGGCATGGAAGTAAACAGAGTCAAAACCCACATGCAATGAGTAATGGAAGACCATCAAGTTTCCAAAAGTATATGGAGCCAGCTCCTGGGCGTCTTCTAGGACTTAGTCAACCTGGAAGCAGCTGCTTTAGAATGGTGGGACAGGATGGTGCCATAAAAGAGGTCGCATCAGCAAGCCACAAGAAGAAACTAATTGTGTGCTCATGAGGAGCTGTGCCCATTTTTCTGCACAAGGTTGCACTGCAATTGATGAAAAGCGGCCGAGGGCAGAACCCATCAAGAGTCATGTTCAATCCAGGAAGCTAGTTGAGTTTTCCCAAGCTGACATAACTAGGATTTGTTTTTCAGTGATACCAGAATGAAGCACACTGGTGAGCAAAAAGTTTGCAAAGCCATTGTCCCGGTAAATTAATTCTAATTCCAACATTTGTACTTCCTGGAGACTTAACTCAGCAACCATTGAGATGTAAACAGAAGGGGGAAATACAGATGTGTTTGTGTGTGTGCACTGCTTGAACAGCTTGAAAGTGGATGACAGCTACTCTATGTGGGGGTTTGCTTCTGCATGCCCTAAACTAGACCCCCCTGGATCTGGACAGAATTTGGGGTGTTTTTTGTGGGGGTTTTTAGCACTCTGAGATCCAGTTTACAATAATCTACAAAATCGAAGCATCAAAATGGACAGAGTTTTAAAACTCAGCATTCCTTGCATATAATAACAGGCTGTGTGCTTTACAATGTGGACGGGTATAATTTGGTGTGTCTTTATTGTAAATGTGCTGTTCAGCAGGTGCACCTAAAATGCCTGCTAAAATATGAATGCTCCTTGCACAACTGGACAAAAACAAAACCCTCATTTTCTAAAGGATACTTTTCCTTGTCTGCAAACAGCTCTTTTTAATGGTGCAGAAAGTGCATTCTGATATAGGTCTAATTTTTCAAGGCAGATTAGACACACAAGAACTCACATTAATTACAGCAGTGAGTTCTGGGCAACTATCCACAAAAGCAGGTACACAAAATATGAATTGATTGCTGCAGATTCATAAACATTGTAACGGTTGTGCAACGTAATAGCTATATTTTCTTCCAAGTGATAATAAGGCATTCAAACTCTGAACCAGCCAAGGCAACATAGTAGCCTATCAGAAACTGCTGCTGCTCATAAGTATATTGCAGAAGAATCACAGCTGGTTTGATTTTTAAAGGCATAATATAAATAATTACAATGAATAATTTGCATACATTTCATTGCATTGTTAAAACATATCACACACAAACTAAATCAATAATTTTGTTTAAAACGGTCAGGTTTTGTATTTCTTTTTAACTGTTGCTGATTTAAAATGGCCTCCCCTTCAGTAAACAACAAAAGCAACATTTCTAATTTATTTCAAAACTGCTTGCTTACTCTTACAGTGAAACTGAAAGTACCATCTGCTCTCCTTTCAAAGAAAAAAACTCAATTGATAGGACACCACAATATTAACAGAAACCTAATGCAATATCAACAGAGTAGTACCATTAATATAAGTATAAAAGCAAACAGATCTAGTTCTAGAAACAGGTATAGGTACTGAAGTACTTCCAGCAAAAACTATTAAAAGGGGCAGAAAGTTGGGTATAAATGCAATAATAAATAATAATTTTACCTTGACCTTTCCACTCCTGCCAAGGGAAAACCTCTTCTCTGGAGCAAGTATTTGCTTTGGGTGGGTGGGAGATTTACCATTAGTGCCAATAGGGGATTTATTTCATAATTACACGCTGCTTGACTGGGGGGGGGAGAGACACCCTCTAAGTAGTTTGATGAAGATAGTACCACCAGAGGAGAGCTTTTTTCAGAAGGAAAAGGTAAAACAAAAACAAAAAACACTTCCACATCTGCTCTGACCCCTTCATTATCATAATCTCTCTCTCTCTCTCTCTCTCTCTCACACACACACACACACACAGAGCTGATGCAATTTTAAACACCAACCTATTAGATGCAAAGAAACATTTAACAGTCACATGTAGTATTAGGTGTCTCCCATCAGTTCATCTCCATGATGTGGAAAAGGCTACACCTGTTGAATTTTGCCATTTCCACAGCTGTCGGGGCAAAGGTCTCTGTCTATATAAAAAAGAGTGGCACCCTCAGCAACAAATGTGTCTGGAATAATCTGTCTTCATATAGCCCATGGGTTCTTCTACTCCAATATTGGTCTTTTGCCAAAGCCAGAGAGCACATTGCATCAAATTACAGAACGCTTTACGGCAGTGAATTTGTGTAAACTAATGCCCACTTGAAACATAATAAAGACCAAACAACTATCATGTGTGAACATTACTTATCTTTATTATCATTGACCGAGTGCCAGTAGCATGGCTGGAGCTATGATAACATATAAAATGTCGAGATGGCCTTGCTCCAGGGAGCTTACGGTCCACCCATCTCATAAAGTCTGTAAAATGGCTCCAAGTGACATTAGTCTGGTTTAAAGTAACAGCTACATACTCTGAATATAATCCACGGGGTTGAATTCAATTCACTGTTGTTTTAAAACGAGAATGCAATACGCAAAAATGAAAATGGATGCCAAATGATTCAATTATTCCATTGAACAGAAAATGCGCCACATGGGCCAGGACAACGCCTGACTTCACAATACATGCATAATTCAGCAGAAGGGTCCGGCGTCAATGAAATATGCAAGTTAGGAAGATCAAGGCCTACGCAGATCCCCAACAAATCAATGGAAATGTGGGAGGCTGGCCTTACTATTCTAGCAAGCCTTAAACATCAATATCTACTCAGAGCTCATTAAGAAGCAGACTCCGCTTGGATGAAATCCAGGAAGATACGTTTTAAAAATAATCGCTAGTAGGTGGGGAAAAGAAGAATCCGTTTAAAACAACAGGAAATCTCTTTCAGAGTGAGGGCCTGGTTCGAAGATGGCAGCTTTATGAGTAGGGCTAAAAGGAAAACAAAATCAATAAGAAAAAGGGGAAACGTTAACACATGCTCTTAACAGCATTCAGAAGAAAGCAACAGCGAGACGGAAACACCAATGGTATTCTCTTTCTCCTCAAAACCAGCAAAGTTGCAGAAGACCTAAAAAAAAACAACAACCACAGTTTGTCTTCACACACCTTAACCATTTCCAGAAGTGCAGAGGGATCTCATTCCCCCACTCTGACTTTCTTCTTAACCTGCCCAGGATGGGCTCATATTTTTCATGGGTTCACTTGACTGCAATAACAGTGTAGCTGGACTCAAAATGGAAAGGATACCTCCTTGCAGAGGAACCGCAGGAACTCAGCAGCAGTGGATGGTTTTGCCCTGCTAGAACTGGGGGTGGGGGAGGCAGAAAGCAGAGAGCCCTAGGTGGAGACAGAGCCAACTTACTCTACTTTTGTCCCCATTCCTCCTTCGTTGCACAAGGGCAAAAAATGAGACCAAGTAGGAGGAAGTCTACTACAAGCCAGGGCCACCCCCTGGATAAGATTTAAATAGGAAGGCAGGCAGGTGGGGGGCCAGACTAAAGTTGGTGGGGCCTGCACCAGAGGCACCTTCCTGGGTCCTCCGAACCTAAATCTGGTGGTGATTTAAGCACAACCCCGATTTGCACTTTTGCACAGCTTCCACCTCTTCCATCCCACAAGCACACATAACATTCTGTATAAACTGCTCAAACAAGAAACAACAACAAACCTGCAAAATGATGAACCTCACAAGACGTTGGGGGGGGGGATAATTTTACAGTGGTACCTCAGGTTACATACGCTTCAGGTTACAGACTCCGCTAATCCAGAAATAGTGCTTCAGGTTAAGAACTTTGCTTCAGGATGAGAACAGAAATTGGGCTCCAGCGGCACGGCGGCAGCAGGAGGCCCCATTAGCTAAAGTGGGTGTTTCAGGTTAAGAACAGTTTCAGGTTAAGTACGGACCTCCGGAATGAATTAAGTACTTAACCTGAGGTACCACTGTATTTACAAAACCACTTTCAAACTCCTCAATTCAGGAGCCAAGAAGCGACCGCAGCTTCTGATAAAAACTTGTGAAACTCGAAACACATCCTGCATTGCAGTAGAAAAGCAAAATGCTTTTGTAACTAAATATTCCTGCATCTTCGGCACTTTGTGAGGTTCACCTCTTTGGGCGTTTCTGGCTTAGACTCAGCACTGTGCCTCCCTATTTTTTTCTCTCCTGTTTGCAAATGGTCTTCCTTTGCAGCAACTGGCTCACACAGAAATGGCACAAATCTAAGTGTACAGGCCTCAGGTAATAAAAATGTCCAAGACACATTCATTATGTTGAAAGGAATGCTCCAAAACCTCCCTACATATATCGGTGGGATGAGCGCCTAATGCACTCCTCCAGGCCTCTCTATCCGGCTGCTGGGACCCCTCCCCAGGCCAAACATCCTTCCCAGACCACACTTCTCACCAGCCCTGATCCATGCCTTCCTTGAGCATTTTTGCCTGGCTGGAACCTACTTTGGATTGTGATGATGGCTCTTAGTTGCCTGGATGGAGGATGAAGAGATGGGGGGGGTTAAGAATCCTCTGGCTTTTATGCATGAATGGAATGTGCCTACTCCACAAAAGTAAGAGTCACATCTCTTGCCCTGCCCATCACTGACATGTGACCCGCAGAACGTAAAAGGGTTCCCCACCTCTGAGGTGCAGGGTGAGTGCAACAATACTGCTTGTGTACCAACGCTTGTTGGTGACAGATGTCAAGAGACTTTGGCTGGGATCCAAAGAGCTTATTCTAGGTGTGTTTGTTCCACCCCTATTCCACATTGCAAAATGTTTTTGAAAAGTTTCCTCAGCTTAAAATGCAGGTGCTATTAGTTCGTTTATACATTCCCACCGCCCACTAGAATTATTATGCTACAGCATTTCAATCCTGGGATTGCTGGCACATGGTCTTCACTGTACATGAGAAACCTAGAATGGGAATTGGTAACTGGAATAGAGGGGGAAACCTCATGAATGATTCCTAAATTGTTTTGGGCTTTGTTTCTAAGAACACATATGCAAAAGGAAAATACAGCAACCCTTGCTTGACAGTGTGATAACAGGCAGAAGGCATCCATCCTCTCTAGGTCCATGGGCGTTGCAAGGGGGTGTCATGCCTAGGGGGGTGACAAAATCCCCTTGGGCGGATTGGCATGGCGATGCTCACACCCCCAGCAGGCGGATTTTTGCAGTTGGCGTGATCGTCGCCATGAAAATCCACCCGCTGATCGTGCAAATACTCCCAGCGATCACCCTGCCCCCCCCCCAGTGGGCGGCGCTTGCATCCCCAATGGGCGGTTTTGTGGCCAACCTTCCCTAAAGAAAGCTCAACAACTCTGGGCAAAAAAAAATGCAATGGGGGTGTGTGAGAAAACATTTTTTGCACCGGGTACCACCTGACCTTGCTACACCTCTGTCTAGGATGCCCACAGTACTTCATACAATCAGGATCATGTAGGTATTGTGTATCTTCTATCAGTCATGCAAGTAAGCCAATTATCTGTCTTCCCTCCATCCACAGATGGGCAATCCAATAAATTAATTGCTAAAGTGGAATTCTCTCTCTAAAGGAAACAAAGTGCCACATATGGGGAGTAGATGAATCTACTGGGGGGGGGGCAAAATTCAGGAGGACTGTCGCATGACCAGGGATGCCATATCCTAAACATGGTGAGGGCTAAGAACAAAGAACATACTGAGCCCAGAAGACAGGTTTGAAGAGTAGCCCATTCCAAAACTTGAGATAGGTAACAACATAGAAACACTCATGTGCACACACATTTAAATACCACCCTTGCCCCATCACAAGAAGCTTAGACCTGGTCAACATTTGACGAACACAACACCTCCAAAAGGGGTTCTGAAGGAAACTGCAAAGTATACTTCACTTACCTGTAATGCTCTTAGCAGTCTGAGTATGAAGGCATCACAATGAGGATGCTCTTGAATTATCTAAGGCAGCTTTCCCCAACAACAGGTTGATCTAAGGCTCCTTCCACTATATGAGGAGGGTTCAAGCATAATGTATATCACTGAGAAAAGTAATGGGAAAATGTATGGGAACAAGACATTGCTATTGCTTTGTAAGAGGGGATGGTCCCGTTCCCAAACACACCTAGTGGGATGGGAGCCATTTTTCCAAGGTGCAATCCTACAAGCGTGTGCGCACACAAACAACATGAACAGAATCAATCTTATTAGGCTTCCCCACTTGACTTTCATCCTCTCCTTTGTCAAAGTGCAATTCAATGAAAGGGGCCCACATTGTAATCAGACCTGCCCACATTTTGCCCCAAAGCATAATACTAACTGGTAGGTGATGACACATTCAACTGAACCTGTGGTCCAAATGCATATGCCAAATGGATATATTTTTAAACACAGTCGAATCTAGTGTAACACCCTTAAGTGACTACATATTTCAATGTAAAACGGCATGGATTTTTCACCGTGAAGACCATGGAGCAATAAAGTGCCCAGCTGGCTGGAATAACAAAACAAAAAGAGCTTCCATGCTCCCACTTAAAGAATGAGGCGTTATGAAATGCACCCTCCTTCCTTGGCAGGGGGTTGGACTCGATGGCCCTTGTGGTCTCTTCCAACTCTATGATTCTATGATTCTATGATTCTAAAACTAATCTATGCAGAGAGGCTAAGGAGGAAGAAATGTGTTGCGCAGAGGAATTAACTTCCAAGTGTTTAGTAAACCTTTATAAACAAAACGGCTTCTCTATGAGAATATATACCAAACGGACAGCAACACATGACCTGGATGTGGAGTGTAAGTATAAAGATGAAAAGGCAGCTATTTTGCTTTAAGAATACTGAGGGGCTTTCTAGCACTATTGTTTACCTAGGAGAGGGTTGCTCAGCCATCTCCCGAGCATCCATTTAACATCACCATCCCAGCGAGCACTTGCATTCCAAGGGAGGACAGGAAAGTTTTGTAAATAACACACAAAACTCCCAAGCCAAGTTGTGGCAATCCTTGACACAAGCAAGCACAACTGTTGTACATCTTTTATTGTGTGGAAGAAGAACTGGAGAGGAACTGTGCAATGCTGCTAACCAGTAAAAGTGGCACTGGGTTTACTCATAAGAATGCCACATTATGCTCAATGGGACTTACTCCCCTGTAAGTGCAAACAAGACTTGTGGCAAATAAAGCAAACTCAGAAAAGGTTTATCCAGTGATAAGTATTACCAGGCATGGAAATAAATGAATAGCCCCATGAAATTGACTGAATTTAAGTCCGTTTTCCAGTTCATTCCTTCCCAAAACTTATATTCGTCATCATTCATTATTCTCCCACATCTTTTTCTTATTTGGGGACTTAAGTGACTTGGGTTCAACATAAGGGGGAGCAAACTTTTACCCATGAACAACAATACCCCCCCAAAAAATCAAATTAATTAACCCAGTCACCAGAGAGCACTTGCATGCATCTTATTACAGCCCAATGAACTTGCAACCAAGCATTTTATTTATAGCTAGCCATTAATTGCCCTATAAATCCTTCCTTGGTTTATTGTCATCAGTAAAAAGTAAAGCAATAACTGTAAAGTATTACTATATGAATGGTGGGTGGGACTAGGTAGATTTCTCCTTCACATATAATAGCAGGTGCGAGGATCACTGGATTGGCGATAGATTGAGGAAAAAGTAAGTGCTTCTTCCAGTACAACAGACTTCACCTTGAGCTCTCCAGGTGTTCTGGACTAAAACTCATATCAGGCCCAACCATGCAAAGGTTGTTCATTGCCTTTTATGGAAAATATCAAGGTGACTTACAATTAATAATAATACAGTGGAACCTCGGTTTTCGAGCGTCTTGGAACCTGAACAATTCAGAACCCGAACGCCGAAACCCCAGAAGTAATTACTTCCGTTTTCGAACGTGGCTCGGAAATTGAATGGCTTCCAAGGCACATTTCTGCATTTTTTCAATGGAACTTGCTGACAGCCCTTTGATCTTCGGTTTTCGAACATTTCAGAAGTCGAATAGTCTTCGGAACGGATTATGTTCGAAAACCGAGGTTCCACTGTAATACAGTTCAAATACCAAAATTGCACATACACACTATAAACCTCAATTAACAGCCAAAGCACTACATCCTTCTTGACACATAATGGTATGCCAAGCCATGGCTTAGCACAAATGTGCAGAATCCTGGAGATGAGATTACAGCTGCTTTATTCCCCCCCACTCAGCTGGCTGCTGTGTTAAGCCAAGCCATGGTTTAGCTGAATGTGGTGTCTGAGGGTGTGTGGTTTGCCCTCCCAGAGAAACCATGAGCTGCATAAACAACAGGACAGTCCTTGTTTACAGCTCGTGGTTTGCATGGAGAAAGCTAGACCATGAACCAGCATTTGCACTCAGCACAGCAGCAGAACAATGGCCGCCATCTCCTCTCTAGCAGCCTGCACATTTGCTTGTTCATGCTAATTGGTCTACTGTGTCATCCAAACCCAAGGTTATATAGGACAGGGAAGAATGCAGAGGGAAGAATTACCAGGTAGCACAGCAGGCAGCACAGCTCTCTAACATCTCTGAGAATAAACATGCCACAATTTGCATTACCACACCGCAAATGAAAATTGTTTTAGGAGTTCATTTTTGGTTTACATGTGGTTTAACTGTTGGGGCTAGCAAACTCAGTATTCAGTTGCTGAAATGAGTACAAAGAAGGAAGTCTAGGTAAATCGGCAGTTTCTTTTACAAGGTACGATGCATAAAAACGCTCTCTACTGGACTGATCTGAAGGAAGAAGTTTAGCTCTAACACCTCTTAATCCCACATTAAAAAGCCAGGGACAGTATCCAAGCCAACAGATTGCTGTAACTAGATTTATGAGAAAGGAACGCCAATTTGAGGAAAAAAAAAATCTCTTTTATCAACCTAGGGAATTGTGTCACTTATGACTCACAGTGCAGAGTCGGAAGTAGTAGCAGGTGTTTAGCGTGCAGAAAAGGGATGGTGTAGGAGTCACTCCAATATTTTTGGGGCCTTCAGAGTTGCAGCTGACACACACATGGCTTCACTGCGAGGGTGGGAGCATTAGAAGATAACAACAACAAAACCCCCAAAACTTTGCCGCTTCGTGTTTTGGTGTGTTGTGGCATTGTGGGGGTGGCAGCATAATTAGTAGCTATGGCCACAAAACACTTGCAGAGGGAAGAAACCACACACACACACACACACACACACACACACAAATCAAAGCTGATAGTCTCAGTCCAGAAGAGCACATTTGAATGCCCAAAGGACTGTGTACACATATGTTGCTTTTTCTATTAGTTCAGTGGAGCAGATCACCAATTTCATTGCCGGTTTTCAGTGTGGGGCATTAAGAATGCTGAACTGAGGGAGCATAACTTGACTTCTTCCTACTTAACAGTGCAGGGTTACTTAAAGGTGTTTGCAGGCCCGTCTCTAACCAGTGGTGCAGCTGGCGCACTGAATCAGGGCACTCCCCACTGCAGAGGGTGCTGCGGGGAGTCCGGAGTTGAACAGGGAAGAGCCAAGAGAGCCTAGCAGCAGGCAGGCAGAGCTCTTTTGGGGACGGCTCCCTCTCTGCTTATTCAGCGGCGCAGGCACTGCTCGGCTCCGCCCCCTGCGCGCCATTGGTGTAGGGCCAGCCCAGCAGCGCACTACTCACGAGGCTCCGTTGGCTGGCTTCAACATCGCACAGTGATGCTTGTTTTTTTGCACACCCAGCCTTGCAGCCTCCGCCGCCCGCCGCCGCCTCGGGACTCGGGCTCTAAGCGGGAGGCGTTGAGGTGCGGCCGGCCTGTGCGCACCTCAACCTGCCTAGAGGCTACGCGCTTCCCACTAGGCGCACAGCCCAGCCTTGCCTCCGCCGTCTTGGACTCCTGCTCAGAGTCCGAGGCTGATCAAGGGAGGTGTTGAGGTGGCCAGCCTGCACTCGCCTCAACCTGCCTAGATCCCTCAGGCGTGCAGTCATGTACACAAGCTCTTCTGGGCAGCCCCGTTGCCACTGCGGAGCGCTCCTTCGGCTCACCGGCTCTCGCCTGGTGAATGGGGCTTGGGCTACAGGGCACATACCAAACTTTCTGTGGGATGGCCGCCCCTAGAGCCCTTTCCAGGGACTGCCACAGAGAAGCCCGTTTATTTATTTCTTGGAGTATTTTAATCATAGTATCACAGAACTGGACAGTTGGAAGGGACCACCGAGGGTCCTCTAGACCAGTGTTTCCCAAACGTTTTTGGGCAACGGCACACCTGCTTACCGGAAAAAAATCTCGCGGCACACCACCATTAAAGCCCCGCCCCGTGACGTCAGCGCGCAGCGTCACGCCGGGAGGGACGCACAAAAGTGAACGTTTTTTCCCTCCCCCTTGCCGGGGTGGGAGGAGGCAGCAGAGCGAGGGCAGCTGAGGCGGCGGCGGCAGCTGAGGCGGCGGCGGCTGCGATAGCGGGCGGAGGAGGAGCCGTCGCCGGGAGTTGCTGCTGCTGCTGTTGCTGCTGCTGCCCGGACATGCCGGCCTCCTCCTCCTCCGCTGTCTCGCGCTCCTCCCTTTTGCGCGCGCTGCCCCGCCGCTCGGCACGACCACCGCGGAGCCGCCCCGGCTCGACGCGGATCCTCGCCGCCGCCGCCTCTCGCCGCCGCCTCTCGCCCGCCTCCCTCCCACGGCACACCAGCCGGTGTCTCACGGCACACTAGTGTGCCGCGGAACACCGGTTGGGAAACACTGCTCTAGACCAACCGCCTCCAGTGCAGGAATCACAGCACAAGCATCTCTCACAAAACAAATCTGCTCCATCTTTCCTATGAACAGCCCTTCAGATACAGCAGAATAACAGAACCATTCACAGAGTTCTGGGTCATCTAGTCCAGCCCCCTGCAATGCAGGAATATTTTGCCCAACATGGGGCTTGAAACCACAACCCTGAGATTAAGAGTATCGTGCTTTACTGACTGAGGTATATCTAAGTTCAGCATTGGTGCCAGGTTAAGCTATGCCATTTTGCTTGGACCTTTTAAGACCTTTTGACCTTTTTTAAAGGTCAAAAGGTCAACAACTTTGGGGTCCCCCCCTTTAAAAAGGTCAACAACTATGGAAAAGGGGGGGCACAGGAGGGATCTTTGCACCACAGCACTGGATATGCTTAAGACGGCCCTGGGTGTTCGGCCAATACTTGTTTAACATTCAACCTGCAATAAGAACCTACTTATTATTTATGTCCTAGCAAACTCATACCAAAAAAGCAGTAGTTTTGAAGTCCGTGGTTAGAATCAGTGCAGTCTTGAAAGGTTCACCATCTTGATTTAAAATGGCACCCAATTGTACCCAAACATGGACAAAGCCTGCTCCTTGATCTCATCTCCCCTTAATTTGATCTTCACCGCAACCATATGAGGTCCATTAGGCTAAGGGTTGGGGACTGGCCCAAGGTCACCCAATGAGCTTCATGGTTAAGTGGGAATTCAAACTCTAATCTCAGAGGTCCTAGTCCAACATTCTAAGCACCATGCCATACCAACTTTCTTGAGACTAAGTTTGACAGCAGGTATCAACAGGTCATTCTCACTGTTTCCTTTTATATCTTTGGCCCAAACTTTTGTCTGATCCACACATGTCGGATTCACATCTCTGTCTGTCTTATCAGCACTACCTTAACATTGGTTACCAACCGTACCTGAACCCATAGCTTATACCATGGCTCAAAGCACCTGCAAACTCCAATCTCACCCAGAGCAAAAACAATACCTGCAGTAGGCTAGCTGAATGACTCTACAGCTGCTTAGAGGAAATCTAATTGGATTACAGATTACTTCTTTCTATGAAACTTTAGATTACACAAACCTCCCAGGCACAAAATAGAAAATGGGAGCGGGGGGGGGGGGAGAGATGCAGCTAATGGAAACGTAGTAATCAAGAGGTAAGCCACTTCTAAATTTAACAAAGGGTTATTCGGGTTAAACAAAGATGAAGAGTATCAAGAAAGCTAGACAAACACGGGATTATCAAATGAGACTGTGGGATCCGTTATACTGGATTTTATTATTATTATTATTATTATTAAAACAGGCTTACAGGTGTGTTGAGCACTGCACAGCTGCCATGAGATGTCAAGGCTAGAACCAGGAACCCAAAGCAATTGCAGAGAACTGCCATTGCCCAGCTACAGGTTAGAGCATCTTCTTAGACCATGGGAAGGAATCTTTTTTTCAGGCTGAGGGCAAGCTTCTGAGAGCCACATGCTAGGGTAGGCAGGGCCAGAGGCAACAGTGGATGGAGCAAAGAATGAATGTAAAGGAATGTGGGTGGAGCAATGAAGGGGCAGGGAGGAGAGGGGAGAGCTGTGCAGGTAGCAACAGTATCAGGGGTCAGCTCTGCCTTGACCTTGAATATGAAAGGAGAAGCAGGGACCTACCCCAGCAGATCTGTACACTGCAGCGACTTGAAGGACTCTTGGGTCCAGGTGTCCCTGCTGCACAAATGGAGATTCCCATTCCAGCTGGCTTTCTAACCACCACCACCAACAACACCCAATCTCCTTCAGGCCCAAAGCAACAAAGGAGACCGTGAGCTTGACAGGAACTTGGAGCCACCACCATAGAGCCCAGCTTTTCTGGAGCGAGAGGAAGCATATGGAAGATACTGCCCAGATGGGACCTCCAGTTCCTTCTTCAGCTGCCACTTGATGCTGGAGAACCAACTTTCTTTCATGCTCCTTACATCCTAATCTAGAAAAATGAAGAGTCTACAGGTTTATTGTAGCCCATGAGCAATGTGTTATAGTTCCCAAACACCTGGAAGATTCTGCCCACCCAGGCTAGTCACTGGTTCTCCTCAAAGAAGAAAGGATTCATGATTAAGCTGAAATTTTCTCTAGGCAGAGAGTGTCTGCAACAGCTCTTAGCATGTTCTCTGACCTTTGGCTCCACATTCCCAGATCCCACTAGTCTATGGCTCAGCTCTGACAAAAGCAAATGGATAGATCAGGAAGCCTTTTTGATCCACGCAGTCCTAAAAATTGTGTATTATTTTTGAAAGCCGCTTAGCAACAAAAGGAGATCTCTCTCATTCATATGCATATATGTTTCTGCCAATTTTTTATTTTATTTTATTTTATTTATTTATTTGTTCCAGGGAGAATTTCAAAATAATTGCATCCAATAGCATTTTTGTGCAGCAAATTTATTTCCGGCTCATGTCACGCTGTATAGACGCTCTGGAGTCAATATGGGGGGAAAATCTATAATGAATTATGCAGCGAGAAGCTGTTGCATAAAACATTGATTGCGCTTTCATAGAGAACAGCAGCGCTGGCACACAGAGAGCTTTAAGTAGAAATTGTTTAATCAGACATAGTCACTGCTGAACTGGTGTTACTATTAACATACACTTTCTCTTAATGATCTTATTGAAACAACTGGGACACAACCTAAAGAGTCATATGTGTGTTTTTAATGCTTTGTGGATCTTATTATTTTTGTTGTGGTTGGGCTGTTTAGGTGTGTTTTTTTTAGTTGTTTTGTTAATAGTGTTTTACAGGAGGTAATTATTCTATATGATTTATGCTGTAATTGTGATGTTCTATTATGTTATTGCTATGTATTGTTTGTATGCCGCCTTGTGACTCAAATGAGTGAAAAATGGCACTGAAACATAATAAAGGGAATATATATATATATATATATATCCCCACAAACCAAATGCAATTTTATTTTTTTATTTTTTTGAATTTCTTTTTATTAAACCAAATGCAATTTTAAATATTTTGTATGCAAGTTCAAAGTGCTAACTTCCAAAGGTTAAGGGTAGCATTCACATACTCTTCACAGTACTCTAGGAAGGCAGCATGGGGTAGTGGTTAAGGTGTTAGACTAGTAACTGGGAGATCAGGGTTCGAATCCCCAATTGGCCATGAAGCTCACTGGGTGACCTTGGGCCAGTCACAGCCTCTTAACCTACCGCACAGGGTAGGGATCTGCTGAGGAGGAGGATGAACCATGTACTCCTTGGGAGAAAAAGGTGGGCTATAAAAGCAATAACGAAGCTCTTCTGTTTATCTGCTTAAGAAAGCTGGAGGGGCCAGCCAGATGGAAATGTCAGTTGCCAACCTGGCATCCAGAGATCTCCACGTGGTCACAACTGGACCCATGCCAGTCGCAAAACACACCTGGAGTCTGGCAAAATTCCAACACTGGCACACACACACATTGCAGCGACCCGGAAGTAGCTGGAAAAGGGAGCGTAATGAGAGTGGGGAACACAACCCCCTCACAAATTGGGGGTTGCCTGTATAGGACTTCAGTCTTCCTGAGTAGAAATGCATTCCAAATACATTAGAAGAGTTTGGATTTCATATCCCGCTTTGATATCCCCTAAGGAGTGTCAAATTGGCTAGCAATCTCCTTTCCCTTCCTCCCCCACAACAAACACTCTGTGAGGTGAGTGAGTCTGAAAGTCCTACACAGGACTTTTAGGAATAGTAGGAAATGAAATAAATAGAAAGGACTGTAAACTTTTCCAATACGCAGTAACAGTGGCGAGAATACTACTGGCCCAAAAATGGAAACAGGAAGAACTACCGACACTTGAAGAATGGAGAATGAAACTGGCGGTCTATGCAGAACTGGACAAATTAACAGGGAAGATTAGATATTTACGAGACCATAAGTTCATCGAGGGCTGGGGAAAATTTGTAAATTATCTGGAGAGTATATGTGATGAACAGATAACGCTTGTGGGTTTTTCAAGAAGCTCTGTGAAAGTATGAGGAATATTGTAAAAAAGAAAATAAGATTGGGAGGGTATATTAAAATTAGGAAATGCGTAAATAAAAAAATTAAAACGGATGATTGGCAGAGAAGCTGAAGGAAGTCCAAAAGAAAAATGTGTGATAAATTTTGATATGGTGTCAGGGGTTCAGGGACAGAGGCACAGGTGAGGGGGGAGACGGAGAGCGATGGGGAAGAAACCCAGGACAGTGAGGAAGAGGATGACAATGACTTGAGGTCTTCCATGAGTCTCTCAAGTGAATCGGAGGATTCCCAGAAGGGGGCGCCCCTGGTCAAGCCAAGGGGGGTCACAGGGGGGACTTGCCAGGAGCAGGGAAGCAGCAGGGAAACCCCGAGTGGGAGTGGGAGATCGGGGTCGGCTTCCCAGGAGGAACGGAGTGAGAAGGGTGGAGTTCCCAGTGTGACACACGGAGCAGAGCAGGAAGGAGACAGGGGAAGGAGATCGGGGCAGGACGTCCTGCCGGAAGGGGCGGAGAGTAGTACAGGGAGTAGTGTAGCTGTCAAAAGGAAGGTCAGGGGTAGCGAACGCACGCCAAGTTCAAATGTGGAGGCGCGCGGAAATGCAGAGAGCCCGGAGGAGGAGCCTGGCCCCAAAGCACGAAGGAGGGGGGAGCAGGCATCTGAGGGATCCGCGTCAGGGGAAAGCAGGAGGGAAGGAACCCAGGGGGGGCAGGAAGACCCTGCGGAAAAGACGAAAGATTTATACGATCTGAAGAGAAACCAGAGTATATGTAAGGAATGTAATAGATATTTAGAGTATATGTAAGGAATATAATAGATATTTTGGAAAAGCTAGAGGTGAATATAAATACTAAAGCAGTACTGATTTTTGTGGACGCGGAGAAAGCCTTTGACAATATTTCTTGGAGTTTTATGAAAAAGAATCTTCATGGGATGGGGGTAGGCCAAGGATTTGAGAATGGTATGGGTGCGATATACTCTGAACAAAAAGCCAAGCTGATTGTAAATAATGTAGTAACTGAGGAACTTAAGATAGAAAAAGGAACACGACAGGGGTGCCCAATTTCCCCATTACTCTTCATTTCAGTTCTGGAGGTGTTGCTGAATATGATTAGGAATGACCAGCAGGTTAAAGGAGTGCAGGTCGGAGCTAAACATTATAAGTTAAGAGCATTCGCAGATGACCTAGTATTGACTTTGCAAGAGCCAAACACTAGTACGAAAAAGGTCCTAGAAATAATCCAACAGTTTGGCCAGGTAGCTGGATTTAAGTTGAATAAACAAAAAACCAAAGTTTTAGGAAAAAATTTAACAGATATGGAAAAAGAGAAATTCCAAGAGGAGACAGGGTTGACGGTGGTCAAGAAGGTGAAAGACCTAGGGGTTTATTTGACATCTAAAAATGTGAATTTGTATAAGGATAACTATGAAAAATGTTGGTCAGAGATTAAAAAAGATCTAGAAATATGGTCAAATTTGAAACTGTCAATGTTAGGCCGAATTGCAGTGATTAAAATGAATGTATTGCCTAGAATGTTATTTTTGTTTCAGACCTTGCAGATTCTTGACAAGATGGAATGTTTCAAGAGGTGGCAGAAAGATATTTCGAAATTTGTCTGGCAGGGCAAAAAGCCCAGAATCAAATTTAAAATATTGACAGACGCTAAAGAAAGAGGGGGTTTTGCCCTGCCGGACTTAAAATTGTACTATGAGGCAGCAGCTTTTTGCTGGCTGAAAGAATGGATGCTCCTCGAGAACACAGACATTTTGGATCTGGAAGGTTTTAACAATGCTTTCGGTTGGCATGCATATTTATGGTATGACAAAATCAAGCTGCATAGTGCCTTTAAAAATCACATTGTTAGAAAAGCATTGTTCAATGTTTGGATAAGATATAAAGATCTGTTGGAAAACAAAACCCCTAGATGGGTGTCACCAGTGGAGGCCAAGGCAGTGAAGAAACTCAATATGGAGGTCGGATGGCCGAAGTATTGGGAAATTTTGGAACAGGATGGAGATAAGTTGAAATTACAAAGTCATGAGAAATTGAAACATAAAGTACAAAATTGGTTTCAATATCATCAAATAATGGAGTTTTTCAAACAGGACAGGAAAATTGGCTTTCAGGTGGAAAAATCAAAACTAGAGACTGAATTGTTAGAACCCAATACTAAGAATTTATCCAGAATGTATAACTTGTTGCTGAAATGGAATACACAGGACGAAACAGTCAAATCGGCTATGATTAAGTGGGCACAGGATGTTGGTCATAACATTATGTCAGCTGACTGGGAATGGTTATGGAACACCGGTATTAAATTCACGGCATGTAATGCCTTAAAGGAAAACATTATGAAAATGGTCTATAGGTGGTACATGACCCCAGTCAAGCTGGCAAAAATTTATCATTTGCCCGATAACAAGTGTTGGAAATGTAAAGAGACTGAAGGTACCTTCTACCACCTTTGGTGGACATGCCTGAAGATTAAGGCTTTCTGGGAAATGATCTATAATGAAATGAAAAAGGTACTTAAATGTACTTTTCCTAAAAAACCAGAGGCCTTTCTCTTGGGCATTGTCGGCCAATTGGTGTCAAAGAGGGATAGAACTTTTTTTATGTACGCTACAACAGCAGCAAGAATACTCATCGCAAAGTACTGGAAGACACAAGATCTACCCACTCTGGAAGAATGGCAGATGAAAGTGATGGACTATATGACATTGGCCGAGATGACAGGCAGAATCCGTGACCAAGGAAAAGAGACGGCGGAAGAAGAATGGAGAAAATTCAAAAGTTATCTTAAGGACTATTATAAACTTAATGAATGTTAGAGTGTTGTGGTTTTCAGGAACAAAGGGATACACTGATATAAGGTCAGAATATAGAGATGACTAAGATGACAGAGGTTGGAAAGTAACAATTGGGAGTTGCTATAAAATTATGGACATTGGGATGCAGAAAGGGGGGGTATGGGGAAGTCCCAGAAAAGAGGTTTATGAAAATATGTTATGAAATTATACGTGTATGTTTGTCTTTTTAAGTGTTTGTTTGTTCTCTAAAATTTTGTAAAACTAATAAAAATTTTATTAAAAAAAAAAAGGAAGACCCTGCGGAAAAGAAAGGACAGGAAGAGGTGGTCTAGCACAAGCCTCTTAAGCTGGTGTAGAGGCGGGACCGACTCAGAGGGGACTTCAAACGTCTAGGCTAAAAGACGCGGGGCTGCACGCCTCGGTAGTGGAACCAATAATGAACTGCAATAAACATCCTTGTATATAAGAAGAGCTTGGCGTTGGTCTTTTGTGAGCTGAGACCTGAGGCAGCCCCTGACATATGGTTTTATATATTTGTATTTGAAAATTAATAAAAATTATTTATTAAAAAAAAATGAAAGACTTCAGAGAAGTCTGACTAGCCAAAGGTCACCCAGCAGCTGCATGTAGAGGAGCAGGGAAGCGAACCCGGTTCACCAGGTTACAAGTCCACCGCTCTTAACCACTACACCACACTGGCTCTCTGTTCAAATTACATTTGAACAGAACCAGACTCTTGAGGAATGGCCTGACTGACTAGATACAGGAGAATATGGTGAAGGAACTGGCTGGCATTCATTTAAATTATTTCTAGGCAACTGCCGTCCACAACTAACTGACTGCACAAAACATCTTTAATGACAGCAGCTCTGCCTCAGTTTTTCCATGGAGACCTCCCACTTATTTCAGCAAAGCTTACCAGATCGTGCTCACAGACTAGCATTCAGCTTGTTAGATATAAAGGCTTCTGAGCAAGACTTTTTTGATCCCTCTCTTTCATTAATAGTGTATAGTGATTAAATCAGCTTGAAAATTTCATGACTGGAATGTGAAAGGCAAGAAGTGAAAAAGGAAACAGCTGAAGTAATACGAGTTGCGTAGTAATCTAACTTGGAGCGAATTCAAGACTGGTTTCACTGATTTTGCATTCTTGACAGGAGGCACTTGATTAAAAAAAAATAAAGTGAACAAACCTAGCTTGTGCTTTTAATAACTTTCCTACTATTTGTAGCCCACAAGAATTTCTACAATGTCTTAACAGCAGGAAAGGAAAGCAACTGTAGGCAGCTGATGCCACGGTAGGAGTGGGCATTTTGTGGAACCGTTTCCTGGAAACACAGGTGCCAAACCAACTCTAGTAGCAAAAGAGTTAGTGGCTCTACACATCTCATCACAAAGCACATCCAGCCATTTCAAAGGGGCTTGGATGACCATACACCCAAATGTGTACCTACAGCAAATACACACACATGGGTGCTTCAATTCACGAATTCCATGGTGTGGTTGCTTCCAAACTTCAGTCAGTCATAGTCAATTTGTTGGGAGACAGTTGTATATCAAGTGCACACCTGAACCACCCATTCCATATTGCTCTTTTGTGAAACCCTTTTCTGTCTGCCTCTCAAGGATAGCTTTGATGTATCAGCAATCTACTTGCAGAGACGTAGCCTACCTATTTACTAAGATCTTCAGAGGGAGCAATGCTTTGTCCCTCGCTGCTACTGATATAGCAGGTAAGAATTTGGGGAAGGGCCTTCTCAGTTGTGGCAGCTAGACTGTGGAAACCCCCTCCCTCACCAAATGAGATTTGTTTGGCCTCCTCCTTTAGTGTTTAGGCATGCTTTTGACATGGATAACCGAATGTCTGTTCCCTGTTGTATGCTAGCTCTGCTTTTATCCGTCTTATCTGTGGAATTTCATTTTTGCTTAATTTTTATGACACATTGTTTTTAAACTTCAAGTGTTAGCTGCCTCACTCGTCCTCAATGCTGGGATAGTGTCAGGGAACTGACATCAGAGGCACGGGAGAAGGAGAGGGTCTCTGATTCTGCAGGAGAAGGTCCCAGCGCTAGGGGGAGACTCAGCTGGGAAGAAGGGGAAGAGAATGAGTGTAACACCAGGGATCCAGGAGAGCAACGGGACAGGGAGGTGCAGGGGCTCCAGGACTCTTCGTTGGAAGTGAGTGAGGAGAGCCCAAGCACCCCGCTGCCCATGCCCACCCTGCGCAGGAGACTCCCGCGCAGTGAGAGGCGGAGACGATTGGGCGTCAAACAGCTCTTATGTTGGCAGCGCTTTAAGAAATGCCCACAGACAGATTCTACGAGTGACTAAGGGCAGCCACGCTGAGATGGGCTGTGCAGTCCGGAGGGTTTAACCAGGCAATCCAGTGCTCAAACGGGGCAGGATTACGCACGAGTAACTCCCAACCACTACAGATAGGCAAGATTTTAAATACTAATTAAGCTTCTCTACCCTGTACATAGTCCAGTCTCATGAAACATTTGCACATCAGCACTGCAGATCACTAGAGGACGCAAGTACTGGCATACAATCATTTCATATGGAGAAAGCTTACTTCCTATGCATGGATTGCAAAAATGTAATCATCAGGTATGCGGGGGGGGGGGTGTTTCCTGTAGCAGGTACAGGTGGATGATTATCAAACCCAAATTTTGTAACAGACGTGAGAAATCAGAAGTGACCAAGGTCTCCTGGCAAATTCATTTTTGAGTATGATTACCTGAACTTCCCAACAACTGGCTTGCTGAGGCTCTGCAGGTAATGCAAGTCTCACCTGGACTGAAAATGAGCATTTTTCTAAGGGTTTTAGTCAGGCTGATGTTTGTCTCTTTGCTAAACATTCTTGGCTGCAAATCATATTTTCCTGTGTAGCAAGATTGTTGGCTTTTTGCCCACTTGGCATCCCTAAATTGTTTGAGGAGTTTGGGGGGTAGGATATTCCAAAGCCTGCAAAGAGTTCAGTATCCTTGCCAAACTAGTAAACAGGAGCTGCCAAAGAAAGGCAGCCTAAACATCTAGGGTTTGTTGTTATGTGTGTGCATGTGCGCGCGCACATGTGTTGTTGTTTTGTAATAAACTATTTGTTTTCAACAGCAGTGCCATAAATATCCTTGCCAACTTGCCTTGCTATTTATGCGGCAGAAGACAGACATCTGAATAAAAGCTGAGGGGGCAGAAAAAAGAAAGTAAAAACTCTACACACACGAAGTGGGTGTACATCCCATTAAACTCAGTAGAACTAACTCCCAAGCAAACGTCCACAAGATTGGCTGTAGAAGTAACAAACTGCATAACTTGCTAAGTAATGGCCATATTACTTTGGCACATACTATCTTGCACTGGCTGTCCATATACAACCAAGTTCATATATATTAGCTTAGAAAGCCCTGAACAACACAAGTCCAGCGTACCTTACAGACTGCCTGAACTCTTATATCCCAGCTCCATCACTAGAGAGTCACTGGTTGTGCCCCAAGTTGGTGAGGTTCATTTAACAGCAACCTAAAACTGGGCTTCAGTGCTATTGGCTCACTCCTGTGGAATGATCTTCCAACAGAGATCCAGCAGGTGTCTTCTATATTAACCTTTAAAAGTTTACTGAAAACGTTTGTTTCCCTCTGGGGCTTAAGAAAAACATTTTCTATTATAGGCAGCTGGTGAGCTGTTTTGTTTTTGTATGGCGTTTACTGCATTATAATTGTTGTAAACTGCTTTGATTTGTGTGTGTGTGAAATTGCTGTGTACTAGTATTTTAATAAATAAACAAAATATAGATGAGCCCTGGATTTCAGGATGCTGAGCTAGGTGGCCTGATCCAAGCAGGGCTCTTACATCAAACAGATAATAAACCAAGGTCTACTATTTATGAGCCACCCTGTTTATTTCAATAGTTTACAATTCTTACGTGTCACTCCACTTTTCAGAAAGCAGCAGCAACAGCAATGAATCATCCTAACCCAACATTCATAAATGTGACCTTCTTAGAATAGATTGCCAAAGTATCTTATAAAGAGTAAAGTGAATGCTGGTCAAGAAAATAAGAAACAGTGATTCAGCTCAAAAATAAGTAACTGCCACTCCGTTCAAAAATGAGGAAAAAATCCTCTCTTTTATGCTCAGTGATAAAGGCAGCACACATCTGCACTTTCAGAATGACGTAGACAAAACTTCGGAGGTTCAGAGGAATGCAACAAAGGACTGGGCGTGTTTAGCAAAAAGAAGAAAAGACTGTGGGGGTATATATGATAGCACTCTTCAAGTATCTGAAAGGCTGTCACCTAGAGGACTCTGGCTACGTACACAATACTGTTTACTCTGGCCCAGTGCATGCCCATCTCTGGTGTTTGAAGCCGTGAACCACAATCTTGTAGTTTCTTGCGAAATACCACTGTTTGGTGCATTTTCCTTCAAACCAGCTTCCATCCAATTTGAAAACATAAACCACATCCGCTTCCCAGTTAAGCTCAGGTGTGTACACCTGAGGCAGCCATTACCTGAAGGAGCGTCTCTACCCCCATCGTTCTGCCCGGATGCTGAGGTCCAGCGCTGAGGGCCTTCTGGCGGTTCCCTCATTGTGAGAAGCAAAGCTACAGGGAACCAGGCAGAGGGCCTTCTCGGTAGTGGCGCCCACCCTGTGGAACGCCCTCCCATCAGATGTCAAAGAGATAAACAACTACCTGACATTCAGAAGACATCTTAAGGCAGCCCTGTTCAGGGAAGTTTTTAATGTATGACATATTAGTTTATTTTTGGCATTTGTGGAAGCCGCCCAGAGAGGCTGGGGAAGCCTAGCCAGATGGGCGGGGTACAAATAATAAATTATTATTATTACACAGGCACAAAAACGATACTGCATTTTAGTTCAGGGAAGGGTTGTAAGTGCAGGGAAACCAAAAGATAATATACATCAACTTAAGACATCTCCGCCCCCACTCTGGTGTGGACAATATAGAAACGTCACTTGAAATGTTATTTGCGGAAAGAGGAGACAATCTATCTGTGCTTTATGCAGCTTGTGTGTACATAGCCAAAGACTTGTTTCTCTGCTGCTCCAGAGGGTTAGACACATATCCCCAGAGGTCTTCGGGCAGAAGCTGGACAGCCAGCTGTTGCAGTTTTTTCTACCTCTGGGTCTACTGCATTGGACTAGATGGACTGCAATAGGTGTGGGGAACCTTTGGTCCTCCAGGTGTTGCTGAACTACAACTTCCATTACCACTGACCATTGGCCAAGCTTGGAAAGCCAAAGATTTCCCTCTATTGGCCTACAAGGTCCCTCACCAATTCTGTGTTTCATAACTTCTCAGCCAGCTAATGAACAAAGTGAAGGCTCTGTAGTGTTCTGTAGGTCAGCCTAGAGTTGCAACAGTTTTGTAGGTCTCAGGTTTGTCCGGAAGGGAGGCAACTCAAGAAGCAAACAGGATTTCACCTATTCCTATAGATCCTCAAGATTTGTCCTGGTATGAAACCACCTCCTTGACTGCCTGACGGCCTTGATTTTACTTCTATGACTGCCAAGATATAATCCTCAAAAGGAGCCAACCATCGACAGGGTTCCTAGCCTTCATCCCTTCCCCTCCTCTTCCCTAAGGTAGAGGTGATTTCACTAATCATTTTACCAAGCTTCAACATGAATGCAAGGACATTTCTGACAATTACTTTCATGCCAATTAAATTAGCTGGCTATCTCTTTAGTTATCCTAACTATAATCAAGATCCTAAATTTCAAGCTAATTCAATCAGAGCAAGTATTTACAATGTAGATGAGTGCTCAATAAGGAATTAAATTAATTTGTATGTACTGTCTGAGAAACCAATTACAACAGGTCTGTTGAGAGCTTGACAATAGTTACACAGCTGGTAAACCATCTTATTTTTTTCAAACAGAATGCCCATTTCATCAGGAGCCAAGTAGGGTGTGTTTAGCTTGAAGAAGAGACAACGATCACTATCTTCAAATATTTGAATGGCTATCACATAGATGCTGGGCCAGACTTGTTTACTGGGCAGCACCCAGTAAATGAGTTCTAATTCCAGAAAAGAGGGTTTTGACCTAACATGCAGAAGAAAGTCCTGATGGTACGTGCTCATGTTCAACTGTAGAATGGACCGCTTTGGCAAGTGGTGGACAATCTTTCATTAAAGGTTTATAAGCAGAGGCTAGAACGTTCCTTTCAGGAACGCTGTTGAGCTAGCACTGGCTAGTTTACCTGTGAGGTCCCTTCCTTTCAATTCCATTATGCCTTCTGCAAATGCCCTGTTAAACTAATCCATGTACAGCATACTGTGCAGGCTGCAACCATTAGGCTCACCATGCTTGCATGGCTCCACCCATCTGCATAATGAGCAACATGCCTTCCTCCCAACTGTGAGGCCACAGAGGAGAGTGGGGATCATCCTGGCAGTTTTTCAGAGGTTGGGAGGGTGGTTTGGAAGCTGCGAGGTGAATGCTACACAGAGCCAAGCCAGCAAGCCCTGCTCCTCCCCAAAAAGCTTCCATGTTCCAGGGGCTTATTGGCTTCTACTTGGTGGGAGGTGCTCCTATAAGGAAGGGGCCCTTTTTGCTCAACAAAGGCCAGGCACGCAGGTGCTCTTTCGGCCTTTGCCCCACTTCTGAGCAGAGATTAGGCCCATGCATTCCCCACCTCTTTTCTCAGGAGGCTTCTTCAGGAGAGATTTGGTGGAGCGGCTCCGTGCCCCTTTGACCAGCCTCAGTTGGAACACGCCCCACCTATCATTCCTGAAAGAGGGGCAAGGAAAGGATTGTTTGGCAGATGGACCACAGCCCCAAGAGAGTTGTGGGGAGGCCATCAGCCATTGTCTGCAAGAGGGGCTTTCAGCTCCTTCATCAGTTGAAATGTTTCCTTCGCTGTTGGGCAAAGGCACTTCTCTCTATCGAGCCAGCAGAGAGGAGAAACCATCTCCTTGCTCTTTTGTTTGCTATCTCTTCAGCCCACCCTTCCAGCTCCACGATTCTATACTTTTCTGCTTCAACAATGTTTCATTATGCTCCTATCGCTTTGTGTAATTGTATTCTGTATAAATTATAAAAATATATAAATGAAGCATGTTCTGTTTACAAACAAAACATTCAAATGGCTACCTTTCTACCAGTAGGGTGGTGGGGGCATGTCCGTAGCCAGGATTTTTGTTAGGGGTACAGACTTTTGTTAGGGGGGCAGAACCTCAGGTTTGTATTGATTTGTATTTAATTGGGGGGGGCAGCCACCACCCCTGCCCCCCTAAACTACGCCATGGGGTGGAGTACAGGAATGAAACAAGGTTGGAAGGGGGCCACGGTGGGGGAAAGGTTGAGAAGCAGTTCTTATTTTAATACGTAAGCTGGCTTGAGGCATAAATATAAATATAACAACAACAATATTTACTTATTTATTTACCACCTAAATTGTTATCTATTTGTTTATCTACTCTCTCTTTCGTATGTGTATGTTCACTAGACCTTTTAAGGGCTATGCATGTTGGATTTTTGTATAAATACACACACATGCAAAAATATGTGAGGGTTTTATTTCTTTTTTGTTCATGTCTTAGAAGGAAACTATGCAATAATCCAGTGCTACTTAGGAATCTAAACAGGTTCTAACACAGAGAGACACACAATTCTCTCAACCTGAAGCCACCACAGCAATTATCTTCAGCACACAAGACAATTTGAAAGCCCAAGAAACTACTTATTCTCTGCAGACAGTGCCAATCAAATGGCTTCTCTGCGGCTCCTAGTGTCTTTTATGTAATCACTCAGAAGAAAAGCAACTATAAAAATGTAAGTGTCATGCAAACACAATGCAGACTACCCTGAAAGAACCTGCCCTCCCCCTCAAAATTTACAGAAATCTATAAAAGAGGTTGCCAAGGCGCCAATGCCCAAATGGAGTGCTTTCTTCTCAATGCCATTGAAAGAAGCCCTATTGTTGAAAAGAATTAAAAGTGACAAAGATGTCGCTACTGAATTTAAGGACAATAGGAAATAACAGAGTTAAAGGTTCACTTTAAAAGTTCAGATTTGCAAACTCTTTTTTCTGATTTATGGCCTTCAGTGATATTGTGAAATGTCTACACAGATGGGTCTTTTTATTTTCTGGAAAAGAAGCAACTCCAAGACTTTTAGCCATAGTTTCACAAGTATAATTTCGTTTAAGCAGAAAAGAATTGGTGTGACATGAATTTAAAGTTGCACATCTCTTTAGTTGGCAGATTTTCAGTGGAATCCTATGCAGTTCTACTCAGAAGTAAATCCTATTTAATTCAATATGGCTTACTCCCAGATAACTGTATAGGATTGCAGCCCCAATAAACTAAAGCTTTACTTGATTTTATGTGGTAACCAATATTAGTGTGTATTGTGAGTTACGGGCACATTTATATTTTAGGTTATTTTGGTTCTGACATGTTAGTATACTAGAGAATGAAGAAGAATAAGAATTAAAGTTTGTCTTGTCTTGATATTTTTGCTCAGTAAACTAAGTTCTCAAAGCCTGTTCAATATCTCAAGAGGTGCTTACACCGAAGTTTTGTAAAATGCAGATTGATTTAAGTCTGATTGGTTAAAAGACAGATGATTACTCAATTAAAATGCCATTAGTTGGTCAAAAGTTCAAGTGAAATTTGCATTTTAAAAAATGACAAGGACCAGCTTCCTATAAACATTCTACATAACTTGAGAACCACTGCTGCTTCAGTGCAACTCAGCTTCACCAATACGGGAATTTGTCTTAAAATATAATATTCATCAAACTGGAATATTATTCTGGAGTTTCTGGTAGCAATACATTCACCCAGGAAGTGCACAAGTGTTTTCAATACCAGAACTGAATCCCGGACTAATTCTCAACCTCTGCTTGTTGGTATATCAGCCAGATGCAGGGATTTCCCCAGAGATTCTTGCTTCTGGTCCAATTTAAAAGTGCTCGTTTCTCTTACTTGCGTATTACAGGTGTTCATCATTTCCAACTTGTAAAGAACACCTGTTTAGCTCAAGTAACCTTATGAACTGCAAAGACGACTACATTTTTATGAGAGTCCCTGTGTGATACATACATTTATTTATACTTTCATTATTGTACTTAACACACTGGTGTTCAACTGGTGGGAGAATTACCACCATTCAGTTATATGGGTTGAAAATTAAGAAATGAGTTCCAAAACATACACTGGAGGTAAAGGTGGGACTCAGTTCTGAACAGGAGAAAGGCTGCCGAACTAACATGCATCACAATAGTCCCAGCAAGTCCTGTTGTAAAGCATCAGATGCCTGATTAATCTACGGGTTGCCTGTGAATTAAGGTCTGGCAGGCTCTACACATTTTTTGTGCAAGCAGATGGCACATTTACCACCACGCATAGATAAAGAATGAACTATATGGGCTGCTAATGAGACTTTATCACAGGTTTCCTATCAAATGTCCAACTAGCCCCTGGCTAAGATAAGATGACCTGCCCACGCTTCTTAGCTGCACTGAGCACAACTGCTGTGCTCATATACACATTTTGAATACGACACTGCAGAATTCAATGGCTGCAAGCCCTATGCCCTCCCCTACCCCCAAATCATTCTAAATGCTTGGCTGTCCAGCTGTGTATAATTTGGCCTTTAGGCTGCAAAACAATTGACAACATCCAAGTCGTATGAGTGAGCAATATTGAATGGAGTGTTCTAATGGCTGCTTTGCACTAAAGAGAGACCCTCTCGTGCAACAAAGCACCAAGGCTAACCGTATTACTCAGATCCATGAAGTGCATGCCTTGATCACTCATTTCTGAGAATGGAAAGGGATGAACAGTTTTGAATGTGTGACAATAAATGCATAAATAAATTCGTATCTGAAGAAGTGTGCATGCACACGAAAGCTCATACCAAGAACTAACTTAGTTGGTCTTTAAGGTGCTACTGGAAGGAATTTTTTTATTTTGACTATGGCAGACCAACACGGCTACCTATCTGTAAATAAATGCAATGCATTCCTGGTTGTTTTTAAGCTGACAACAGTTGATGGTTGTTTTTGTGTGTGTGCAGTCAACACTGAATTTAAGCAATGTGCCAAACCATTACATTCCACCATTGTATATTGTGTATATTGTATATATTGTATATAAAGGATATGGAATCCATGTGGAATGTACCTTGGATAAAAGGTGCTTGGGTCCAGGCCCCCAAATGTCAGTTTCGTGGGTCTGTAGAACAGGGGTAGCCAACAATGGGCCAGATGGTGTTGGACTACAACTCCCATCAGCCCCAACTAGTACAACCAATGGTTTGGGATGATGGGAGTTGCAGTCCAAGAACATCATGGTGGCTGCCCCTGCTTTAGAAAGCCTGGTGGTCCTCCAAGGCAATCAGATGTTGACTCTTTTCATAAATAGTACGGGGGCAGGAACCTGGTGCCCCTCCAGATGTTTTGGACCAGCTCCAGGCTGCAGCTCATACCTTTGTTCTTAAATTCTGCACACAGGTTGCTTAAAGCCCACTGGAGCCAACAGAATTTGAGAAGTCTATAAGAGAGCAGAATCCCCTACACGTCCTGAAAGGAAAGGCCTACGTTGTGGGAGTTGCAGTGTGAAAGGCCAACTGGAGGATACTGAACAGAGGCAGCTGCCTACACTTTTCAGGGTGTACAGAAGACTGTAGTGGAGAGAAGGCAGGGAAATACCCTGTGTAAGTTTCTTTCAACTCTATTTTGCGGGGTCTGGGGGGTCAGCATGGTTTCTTCAGCTGCAGCCATGTGTACACAATGAGGGGGGAAACATGAGCATGGCCAAAGAAGCCTGGCATTTCTGCTGTGGCGACCAGCATGGCTGAACAGACAAGCCAACTTTAAACTGAAAGGCACCTTGCCTGTTTAGCCCTGTGAGTGGCTATACCGATAACTTCAGACACCCGTTAAGCTGGGCATATGACTCTGACTCATGCACAAGCATGATTTTGTGGCTCTGCAGCCCAAAGCCCTGGCTCCCGTTTCCCAGGGGCATTCTTGCCACTCTTTAGCTAAAACTCTAACCTGAGTGACATTTCATTACTTGCCTCACAATGGCACCTGCTGCAAAGGCAGGCAAGCAGCTGCTGCTCTGCGGAGCCAGTTACAGATCGCGAAGTATGTGCCTTCACCAAGCACACCCAGCCCGGAATTCTTATCTGCTAACAGTAATTTGGGATGCAAGCACACCAGCACGGTTTTCTGGGATTACTGCTGGCTGCCGACATCAAATTTTTGACTCTTTGACCTAGACTGACAGCTGCCTTTCCTTTTCACCCCACATACTCAGAAACTACGATTATGCCTCAGATCATTTCTACATGCAATTTTCTGTCACTAGCTTTTGTTTTATCATTTCCTGCAAAGGGTTGGAGAAATCCAATTTCCTTTTCAAGCACTGGTCCTTTTTCCTGCATGCGTTTCAAGAGACTTCTTTCCCTGCTTGCTCTTTAATCTCTTTCCTCAAGGTATGCATGATACTAAAATTAAATAGATTGGATGCCATATGAACACCTGGCCCTAAATCACAACTGGCATCAATACTCCCCTGTGACAGTAAACAAAGCTGTTATATAGATGAATATACAAATTGAAATTTAGGATTATAGTTCTATTCTTCAGTCCTAAACACACTCACTAGGCAAGTCAGTTGGACTCACTTATTAGTAAACATGTATGTACTGTGTGTTATAAATAATAAAGTGGACACAGGTGAGCAAGAATACTGATGCACAAGGCAGAAGAAGAAGAAGAAGAAGAAGAAGAAGAAGAAGAAGAAGAAGAAGAAGAAGAAGAATTTTTATTTATACCCTGCCTGCCCCAGCCAAGGCCAGGCTCAGGGCAACTAACAAGCAATAATAAAAACAAGTTGAATGAATACAACTTAAAAACAAGATTAAAATACATTAAAATGTTAAAATGCAGCCTCATCACAGGAGGAGAAAGGAAAAAGGAAAAAGAAAGAGGGGGAGGGAATCAAATTGGCTCCAAGCCAAAGGCCAGGTGGAACAACTCTGTTTTACAGGCCCTGCGGAAAGAAATCAGATCCCGCAGGGCCCTGGTCTCATGAGGCAGAGCGTTCCACCAGGCTGGAGCCAGTGTTGAAAAGGCCCTGTCTCTGGTTGAAGCTAATCTAACTTCCTTAGGGCCCGGGACCTCTAGGGTGTTGCTATTTATGGACCTTGAGGCTCTCTGTGGGGCATACCGGGAGAGGCAGTCCCGTAGGTATGAGGGTCCTAGGCCGTGAAGGGCTTTAAAGGTCAAAACCAGCACCTTAAATCTGGTTGTTGAAGAAGAGGAGGAGGAGGAGTTTGGATTTGATATCCCACTTTATCTCAAAACGGCTAACAATCTCCTTTTCCCTTCCTCCCCCACAACAAACACCCTGTGAGGTGAGTGGGGCTGAGAGACTTCAGAGAAGTGTGACTGACCCAAGTGTGACTTGCAGCTGCATGTGGAGAAGGAGTGAATGCCAGATACTGACATGAGCAAGGCTACTCAGAAGGCTTCAGATCACAGGCTATGCAAGGCAGCAAGCGAAGTCTGGCATGCACTGAGAACAGACAGCTTTCTAAGGTGAGCAGTTACTCATCCTGGAAGCAACAGCAGGATCTGGGATTAAGTGATTTGCTCCACCCAATCACCTGACATCCTGGTTGGAAGCATTTGGTCCAAATATTTTTACTAGCTGGCTTAAAAAACTGCAGTCCATCTGCAGCCCTAAATCAACTAAGGCAGTAGTGTCTGATCCTCCAAGGTTCTTAATTGAGCTTCATAGTACAAAAGAAACCACTTAATTCCTTCACGAGTTATGTGGAAGAATCAGAACAGGCACTTGCGTGTTTTGGGGTTTCCATGTAACATTTGAAGCTGCTTGTAGATAATTTGCAGAACTTTATTTATTAATGTTGATTTCTACCGGAATGTTAGAAATCAGTTTCAAAATTTGAAATCCACCAATTATTTATATTTGGATACTACGATTTTTTTTTAAAGAAAAAACAATATTAAGTTTATTTAGGCATGTCAGACTCTGGGGATAACATTTAAAATGTGGAAGTGTTGAATGTTCAAAGCACAGCAATATAAAGTCTGAAAATTTGATTGGCTTGGGTCCAGAGGTGTCTTGTGCAGAAAGGCAATTCGGCTTGCACAAGGTGGCCCAACTGATTTCTCATGATTTCCATGCCCCTCCTATCCCAGCATCTGCCATTCCTGGGAGTATCTTAAACTTCAGAATTCGCTCACGATGTGGGGTGCAGGGGGCTGACGTAATGGGAGGTAGGACACCCTGCATGAACAGAGTTCCACTCATGTATTTCTGGATTCAACTCACTGAGTCAAATGCAAATTTTGTATCTTGAACACAGTTAAATTTTCCAGTGTGAACTTCCTATCAGCTCTGATTAGCAGGTTGCATCCTGAAACTACCGTATTTTTCGCTCCATAGGACGTACTTTCCCCCTCTTAAAAGCTAAGGGGAAATGTCTGTGCGTCTTATGGAGCAAATGTGTGGTCCCTGGGGCTGGGGGGGGGGACCTGGGAAGCAGCGGAAAGCTTAAGCGAGGCGCCTGGCCTGGAAGCCGGAGGAGGAACAGAAGGGTCTCCTTCTGTTCCTTCTTCAGCTTCGCTTGAAGGGGCACTGCGCAGTTCTCCCTCTCTGCGCAGCGCCTCCCCTGCGAAGGAGTGGCGCTGCGCAAAGAGGGAGAACTGCGCAGCACCCCTTCAGCGAGGCGCTTGTCCTGGCTTCTGCCTTAGTCTCTTCTGGGCAGGGGGAGCCTTCATCCCGCTGCCCTGAAGAGGCTTGGCGTGGTTATCCCAGAAGCCAGAACAACCACACAGTATCCCAGAAGCCAGATCCCTCTTGCTGTTCTGGCTTCTGGGATTCAATTTTTTCCCCCTTGTTTTCCTCCCCGCAAAACTAGGTGCGTCTTATTCTCTGGTGCGTCCTATACAGCGAAAAATACAGTAATCAATCTCTGAATTGAAAATGCTTTGATTTGGAGCCTCATGCAAAGTCCTTGGTTGTTGTTTTTCCTATCCTCAAAGTCCTTGTGTTTCTCTACAATGAAGCATTATAAGAGGAAAGCCCTATTGGTCCGTTGCAGCAATGACAAGTAATCTTGTGACAACATAAAAACAAACTGATTTATTGTGGCATAAGCTTTTGTGGACTTAAGAGAGCACTTTGTCAGGCGCAAGGAAAGTGCTGCAGAGTGAAAGGAAGTTTGTTAACAGTACAGGAAACCACGGTTGAAGAAATAAAAGCAAATTCTCAAAGAGGTCAAAAAGAAAAGTGGGGAAATACTGTAGTAGTAGTAGTAGTAGTAGTAACAACAACAACAACAACAACAACAACAACAACAACAACAACAATAGTAGTAATAATAATTTATTATTTGTACCCCACCCATCTGGCTGTGTTTCCCCAGCCACTCTGGGCAGCTTCCAACAGAGATTAAACATACACTAAAACATCAGTGCTTAAAAATTTCCCTAAACTGGGCTGCCTTCAGATGTCTTCTAAAAGTCAGATAGTTGTTTATTTCCTTGACATCTGATGGGAGAGCCTTCCACAGGGCGGCGCCACTACCGAGAAGGCCCTCTGCCTGGTTCCCTGTAACTTGGCTTCTCACAGTGAGGGAACTACCAGAATGCCTTCAGCACTGGATCTCAGTGTCCGGGTAGAACGATGGGGGTGGAGACGCTCCTTAGGTATACTGGGCCAAAAGGGGGGGGGGGTTGGGCTCCAATTTCAACACCCTTAACTGCAAATGAGAAGTGCACCCCCTTCCAGTGCCTAAACAATTTATAATAGGGGAAGGACCCATACCATCTATAAGTCAACAAACAATTGAATCAACGTTTGCAAATATGTGAGTCACAATTGCATACTAAGTAGCACGCTTTCTCACTACAAACAAGTATATCAACCACAGATAAGCTATCGTTTTTCTGCAGTCAATCAAATGCTGAGGGTATGGTTTTTCCTATTCAATCTCTTGAGTCTCCTGCACAAAAACAAGCAGCGGTTGTGCAGCAGCAGGGCCTGGGTGGACCAGGAACCCGCAAACGCCCATGACATTTACAGTTCACAAAGCTGTTAAGTACATATTAAGAAAACAAAATATAGGACAGTCTCTTGGCAATGCAAAAATATGATCTTACAGAATGAGGTTCTGTCTGAATACTTTATGAACGAATAGAAGAATTCATAATGAAGAGTAATGAAATAAAGTTTAACAATGAATTTGTTTATTTTAAATGGGTTTCCTTTGGTTTTCATTAGTTTAAGACTGTGGTTCTTAAAGTGTGGTTGGTGGGCACTGTGAACATTCATATGGGCCCCAAGACTCTGGTGCAAATAGCAGAACAAGATGCTTTTCGACAACAGCGGGGGAAACAGCCCCACAACCAGACCATCGTCCTTGCGTTGCATAGGGCGACAGACAGGTGGTGCTGCTTGAACTGCACCAGTACAGCACTAGGAGTGGTTATTATTCCAAAAATAATAATAATCCAAAGGCCTACTTCTTATAAACTAAAATTAAAATGTTATTTACAGTGGCTTGGATAATAATGCATTTAAAAAGCAATCATGAATATTTAAAAGAAGTAGGCTACAGAAATTATGCACTCATAACGTATGCAATGGCTGCAGGGAGTCATTTTGACAACACAAAGGCAAACAAAACAAAAACAAAAAACCACCCACAACTCCACCTGACAGACCTGTGTCATAAGCAGCAACGGTCTTGGCTACTGTCATGCTGTTGCCCTAACAACAGGATTTAGCCTCAATACATGAACATTTTTTTCCTGTGGTTTCTTCTCCCCGCCTTGGAAACACACCTCACCTTTTGGAATCATGTCTGTATGCACTTCCCCATACAGGGCAATTGTGAACTGTGCAATGATGATTAACCTTCCCAAATCAATAAGAAAGAGAAAACTAATACAGCATTCCAAGCTGATCTGGCTAGTGCTCTTTTGTCCCTAAACCCAAGAAAGCCGAATTAAAAGATAAGGAAATATGTGACTGGGGTGGGAGAAATCAAGAGTCCTCTATGACTGCATTCGTTTTGCTACCACTGCTTGGGTAAGGGGTGCCGACTTACTTTGGAAAACAAAAGGGGTCAGATGAGCTTCACAGATATCAGGGAGCAAAATGGGAGCCTTTTCTCTCTCACGTGTGAATAGCACCCACCACCACGCCAATACAGATTTCAGGCCCAGCAGCTACGTGATCACTGAAGCTACAAAAATCTACCGTACCTAATGGATCATGGAGTGCTTTTTGCAGATGACACCCATGAGTTCTCAACTCTTGCACTACGCTGCGTGATTTGTATGCCATCCATGTCACACACAAATACCCAGGAAAGGGATGATATGATCACAGTGATTGGTGGAAGAGAGCGTTAACTTCAGCAGAGCCATTCTGAAGTGATGTAAGAGGGGCCAAAGTCTCAAGGTGTCAGGCTGAACCATAGGCATCTGTCAGAGGTGAGTCAGGATCTAGAAATCAGGAACCATGAGAAGAAGCTAGTGATCAGAACCAACAATCAATCACAACCCAAGATAACAAGCCAGGACCAGTTGAGTTAGGAGTCAGGACTCCAGAGCAAGACCAGAAACACAAAACATGGTAGCGGCCAGGTAGACCATGTTATTCAAGCAAACCGCAGCTGGGGGGAAAAGTCCTGCCTAGAATGAACCAATGGTGAACCCAAGTGGGTTGAGTCAGCCAAGAAGGATCTTCTCTGAAAAGGCTGACACCTGGGGTCCACCACATAGGGCAGCCATACAGGTAATTCCAGCTGCTCCTGACACAGGATTATTCCTCATCTAAGCTAAGTTTGCCAGATGCTTACTTTCTGAGCATCAGTGTCCCACCGATGCCACTCATTTCCATATAACATAATGAAGGCCCCTTACTGCCAAGAGAGATAATGACACACTCATTTTACATACGGTGACACAGGATTTAAACCTCTCACAATTTGCATGCAGGCCCAGCTGTTGAAGCAAAGCTAAGGTTTACTGTTGCGTTATATCCTTCCATCCAGGTCCCAAACACCTTTGTCAGCATAGCAATATATGCACAATATAACCAAAACCACACTCACAAGGAAGAGATGACTGCATGATCAGTGTTGTCCAGAGGAAGCCAGGAGGAATGCTTCTTTTATTTATTTTTAGGTTGCACTATAGGCCTTGAGGGGCATTTTTGCTTTTTTAATCGTTGCTGTTGTTTCAATGTACAGAAGGTTACGTATCAGCAAGCATTGAAACCCAAGACAGCATTATTCTGCACATCAACCATCGTCGCAAATATTAATTCTCAAAATGCTGTAAAGGCATAATTTCTATTTGCTATATACTTCCTAATCCTACGACACTGAATAAAATTGGTCCATTTCCTCATGAAAGCACCTTGTCTACAGTGTTCTCTTTTTTACTTCTAAAATAATACTTGTCCCATTGCGGTAAACTTTTCCCAATAATAATATTTCTCCCATTGTGGCAAAGGTATACCCACCTGCCTCTATTTTTTTCATGTATATTATTCTAACTGCTGTAAATATATATTAGCTCTCTCTGCTCTCTTCTTAGAATTCTCTGGTGTAGTTAAGTAAATAAAAAACTGAATGTCTTTTAATTTAAATTATATACTACTTAATGATAAAATAGGCCAGCCTTGCCTTCTGTTACATGTATCCAGTGTGTTTAAGGTGCAGGCATGGCCAAACTTGGCCCTCCAGCTGTTTTGGGACTACAGTTCCCATCATCCCTGACCACTGGTCCTGTTAGCTAGGGATGATGGGAGCTGTAGTCCCAAAAAGCTAGAGGGCCAAGTTTGGCCATGCCTGGTAAAGGAACCAAAATCCAGAGGTATTTGTCTCAGGATTTTTAGGAAAGAGGGGAGAAAGTAGGCATCTACTCAGTAAACAGTTAAAATGCAGTGTTTAGTACTTAGTAGTATCCACAAAGGTAGATAGAACAAAGAAAGCTCAGCACTTATGAAAGAAAAAAACGATAACTGCCAACAGCTCTACCTAAGACCTTCTACAAAACAAAATAAAAAACCTTAAATTTTATAAGCTATATAAACTAGTCTGGGGGCTGCCAGTAATTACACATTCTTATAGTATGCTTTGGGGACTTCAACAGTAAAACAAAATTATACAAATTTGCATATCAAAGTAAATGAGTTTATGCAGGAAACCAAGCCGGAATGCTAAAGCTATTTAAGAGCCTATGGCTTAATGACTTAATTGAGGACAACAATTAGTCAAAAAGTTTTTTTACAAGGTAAACATGAATAACGAAAATCAAATACCTCAGAAAGAGTTCAAGGTTGTGAAGAACGCAGCACATTGTACACCACACCCAAATCTGCCATTAAGCATGGATCCCAATAACTTGGCCAGCCCAATTCTATGTGGCTGCAACTGCAGGGCAAGCTATGAGGTTCACTCTGCCACAATTACTGCAAAATGCTATCCTCAGCAGGTGGAGAAGAAGCCTACAGGTGTGCCCTATTAGCAGTTCTTAAAACAAACAAGCAAATAAAAAACCCTTCATTTGCCCATACCCCCAAGTCCTTAATTCCTTTTTAATTGCACCTGCTTCAATGGCCTTTAATGTAAGGTAAAAAGGCTGACCCCCCAAAAAATGTTCAAATACCAGGACCAAGTATAGAACACTGTACTAGCTGGTACAGTGGTACCTCAGGTTACAAACACCTGGGGTTACAAACACTTCGGGTTACAGACTCCGCTAACCCGGAAGTAGTACCTCGGGTTAAAAACTTTACCTCAGGATGAGATCAGAAATCGTGTGCCAGCGGCGTGGCAGCAGCGGGAGGCCCCATTAGCTAAAGTGGTACCTCAGGTTAAGAACAGTTTCAGGTTATGAACGGATCTCCAGAACTAATTAAGTTCATAACCTGAGGTACCACTGTACCAGCTAGTAGGAGGGTTGTGATCACTGTATATGAAGAAATGTGTGATGATCCCAGAGTCCAGCAGTGATCAAGTCAGAGACAACAACGTCACTGGCTAATGAGCTAGACTGGGTTCCTCTGAGCTTAATATTGGTAATCAGGGGACTATTGAACCTGAAGCTGGCAGGCTGGAGCCCCCTGAACTACACAGAACCTTCTTGGGCACCTACCTGTGTGTCCAATGAACCAAGTGCCTTCCAAACCTTCTGCAAAAGGAGGCAGGACATAGGAAGGATGGTTTGGTGCCAAAGGCTCAAAAGGCCTCAGCTCCTTTCTAGCTCCTGTCAAAGCACATTGCTTCTTCATGGTCCTGCTCCCACTCTGGACCTGAGAAGGAACCCACAGGGCAAAAATCTCAGGTGTTGCAGCACCAGAGAGTGGATAAGCTGCTCCTGCAAAGGCTGCAGGTGAATGGAGGTCTTTTAGCCTCTGCTGTCTACCTCTCCTAGTCTCCACCTTTGTGAGAATTGCACTCCTTAAAGGGCCAGCTAGCAAGGTCACTTGCATGTTCTGTAGTCTCATGGAGAGACCAGAGTTGTTCCTGAACTGCCTTCAAATGCCTGCGAATTGATCCAAAGAGGACCATGAAAATTTATCTCACGAGCTACCTCACAGTCTTTAGGGGCAGACAGAAGATGTATGGAAAGAATGACAAGGCAGGCAATACTTCAGAAAAGCACCATCTTGGCTAATAATTATTACCGGTTTTCTTCTAGCCCTGTTGCTGGAAACACCTGGAACTTCTTTACTTCAGAGGAATACATAAATGATTATTTTGCTCTGGTTTCTTAGAGGAAACAAAGGGGCAGAATATTCATAGGTTGGGAGATTAAAAACATGCCTGCACGATAGGCGTCCTCTTGCTGATAAGTGTTCAGTGGTGACAAGGGAGCGTGTGGAAAAATGAACTGAACTTGGAAGAACAATAGTCTGCCTCACGTCAATGTAAATGCTGGGGAACAGTACGCAGTTGCAAAAATGTATGTGCTGAAAATATAGAAAAAGCTGCAAGAGGAAAAACAAACCTGTGTGTGTGTGTGTTGAGGAAGGGTCAGGGTTAGGTATTTCTCCTACTGACTTGTCAAAACTATAGCAGACAGGTGCCAAAGGCCCTCTGGCCTACCCTTGACGCCTGTCCAGGCCCTCTTTAGAAAACCAATACTCCAGGCTACTCTCTTTGTTTTCCGTAGTACACCAGAAGATGATTCAGCTTTGCCCAGGCTTTCCTGGACCTGGAAGACTGTGCCCTGTTTTTCATGTCTGAATATTTTTAATTTCTGTTTTTGTCCCTTTTGCATGCTTTTGAGATTGCTGTTTTAGGTCGTGTTTCTCTTTTCTTTTTTCTAATGATATAGGGTTTTTTAAAAGACTTGAGATTTTTGAAATATTAAGCGGTATACAAATGCTTTTTTGAGTAAATAAATTTTCCACGCTGCCACTTATTTGAGGAGAAAGGAATGGCAAACTCATTCCCTCTGTTTTCCACACTCAGCCTCTGAGTACCATTGCTTATGTAGCCAAAAATTGCGCCACTTGTGCAAAAGAGGAAGGAATTGGCAAGCTTGAGGAATTTGCATGTGTACAAAAGCCCTAAGGAACTGTGGTGAAACCTCAAAAACAGTCCAAATGGGGAAGGAAAACCATGTACAGCCCCTGGAACTCCTTGGAGGGAAAAGTGGTATATAAATGTAATAAATAAATAATAATCTATGAAGTATATCCTGGGATCCTAGTCTATGCATATGTTTCAAATAAAGGATATAATAGAGATGTTATATCAAACCAACAAGATGGTCGAATTCCAGACTCATGCAGGCAGGGTCAAACATACACACAGAGATATCTGTCCAATTTCTCGAGTTAATTCATAAAATGACGACAAAAACCATCCAAAAGATAAAATGAAGCAATTTAACAAATAATAAGGTTCATAAAGGGAGACGGTAATAAAGTAGCATGAAAGCTATTTTCATTAAAAGGCAAATGGGGGGGCACTTAGCTGGGGGTTGTAAAAAGAACACTTATTCTAGCAACCCATTTATCTCCTGATCTAACTTAAGAAATGAGTCCTTAAAATTAATGAAATGAAAAGAAACTCTCTTGCCTTGCCTTTTTAAATCTACATTTTAATTGAAGTGATGGCTGCTGGTATTTATACTGCAGTTCACCAAAAATGAATCAAATGACTGTCTGAAAATCCAGGCCCTCGAGAAGTCCCAAAATGCATCTAATCCTTTAATTCAGTATTAGTTACTGTTGTAAAAACTTACGCAATTTTGCAAATGATCCCAAGGGGTGGAGGTGGGAGGCAAAACAAAGCCAATTTCGGTAAGAGCAGAGAGATTCTGCCCCTCCCCACAAAAGCTTCTAAAACTGACTGTGGAGAAACAATTTTGAAGTGGAAGGAACTAATAGGTGGCAATAATATTGCTGTGAAATTTCCTTTTTGTTATGCCAAGCAAAGTAAATGGTTCTGGATCAACGGCATTTGTTCAAATACACTCATTGTGGCACGAAACAACAGCAGCTTAGAAAGCTGAGTTTCCTTTCTATATTAATCTATTCTGATTGGAGGTTACTTCAACAGGCACCGTATTTTTCGCTCTATAAGACGCACCAGACCACAAGACACACCTAGTTTTTGGAGGAGGAAAACAAGAAAAAAATATTCTGAATCTCAGAAGCCGGAACAGCAAGAGGGATCGCTGCGCAGTGAAAGCAGCAATCCCTCTTGCTGTTCTGGCTTCTGGGATAGCTGCGCAGCCTGCATTCGCTCCATAAGACGCACACACAATTTCCCTTACTTTTTAGGAGGGGAAAAGTGAGTCTTATAGAGCAAAAAATACAGTAATTCAGATTGGCTGATTTTGCTTCTGCAAGGTGCTATAGGATGGTTCATTACAACTGCAATCTGGGTGGATGAAGGGAGAGGAGGAATAAAGCTAAAGGATCCCATCAGCCTTACTGTGAAATTGTATTGAAACATAAATGACAATTCTCGCTTTTGTCATTACAACCGCAAGCAACCTTGATCCTCAGTTTCAGGTTTCCATTCCTGCCCTTCACCCTTGGCGTCCAAACTATTTTCAAAGAGGGCCAGATTTGATGAAGTGAAGGGCCCGAGGGCTGACCAAAGGCCCAACCAAAGTTGTTGACTTTTTTTCAGAATTGAAGTTGTTGAGGATTTTACCCCAGGAAATAATCTGCCACAGGGGCTGGATCAAACCGACCGGCGGGCCGGATTAGGCCCCCGAAACAGACTTTGAACATGCCTGGCCAAGCCTAAAATGAGGAGATCAGAAGCTTCTGTTACTGATCTGAACCAAGCAACAGCTTTCACAAAGATCTTAAATAAGTATCAAAACAATGGCTATAGTCCAAAATTTGGATCAAACATGGTTTGGGATCCTTCTTTATGGGGTAAATAATAATTGGTGTAAGCCGCAGTTTGCCAGGTTTGGGTGAAATGGCATACTATGGTTTTCTGTAAGCCTGAGTCAGAGGCTTCTAATCTTCTCCACACACACACTGCAAGAGGGAACGGGAAGGAGGCTCGTGTCTGCTCCCACACATAAAGGAAAGCAAAGGTATGCCATTATGTCTGAATGCAAGATAGGTAAGTGTGCCTAGGGCTGCAGTCTACATCAAAAGAGGACAGCACATGGTTTGTTAATTTTAGTATCTTGTTCAAATCTAAACCTTCCCTCAACCCACCACAGCAAATGTCCACATGATTGCACAGAGGAGCTTGATATGCATGGGAAACACATTTAAAGTCTAAATGAATTGATGGCAAATAATCAGAACTTCATGTTACATTCCTTTCAAATCTCACACTTCCTTCACCCTTCTTGCAAATTCATGATTAACATAATCTGTCAGTCTCCATCAGAATTATACCTTGCCTGATGATGACTAACACAAATTAGCTTTATCATATGTGAATAAAATGTACAAAAATTATCTGGAGCCAAAAACAGCGCCATATCAGCTCAGTTGAGTCAGAATTTCTTTCCCCTGTCAGGACAGATTTCTTTACATATTCACACCAACAAACGAAATTAAGCAGAATTATAATTTTGCTTTCCCACCCACCTATGCTCAAACAGATCTTTTTTCGTGTAAGAAAATACAATTCGAATAATCAGACAGCTTGTAGCAACTGTGGCAAACATTACATAATGATTTCTGACACAAAGGTTTCTTTATTGATGGATGGTGCGAGATGTGTTATGATTTGACTCCTGTTGCCCTGACAAGGTGATGAGCACAGTGTTGGAATTCAAACCCCCCCCCCCATAGCAGGTGTCAAATTAGTGACCTGTGAAATAGCATATGGTACTGCAGGCATTGGCAAACTAAAAACAATAATCCTTATTTCAAATAAGAAACATTTTCACTGAGAAGCATTTCAAATGCAAAAATGTTTGCATAAATCTGTATTGCATTTCTAAAATACAAAGCACAAGAAATCAATTCAACAATTGTGGGGTGGGTGTAACAATTAATCCCACCCTGACAAACTGATTTCTCCATAGCATAAATTTCTCTAAGAGGGTATCCTTCTCCGGGCATTCGAAGAATGTGTGTAAGGGGCATGGGGTCTATGCTTTGGCTGTATCCCCACAAAACTATGATTTGCACAAAACTATGATGTCCCCACAAAACTATGATTTGCAAGCCCACTTCAAATGAGGAAATGTTACATTGGATCTGCATCTTGATGACCGTAGCCCTGATTTAGCATTCAAATGGCAGATAAGAAGAAGAAGAGGAGTTTGGATTTGATATCCCGCCTTTCACTCCCCTTCAGGAGTCTCAAAGCGGCTAACAATCTCCTTTCCCTTCCTCCCCCACAATAAACACTCTGTGAGGTGAGTGGGGATGAGAGACTTCAGAGAAGTGTGACTGGCCCAAGGTCACCCAGCAGCTGCATGTGGAGGAGCGGAGACGCAAACCCGGTTCCCCAGATTACATGACTACCGCTCTTAACCACTACACCACACTGGAGGCATGTTATATTTTTGTGATATTCGGGTTTATTTACCAATATGCATGCTGAGCATAGGTGGAGACAATGAGCACAGCGCTTCTACAAATAGCTCATCAGATCCTCAGGGATAGGCATTCTGAGAGATGCTTCTAGCCTTCCAGAGCACTAAGCTCCCTCTCTGCTTCTTTTTTTCCTTATCCTTATCTTTGTTCCCAATATACATCTACCATGGTTCCTTAAACATACACTGAGCCTCCCCTGCCTTCAGCTAGAGGAAAAGGAAATCTTTGCTAGAATGGACTTCACCATTCAGAACTGACTTCACCAGGGACTTTTCTGACCATACAGATATGGCTGGCATGCTTCTCCCTTGATTTTTCAGGAGCTTTAAGCAGTCCTTCCTATCCTTTTGACCCTATCTCTGGTATACATACCTCAGACTCCTCCACAGCAGTCAAAGCCAACCCTATAACAATAAAGTGTACCATTACTGCTTTTATTTCTTTAAGCTTTTGAAGAATCCATGCAAGAGCTTGCCTTCCCCCTCTCTTTCAGGACATCGCAGGACAATGCAGACACATCAACAGCTGGTCTATTCATCAGCCTTCTGCATTCAACTGACCCTGGTTTGCAAGAGGGAGTTCTGCCCACCAAACCTGCCATTGAGAAATCCTTCAGGCAATAAACGGCGAAGTATTTACAGGGACTTCATCTGTTGGTCCTTTATCATCTTGATCTAAAGATAGGAGCAGACTCGCTGGCAGTTATTCATTATGTTTACCCAACAATAATTAATACGCAGTGTGTGGCTCTCACTCCAGCTCTTCATTATTCAGGAGAAGACTGAAACCATACTGTTCCAATTCACTTCGCTATCTACTGACAGGAGCAATTTTGCTACAGTAAAAAGTCAACACTGCCTAAGCCCCGAACCAGAGAATCAACAAGCTTTACAGCGCTTGCCTTCTTACAGAGTTAATTCCACAGGTAAATGAGCTCGAAGGCTCCTACCTGCCTAAAAGGCACAATCCTTTACATAAAATATGAGGAGTTTTGTTTCCTCTCTTACAAGAATCAGCATCTGTGTCTAAAACAATGGAGTCTCCGAAGTGAGACAAGGGAGGTTCTTGTGAATGGGTTTAACATAGCCATGCTGTCTTAACAACACAATCCCTGGAGAGTTTTTGAAGCTTGGCTCTCTGAACTTCCTGCATCTCTCAGGAAGTGAATGTTTTGTGGGACTTTGCACACTTTAGATATAATACCATGCCAACCATTTCCACAGGTGAGACAAGGGAGGTTCTTGTGAATGGGTTTAACATAGCCATGCTGTCTTAACAACACAATCCCTGGAGAGTTTTTGAAGCTTGGCTCTCTGAACTTCCTGCATCTCTCAGGAAGTGAATGTTTTGTGGGACTTTGCACACTTTAGATATAATACCATGCCAACCATTTCCACAGGTGATATTTCAAATGCAAACATTATTTGCATTCCCAATGTCTGAAGTTAAAAAGCAAAATGCACATTCCAGCTTTCTTCATCTGATCCACCATCAGCAACCTCTAATGAGATTTTTAGCATGAACTCTGAGAACGGTCTGTTTTTATTTCGTACCTTGTCTGTAGGCATTTTCACAAGGACAGTGGAACCTCAGGTTATGTACCGTCCTCCTTACGAACACTTCAGGTAACAAGCTCCACTAACCCAGAAGTAGATGCTCCTGGTTGTGAACTTTACCCCGGGATGCAAGCAGAAGTCATGTGGCAGCGGTGTGGCAGCAGCAGGAGGCCCCATTAGCAAGAGTGTGCCCCATGTTAAGAACGGCTTTGGTTTAAGAACAGACCTCTGGAACGAATTAAGTTCGTAACCGGAGGTACCACTGTAATGTGAAGGATGTGTTTAAGATCTCAGCCTGTTGTTTGTTCACTTTAAATAGAAAATATGGGTTTCTAATGTGAAAATGAGCTATTTATAATTGAAACAATGGTCCTAGAAATGTGGCTGTTTAATTCAAATGATCGCAGGCTTACCGAACAGTGCTACAGGTTACTTTTCTCCCGCTTATACCGTACAAAAATCGTATCACTTTGAACTTTCCTCCTGCAGGCTTCCTGCCTCTTGCAGCAAGGAGGAATTTTCACAAGTGACAATAATGCATTTTCACCTGGAACTCGTAAACATTCTTAATACAAGACATAAAGCAGAGAAGTTTATTCCAAAACAAGTGCACATTCTAGGAAATGCCGTGTTTACATTCCCATTCAGCCAAACCAAGTTAAGCTTTATGTGTGAAAATGCCTCTATCCTGTACATATGAATTATAGCTTATCCAGCTCAGTCACAACCACTTACATTTTCCAGATTATTTTCTAACCAGCACTGTGCTACCTAAAGCAGGTCTGAAAATTTACTCAGCTTACCAATCCTTGCTTTTTGCCAAACCACAACTTGGGAAGATTAGCAGAGGTGCAAAGTAAGCTTGCTACTGCGCATTAGAAAGCATATTTTGAAAAGCTTCTCATAATTAGCAGGAGAAATAGAGATATTTAGTTGAGAATTACTGTATGCCAGATTGAAGATTTGCTTGGCTTGTTGGTGGTATTTATTTAAATCCAACAGCTTTAGATTTCTGTTGTGTGATAAGACACTTTCAGGAGTGCCCTTTAAATGAGAGCTGAAGGATAGCAGAGGGTTAATCAGCTTTGCCGACCTGGTCCCTCCAGATGTTTTGGACTACAACTCCCATCAGCCCCAGCCAGCATGACTGGAGGTCAAAGGACGGGATAACACAAGAAGCATGGGACCACCCATCAAATACAGAAGCTCAGAGGAGCAAACACACACAAAAATTAAGAAGAGGAAGAAGAAGAATTCAGGGAACTTCACAAAAAGGTTTGTTTACATATAACAGCTGTTAACGGCAGACCCAGGAAATGTGACATGAATGGAAGCTGCTCCCAGAAGACAGTCATGTTGCAAAGATGAAAAGAAAGCTCTTACGGAAAGGCCATCAATATTAAAAAGGAAAGTGTTGCATGTAAAAGGCCTCAGGTTCAATCCTTTGCATCTCCAGTTAAAAGGACCTCCTGGGAAGCCTCTGTCTGGGACCTTGAAGAACTGCTGCCAATCACTGGAGGAGATGGTACCATTAAGTTTATATCCTTTACAGCCACTTTGGCCAACTAAGCATTTCACAAATAGCATTTACATCTTAAAACATTTTTTTAAAAAAAACAACGGTACTGAAATACAAAAAGAACAGTCCTCATCACCAGGAGCTGCTATCAGGGGAAAAATCCATTGCTTCATACTTTGTGGTATGAATCGCATGTGACACAAACGCCTTAAGTGTCACCTCTTACTTGCCTAAAAAGGACCAAATGCTGTGGCCTTTCCTCACATGAGAGCCGCTCCATCACTTTTGATCATCTTTTTCCAGCTCTACAATAACTTTTTTGAGCTGAGGGCAGCCAGAAGTGTCCAATTTACCACCTAGGTAAAGGGACCCCTGACCACTAGGTCCAGTCTTGGCCGACTCTGGGGTTGCAGCGCTCATCTCGCTTTATTGGCCGAGGGAGCCGGCATACAGCTTCCGGGTCACGTGGCCAGCATGACTAAGCCGCTTCTGGCGAACCAGAGCAGCGCACGGAAACGCCGTTTACCTTCCCGCCAGAGCGGTACCTATTTATCTACTTGCACTTTGACATGCTTTCGAACTGCTAGGTGGGCAGGAGCAGGGACTGAGCAACGGGAGCTCACTCCGTCGCGGGGATTCGAACCGCCGACCTTCTGATCGGCAAGTTCTAGGCTTCATGGTTTAACCCACAGCTCCACCCAATTTACCACCTACTGCAAATAGTTACCAAAACATGCAGCTGGACTGGTGTGCCATCAAGTGTTAGAAACACAGGTATTTAAGCGAGGTTCCAAATGGCACCTTAAACCTGGGTTATGGCCACCACAATGGAATGTCTATTTGCCAGGGAAATCAACAAGATGACCTTTGGGATCTGTTCCAACACTACAATTCTCAACACTACTTTCCAGCCGCAATGTGGCTACTAGTTGTTTGAAAGCCCCCTCCCCTTGTTTACAAACGGATTAGAACCTGACAGTCTTCAACTTCACACGCCAATAAATATCGCAAAATATATGTAACAGAACAAATGTTCCAGTATTATGACAAACATCTGTCCTTTTGTTTACTTAAATAAACCTCTCTACACACCTCAGTTAAGCTGACATTAATTTTGATTGAAGTGCTCTGTAGCGCCAGTGGTGCTATTCTAATGCTCCGGTGCAATGATAATGTTGTCATGTACAATGCTGTCGAAATAAATAACAACAGTAATAACTTGTAATTATTTATATAGCCTGATGAATATACATGGCGCTTTACATACTAACACAGGATAGAACAGAGAGAAAGGAACAGGAAGAAGAAGAAGAGGAGGAGGAGGAAGAGAGAAAGGTGTTTCCAGGTTATGAACGTGAGCAAATGCACTCAGGGTTTTGAAAATCACAAGAGGAAGCATATATTGGAAATTTTCAAATTCAGGCCCTCACAAACCTATCAGAATCTTCCTGGACAACAGTCACTTTTATTGCGTCAATTCAAAATGCTACCCAGGGTATTTTAGCTGCACTACTGAGGCTCTGCTAGGCAAAAAGAGATCAGCGCGCAAGCCAAACTACTTACCAAGATTACATACGGAGTCCAACTTTGGATATTGGGGATTAATGAATTTGTGGGAAGAACAGACAGCTCCCCTCTCCTCTGTAAAGTGCCTCCAACACAGGGATGTTCAATATGTGTGCTACCATGTATACATGTATCACGCCAAACCATAAAGATGTCACTAAAACGTCACTAAAAGGGCAGAACTGGGGGGGCAGGGGGGACAGGGAACTTGCAGGCTTTTTCAATGGGTTTCAATTCCATGAAATTTCATTGCTGTGGGCAGTGCCTCGGAACGTAGCCTCCGCGTAAAGAGAGGGAATGTGAGAGGTGGGCATTGGAGATGGGGTATTCTGCATCTGACCCACAAGTTGGCTCTGGTTCCCCATCCAGTGCTAGGTATTTAGCAACGTTAAATATTCCTAGGTACAGGGAGGACATTTTCAATGGTTCAGAGCTTTGCCATCAGCAGTTACGAAAGGTTACTAGGGCTGCTTTGGCACGTGGAAGAATATAAATTCAACAAACAAACAAGTTTGTCCCTGCAAAAGCAACTCAGTCAAAACATTAGCCTACTCTCTCCTGTACTGTCAATTAAATTGTGTTACACTATCCTACTGTATCTCCCCAGTACTTTCTCTACACTTGGGGAGTTCAGATTACCGGTAACTCTATGTTGATTTTAATGGATTCCAACTCTACAGCTATCAAAAGCAGGTTAAAATTACAAAAGGGAATAGAAGTTCCAAGTCACAATTGTCTGTATTTTTAACTATTTCTGATTGTTTATGAAATTGGTAAGGCACAATTTATGCACATCTATATTGTCCGTCCTTCCTTCCTTTGCTATAATCATTTTGAAAACGGTATTTGACGTTTATGGTCCATAGACCAAATAAACTGAAATTAATCTGATTTGTGATGTCAGCACATGTTTCTTCACTCCCAAACTCTAAGATGCACTTGTTCTTTTTGTCTGTTATTTTGCAGTAACCTTCATTTGGAAAGTAACGTTGCAGCTGGCCCCTTGGAGATGCTAATTTAAGTAAGGAATGCAGTCTAAAATGTATGCATGTGATTTTGCCCCATCCCACGCCCCAAACATGTACGTCTATCGAGATGATGACATGACACAAGTGGACAGAGAAATTAACATTTTACATAATACAGTGTACTCTACTATACCCATTTCACAATTCAATTGTTACTACAAATTTCACAAGAAAAACTGGGTTAAAAAAAAATGTCTCTCATTTCTACCTAAGAGGTGATTTGAACTGAATATCTGCTCTTCTGGATTGTTAATTGCTAGATGCAATGGTTTATTACTTTGGCTCTGGAATTCCCCCCCCCCCTTTTGTTAATACTGGCTTCAATTTTATTTTAACGTACTGTTGGTTTTTGAATGTTAATTTTTTATTATATTTTTATGCTTGCATTTTCTTGGTCAGGAAAGGCAACTTATAAATATTTAAATAAATAAAAAATGTATTTAACAACCGAGGGACATTCATGCAAACTGTCCCTTAGGAACAATGTTTCACACGGCTTTCTGCTCATCCTAAGGCATACAGTAGAGTGATAGTCAGTCCTATGCAAGTCAGAAGGAAGACAGCCTGAATTCAAGAAGAAGAAGAAGAAGAAGAAGAAGAAGAGTAGTAGTAGTAGTAGTAGTAGTAGTAGTAGTAGTAGTAGTTTGGATTTGATATCCCACCTTTCACTCCCTTTAAGGAGTCTCAAAGTGGCTAACATTCTCCTTTCCCTTCCTCCCCCACAACAAACACTCTGTGAGGTGAGTGGGGCTGAGAGACTTCACAGAAGTGTGACTGGCCCAAGGTCACCCAGCAGCTGCATGTGGAGGAGCGGAGACGCGAACCCGGTTCCCCAGATTACGAGACTACCGCTCTTAACCACTACACCACACTGGCTCTCAATAGGCCTTACTCCCATAGGATTACAACCAGAGAATGAAAAGCAATCCACAACTGGGGCTGAGCTGCTGGATCAGACCAAAGGCCTACACAGAACTGCCATCTTGTTTGCCTTAAGACATGACAGCAATAGCTCACTCTCTTGCTTCTGTCCCCTACTGATATTCAGAAGGATGTTTCCTCTGATCCTAGAGGCAACACAACAATCATGTCTTATTAGCCATTGATAGATTTAACATCCATGAATTGGTCTTCTCCCCTTTTTAAAGCCAAACAAGATGGTGGCTGTCACTGCATCTTGTGGGAGCAAATTCACTGCGTGAATAAATACTTTCTTTTGTCTGTCCTGAATTTCCCACTATTCAGCGACATTGGGAGACCCCAGGAGAAACTCCTCCCTATCCACTTTCCTCACACCATGCATAAATTTGTACACCTCTATCAAGTTTTCCCTTTTCTAAACTAAAACGCCCCAAGCCAAGTAAACCTTCCTCAGAGGGAAGGGCCCTTGACCATTTGGGTTGCTCCTTTCAGGACTTTTCGTAGCTCTGTCCCATCCTTTCCAAGGTTCTGGCAACCAGAACTATAAGCTGTATTCCAAGTAAGGTCACACCATGGACGCTTATAAAGGCATTGTGATATTGTCAGTTTTATTTTCAATCCATCTCCTAATGATCACCCAGCATGGGTTCTTCTTTCCACAGCTGCCACGCCACAGGCTGATGTTTTAATTATCTCCACCATGACCCCAAATATCTATTTCCTGCTCAGCCACATATCTAAAGGAGTAATGCAGCCTTTTTAGGAACACACAGGAAACTTTCTCACTTAGTCCCATATCATTCTGAAGAGCAACTCTGATTGAAAGTAGGAAATCTGGGCCTCCTGTTTTTAAGCGATCAACAGGAAGCAGATAAAGATATTCCGCTGGAGGAAACCTGACAGAAGCAGTGAATTGCAAGGATTTGAAAGTGGATGGAGGAATCATTACTGCTAGGCTTTTCTGTTTAATCACTCAGTCAGTTTTCATTGAAAGATGCTTCCATTTTGGCAAAGGCTTTTCCCACAAGGGAGATACTGAAAAAACACTGAGGTTTGGAGGACCACCAGCCATCAGTCTTCACTCTATATTCGCAAAACTCTCTCAATTTTCTCCACTTGGACGGCAGCTTTAAAGTGCGGTTCTTTGCAGGGTGTGTGTTTGTGTGCCCACGCTGGATCATACGGATGCCACGTTTTCACTGGCACTTTTTCTACGTGCTTAGTGCCAGAAAACAACAGGAACGTCACCTTATCTTTAAGAGTCCGTTCATCGTCAATCAGAGTTTCATTTTAAACTGCTTTTGTTCATTCCAAAAGGTGCTGCCCCAGTTGCACCTCCAAACAAGCTAAAGAATTCACATTAACTCCTCCTTTGAGAATAGACCCTGCCATGGCCAGTTCTGTATCTCAGCTATCATCTTTTCAGCAGATCCCCACGTAGATCCTTCCAACTGTATGGCCCCTTTTCTACTGTGGTACATCCTCTCTGCAATTTGCTCTCCAGGGAAGGTCATCATCTCGGTTAACACTAGATAATGACCATACATTTCAGTACCTGAGGCAAAGCTTCCCCTGCCACCCCCATGATGGGGGTCGGGAGACTCTGCAAGGGCTTCTCCCGCCTCCCTGTCATGTTATGGGGAGAAAGCTTTGGACAGCTTCTCCAAGCCTCGCTACTCTTCTGGGCTGGGGGAAGCTCCCTTCCCGCCCAGTGGCGAAGCTGGGCAGGCAGACCTCCCCTCTCGCTAACTCAGCAAGAAGAGACTCATTACACAGAGCTTTGCCACTGGTCCCACCAGTGGGGAAGACCAGCAACAAAGCTGGGCAGTGGAATACTCTACCGCTGCTGCAGCCTCCCTTACCTGGGGTGCCACCGCTTCCATTCCACCGCCTGAGGCAGCTTCTTCACCCTGCATATTCTAGTTGGGCAAAAACATTTGGGGTGCAAGGAAGAGCCAGTGGTGAGTGTGGCCTAGAGAGAGTTAAGAGGGCCATAGGGGAGGCATTTGGGTGCCAGACATGAGACTCCCCAGCCTTGCTTCAGAGGGTGGATAACCAGTTCCCTATAAAACAATCTGAAGTGTGTGAGTGCAGGAGAGAACTATGTGCAGAGTTCAAAACCTTTACAGCCCAAAATGAGTCCCAAAACTGAAAGTGGAGGCAAGGAGAAGAATGTCAGGCGACAATTCCGTTTGTCTACCATTAGTGATCAAAGGAAGAAGCTATGAGGATCACTAGCTAAACAAGGCTTATAAATGTGTTCAAGTCAGGTTTGTCCTCTTGTCTAAGTGCAAAGGAAAGAGAATTCATCCTGGCTTGCTGGTGGTCCCTGCCATAAAAATTCATCCACCTTGGCCTTTACCTCAGCTGCTCAAGCTCACCTTGCCAGACTCTGCAGCGGATGGTAAACAAGCTACTTTTTCAACTGAACGGGGACTCAGCTCGTGAGAAAGACAATTTCCATGAAGGAAACTGCAAGCAATACTCCATGCAATTCTCTCTTGTGTACGCATACCTCTTCTTTGAATGTGAGCCACAGTTAATTTGTTTCTTCCTTCAATTTCATGTTACACAAAAGCAGGGTTAGAAGCCCTCCTGGAAGAAGTTCCCAACAAACATCAAAATATATTGGGGGGGGGGAACCATTCATTTCCACACACACATACCATTTTTTAAAATGTGCAGCAACGTAGCAAGACTAGACATAGGTCATTGACAAAAGGAAACATGAAAGTCACCTCAGTCTGTGCAAAAGCTGGAAGGTGAATAATTACCTATAAAAACACTGGCAGTGAGCGTGAATTGGAATCTGCCCTGTATGCTCACTTAGCAGTTCCTTCGCTCCTCACAAAGGCAGTCCAAATCTGTTGTTCAAAGAAAACCCTGCCTGACAGCTAAACTGTGCTGTCATTCTAAGCAAACTGACAACTTAAGGTTGAAATAATGGAGAAAAGCAGAAGATGAGACAGTGCTTTCCACTTCATTCTGTTTTATAATATTTATCTATTTGTACATTTACACTGACCTTGATGAAGGATTTTTTCCACACACAAAAAAACCACGGTGGGATTATGATAAACAATATTTTGTAGTGCCTCGATTTCCCCCTCCACCCCAGGCACTTTTAAGATGCAACACACCTACCTCAAAACATGTAGACCCTAGCGATGCAGTTCAGAGAAAAGCTTTGTTGCTTGATTTTGCAAAATATATAAATTGGCCCTAAGGCAAGCTAATGAAAAGAAAGAACAACTTCTGACATGCTCCAATTGCACCCATGCTCCAATGTTCACCTATGGAGTTTTGTGAGGATCAATCATGCATATCCACACCAAGGTTTACCCAGGGCCTGTAATATTCTTAGCACAAATGCTCTTTGGTTAAATTTCGGTATGCAAATGATTTGGTCTTCTACAAGGCGGTCAGTACTATGAACTCTCTTATGAAGCCCTGCTCCTTGAATTCATAAAGACAAATATAATTGTGGTTATTATAACTGATGGGAAATACCAAAACAGATTTCCCTGCAAGTTCCCACTTAATGTTAGAATATGGACTTCTCCTGAAAAGAGTTCGGCCTATTAAACTGGTGCCATATTTGAACCGGGAGTTGGTTTCTCTGCCATTGTTTTCATTAGTGCCTATCTGCAGCCTCTTAGCCAATTACCAAAGATTGGATAGTAGTAATTAAGTGGCCATGCTCAGAAAAAAGAACTTTTAAAAGCACTGAATAAAAACAGACGTGAAAGAACAAACTACAATGTACAACTTAAAATAAGAAGGAGCGATACCGAACTGGGTGCAAGGACTGGTGTTGCATGCTACCAAATTGTATCTGCACTGGATTCGATTTTATATAGGCAATTGCTGTTTTCGTTAATAGTTTTATATGTAATTTGTGGGGGGGGGGGAGAGTTTCTAATACTTTATTTTGAAGTTAAAATAATCCAGTAAGAAATATGAAATAAATAAAAAATAGGAGAAAAAAGTGTAAAAACAAACCACTCCAGGGTTCACAGCCATTACTTAGTACACTTTCAAGAGACTACAGTGAATTAGATACTACAGCAAAAATGACCTAATACAGAATAAATACAAAACAAATGTTATGAACACCAAATAAAGGCATGTTTCATCAGAACTTGCCATCCCTGTGATTGAGCTATCACATGACAGTAATAACAAATATAGCTACAAAATGGGAGACAAAATCCATAGGTTTAGCTGCACTTTGAAATATCCTTAATTTGTAAGTTAGTTTCTCAGAATAAACATTACTTTATTGAAACAATTACCGTATTTTTCGCTCTATAGGACACACTTTTTCCCCTTCAAAAATGAAGGGGAAATGTGTGTGCGTCCTATGGAGCGAAGACGCCATAGCCCCACGACCCTCTCCCGGCTGGAGAGGTGATGTGCGGCTATGGCAGGAACCTCTACAGCCCCGTGTCACCTCTCCAGCCGGGAGAGTGTGCGCGCGGGGCTAAAGCAGCCCCCCGCGACCCTCTCCCGCCAGTGTGGTGTAGTGGTTGAGAGCGGTAGTCTTGTAATCTGGGGAACCGGGTTCGCGTCTCCGCTCCTCCACATGCAGCTGCTGGGTGACCTTGGGCTAGTCACACTTCCTTGAAGTCTCTCAGCCCCACTCACCTCACAGAGTGTTTGTTGTGGGGGAGGAAGGGAAAGGAGAATGTTAGCCGCTTTGAGACTCCTTGAAAGGGAGTGAAAGGCGGGATATCAAATCCAAACTCTTCTTCTTCTTCTTCTCCAGCTGGAGAGGTGACGCGCGGCTATGGCAGGAGCCTCTAGAGCCCCGCGTCACCTCTGCAGCCGGGACAGCGCGCGCGGGGCTAAAGAAGCCATAGCCCCGCGACCCTCTCCCGGCTGGAGAGGTGACGCGCGGCTATGGGAGGAGCCTCTCCGCTGCGCCTTTCCGCTGCTCCCTGACCTGCTCTTTGGGGCTGGTGGTGGGCTTCCCCCCGCCAGCTCCAAAGAGCAGGTCGAAAGGAACCTGAAGCCTGGAAAGCGAGAGGGGTCAGTGCACACCGACCCCTCTCACTCTCCAGGCTTCCAAGGTAGCCTGTTTTAGAGTGGCACCTTGTTTTAGAGCGGGAAAACAAGAGGGGGAAAGTTCTCCCCCTCTCTGTGCAGCGCCTCCTGCCGCTTCACTGAAGGGGCGCTGGGCAGAGAGGGGGAGAACTTTTTTTCTTGTTCTCCCCCCTCTAAAACAAAGTGCGTCCTATTGTCCGGTGCGTCCTATGGTGCGAAAAATACGGTATTTAAAGAAACTTCATGGACAGCTCACTTGGTTAGAGCATGGTGCTGGTAACATGAAGGTTGCAGGTTCGATCCTCGTATAGGACAGCTGCATATTTCTGCATTGGAGGGGAATGGACTAGATGGTCCTCAGGGTCCCTTCCAACTCTAGAATTCTATGAAAAACCTGAGGACCTTGCCTTAGCACATGTTAAAACATTAGGCATTCCCCTAGTTACCACTGTCAAAATGTGTCACTGTAAAGGGGGGAAAGGGCCATTTCTACCATCTCAAGATATCAATGGATGCATATACACCATACATTGAAGTACATTACTTCCCCCAAAGAATCCTGGAAACAGTAGTTTGTTAAGGGTGCTGGGAGTTGTAGTTCTGTGACTGGTAAACTACAGTTCCCAGATATCTTTGAGGCCCGTCTTATGCTTTAAATCAGGGGTCAGCAAACTTTTTCAGAAGGCCGGTCAACTGTCCCTCAGACCTTGGGGGGGGCGGACTATATTGGGGGGGAGGGGGAGAGATGAACGCATTCCTATGCCCCACAAATAACCCAGAGATGCATTTCAAATAAAAGCACACATTCTACTCATGTAAAAACATGCTGGATTGAGAAAGCGGTTGGGCCACATCCGGCCCCCGGGCCTTAGTTTGCCTACCCATGCCTTAAATGTATGGAGCTTGTGTACCAGGGAATTAGCGTTACATTTCAAAAATGCTTTAAATGGGGGGGGGGGTACTTATAATATTTGTACTGATAAGAAGGAGGCAAATCTGCCAGAGAAATCCTTTCTTACAAAATGTTCAGAGCCACAGTGCCACCCGTATTTCTTAATTCAGAATGCCGTGACACAGAACTACAACCAGCAAGTAGAAAGAGGCATGCCAGTGCTGTTGAATGACTTATCTTTTAAAAAACTGAATGGATTATCATGGTTACGCTGTAATGATGAAGCAAACAAAAGAAATTTCATTTCCCATCAAGCAATATTCTCATATGCATTTGCTTCAGTGACTTTAAATAAGGGATTTGTTTTATTTGCTGATTGATTAAGTTGTTAAATCACGAATGTTTTTTTGTCTTCCCATGTAATTATATCTGGAGATTCCAAGCATTATCAGTCTCTTTCGGATTTGTACAGCATGACTTACTTGCTTCCAGCACGTTGCAAAAAACTCACGGGGGTTGGGGGGGTGCATTTGTTTATAAAGTGCATTTATTTCTATACCCCACCCTTTCTCTAAGACAGGAGTGCAGGGTGGCTTACAATCAGAAGATGCAGTATAGAACAGAAGGTAAAAAAATATACAATAAAAAATGGCTAAAATAATAATTTAAAAAATACATTAAACACAAATTTTAGTGGTAGAAAAGACAGCCATACCATTCCTCACTGCTATGATACAACAACCATGTCCGAGGGGGCAGTTTTAGGGCTTAAGTCATACGTGTCTTTTCCACACCTACGCTGCTCTCCTTTTCTAATATTAGGGTGTGAGCTGTTCATAAACAGAATCATAGAACGCCCCCCCCATATGACCCCGAGAGTCATCTAGTCCAACCCCCTGCAAAGCACCCATGACAGATGGCTATCCAACCTCTGCTTAAAAACCTCCAAGGAAGGAGAGTCCATAACTTTCTGAGGGAGACTGTTCCGCCTGATGTTTTTCCTGATGTTCAGTCGCAATCTTCTTTCTTGTAACTTGAAGCCACTGGTTGGAAATCATCGACTCATTATGAGAACACACTGTGTTTGGATAGCGGGAACTGTGGGGATTTATATGCCACTTTGCAATAGTGGGCAATGCCCAAAGGGGCCACATCAGCAGCGTCCAAATAACAGCTTGGGATCTTGGGGTTTCTCACCATGCTAGATGCTTTACATCTCGCTCCCTTGTCACTGCTAGGGAGATATTGGTGAGTATCAATGAAAGGTCTGCCTCCTCTTAGAGGAATTTGCAGGGTCTTCCCAGTCACTCAGCCTGTTCCCAACTACTAATATGCAAGCAACATTTTCAGGCTTTAGTCTTTATAATTTCCCTGTATGGATTACTTCCGGCGCTTGGAAGATGTTCATGCCTCATTATATAGCTCCCCTTCACTTGAAACACGCTTTTGATATGAAGCGTGTTTGTTGATGAAAAAAGAAAAAGACACCTTTAGAACCAGCTAATCATATTTAGAACAATCCTAAACATATTGACTTAGAAGCAAATCCCATTGAAGGGGAAAGACGTAGAGAGAGGGGGTTCTTATTGTCAGCTTAAAGGACAAGCATGATTCTGACAAGGAGAGGAAGACTGCTTTTCAGCAATGGATTTTTGCATGGCATTGCAAGGGAGCGTTGTCTAGCAGAGGAAAGCAGATAAGAGGCCGAAAGGACGCGCAGAATGCACCGGGGCCATGTGTACGTCTCGCTTCCCAGTAGGCAGGCTGCTTGGCAGGGGGTTGGACTCGATGGCCCTTGTGGTCTCTTCCAACTCTATGATTCTATGATTCAAAGCACAATGGGCTGCTTCACATACAATACAGAAGGGTCCATTGTCTCTCCCATATTACCATGTCGATGGAACATTCCTCTGCAAGACACAGATGCCTCAGCAACAAAACTGCAGCTTTTATCAAAGCCGAACATCTTCTGACCATGCGCTTGAGTGCAAACCGACTGGCATGCACTTCCTCGAGTTAAAACTGGGATTAGAAATAGCCTCTGAATGTGTCAGACTGCGCATTTACTCCACCACTAAAAGAGAAAGGCATTTCTAAGTGTTAGTCAGAGACGCAGTCGCAGCAAAGGCTGTTCACTCTAAAAAAAGGGTTCCGGTTGTTATTTTGGGGCTCTTTCTGCAGACGTCTGGTGTGGCTTTTGTGATTTTGGAATGCTATTCAGTTTATCAGTGCAGACGACAGAAAGTTAAAAGGGTCTTTCAGGCTTTTAACGCAGGTGGGTGTGTTCATTTTAAATAAAATTTAAGCAATGTCCTAGAGAGCCTTTTGTTTCATTAACTGCATGGGCCTTCCTAGCATACTCCCAAGTGGAGGGGGTTTCATGCAAAGGTGACCTCAAGCTTTTATGGCATGCTTTGTCCTAGGATCCTAAACCGTGAGTTGGGGAATTAATGAAACACCTTCATGGGAAACAGTGGTTGTGGTCACAAACACAGGGATTCTGGGAATAATTCGCTGCTTGAAACCATGCCAACAGCAGTGGAAATGTCTCCTCTCAGAGCCAGAGTAGGAACTTTGCAAGCAACAACTGCTGCTTAAACTGCTCAGTTGCTGTCTTCAATACAAATCCTATAGCAGGCAGATGGGCATACAGTGGCACCTCGGGTTACATACGCTTCAGGTTACAGACTCCACTAACCCAGAAATAGTGCTTCAGGTTAAGAACTTTGCTTCAGGATAAGAACAGAAATCGTGCTCCGGTGGCGCGGCAGCAGCAGGAGGCCCCATTAGCTACAGTGGTGCTTCAGGTTAAGAACAGTTTCAAGTTAAGTACGGACCTCCGGAACGAATTAAGTACTTAACCCGAGGTACCACTGTACTGTTGCATGCAAGCTCTATGTCAAATGCACATCACTTGATGTGAGCACACACACACACACCAAACTGATGTGGGGTTGTGTGTAAAGGGCGTCCTGTAATGCAAAATAAATTTACAATTTGAGAAAAACACAGTGTTATACAACAAAATGTCAACTGATCTCATCACGTGTGTCTTGAAGTGTGTGTGTGTGTGTGTCCTGGTCTGTGGGGCCCCCATGAAGTGTGAAACACATAATCTTTAATCGGGCAAGCCATTGCTATATTAGCACCAGATGGCATAACACCAAGGGGTCTTTGCCCATGATTGTACCTCATGAAGGATTTAAATATCACTGCGACAGTTGAGAGGTAATTCAAAAACACGTCTTAGAATTACTGCTTCTGATGCATTTAACATCCTATGAGACAGCTCCAATTAGAAACATCAATTAGACGCATTTATATGTGCTATTAGTATATGTGCTCTGCACTAAATAAAAAAGGAGCAGCTATTTTTACCAGAATGATTGCCACATAGGCATCTTCACAATTTAACCAAATGTATGGAACAGAATTAGCACAAGACTCTTATGCTCCCCTTCAGGCAAGGAATAAAGTTAAATATTCTTGTCAATGTACACCTTTAGATTAAAATAAGAGAGCAATAACACACTCGAGACTTTTAATAACCTAATAAAATGTGATCCTACATCTTTACTACAAAGAAACTAGGCACTGAACAGTCTGCAGTGGGGATCTCCAACCCTTTTTGGTCCTGGGGGCACGAAATCTATGGCAGATTTCAAAATCTATCATACTATTGTGGCACCCAAAATAGCCATTTCACAGAAGACAAACTGGCCACCCTCAGAACTGTCCCTCACCCAAAATACACACAAAAAACCAACAATGCAAAACAAACAAAACAGACTTTTTTAAAAGCTAGGCAACACCCTCTCAAAGAACCCCACCCTCACCAAACCAAACCAAACCAATCCTTTGAGTTCCTGGCAGACACCAAGTGGGGTATCTGAAGGTGCTTTGGAGCCCAGGACTGCCAACTGGGGGTCCCGGTCTACATTTAGGATGGGGCAGAGGCAGCTATGCCAAGGCAATAGAACAAAACAAGTAGTTTCGAAATGGGATCCTTGGACCCCAGAAGTTCCTTGATGAGCAGAAGTTTAGCTTAAAACCAACTTGTGCACCGTTACATATCTAGCTTTGCAGTGTTCAGAGACAGGGGGAAATGTGCCCACGAACTGGGCATACTGATCTTTCCCTGCTTGAACTGGTTTAGAAAGAATGGGCTGCAGGCATGCAGAGGTTCCTAACAGGGCACTCCTCCGAGCTCTTGCAACACATTAAGCCAAGTTATGGCTCAGTGAGACCATGTGAAGGGGCAGGCTCCAGGTCAGGTGCTCACAACCATTTTGGTCTACCCACCCTGACCTTAGTTTTTACTGCCTACAGCTCATGGTTAGTGAGGACACCACGGCACACTAACCCAAACCTTGTCTGAGTCTGGCAAGTAAAAAGGACCAGGGAAGAACAAAGAGCCTCCCAAGATCCTGCGCATTCACAGTCTTGGTAAGCCTTGTTTCAGCTTATTGCACCGTGGAAATTCAGAGATCCATGAATGTAGGAAATCTGAAAGCCCCTGTCCTATACTATGACATTACACCAACTGTAAACTCTGATAGCACCAGTGAAAATATTTACACTGAAGTGTCAAAGCAAATTAGGATTTAAGCCTAAAGGTATTGTAATTTTAATTGCTATTTGTTTTCTGAACTCCGAGGAGTTCCATTAGGCATTCTCTCTCTCTCTTTCTTTTAAATCCTTCAAATATTAAAACCGTGCTTGTTTTGTATTTTGCAAACAGTAGCATAGAATTTAATACACTGAGGGAAAGGAACCACAGTTTTGGCAAAAGTTTCTGCTTTTTCCGAAGGAACCACACATAAATTTGGCAGCAAAACATCAAAGAAGACACACACACACACACACGCTGCAAAGTTTGTTTGATCAAGTTCGAAACGAACAACTTTAAGCTCAGTGACCTTCTGTGCAGCCCATGGGATCGTTTTCAAAACAGCAGCTCCATAAACTGAATTGCAAATCACTTTTGGAACACCTGACCATTTCAAAAAACACTTTTGTCATGTTGGAACCTACGAACATGCTGAGTCAGGTCACTGGATCATCTCGCCTGGCACTGTCTACATTGATTGGCAGCCGTTCTCCAGGGTTGCAGGCTGTGAACATCCCCAGCCCTAGCTGGAGAGGCTAGGGACTGAACCTGAGACCTTCTGTACACAAAGCAGATGCTCAACTATCAAGCTAAGGCCCTTCCCCAAGAATGCAGCATGCGCTGTGGGCTGCAGTTCGGGAAACACAAGTTCTGTGCTCCACTGGGCAACAAAACGCCCAACAAAATGGCTGTCTGAAACCATCTGGGATTCTTCTTCTCCACTCGCTTGGCAGGCGTTTGCAGGGGGCTGCCAAATTCACTGGTTAAGACCAATGGTTCAGTGACAGGTGGTTGTATACTAAGTGGCCACACCTGCAGTTGTCATGTGAAGTGGCTCTAAGTGATTGTTCATCACACCTAAGCCAGTTCTAATGGATGAATGCTCCCAATGGAAGCACACAAGCTACAACCCATGCAAATTTTAATACGCCTCAAATGAAGCGGAGGGCAGAACAAATCAATCCAGTGTCAAAGGTGCAAATTTCTATTTGCGTGTTGCTCCTGAACAGCGTTGCAGGAAAGTGCACCCTTCCCATGCATGCAAAGTGGAATTTCAGACTGTTTCAGCCAACTTCCTCCCGCTGCTTCATATTTCAAAAGCTTAGAAAATGGCCACCACAGATGTAAATAAATAACGTTGTGCATGTGCGTGTGTTTGCCAAAGGATTTGGCAAAGAGCCCTTCAACACAATTTGGCTCAGTGTTGGTTTTTTGTTAAGTTTATCGTGTTTACATTTTTTAAAAGTCTTGTTTAAAAACTTCAGGGTTTGCTGGAAACACTGAAGACACTCTGGCTCAAAATGGACCGGTTTTAGAGCAAATGATGCAACCTAGAGCAAGAATTCTGAAATTGACAGGGAGCCCAGCAATGACATCAGCACCCAGGGCAGGGGGAGCCAAGTCGAAACACTGTACGATGAACGAGAATGAGAAATCCGTAAAGTCTGCAAAACACTTCACTAACAAGAGCATTTTTAAATTTTTTTTTTTTTTTTTTGCAAGGAAAGGATTTTTCGTTCCTGTGAACTCTTCGGACATCTCCCTCTCCACTTCTTCGTTCATTCATGAATCAAGCCCAGTAACTCCCAAAATGTGAGCTGGCACCCACAGGCTTCAAGATGAAAAAAGAAGGAAACACTAGTGGTGCACAAATTATAGTATCTTCATTGCTCTGCTCAAATTTAAGGTGTAAGTATAGGACTCCCAATTCTTCCTTTAAAATGACCCAGAATGTTTTAAGGAAGAAAAGCTCCATTCACTACAGCAGAAAATAGATGCTCCTTCTAACAGTACTAAGTTAGCAGTTCTTAAGCAACTTCGAGTTTAGTAACAGGGATTTTTTTAATTAGGTCTGCTGGTTTTGACCAGTACATTAATTAACTTAATTGTAGTTGATTAATTGGTGGTGGCTAATTTTAATTGCTTAGTTTGAGATCTTTGTTGTTGTTGTTCTGGTATGTTCATCTTAAAAAAAAACTCTGGGAAATAAAGAAAATGGGTGAGACCTGCAACAAAATGTTGCCATGTCCAGTACTCTTGTTTAGTATTCCAGTCATCCAGTACACTCCATTATTTCCCTTCCCAACTGGTTCTTCATCTCTCTCTTTTTTTCCATTACAACACACACAACCCTCATGCCTGCAAAATACTTTCTATACCAGGCATAGGCAAACTTTGCTTGTCTCCTGCAGTATCCAGTTCTTCACTGAAATGCAATTTTGATGTAACTGAATGTATTGAACAGGCATAGGCAAACTCGGCCCTCCAGATGTTTTGGGACTACAACTCCCATGATCCCTAGCTAACAGGACCAGTGGCCAGGGATGATGGGAATTGTAGTCCCAAAACATCTGGAGGGCCGAGTTTGCCTATGCCTGTTCAATACATTCAGTTACATCAAAATTGCATTTCAGTGAAGAACTGGATACTGCAGGAGACAAGCAAAGGCTGCTGTTGAATATGGCAGCCCTGTCTCAATTTCCCCCCTTCTTTTCCCTGAGCGTATAGTTCCAGAGCCGGCATCAGGTTTGAGGGGATCTTGGACAAGGCGTCCTCAGGGTAGGGGGAGATACTTCCCTGTTCCCCCTCCCATCCCCAGAAGCAGTCAGGTATTCCTCATTCTTTCTTCATGTCTTTGCTACAACAGCTGATGCACCACTGCAAAGGAAAGCACAGGCCAAGAATGTAGTTATCCACTCTCTTATTTTCCCCAGAACTCTTCTGGGCCATGACATAGCAGTTTCCAGGGGCCTTTTGGGGAAAAACGGATAGGAAGCAGCTGCAGCCTTAGGCCAGTGGTTCATTTTGTGACATGCCCAAAGTAAAAACAAATGCAAAAAGTATTATTAATAATAATAATAATAATTACCACCTCGGGTTAAGTACTTAATTCGTTCCGGAGGTCCGTTCTCAACCTGAAACTGTTCTTAACCTGAAGCACCACTTTAGCTAATTGGGCCTCCCGCTGTCGCCACGCAGCCGCTGTGCGATTTCTGTTCTCATCCTGAAGCAAAGTTCTTAACCTGAAGCACTATTTCTGGATTAGCGGAGTCTGTAACCTGAAGCGTATGTAACCTGAGGTACCACTGTATTATTATTATTATTATTATTATTATTATTATTATTAATAATAATAATAATAATAATAATAATAATAATAATATCCCTTATCTTAAAAAAGGAAAAGAGAATGTTCATGACTCATGTTAGCCTGCATGGCACAACAATTATCTGTTCTCAAACACCTCACAACATCACTCATTGCAACACGAAACAAGCATACTATACACCTGCAATTTTGGCAGTCGCCCTAGGCCTCCCACACTTAAAATACAATTATATACAATTTTAATCGAATAATAATTTAAATTAAATAAATAAGCTGGACATTTTTGCTCACAAATTATTTTTGGGTGCCCTTCAAGTAAGCATTTTAAACCAAAATAAAGGGATTTTTGTCCTTGTCTCATTTGATCTCAGCAATAATTTTAGGTATGGCATAGCAGAGTGGATAGGGAAATGTATATACAATTCCAAAAGCTGAAAAGGAATCTGTGACTCACACAATATAGCTCCACATGCAGCTGCCTATCCCTGAAAAGAGCTGCTTCTTCGGATACCATTTCCTTAAGAGGGAAATCTTGCCTGTTCAAAGAATTCTTTTATTATGATTGTCATTTAAATCCCGCAAACGCCACACACAAACACATACTGACAGACGTCTCATGCAAGATTATTTTGAGGTTTCTGAAGAGCCACATAATCAAAAGGAGAACATTTCCTCTAAGTGCTATTAGATTGCCATTATGAAGCTGTTTCAAGGTCTGAAGAACCTAGGAAGAGCCTTGGCTATACCAGACCAATCTAGTCCAGCATCCTGTTTTCACAGAGGCCAACTAGATGCCCATGGGAAACCCAAAAGCAGGGCAGGAGAACAATAGCCATCTTCCACTTGGGTTCTTCAGCAACTGGTATTCAGAGGTTAACTCCACCCAATACTGGAGCTAGAACACAACCATCATGACTGGCAGCCATTGATAGACTTATTACCAAATAATCTGTCCAATCCCCTTTTGGAGTAGTGGAAGCTGGCAGTCATCGCTGCAGGTTTTGGTGGCAAGTTTTACCGCTTAACTATGCTCCCGATTTTTTACATACAACATGCTCCACAACACTATCAATTGAACAAAGAGTCTGCGCCTGCTAAGGAAAGTTCTTTTGTGGATTTTTCTTTCAGATTACTTAGACCAGCTCAGCAAAGGGTTAGAAGAAGAAGAATTTTCCATAGTATTTCTCCTGCGGTTTAAACATTTGGCAGGCCGTGTTACACTTACATCAGCACGCCCAAACCTACTTTGTTAATATACGAAGAAACTGCTGACACCTAACAGCTAATTACTAACTTTGACTGCTCACAGCCACTTGGCCTCAAGAGAAGTTAAGGTTCAAAAAGATAAAAAGCGAATTCCAGCAGGAAACAAATCCCAGGGATTTTTCTTCAGGGGGTGGGGACTGAATCCTTGCAGCTAACGGGTCTCAGGCAGGAAAGAGTTAGGAAGTGTGGTTTTCGAAACAAAGGAGGTTTTTCCATCACCGCTTCAGTAATCCACACATCTGCTAGAAAATGGACCCATCCCTTATACCAGGGACAGGAAAACTGAAGCCTTCCAGCTGTTGTAGGACTACAAACTCAATAATCCCTGACTGGCGGGTATGTTGACTGGGACTGATAGGAGCTGGGGTCCAATCATAGCTGGAAGGCCCCAGGTTACGTACCTGGGGCATATGTCGAAAGGGCTAGACCAGGCCCGCCGGTTGGGTTAATCTGGCCCCTGCAACAGTTTATTTCAATCCAAAAAGAAGCTCAACAACCTCAACCCTAAAAAAGGTCAACAACTTTGGTTGTCCACTTCATCAAATCTGGCCCTCTTTGAAAAAAGTTTGGACACCCCTGGGCTAGACTAATGCTGAAGACATAATCTTTCCCATCTGGGGCTATTTGACTTGTCTTAGCCAAATGGCTATTGTCAAGGATTCCCATGAACTTCTAAATAGGATCTTCAGCTGATGGGTTGAACTCCCAACACTGTGTCAGCTAAATGCTTTTGGGACCCCTCCCCAACTCCCATTAGCGCTATCCAGGGTCGGTGATCAGGAATGAGAATTGTTATAGCCCAACAATATCTGAAGAGCATCACTTTGGCTACCCCAGTGGTTCTCAAAGGGTGGGAAAATGTGGTGGGAAAATCCAAGGACAAAGTAACATTTTAAAATTTCACTGGTGTTGATGAGGAGATGAGAGTTTGTTTATCTCAAATTAGACCTCATATAAATGAGATTATCTGGCAAAAGCAAGCTCACACCTCATTAGGTTTGTATACATACTTAAGGTACATATGTAAGAAGCTTGTTTATAATTACATTTTGGGAATGATTCATGTTCTTATGTTGCTGCATTGTTTTATATTTTCTAGATGCCCCATGATCATATGATAAAGTAGTTGTGTTCTATGTTATAAATCAGGCACGGCTAGGAGTGGTTTCTTTTTGTTTTCCAATGTATTTCGCATCAATAAAAAAAAATGGTGCGGCACGAGAAAAAAATTATTCTAAAAGTATGGCCCAGAGAAAAAAAGTTTGAGAACCACTGGACTACCCCCTCTGCTACTAGATCATAGCCTAGTCTAACGTGGGTCACGACAGCAGCAATGTGAGTCTACAAACGCGTAGTTTGAGCTAAAGTTGAGCTATGATGTGAGGTGGAAATTTTCACAGTGCTTTATTTTTCAAGTTCACGAATGGATACCAATTGTAAATGCAATACTAGGCAAGCTTGACCGTTCCAAAGTTTTTAGGTTTGTTTGGTAAATATGAGTACAACAAATATGCGAAACTAGGACACTTTTCTGGTTCAGACCCTATTTCAGCATGACAACCACATTCCTTTGTGCGGAACCTTCTGGGGGCTACATGTCATGGCTGGCCATGGCCAAAATCAAAAGTATGTAAGAGTACAGGATACAAATCTATCCTTTCTCCAGTAGGTTACACGGTAGGCATGCAGAAATTGGAAGCTGTAGACACATGCAAACAAAACACCCCTATCCACCCTTCATCCAGGCAGGCAAGAAGTGTGATCATAGTTCAAGGTCACATTCCAGCGCAGAGAAAGTACTTGAGCAGGGCTGGTAAGAAGTGTTGTCTAGGGAGAGAGGAAGATGCTTAGGGGGAGTCCTGTGAACCAGATCAAGAGACCTGGAGGATTGCATTTGCCCACCCCACCCCCCAGACATGAGTTTCCCCAAACCTGCATTGGGATATCATTTTTCCCCCCAGTGGAAGCTGAAAAATGTCCTATGCAAATTAGCACACTTGCGCTTAGGAACGTTTTTCCAATTCAAAATTCTACATCAAGCACACATCACTGAAGGACAGTTCCAGATCTGGAAATGTTAAAGGGTTCTGTTGTACTAAGTCAGCCTGTAATTAAAACATGTATAAAACTGAAGCAAGTTAGTATTGCTTCCCTGTTCACCCCTTCCTCCACGTTCCTCTGTTGTATGCCCAGATTAGAAGATCTTCAGGGCAGAGACTTGTCCCCTTGTGCTCTGTAAAGCACCATGCACACCAATGCAACTAAATATGCACAAATTTAAATGAATTAATAAGATAATAATAATTAATGTAACAGAAGAATGGTGGATACACCTTAATCTTGGGTGCACTGAGTGTCACCCATTCCTACCCATTGTTCATCATCACAGAGAAGGAAATGGAATTGCTTAGGCTCTACCATATTTCCCCACCCAACCTCCTGTTCTGAAGATTGATTTAAAAGAGATAATGTATTTGAATAAATGTGGTACAGCACAGTTCATTTGATGCTGACATTATAACAGTGAGGAAGAGAGGCATAAATGACCTCATGACTTCTCCCAAGGTTAGGAATCTGCCTTCTTATCTGGTCCCTAGGCTAGCAAACATCTGTCAGAAAATATACTTCTCAATCCTCAGAAACAACTCAATTAATATTTTTGGGTTGCAGTGCTTTGTAATACTTTGACATTATGAAAATAAGGCTTATCCAAATCTTAACTCAGTACCCTGTGCTGTAATTCAATTGCAGGCAATCACACAAATACAGCCCTAGTAAAATAATAATAAGAATAATAATGGTATCTTTCTTCAGTATTAGGCCATTATGCAGATGAAATACTTCTTCAGAGTTAAAAATACTTTAATTGACAAATGATGTTGCTTTCCTTCTCTTCCCCAACCGCCTTTTCCTTGATAAACCGAGACACAGGACAGGAAGCAGAAAAACATTCCTCACCACTTACATAGCAGGTGCCTTCATGAATATGTAAAGCTGATCGGAAGATACATAATCTGGGCTTTATACCTGAACAATGCAAACAGCTGTCATCATGCAGAAAGTAAAATATCATTCTACATCAGAGATTCTTTTTCGAGTTAAAAGCTATGCAAGCCGCATTCGTGTAAGAGGAGGTTTTAACTTACCCTCCTGTTTTTCCTAAATAACGTATGTCAACATTAAACACCGGAAGACAATGATGTGGTATGAGCATGAAGAACGCATGTCCAATGCACACCCGGCCTTGGGCAAGTTCCCATTTCTCAACCTAACCTACCTTACAGAGCTGTTGTGAGATTAAGACACCCACACCCACAACATTCCTAGAGCACAAAATACAAATATAACTAGCAAACAGGAACAGCAGGCGCACCCTTCTTGAGCAGCACTGGGAAAAGAGAAACGAAGGTTTTACCACTTTCTACCTCGTGCAGAGCGCTCAATTGTTTAACTATATTGTTTAACTATATCAACAACAAAGTTTATCCCCCACCCGCACAAACCGCTGCTCTATATTAGGCTGCTGAAACAAGAGGGGGAAGCTTAGATGAAAACCAGGTGTGGTTGTTGTGTGAATGGACTGAGTGCTCAGTTCTAGTGCTGAAAACAAATTCTTGGCCTGAGCATGCTTGAGTCCAGGGCGTTTCCCTTAATTCTGTGCCCATCCTTCTCAGCCTGGTTCTGGCTGGTGGATCCCAGGGTTCTAGTGGAAAACAAAGCCTGAATTTTGTCTACCCTGGGCTTTGTGACAGCTTACACACCACCACAATCACCACCACCAAACACACTTCTCCACTGAGACTGCTTGTTGCCAGCAGTACATTTGCAGCTGCATGAAGAAACGGCGACTGTGCATGCTCGTTCCCTTTGCAAACACACCAGTGCAGATAATTATCTGAACAAAAAGCTAGAAAGTATGTTAATATATTTTCCATTTCCTTGTCTGCTTAAGAGAATTATACTCTAGAAACAGGAAAAGGAAAGAGAAGGGGGGGGACTGGACGTTACTGCTGCTTCCCTCTGGACACATGTCAGAACCACTGAAATGCAACAGATTTCATACTTTAGTCTGAGCATAATGGGCTGTGTTGAGAAAGCAGTTCCTTGCGGAGCAATCAAACTCTTGCTGAGGCTGCACTGCAATGTATGCAGTGGATTGGGAGTGTTGTCATCTGCTTAACGCTATTTTTCATTGGCAGCCAGAGGGCCCACAATGCCTCGAAGGCCCAGTAGTTGGTCCAAAATTTGCAAAATACAGATACAAACAGAGTGGTGACTGGCCCAACAGGAAAAGGGTTGTGATAGTGGGGTTTCAATAATGCTATTATTTTTTGGAATTTGTTTTATAAACTCTAAATATTCTCTGGTTATATAAAGTACTATTTTTTTTATTTAAAAAATGTTTTATATTGTGTGGCCAAACCCATTACACTTGTGTAGTTGCCACAGCAGTAGACATTAAGAACCAGAACAGAATAACCCCAAAGTCAGCAATACTCCACACAAACAGTGTTTCCAGGCCTACACTCTGAAGGGCTCCTGCAACTTCTAAGAGTTCGGCAGAAAGGAAATTTCTGCACATATAATTATTCCCATCATTGCAGACGGAAAAATTCTCATTCTCTCCGATTCTTAAAAGCATGCTTATGAAGGAAAGCACTGGTACATATTTTACAAAAAGGAAACTAAGCTGGGAGAAACGTAAGTTTTTCTGAGCCCAGTCCACATGCAACACCAAGCCAAAGCATGGCTTAAGTGTGGATGTGCAAGTCTGAACATACTCACAGCAAAAGCCATGCTCACTTCGCTCCTCTGTTGCTGCATTACCCAGAACTAATCCGTCATTTGGCTAAGAATTATGTCCAAACCCAACCTCCCCAGACAAACCATGAGCCTGAGCTCGCACATAACACTAGGCCAGACCATGACTTGGCTCTGAGTAGTACAGCAGCAGCAAGGCAAGGTTTTTGCTGACATGTTAACGTTTAGCCGTGGTTTGGATTAGAGTTATGCCCAAACCTAGTCTACAGCCGAGAGGTGCGTAAGACTGCCAGATTTTCACTAAGATGTAGTGCTTTTACTTTTCCTGTACAAAGGGTGCTTAAATTCTATGGCTGCATACACACCATGCATTTAAAGCCCACTTTACATTCCCATTTGTTCCTTTGAATCCCCATCCTTTCTCACCCACACCTGATTGAATGATTTCAAGTGTCAGGTAGGTAGGTGTGGCTTCCCTAAAAGGGCCTCGCTGCCTAAATGGGGAGGGCTGGCAGGCCAAGTTTTGCCTGTAGGTTGGAAGTTCCTCCTTGCACGGAGGCAGAGTGACGAGGAAATAAACGCGGCCTGCTAAACTAAACTCCTGTAGGCGTTAGACCACAGTAGGCTTCCTGCTAGGAAACAAAGTTCACAATCCTGGTTATCAGCTAGAATGGATTCAGTGCCTGGCCGGATCCTGTGCCTTAAAGAACAACTCACTCTGGAAATCAGCAAGGGAAGCTTTCAAGATGACAGAAATGAAACCCAATCCAAACAGCTGCTAGCTTTTGGACCTTTAAAGAGAGAGCCACCCGTCGTTTCCCCCTTCCTACAGCCTTAGGTCCTATCCTAACATCTATCCTGAATAAAGGTTCCCAGGGAAACTCTAAAACTTGCCCGTGGCATCTTTATTCTTTACATCATCCACACCATACATTTCAAACACGTGGCTTTTACACAGAGCTGCAATTTAACAAACTACAATTCCCAGGATTCTTTGGGGGGAACCATGTGCTTTTGACTGTACAGGTGACATTTTAGTTGCCTCTAATAAAGCTATTATACTATTGTTACTTTCAGATTATCATCTGCTAATTGCTGTGGCTAAGCCTGCTATGGAAGAGGACGGGGTGGGTGTGGGTGGGAGGGAGGGGCTGGTAAAAGAATAATAATTTATAGATAGGAAAGAGCATTGCACAGTCCAGACGGGCGAGGAATTGGTTAATTCCCAGCCACAAGAGTGTTTGGATGCAAGCTGAGGCCAGCACAGCTGAGAGGCCTAATTGACAATCAGCTTGAGCTGGGTCACAGCCAGGTACAGATAAAGGGAACTGGGAAAGATCCAAAAAGCGGGGGGGGGGGGGGTTAAAGGGAGGAAAATCTAAAGCTACACCAAAGAGGAGCAATAAAGAGTTGATGTGGTTCCTCAGGTAAAATGGTTCAGTACCTGATAAGAACAAAAATCAGAGTAATAGGAGAAAAGACTGTTCTTTAAAGGAATGGTGGGTGTATTGTTAAAATAGAACCCAAGAGGGCTCTGTGTGTGTGTGAAGTAGGGGTAATAGCTTTTGCTGCCTTAGGAGGCTCACCAAATGGGAGCTGGGGACTAACTAAGGACAGGGGGCTGGATCCAGCCCAATCGCCGCCTAAATCCAGCCCGCGGACGGTCTGTGAATCAGCGTGTTTTTACATGAGTAGAATGTGTCCTTTTATTTAAAATGCATCTCTCGTTTATTGGTGGGGCATAGGAATTCGTTCTTTTTCTTAAAAAAAATATATATATAGTCCAGCCCCCCACCAGGTCTGAGGGACAGTGGACCGGCCCCCTGCTGAAAAAGTTTGCTGACCCCTGAGCTATGTGCACACTCAAAACTTGAAAAGGTTCTGAAAAGTAGCAGCAGCGAAACTCTTACCTGTTTGCTTGATGTCCTCTTAGCTGTTTTATTAATCTTGTACATTACTAGGTAGGCTGCAGTGAGGGAGACATAACTGAACAGACTAGTACTATGCCTGTTCTAGGAGTGGTCTAACAAAAAAGGGCCAAAGTAGGAATCAAGTAGGAAGTGAAAAATAACTTTTAGAAGACATCTGAAGGCAGCCCTATTTAGGGAAGCTTTTAATGTTTAATAGGTTATTGTATTTTAGTGGTTTGTTGTTGGAAGCTGCCCAGAGTGGCTGGGGAAACCCAGCCAGATGGGCGGGGTATAAATAATAAATTATTATTATTATTATTATTATTATTATTATTATTAAGGATAACAAATATGTTCTAGGGTCCCTTGTCGCGTAGAACTGCAAGACGCCAGGCTCAACTCACAAGCAGCAGCAACCTACCGATCTCTGCACCACTGCAAGTGATTTTTAGACCTGACTTAAGTTTAGCTTCAAGGGAGCATCTTGTTGATAAAACAAGAGAGACAAAGGAATGCTGAGCCTGAGTGAAGCAGGAATGGTACTAGAAGGCAAAATGTTTTTCCTCTTGTGAACTATCTGCACTGAGACATTCATTATTAAGAAGGCTCCTTGTATTAGTATTACTGTATATCAATATACGAAAACACACAACAGTAAAACTGACATGGCAATCTTTTGGTATTCTAAAAGGTTCTGGGAATTAGAACCCGAAAGAAATATTCAGCAGAGAATCTCCAATCCTAAACACTGAACTAGGAATATAAATAGCATTTGTGTATGGCAGCGTATACTTGTTTGTCTTGCTAACTAGAAATAATTGTCTGTCAGCAATTGTCATGCTACTCTGTAACATCTAGACACATCAAAGATGGGTTTTTAATCCCAGCCTGGAGGTTTCTTTCTCATTCTTTTAAGTGTGCTATTATTGTTTTCAAGCCACCATTTGAAAAACTGCTGTCTTGAAGGCAATAACGTATTTAGGGCGCTTTTAGCATCCGATGAGCTTCACTGCTGCTATTTGTCTTATAGACAATAAAGTACTAGCCAAACAATGGCTTGTATGTACCCAGCTTTTGTTTAAGATTAGTTACTTTGGGCAATTTCATGAAACTTTTTTGCATTCCTGATTTTAATCCTATAAACTGCCAACAATATCTTTGGAAATAATACCTTGCCAGATTCTGCAAACCCCCAAATTTCTGCCACAGACCACTTTTACTTGTCTCCAGACCCTGTTGCTTCCACCCTTAAATGTAGTTACGTTTTATAGCAGAAAAGAACTCATCGCCCCAGTCACACTTTTGCCAAAATAAATTATAGAACAACAATCTTTCAAAGGAGGCCACACTACATAAAATTTAGGGTGGCTGAAAACATGAGGGGTTGTGGCAAGGTTTGTATGGCCATCTGGATATAAGCTACTCATTGTTGGCTTTACAATAGAAGCAGGAAATGTTTAATGACAGTTGAGATGATCCAAGATTCTGCGCATTTAGATATTAACTCAATTCAGGGGTGTCACTTTTGGGCACAGAAATGGGTTTGAAATATATCAACTGAAAGATAAACTGCAAAAAAAAAGTTATCTTAATACAAGTAATAAAAAATGTAATGTTATCAAATGCAGAACAGGTATCTTTGAGAAGTGGTGTGTGCCTCTGGCATACATCCTTTGGTGTTTCAGACAATTCTAATTCTTCAAGAGTCAGTAAACTTAAGACTAATCCCATGAGTTTTGTAGCTGGCCACTGTCTTCCATCCACCTCTATTGCTGCTCCTGAATTTCTAGACACTTCAGAATTCCAAATATTTTTGGCTGTGTGTGTGTGTGTGTGTGTGTGTGTGTATCTGTTGTTGTTGTTTAGTCGTTTAGTCGTGTCCGACTCTTCGTGACCCCATGGACCAGAGCACGCCAGGTGTGTGTATCTAGAGACCCCTGAAGATAATCACTGGGTTTAAACATTACAAACCTGTACATCCCTGTTCATTTACAACACTTCTGTAGTCTCTTGCAGGTTTCAGGTGTCAATTGCCATGCCAAGTTGCGACCAGCCTAGATGAAGAGGCCATGCACTGCTACCATTTTGCCAGAGCAATGGTGGTAGCCATCAGCTCTTACAACAGATACTTCTGCTCTGTGTTCCCTCACTTCTGCCCTGGGCATGCTAGATGCTTCTTGTCAAATACAACAGGGTATACTTCTCCTGACATGGGAAGGGAGAATAACTAGTTTCTCCAGTCTCTGCAGATTCTGCATAACCTTTCTAGAGACACAGTAAAGGCAGGTGAGAGCCTCATTTTAAAACAAATCCAGTAGCTCTGGGGTGCCTATAATGAGTTCACTACACTGTATGTCAGCTGGCTGTCCAACTAGATGCAGACACTGCATAAAACTATTCATATTAACATAAATTTCTAGAAGCTTGAACTCTTGGAACATGTTTATAGCAGCTGATGGGATTCAAAACAACAAGAAAGTGTATGAATCTCAACCTCAGGAGGGGAATACACAAGCAAGGATGGTGTTGGCAGAAGTCTGAGAGAAAGGGACACCTAAGAAGAGGCAGAAAAAGAGAAGGGTTGTGTATAGATGAGCGATAGATCGGGAAGCATTCACTAGAATCAACAATGGAAGGTCCCGGTTGTTTGTTTGTTTGCTCCCCACACATTTCCACACTTTTCTCTGCAATTGCAAAAGCTATGACCCTAAATACATATAAAAATCTTCAGATGCAAAATTCTGTACCAGTTTCTGACCTTATAGCAACAGTTCTATCTGTGCACTGCTACCCCTGGCATAAGCACCATTTGACTCAGGCTTATCTCACAGTAAACAAGAGACTTTAGGGGCTGAACCATTGTGTTAGACAACAGTGCTCAACCCTGACCACTTTTCTTACTGAGATTAAGCAGTTGTAAGGTCCCAATATAGAGTATGGACTTCTGCTGATTTTCTACTGGGGCTTAAAAAACAAAACAAAACCCACTCGATGCTGGCTGTATTTTGCTTCCAAAATTGCTGCTTACTGCAAATAATCTGAATCAGGAGCCCATTCTGGATCAGGGTCCACTGCAGTTTTTTCTCCAAAATACAAACCGCCAAATAAAGTATGTTTGCTTTAACATGTGGCTATCGTTGAATGTAATTTGGTTATCTGGCTTGGACTGCAAGAAGATCAAACTTCTCCATTCTTAAGGAAATCAACCCTGAGTGCTCACTGGAAGGAAAGATCCTGAAGCATAGGCTCCAATACTTAGGCCACCTCATGAGAAGAGAAGACTCCCTGGAAAAGACCCTGAGGGCACAAGGAGAAGGGGATGACAGAGGACGAGATGGTTGGACAGTGTTCCCGAAGCTACCAACATGAGCTTGACCAAACTGTGAGAGGCAGTGGAAGACAGGAGTGCCTGGCATGCTCTGGTCCATGGGGTCACGAAGAGTTGGACATAACTAAACAACAACAAACAACAAGCTATGTAACTGGAGGGACGCGGGTGGTGCTGTGGTCTAAACCACTGAGCCTCTTGGGCTTGCCAATGAGAAGGTGGGCGGTTGAAATCCCCGAGATAGAGTGAGCTCCCGTTGCTCGGTCCCAGCTCCTGCCAACCTAGCAGTTCAAAAGCATGCCCAAAAGTGCAAGTAGATAAATAGGTACTGCTGTGGCAGGAAGGTAAATGACATTTCCATGCTGATATAAGATATAACAGTGCACTGCTCTGGTTTCAGTGTTCTGCTGCGCCAGAAGCGGCTTAGTCATGCTGGCCACATGACCCGGAAAAACTGTCTATGGACAAACGCCGGCTCCCTTGGCCTGTAAAGCGAGATGAGTGCTGCAACCCCAGAGTCGTCCACGACTGGACTTAACTGTCAGGGGTCCTTTACCTTTTTACCTTTAGCTATGTAACTAACTCCCAACTTACAGATTTCCTTTTTGTCCCTACCTACTCTTTCCTGCCTTCCTTTTCAGCCATCTAGGCTTGCCCAGTAGAGAGATGGGATGGATTGGGGGCAGTGAGTGCATACATAATTTTGAAAGCTTTAAGAGTCTGTCAAGCCCTCCAGTAATGTGGCAATTTCTTACTGAGAAGCAAGCTATCATGCCTGACAGTTGCTGCAGAATTAAAGCAGCAATGCTAAATGGGAAAAAGATATATATATGTTCTGCTTGATAGTTAACACAGAAAGCCGCCACCAAAAAAACTAAAGTGCAGCTGGTGCATTCATCAGCGTGAAGGAAATATTGCACCTTTAGGATCTTTTCTCTCATGCAAACACACAAGTGTGTTACTCTATGAAAACCTGAAGGGAGCTATCACTGCCCCTTTAGAGAAACATTCATTATTCTACAGTAGTCTACTCACAAGCTCATGTTATTCCAAAAATATTGCTGTTGCAAGTCAACCACTGATTCTCTTTTTAATCTTTCTTTTTTCCTTAAGGGAACATTTACCATCTCCACTGACTGATTAAGGGATATTTTGAACTGCCAGCCTTAATTGAAAATGCCACTAAATATAGAAACTCATTTTTAAGTATATAGCTTTTAAAGGACAACATGGGCAGCCCAATCCGCAGCCTACTTAAACTGAATTATTTGCATTTGAACAGGCTTAATTAACAGGTTCAATTCCAGTGATTTCAACAGGACAAAGCGACCTTAAATCAAATATATTTTTTTAAGCAGAACTGTAAGTTGCCACACCGAACACAAATATCTGAATGTCACGGCCAAGTAAGACTTGCAATTGGAAGAAAAGGGCTGTGTAAATGTGTGACATTACACACACTCACAAAAACAATATAGCGTTCAATAAGGTAATTGAGACAACTTTAGCAGCAAGGAGGACTGTGAGAATTTGTTGTAAGGATACTTATTGCATACCTCTAGAATTTCACTGGAAGAGATAGCAAAGACGCTAGGGAAAATCCTGGAAGATCATAATGTACTCACGAGCCCAGAAAGAAGTAAGATTATATCCCAAGATCATAGGGTTGTGGAAAGTCTGATGATAGCTTATTCATACTTCCTACTCTTAGAAACAGCCCTTTGGTACTGATTCAGTTGGCAAGTATCTTCATAGGGCGCTAACCAAGGTTTCTGACTTTTAACTAGTCAGCATATCTAGGGATGTGGATTTGGCCTCTTCCCGCATGGGGAAGCTTGCCAGCCACATTATCTTTGTGAAAGCTCTCTTATTTTTTGCTGACAGCACTCAGTATGGTACATGGGAGACCTTGCTCCCTTATGAAGAAGGAAGACACATAACGGACAGAAGAAGAGGGAGAAAGGGAGAGGAAAATTGCCAAAAATCAAGCTGCACACAATGATCTAATAAATCCAAAACAACCACAACAAATTAATCTCTAGAGAGAGGCTGAGAAGATGCAATTCCAACAGCACGGTGCAAGCAAAGAACTGATTATGCACTCAGAACTTTATAGATAATGACTACCAGTGACTATCACTGAGCTACAGGCCTTCTTCCCCTGTCGACTGAGAAATAAGTCCAGTGAGCCCAGTGGAACTTACTCCTACATAAATGGGTATGGGATTTCAGCTAAAACATTTCAAACAAATAAAAAGAAGCTTAAAAGCTGGTATAGGAACATGCCTTCCCCTCACAAATTTGTCTGAGGCATCTGGCAAAATACATAACTTTATTTATGCTGGTTAGCTGACTGGGGGAGATATTTTGTCACTCTCACGGTACTGTGGTGTAAACCTGATTTATTGTGGTAGCTTGATTTTCTCAGATGGTTTGATTTTATTGCGTGCCATATATTTTTACGTTGTACCCTGCCTTGGAATTGATTTTAAATGAAGAGTGGGTTATAAATTACCTAAATAAATGAAAAGGTTTTCAAATGAATCCTATACATGGATTGCTTGGGAGTAAGACTTTCTGAACTCGTATCTGAAGAAGTGTGCATGCACACGAAAGCTCGTACCAATAACTAACTTTGTTGGTCTCTAAGGTGCTACTGGAAGGAATGTTTTTATTTTGTTTCTGAACTTGATATGACATTTCCATTGTATCCAATACTAGACTTGGATATGAGCAGGCCCACTGAAATTAAAGGACACGAGTAACTTGGGTAGGCACATTAATTTCAGTGGGTCTACTATGAGTAACACTTTGATACAACCCAATGTATTGATGAAGCCACTTGAGGCATGCAGAACTCTTTCTTTCAGTACAGTGGTGCCCCGCAAGACGGAAAACTCGCTAGACGAAAGAGTTTTCCGTTTTGGAGGTGCTTCACAAAACGAATTTCCTATGGGCTTGCTTCGCAAGACGACAATGTCTTGCGAGTTCCTGCTGGTTTTTTTCCTCCCCCCCCTTTTTCTAAGCCGCTAAGCCGCTTATCAGCTGATCCGATAAGCCAATAAGCCGATAAAAGCCGCTAATAGCGCTAATCCGTCAATGGGCTTGCTTCGCAAGACAAAAAAACCGCTAGACGAAGAGAATCACAGAACGGATTCTTTTCGTCTTGCGAGGCACCACTGTAGTTGTAAAGTGCCAATACACTTTTTAAAGAGATTATCTCAGGGCTTTGATAATCTTACAAATACAGTTCTAAAACTCCACAAGCATTCATATCATTGGCTGCAAGACACACCGTACATTTAAATCACATGCCCCCAAAATAGGCTTGGAATGTAGTTTGTTAAGGGCACTAGGAATTGTACAGTTCCCATGAACCTTGTAGGGGGAGAAGTTTTAAATATAAGGTGTGCATCCAGCAATTACCTCCAAACTATCCCAGAAAACAAGATGATGAATCCTGTAAATTGTTACCTCAGGGCTGAAAAGCTTGAGACTCATAAACATTCAAAGAACAGCTGGCTTGGGGACTTAAGATCTGTTACATCAAACCTCAAGAACCTTGATTCAGCCACACAAGCGTCATACTTCAGTGTCAATGGAAGCTCTTGCAGACTTATGGAAGCACCAAATAAACCTACTAGAAAAAAGGCAAGCATATTTTCAAAGAGATGAGGAACTTGGCCATCGACTTGTATGTACTCAGGTGCTTCTACTTTTAATCACTTTATTTTCTTACATGTCCATCCCACCTCTCTTCCAGCACGGAAATCTGCCACGGTACCCAATTCTCATGGTTGTATAGAAACTTGTTGCTATTGATTCAGAGAGTGAAGAGCATTGGCATGTAGATGTGGATATCCATAAATATCCAGAATATCCATAAAGCTATTATGTTTCTTAATCCAGCCCTGCATTGGACTTCTTCATCAGTGTCTCAGAACAAGTCAAATGACCAGCTTGACAGGAAGCCAACATGTTAGGTTTAGTACGTTTCTCATGAACGCAGAACATGCAAACTATATCTGGCCATCCAGTTTATATTTTTATGATGGCTGAACAGAGTTGCGCTCTCTCTCTTGCCTCTTATAAATATCAGTGAACAGGAGAGTACATGGAAGGAAGCCCTACTGAAATCAGGGAGCATGACTTCCATGGAATGTGACTGCAAGATCACACTTTCCTAGAAGATCGTACTGCCACTGCTGTACTTTAAGCAAAGCTTTTACACATCTCTCCGGTTCTCAAAATAGACCAGAAACACCTCCAGTGAAGTTTACAGCAGTGTCATAAAATTAAGCCTCAGTGCTTACCTTGAGACGTGTCATTTAGAGTGCACAACACATTTTCACCTTCTCTGAGAGATTAGGCTAGCTTACACACAGGGGACATGGATAGGTTGCCTGATAAGCTTTTTGGAGGCCCTTGTCTGGATGCAGCTCAGCTTCCAGCTCACATTAAAGAAAATAACCGAATCGGAAATCTTGAATTCCATCCGTGGGGCCTTTACAGAGGAACATTATCAGCCGGCTTAAACTCTGCCATTTAGAAACACACACTACGTCTCTTTTTCAAATCAAGGGTTAAAAACCTGGGCCTACAACATGACAAAATAAAATCGCATCCACTATTTGTGCATTACTTGTCTATCCTGATGTCCCTTTGGGGAAAACTCTTAAGTCAATTTTTCATCCATCCTTCAACCACACTGAGGCCTCCTTATCTTTTGCAAGGTAACAGCATCATGTGCCTGCATAACATTATTCAGATTACTGATAGTCATTCAACGTGTAGTACTTATTACCGATGGGAAACAACAATGTCTGAAGTGCTTTACTCTTTTTATTTGTGTTCTTCCTTTCCTCCAGTAACCTTGCAACATAACTACTGTTCCCATTTTGTCCATCTATGGGTAGACATAGTATGAACTAACTGTTGAAACTCTCTGCCTACTTTACCTTGCTTCCCTTCACCCACTCCAGACCTTCCTTAATTGCATTGGTGCTACAATCAACTTCACACACAAACACACTGCATTTTCTTTCTCCCCCCCCCCAAAAAAAAATCAGTATCCCAGGATAACAACACTGAACTACAGCTCCCCGCTCCAACCAGCTACTTTGCAAGGCTAGCATAATCTCAGAGCATAACAAGAGGCTGGATGAGGCCAATGGCCCACATAGTCCATCATTCTGCTCTCACAGCGGCCACCCAGATGCCTTTGGGAAACTTGCACGTGGGACTGGAGCGCACAACCACTCTCCCCTCCTGTGGTTTCCAGCAGCTAGAATGCAGAGACAATTCTGCCTCCAGCTGTTGAGGGACAGCATAGCCAACCTGGCTAGTAGCTCTTGATTGACCCCATGAACTCAAAGTCACAGCCTCGCCCCCAAGTACAGGTACAATAATTTTGGGTGTTGCATCCATTGTCTCCACAGCACAGAAGCCTTTTGTAAGAACCAACAAAAAGGTTCCTTCTCTAGAGAGTAGACTGGGGTAGCCCACATGGTCCCTGCCAGATGTTGTGGACTACAACTCCCATCATCCCTTACCCCCTGGCTATGCTGGCTAGGAGTTGTAGTCCAAATCATTTGGAGAGCATTGCACCTGCTATACCTGGTCCAGGAAATGGGGCATGTCATTCTAGCCTTGTTCTGTGTCTTAATTGGTTAGATTTGCTTTCCTAGATGTCAGCCGTTGCTATGACTTCATCTGTTGACTAAAATGATAACACAAAAATGGGAGGGAGGATATAGTCTCACAAAACAAATGAGAAAATCCCAGGTTCACTCCCTGGCATCCCTAGGTAGGGCTGGGAATCTGAATATTATCTCTCATGTCCCCGTCCCCGTCCCCCCCCCCCGGAACACTTGTGAATCACACTCAACAGAAGCAGCGAAAAGCGCATCATTCCATAGGTAGAGTTTGACGGACCTTGACCACGCCGACTCACGCCATATGTGCCAAACATGCCAGCTCCATCTGAAGTCAACACACCCATTACACAAGGTGCCTACACAAACTTAGGGAAGGGTCTGGCTGAACAAAGTGGCATGCCTCTAACAATGATAATGATAACCCACATTGGCCCTGGCATCTAAAACCTAGTTCCTGTGCTACACCATGTACTCCATGCAACCTAGGATTCACACCATTTGCAAGTGAAACATGTCTTCTGTGTTTTATGGCGGAGCAGCTGCTTGCTACTCATGTGGGGTGCATGGTCGACAACATATGGCCCGGTGAAACCCAAGTGTGATTAATCAAGTGTTATTTGGTTCTAGTAACTTCAAGGCGGCTAAGCTGACTTAAGTACATGTACGCTGCTGGTTGTGAATCAGGCCGCTTGCTACTGAATTGATTCATTGCAGGGGGTGGTTTATTGGCTTGTTCTTATTATGCATTTTGTGTTTTTTAGTTTTATGTTTCTATGCTGTAAACCGCCCTGAGATGTTCGGGTGAAGGGCAGCATACAAGTTTAACAAATAAATAAATGAACAGGAATACATACATGGAGAGACTCCATCAGGCAAGGCCTCCTTCCACCTGCCTTGCCTCACCCTCTGGCCCTGGGTCTCCTCATAAGGGAGCTGTTCCTGGAGGAAGAACTGTGAGGGGAGAGACTCCATCAGGCAAGGCCTCCTTCCACCTGCCTTGCTCTACCCTCTGCTTCTCAATGTGTATTGTAATGTTTTATGTACTGTGGCTTGCCATTATTTTATTGATTATAGTTTAGATATTATTGTAACTGTTGAGTGGATTTCTGTTTAACGTTTATATGTTGATATTATTATTTTATACTATTCTAATGATTGTTGAATGTTACTTTTTTGATGGAGGTTGCCTATTTTAAAGTTCTGTTTTATTATCACATTTTTGTATTGCGTTAGATTGTTATAAGATGTACATTTTTTGTTTCTTCAGCTTGTAAACCGCCTTGAGTATTGTAAGATATAAAGGCGGTATACAAATTAAAAATGATGATGATGAAGCAAGGTCAAACGACGCAACACAGATTCTACGCACACAGAGTCCTTAATTCATGAAAACAATGCCCCATAACTGCTGTAAAGGAGGAGTTTAGAACCTTTTGCAGCCCAAGGTCTGCATGCCCACAGAAGCAACATCCCAGGGCCCACATACCAGTGGTTAAATGTGGGGAGAGCAATGGGTGCGACTCTTGCATTTGTACCAGGCGCTAAAGTCTAACCACACAAAAGCCAGGGGTTTTGACACGCCTCCTCATTCAGGCTATGAAGAGACATTATCACAATTCAAAGACACATTCCAGCAGGCAAAAGCACTCAAACAGTGTGATGCAGGGCTCAGTGGCAGGTGCAGAGGGGCAGGTCAGACAGAGAGACCTACAATTCCCCACCCCTGCTATATTAAGTATATGCTTAGGCTGCAATCCTCAACACAATTATTAGGGATCAAGTCCTATTGAATGCAACTGAATATACTTATAGGTAAACATGTTTAGGATCATGCTGCACCTAACAGCTTTCTAGCAGCATAGTACCTATGTTTACTCAAAAGTAATTCCATCTGAATTCAAAGCAGTTTACTCTCAAGTATGGTGAGTTTGGGGTTGTTGCCTTAGTGCTTGTATAAATATTATTTCACGAAGTGGTAACAGTTGTTGCTGTTTTCCCAGAGAATTGGAGTGCCTATGATTAAAATGATACTCTGCTGGTGAAACAGTGTAGCAAGTTTTAGAGTCGCTCAGAAAGAACCTTTAATAGGGCAGGTACTTCAGCTCGAAAGATCTAACAATCACATCTGTTCCCACGTTTTGGATAGTCTTCATCAAAGGGGACTTTTAGGCAAACACGCTTGCACATATGAAATCTACTCAAGTTCCCCTTTAATCTGCAAAGGATATTTGCAGTCTTAAAACTGCAATGACACGCCCTGCAGTAATGTGTCAAGATTTAAGCTATATTAGCCATGCTAGTATAAAGTGACTTTTCCCAGGTGCTCAACACTTCCAACTACTTTAGAGATCAGTGGAAGAAGCAGATACTTAGTCCTCTTACAAACAACAACTGCCTGACCTATGCTTGTTTCTACTCTGAATAAGTGAGTGTGAGGCCTTGCGGCCCAATCCCATGGCTGCTTACAATTCTACATCCAAATTACTTCAAAGGGATTTGCTTACAAGAAATTTTGCATAGGATTGCTTCAGACATTAAATTCACTGGAAACATTTGCCTTTACACCACTTTATCAGAGCAAAGCCACTCCATATGACATAATTCCACAACTCATAAATGAATGGCAGATTCACTGTAGATTTTCAGTATTGGCTGGATAATCAATTTCTTTAAAATAATCCAAACTACAGTAATCAAATTTGTTAGTCTGCATATGAAATCAAAAGAATATATATATGTGTATATGTGTGTGTGCTGACTAATTTCACAGCAGCATCAAACACTCCGAAATAAGCATACTTTCGCTGAAATCTTGTGTATGTTTACTGACCTGGGAGTAAGCCCTATTTAGCATAGTAGGCCTTACTCCTGAGCAAGCAAGCAAGCATAAGACTGCACAACCACATCAAGAATGAACTTGATCCATCTATGTGTCTGAGTTGCTAATCACATCCCACTTAGTCAATATACATTGGAGGCAAGTTCCACACATTGGCCATCTGTTCTCTGCCTCAGAATTTCAACCTCCACTTTTATTATTTTTGATGAATTCTGCACTGGATCTACAAGTCTGATGCGTTAAATGTGTGCTGAAATGTTACCACTATTAACAGCATGCTTCTGTACACTGACACAGTCTTCTGTGCATAAGGGTGGTACATTCAACATACTGTAGCAATCTTCCAGCCTCTCCCTGTTAGCTTAGAAAATGCCAAATCGATGTGCAGAAAGCTTGAATAAGTCAATATTGCTTTAACCCTTGCTACAGTTGAGGTTTTTGCAGAACTGGCAAAAGGCACCGTCAGGATAAAGGCATGTAAAGAAGGCTAGCAACCCCAGCAATTTGGTCCTTGAGTCCTCTCCTCCCTCAGAAAGTGTTAAAAGAAAAATACAATGTCAACACCAGCTCCTCCCTGCTGATGGAAATGGTCTGAGTGCAGTTTTACTTTCTGGCTAGAAGCCCTCATAAAACCGTTACACACACAGAGGGGACGATGACTGGGAATGGAAGAAGAGAAAACACATTCCACGTTTTGAACTATTCCAGTCCCCAATTCGGGACATACTGGGGACCCCACCCCCATGTATTTCAACCATTTTTTCTAATAACCTTCAAAAAATAAAAAAGAGCAGCCTTTTTCAAAAACAAAACACCATATTCACCAAGAGTTAACAGCATTCCTTTCTCAGGCACTTGAATAGCCAGCCGGAGAGACGTATTCTGACTTATGCCTGAGAAATATGGAACCACATGAAATCTTACTGGAAATGTGTGTGGTTTCTGAATGCACACATTCCAAGTCGGCAACAAATGCAGGGGTTCCAAAACGTATACCTAAAATGCCATCCCTTTTCAGTATTTATTATCTATCCAAAGAATAAGAAAACAACCCTAGGAAAATTGCATAATGCCCTTTGTAAACTTCCTGGAGCATCAGAATGGACCAAACTGTAGAACAATTGCACCCTTTTCAATAAAAACAAGAAAATTAAATTATGCAAAAGCCTAAAAACAAAACGAAAAGCCCCTCTGTTACTCAGTTTCAGAAATAAGCAAAATAATCTGTTGGTAAAAACAAGTAATGAAGGAACACTTATTATTCATATCTGAAACTTGATTAAATAGCAAATCTCACACATGGGCTTTGCATTATGTCACTGGATGTGTTCAAATAGCATTTGCACCAACATATACGGTAGGTGGGGGAAGGTGTTTTTGTCCTTTTCTTTTTTAGTAAAACTGTATTCTCTTGGCAGGCTGAGAGAGTCCTTGCAAGCCCAGCCCTAAAGATTTTTCCATCCTCCGTAATAAAGCATGCAAGCAACATTGGAGCAGCAGATCTTCCTGCCAAAAAAGCCTCATTCCTCTATCTCTCCCAGCACTGTGGCAGGAAGAATAGCAGAATAGCGAGAAAGGAAAGGAGATGGGTGGTGTGTGTTTTTATATCACCAGCCAAACACAACCTATATATTTATACACAGCCAGCCCAAATGGTACCAGAGGAGGAGGAGGAGGAGGAGAAGGAGAAGAAGACAACAGGCGCCATCAAGAATCAATGGGCTCTTCCCCACCCCCTCAGCAAAATGACATTAATAACCAGTTTCCTAAGAAACTAAAAAGCAGGAGAAATAAACGTAGCAATCTCTTTCTCATCCTTCCTCCCCTTTTTGGGCCAAAAGCTTCAAGGAGAAAGAAGGGGGGAGGTGGAGGAATCTCAGCAGGGATTTTTTTTCACACACACACACGTACACCATTTCTTAGGCTATGTCACACACATACGAGGAGAAACTGACACCCACAGGAAACAATTATAACATGCCACATCCACACACACACACACAAGGGATGGCGAGACGAGCTGGAGGCGAAAGGTTACACACTGCAGAGGGGACAAATCAACCTTCCAGAGATCATTTCAGATGCCGCCAGTTGCTCGCTCGCTCACGCTCCCCCCCCCACACACACCACACTCCTAACCTTGCACACCCCACCCTACCTTCCCTCCCTCCTCAGATCTCGATCTCCCCCACCAACACCACCTTCAATTCCCCAGAGGAATGGATGTTTCCCTCTCCACCTACATCCTCCCAGCACTTTGGATGCTGAGGCTCAGCTATGCACAGGGGAGGCACCGCAGAGGGCGAGGGAGAAATGGCTTTTTTAAAAAAACAACCACCCACAATGTGCATTATTTTATTTTTTGGTGCCCTTACCTTCCGATAATTCCAGCTCCAGCTCAGCCAGGCGGGCTCTCACTTCCAGCGGCAGAGGCAGGCTCTCCAGGCTGCGATCCGCCATACTCGATCCAAGGAGATCTCCTCTGGCTCTCGGCTGTGGCTCCTGCTCCTCCTTTCTCTCCCCTCGCGCTGCTGCGCGGATGTGGGTCTGGCTCTTTGTTTGCAGTACACACCGACAGAGAGAGGGACACACACACACACAACACACGCAATCGAGGACTAGGAGGAGGACGACGACTTGCTGGGGGGGGGGCGCGGCGGAATGGAAAGGGAGGGCGGCAAATTAAAAACAAAAGCACCCAACCCTCCCCCCCGCGCGCTGGGGTGGCGGCGTCGGGGGCCCCGGGTCCTCTCCGGAGGTCTCAGCGGGGCATAAAGCGAGGAATCCACGCAGAGCCCAGCCCAGCTCAGCTCAGGCAGGGATGAGGTGGAGGGAAGGCAGAGATTTCCCCTCTCCTCCCTCGCCGCCTGCTGCTGCTGCTGCTGCTGCCTTCAGTGGAGCCCCGCCATGGCTGCTGTTGCTGCTGCCGCCTCCTCCTCCTCTTCTTCTCCTTCCTCCTCCTCTTTCCCCCTCGCAATCCTTTCGCATGGAGCTGAGCGGGCCCGCTGCAAGCTCGCCACAGACTCACGCACAGCGCGCCAGGGCGCAGCGCTCTCTCCCGCTCGCCTCCCTCGCTCGCTCCACCCCGGCCGCTGCTGCGGCGGCTGCTTTTTCGGCGGCGGCGGCTGGAAACTGCGGAGCCGCTGCCGAAAGCCGCCGCTTCTGCTTCTGTCACCCGCGCACGTGACCCGCCTGGGCGCAGCTGTCCCCTAGAGGGAGCGCGGGAGCACCGAGCCCCTCCAGGGAAGCCCGCGCGCGCTCCTGAGGCGCCCTGCGCTGCGCCGGCTGGGAGCTGCTTCCCCCGCGCGCAGCAGGGTCGGTTCTTGTGAGGGCAGAGGCAGCGGGTGGAGAAGGAACAAACAACAACAAGGATTCCTCCTCAACACTATGAGCTGAATAAAGAGCATGAAATCCAAAAAACCCAAAAAAACCAAACAACAACAGAAAAAGCCTTTAATATATATATTAGGGCAACTCCTAGGGGACCAAGGTCCCTTCAGCCTCCCCCAATAAAATGTTTTTTATTCAATAAAATATGTTTTGTTCAACTTGGCATCCCCGGGCATAAGAGGTTCTTTTGGGCCCCCGAGGCAGCAGAAGTGGCTCGCATCCTCCTTCGGGGCAATAAAAATTAAAAATACATTATTTTCTGCCTGTGCACGGCCACCCCAAAGTAAGCTGCCTGAGGTAGCCACTTCACACTCTACCTAAGGTTAGGGCCGGAACTGTTTCTTTCTCAAATGTATAGCCCGCTGATTAAATCCCTCCGCAAAATGGTCGGAAACAGTTCTAGCACAGGGTATAGGAAATAATTATATGGCCATTGATATATATATATACACACTGTGTGTGTGTATATATATATATATATATATATATAGTAAAAATTCAGCCTTGACCACAAAATGGCCATGGTTAGAAAAAAGTAAAAATCAAATTAAAAAAAACCACTAGTGAGGTGTGTCACATCAGGGATAAGACCTGGTCTCAGTAAAGGCCAGCAAGTGGTCAGTTATTTATTATATCCATCCAATTATTTAATAGTTTCTCGTAATTTTTCACCAAAAAGGTTGCCACTTAGGTTTTATACCTTTCAAGCATCAAAATGTCTCTATAGAAATAATCAACAACACACACACACGACACAGGATCCACAGAACAGCCAGTCAAGTTCCACTCACACAGTGGGGCTTTTCCTGCCTTCCCAATGTATCCCCTGGTCCATATGTCTTCCCTGAAAAGTCACTGAGAACATCCTCCAGAACAGACTACTACTACTACTACTACTACTACTACTACTACTACTATTATTATTATTATTATTATTATTATTATTATTATTATTATTATTATTTCAATTTATACACTAGGGTGGGGACATGAAACTTGAAGGAGGAATCTGCAAATAACAGAGAAGATTCCCATTCTTACACAAAAGGAGTTGCCTTTTATGTACACAAGGATCTCTCTGGATCCTGTCCTAATACTGCAGCACAAACCATTAAAATAATACTGCATAACCAGTTTTAATCCCGTTCTAAATTTCCTCCCAAAGGAACCATGCTCACGCTAAAGAGAAAGGCCTTCATTATCCATTTTTTTGTTTGTTTAAAGCCCAGGGGCCACATTCCCTTCTGGGCAACCTTCTGAGGGCCACATGCCAGAAGCAGGCGGGGCCAGAGGCAAAAGTGGGTGGAGCTGCAGGTGTGACTCTTTGCATAATAGGCTGCAGTCCTACACAAAAGCCCACATGCCATCGAGTCAAGCAAGAAGCATTAACAGTTGCATTCTAGCGGGGGGGGGACAGACTCAAGGAGGGTGCAGAGCAGGGACAAGGAATGGGGTGTGGCCTAGGAAGAGCCTCAAGTGCCAAATAGTGAAGACTGAAGGGCATAGCTGTCAACTTACAGATTTGAAAATAAGGGACCAGCAGCCTCGAAAATAAGGAATCAGCAGCCAAAATAAGGGATTTTCCGGGCACAGGTATGTTCAACTTCTGAGCACCTCCGAGCCAAAGGCAGAAAGCCCAGCCAGCAGCCAAACGAAGCCTCAAGCGGTGGTTCCCACAGCGCAGCAACCCGGCAAAGGAGATGCAGCAAGGAAAACCACCGTCACCTCTCTGCTGGGAAGCGCTGAGCAAAGGCGAGTCCCCAGGCAACGCGGCCGATTTGATGGGCACAAGGCATGCAAGCTCCACCCCCCAGTCGTTCTTAGACTCCTTATTGGGTGAGCAACGCAGCCAAGCAACACAGTTGGAGCCTCCCTCCTCCCTGGCCAGCAGAGAGGGAGGGAGAGGAGCTGCTTCCTTTGAAACCCGGAAAATTTAAGGGACATCATCAATAAGGTACAGCAGCGGGACAAGGCGCTGGGATAAGGGAGTTTCCCGTCAAATAAGGGACGGTTGACAGCTATGCTGAAGGGCCACATTTGGCCCTTGGATGTCAAGTTCCTCATCTTTACTGTGAGGCTCCTTCAATAAGGGTTTCCGTAAGGAAGGCATAACCACCAAGGAGGCTCTCAAGCAAGTCAATGTGGTGTATTTCAGGCAATAGGAAGACCAAAAGCAAGGCTGCCCCAGAAAATTGTAGGGCACATATGGGAGGAGGCATCCCATACATTCCTTCTCATGTGTAAGGCCCAGACCATTTACCATACTTTCCCATGTATAAGACTAGATCCCCCCCCCTTAAAAATCATGCTAAAAAGTAGGGGTCATCTTATACATGGGTAGTGCAAAGGGGGAACGTTTGATTGGTTGCTGCCGTGGCTGTCAGTGGCTATTGTGCATGTTGTTGGTTAATGTGTCAATGGGTGGTGTTGATTGGCCAATGCTGTGGCAATTGGGCAGGCGACTGGAAGCTTCTGCTGGAGAGGGCAATCCTTCCCCAAAAAAGCTCAAAAACTTTTTGCCATCTCCCCTCATTTTCTGAAATTCCAGTCCCCAAAAATAGGGGGCGTCTTATACATGGGGGTGTCTTATAGGCGGAAAAGTACGGTGTTACTTGAAACATTTAGAAAGCAGCCATTTTAATTGTGCTGGAAACTAAGCAGTAACACACACACACACACGTGTGTGTGTGTGTGTGTGTGTGTGTGTGTGTGTATACTGTGTGTATATATATATATATACTGTGTGTGTGTGTGTGTGTGTGTGTGTGTGTGTGTGTGTATATATATGCAGGTTTTGGTGTTTTCGGGTATCTTCCCGTGTAAGAGTTGGGGTGTCTAGGCGACGTTTCGACGAGGTCTCACTCGTCATCTTCAGGCTGGTGCTTTCGGCTTCTTGTTACTAGAACAAGTAACAAGAAGCCGAAAGCACCAGCCTGAAGATGACGAGTGAGACCTCGTCGAAACGTCGCCTAGACACCCCAACTCTTACACGGGAAGATACCCGAAAACACCAAAACCTGCATTCCTGTACCCGTGAAAATCTACGAAAGCATATATATATATATATATATATATATATATATATATAGTGTATATATGAGACTCTGTGGGTTTTCTTGCACCCACTCAACCCATCTTTTGTGTGTGTGTGTTTGTTTGTTTGTTTCATGTTGTGAAGAGCAGTGCAAACCCTTGTCCACCACTCCCCATGACTCACACATACTGCCCTACAATCTTGTGGACGTTGTATATCGGCTGCAGATTAGCTACCAATGCACCATCAAAAACTTGGTTGTTGACATATGACCAGCTTACCTAAAAGACTGGCTTCCCATGTGTATATCTGTTAAATCATTGAGATCAGCTTGGGAGGTTGTGGCAGTGCCATACTACAGATCATCATATGGTGGGGACTCAGAAGAAAGGCATTTTATCCTGCTGCCTCTGTATTTTGAAATACGCTTTCCTTTGCAATGTGAGAAGCACCTTCAGTCATGTTTTAAGACATATTCTGAAAACATACTTTTCTTCTCAGGCTTTCCCTGATAGTTAACGTTGGGCCCTGTACCTTTGTATCTTACGATGCTGCATCCTATTTTTGGAATTTATGGTTCTGGTTGTTTTTTTCTTAGTAGCTTTATACTGATTTTTTTTGTGTATATCTGAATCTGTTGTACATCATGTTGATTTTAAAAAAATTAAGCAATTTAGAAATGCTGTTAAATAAACAAATAAATCATTTTGGTGTGCTATTTTTATTATTTTGTCTATGTGCTCCCTTGCTGTGCAACCAGCTCAATTGCTATTATTGTTGTTGTTTTAATTTGCAGAACATTATCCTAATACTGTAGGCCTAACATAACTCTCTCCATCCATGAAGGTGTGCACACTCATGTCAACTTTCACCTCCTTTTAAACAGGTTTTTCAGGTTTCTGTACTATTAAAAAAATACACACAAAAAAACTTAAAAACCTGTTTGACCAGAGCTGGCAGTGGAACAAAATAAATGTCTGTACATTATGGGAAAGCAAGTCCTCCTACAAACCATATTACACAAAGGAGAGAGAGAGAGAGAGAGAGAGAGAGAGAGAGAGAGAGAGAGAGCGCACCTATTGGCCGGCCCCCACCATGAGATACACTGCACTATGATCTCAGCTGTGAACTTGTAGGGCCGGGGGGGGGGGTACACTTTGCAAAACCTGTTTGACCAGAGGCTTCCTGCTCCCCCCATACAATTCCTGTGTCATTTTATACAACCCAGAATTTGTGGAAAAAGGCAAAATATTCAGGAAAGGCCAGGGATTGACTATAGGAGTCATTTCCTACACAAACACAGCTACAGGCCACAACTATGGCGAAAATCATAGGGTGGGATTCAAGGAACTGCGTGCCAAGCTCCATACACCCAAAGGTAGGGGGCGGTTTTGGGGCTTGAATCGCAGCTCTCCATGCTAAATTGCAAACATATAGACTGAGAACCATAAAGAAAAAGGCTGAAGGGTGTATTGGAAAGAAGAAGTTACCATAGAAAAGGGCTAAATATTATTACAATTGCAAATGCCTCATATATATAGAGTACAGTGGTACCTCGGGTTACATACGCTTCAGGTTACATACACTTCAGGTTACAGCCTCCGCTAACCCAGAAATAGTGCTTCAGGTTAAGAACTTTGCTTCAGGATGAGAACAGAAATCATGCTCTGGCGGCGAGGCGGCAGCAGGAGGCCCCATTAGCTAAAGTGGTGCTTCATGTTAAGAACAGTTTCAGGTTAAGTACGGACCTACGGAACGAATTAAGTACTTAACCCGAGGTACCACTGTACTGTAGAGCATTAAGGATTCCTAGGGGCTTGGGCTTATTACGTGCCCTTGCGTATGATTTTGTGTGAAGGACACCTCAGTCGGTACAGCACGAGACTCTTAATCTCAGGGCCATGGGTTCAAGCATTGGGCAAAAGGATTCCTACATTGCAGGGGGTTGGACTAGATGACCCTCGTGGTCCCTTCCAGCTCTATGATTCTGTGATAAAGGCTGAGCAGGTTGCAGGGATGAGGAACCTATGGCCCTCCATATGTTGCTTGACTACAACTCCCAGCACCGGCCCAATACATTCTCGCACCTGAGGAGAACTACAAAATGGCACGACCAGGGTGAAGAAGGGGTGAGTGAAGTTATTTATCAGGAACTGGGAGTGGTGGTAAAGCTCTACATCGGGAACAATTGTTGGAAGGGGCTGTTGTTGTTTTTTAAAATAGTTTTATTAAAGTTTTCTTGGTTTACAAAGGTATGTGCAATGTCTCTTTTTTCAAGTTACATTTTCCATAGGTCAGTTTCATTTGTTGAGACATTAGGGTTACATTAGGAAGAAAAGGGGGGAAGAGGTGGAGGGGGGAAAGGCAAGTGGGGGTGGGGTCGGGAGGCAATGTTTCTATTTTGCTTAATGTATGTGTGGGGCTTTGTGTCAGAAGAAGAAGAAGAGGAGGAGTTTGGATTTGATATCCCGCTTTATCACTACCCCAAGGAGTCTCAAAGTGGCTAACCATCTCCTTTTCCCTTCGTCCCCCACAACAAACACTCTGCGAGGTGAGTGAGGCTGAGAGACTTCAGAAAAGTGTGACTAGCCCAAGGTCACCCAGCAGCTGCATGTGGAAGAGTGGGGAAGCAAACCCAGTTCACCAGATTACGAGTCCACCGCTCTTAACCACTACACCACACGTCATTTGTGCAGGTTCTCTTTGCTATTCGCTTGTGTTCCTTTGGTGGTGAGAGAAATTGGGGTTGGCCTTGGGTGCGGTTGCTTGTTTGTGATCAGCTGTGGTGATCTTTGTTTTCGTGTGTGAGTGGGGTGGGTGGGTGTTTTTGAATCAGGTTAGCCATATTGATTTGAATGCTGTTGGTAGATTCTTGTCGTTGTCTTGTTGGGCTGTGTATGTGATAAAAGGGAGCCATACCGGGGTGAAGGTATCTTCCAGTGGCGTAGCGTGGGTTGTCAGCACCCGGGGCAAGGCAAGTAATTTGCGCCCCCTAACCCGTGGATTTGCGCCCCCTAACCCGTGGACTTGCGCCCCCTAACCCTAACCCCCAGATGTTGCGCCTGGTGTGGCCGGCCCCCCCTGCACCCCCTACGCTACGCCACTGGTATCTTCTTCTATTTGTCCCAGTGTCAGTTTCAGTTTATTGGTTAATTTTTCCAGTAGGGCTGTTTCCCATACTATTTGGTACCATTGGTCCATGCTTACTCCTGACAGTTCTCTCCAGTGTCTGGTTATGATGTTTCTGGTCGCTGAGAGGTAGGAAGGGGCTGTTGAGGAGGCAGTAGATCTAGCCTCCAAGGAGCGTGCTGCAGCTGTCACGGCCACGGTGGTAGCAGCAGAGGTTGATGCATCCCTCGGAGACCAGGACTGCTGTCCCTGTGGATCCTGCTGCGCGAGGCGGACACCTTGCCTCATGAGTGGGCCGGCCCTGACAACTCACATGACACAAACACACACACCATTTGCCTTTCATCACTGGGGCTGATGGGAGTCCAACTACATCTGATGGGTCACAGGTTCCCTAACCTTGCTTTAGCCAAACGACTCTCTTTGCACGTAGACAAGGTTCTAATCAAAACCTAGAGAGAGAACCAAATCTTCACTTTGACATAACAAGGCAAAAACATCAATAGCACTTACTCCCATGTCTGCTCTCAAATTAGAGGCAGATATGTGAAGAATGTCAGGCACTGTTCAGCACATGTATGTCTGACTTTTGTTATGATGTCAGTGACTTATGGGTGTGCTCCCATGAGCAAAACAACAGCAGCCATATGGATTTATTTATGGCTGCACTTCAGACAGTAAGCATGGGGATAAGGCTTGGGGCTATAAAAAGAAATGCTGTATATAGGGATTCAGACAACAGCATCCATGGGATGAGATATACACATATCTTGTTAAAAATGTCTCTGCAAGGCAGCTCCTTCCTTATCTCTTTATCTTTTTTTTAAGGGGGAAATTTTGAATACAATGTAAATGCAGGTAATGACCCTTTACATATTTGCCGGATTACAATTTAAGGATGCTTAGCTCTTAAGTGTTCCTTATCTTCAAAGGGTTTCACACAATAATTAGTCTTCACACCACTCTGAAAACTGTTATTATCTCTGTGCTTTGGAAGCTGGAGGCTTCAAGGATGCAAACGGCTTGGTGGTGTTCTCAGGGCCTGCAAAGCAAACCAGCGAGTGTGTTGTAAAATGGTGCCTCCAGCTTTTAGAAGAGGCGCGTGCCTAAAAGGGCAGGCTCAAATGAAATTTTAAAAAGCTCTCACTGTGTTTACTGGAACCTAACAATCAAAGCCAGTGGCCAGGATCCAAAGATTGACTTGTGCATGCTGATATGGAATTTAAAAACTCCTATTTTATTTGCATAGCTACCTACACTGTCTAGTGCACATCATACGAGAAACTGCTTTTCTGAAACTACTGCAGTTTCAAAGTCCGATTGCCATGTGTCGTTGGAAGAAGGACCTGCTGTTTGTGAAGCATAAGCCCAAAGCGCCTCACATGAAACAGTTAAACAATACTGGATCTTAGCAACCGTATTTTACCACTAGAAAGGGCCAGGTATCATTACAGCTGCAATAAAAAACAAAAGCACACTGAGAGTAAAGTACAGAGGTTAGCCAAATACACCCTGCCACAATTTGGGCATGTGTTAGTGGAGGATTAATGTCTGAATTACTTTCTGATACTCGGGTTATAAAGGTGTGCCATCTTTTTTAGGATTGCTCTTCATTCATTGCTTTCACCTGCTTGGTAAGCTTTTCTGTTACAGTCCAAGCATTTTGTATCCAAACAGACAACCGCAGATTATCTACTGTAAACCTTTCCCATTTTGAGCACTCAGTTGTCAAGTTGCAACCAGGAGAAATGTAATCAGTGCTTTATGTAGGCTTTTGTTGTTATTGTCACATAAGCTATATTTGAGCACTGGTCTCTCCTTTTTAAAAAAAGAAAGAAAGACAGAAAGTGCCTGGTGATTAATGCCCTTTGACCCCACTCCAAAGTGGTCTAGTAGGATGCTGTCCTCAGCAGCCTCAGGTATAAACAGGATTTTAATGTCTAACCTCTTTGTTTTGTTTGCCTGCCATATAGTTTGCTTCAATTACACTCCGGCTTACCACCCCCATGATATTCCTTTCTCGTGCGTTCCAAGGCCAGAGCCATCTGTTTAGTTAGGTCCATTACTTTTAATAGGATGGCAACAACGTATATAACCATCAAGGGCAATGCAAAGTCTGTTTCCACTGAACTTGCACTGCATAGGTGATAACAGAACAGAACAAGAGCCTCTCTTCCACAGACAGAGTCAGCACGGTGCATAAGCACAGAACAAAACCAAGTTTCAGTTAAGACCATAACTAAAAGGGTGCTGGAATAGTCTCCAAGGTTTCTGCGGGGGCACACAGGCCCCCATCCAAAAAGAAGAAGAGTTTGGATTTGATATCCCGCTTTATCACTACCCGAAGGAGTCTCGTTCTCCTTTCCCTTCCTCCCCCACAACAAACACTCTGTGAGGTGAGTGAGGCTGAGAGACTTCAAAGAAGTGTGACTAGCCCAAGGTCACCCAGCAGCTGCATGTGGAGGAGCGGAGACGCGAACCCGGTTCACCAGATTACGAATCTACCGTTCTCAGCGGCGTAGCGTGGGTTGTCAGCACCCGGGGCAAGGCAAGTAATTTGCGCCCCCTAACCCGTGGATTTGCACCCCTAAGCCGAGGATTTGCGCCCCCTAACCCTAACCCCCAGATGTTGCGCCCGGTGCGGCCGGCCCCCCCTGCACCCCCCACGCTATGCCACTGACCGTTCTTAACCACTACACCACACAAAGATCATGTGTATCCACACAGTGCCTGAAATTCCAGCACTCCACACCGTCCGACAAACCATTCAGAAGGATTCCAAGAGCAGCTTGTTATCTGGGCTTCTGTTTGGAAAATAAATGAATCAAAGAAAGGCCCTCTGCATGCGGAGGGCTAACCATGCAGCTCTCTGGATGATGTCCCAAATCTGAAATAGTATATGGTGTGTTTAGGAGCCTCATAGTAGCCTAGGAGTGATTAACTCAGGTGGGGTGCTTTGTAATGCAAAGCATTCTTGACAGGAGTGAAAGGTCCCTGTGGAGTCATAATGGCTATTATAGTCTCTGTCAAAACAGAGCTGTGTATAAGGGGCCCGTGGATACTTGTTATTTCCATGGCTATCCCAGAGAACGAAATACAGCAACCTGTAAGAGATCTGTGTTTTCCTTGGACCAAGTTCTTGCACTGCGCAGTAAGAAGTGCCAGTTGGCCAAATGGATGACTGTCCCAGACAGCCCCCTGCTGGAAACAACAAACCACACCACCTACAGCTGCTGGATTTTTTAAATCCTTTAATCTTCCCTTCTGATGATGACAGGGGTCAGCGGCATATTTGCACCACATGCTTAAAGTGTCCTCATAGTCATTATTTCATTCCTTGGGAATTGTAGTTCCATGAAGAAGGGGGGGGGGACAGAGGAGATGGTTAATTGGGTGCTATATAAATGCCATAAATAAACATAAAATGAGAAACTTCAGCATCCTTACCAAACTACAAATCCTGTTGCTGCTGCTACTAGCAGGTTTGAAAGAAATGCTTAAATAAATAAAATGATAAAAATATGCCATCTCAAGAAGAAAGAGAGAAACGAACACTGGTAATTTCAAGCAGAGAGAAGTACACAAGAATCATATGAGGAGACCATCCATGTAAATCTTCCTCTGCCCCCCCCATACCCATGTTCAGTGTAGCAGGGAGAAATTCCAGTATTTTTGAAGGAAGGGAAGTCATGAAAACATAACTGGCATTAACCCACTGCAAGCTTATTGGGTAGGTACGCCCCGTGACAATATACTTGTGTCTGTGCACACATGCACACATACATGTCAACATCTGTGACTGCTAACAGAATTGCTTTAAAAGTCAGCAAAAAAAAAAAAAAAAAAACATTGAAGGAGAAAGCCCCAGCTCAGAGATAGTCACATCCAGCAAGGTATCTGTTATGTACTGAGTTGAATAGGATCCAAAAGGCAGCAGTCTGATTGGTCCTAGAACAATAGGATTCAGAATGCAGCAGTCTGGTTGGTCCACAGGAGCCACCCAATCCAGCTCCAGGTGGAAGTGAATCCGCAACCTGATTGGCCTACAGGAGAATTCCGGAATTAGCCAATCACGTGGGGCCCATTGTGTAAATAATGTATATAAAGCAGACATTCTGGGGGAACTTCCATTCCTCCTCACCACTATGAGCTGAATAAAGAGCATGAAATCCACCCTTGACTCCGAGTATATTTCAGCATCATTTATAAAATGTGAGTAATACCAACAGGTTGCCTTCTTAGAAAACAGACAGAAATGCAATAACATGTTATTGATTGAGCGCTTCATATGTTGAATTATGATTATGCCGCTGTGGTTAATGGTTCCAGTCTTTCCATTTTAAACTGTCTTAGTAGTGTTTTAATTAGTTTATGCTGTTATTTTGTTCAGCATCTTTAATACATTCCTACACAACAAAACAGCCGATACATTAGTAGTCATATGTTTGATGCCAGTGTAGATGGCAGCCTATAATGCAGGAAGCTCTGTTATGTTCGTACCACGTGCCCCATCTATGTAGCTCAGCATTGTTACAGCGCTGACAGGCAGCCATTCATTGGGGTTTCAGACAGTGGCCTCAACTGGTCCTAGTTAGAGATGCCATGACGTTCTGAACCCTGCGACCTTCCGCATGCAAGCAGGTGCCTTGCCTCTGAGCTACAACCCTTTTCCCTAATGCGCAAGTTGCCCAGAGCCAGTGTGGTGTAGTGGTTAAGAGTGGTAGTCTCGTAATCTGGGGAACCAGGTTCGCTTCCCCGCTCCTCCACATGCAGCTGCTGGGTGACCTTGGGCTAGTCACATTTCTCTGAAGTCTCTCAGCCCCACTCACCTCACAGAGTGTTTGTTGTGGGGGAGGAAGGGAAAGGAGAATGTTAGCCGCTTTGAGACTCCGTTGGGTAGTGATAAAGCAGGATATCAAATCCAAACTCCTCCTCTTTGTTAAGTTGTGGGTTGACATAGCAGACGACACAGCGATTTCTCCAAAGCAGCTCTTTATTTTGTAAGCTGGAACAGAACTGAGCAGCAAACAGCTCAGCCGGCCTGCTTTTATAGGCAGCCAGCTGTCAACATTGTAGCAACAACAACCCAGGGTTTCCCGCCTAAAATAACTGACCTGGACCTGAGTGAAAACTACCTACAGAATCCCCCTGCTGGCCCAGGGTGAGAACTTCAGTACATAACACCCTTCTTCTTCTTCTTCTTCTTCTTCTTCTTCTTCTTCTTCTTCTTCTTCCTTTTTAATGATATTTATTAAGGTTTCAAAGAAAAGAATTACAAGAATTAGAAAAAAGAAGAAGAAAAGAAAGACAAAAGAAAAAATACAAAATACAAAAAAAGATAAAAAACACTTTAAAAAATACAAAAATTCCTTCCAGTAGCACCTTAAAGACCAACTAAGTTAGTTCTTGGTATGAGCTTTCGTGTGCATGCACACTTCTTCAGTGTTTAAAAAATACATCGGTCTTTCCATACCTTACATTCATTTCCTTGTTTCCCTGACCTCCTCACACCTCCCTTTTTTGTATTCCAATTCAGTTAGTTAATTCAGCAATTTCTTTGTCCTTTAACATAATATATTATAACTTTGGATTCTCACCTGTTAACAATCCATTTTTACATACACCTTTATAACATTGCTACTTAAACCACTTAACTTCATTCTGACATCATTCTAACATTCATTAATTTTACAATATTTCTGTAAATAGTCTTTAAATTTCTTCCAGTCCTCTTCCACCGACTCTTCTCCCTGGTCTTGGATTCTGCCAGTCATTTCCACCAATTCCATGTAGTCCATCACCTTCATCTGCCATTCTTCCAGAGTGGGTAGATCTTGTGTCTTCCAATACTTTGCAATAAGTATTCTTGCTGCTGTTGTGGCATACATAAAAAAAGTTCTGTCCTTCTTTGGCACCATTTGGCCGACCATGCCCAGGAGAAAGGCCTCTGGTTTCTTCAGAAAGGTATATTTAAATACTCTTTTCATTTCGTTATAAATCATCTCCCAGAAAGCCTTAATCCTTGGGCAAATCCACCAAAGGTGAAAGAATGTACCTTCAATTTCTTTACATTTCCAACATTTATTATTGGGCAAATGATAGATTTTTGCAAGCTTGACTGGTGTCATGTACCACCTGTATATCATTTTCATAATATTCTCTCTTAAGGCATTACATGCCGTGAATTTCATACCTGTGGTCCATAACTGTTCCCAGTCAGCCATCATTATGTTATGGCCAACATCTTGTGCCCATTTAATCATAACAGATTTCACCGTTTCATCCTGTGTATTCCATTTCAACAGCAAGTTTGACAAAATCTTAGTTTTGGGTTCTAGCAGTTCTGTTTCTAATTTTGATTTTTCCACCTGGAAGCCAATTTTCTTGTCCAAATTGTATGCCTCCACTATCTGATACTTCTTCTTCTTCTTCTTCTTCTTCTTCTTCTTCTTCTTCTTCTTCTTCTTCTCCTCCTTCTCTGGCGCCATGAAAAATAAAGCTCTGCTAGAGAGCTTTATAAGAGCCGGGATTTACAGTATCATCATTTGAACAGAGTAAAAGGGAACGGCAATGCATAAAAAGGCTGATCGTTTCATCATAGTTGACACTTCTCCACCCTCACGCTTTGAACTTGCTTTGTGACTCCTCTGCCAGTTCTTTTTCCCCCCTCTCAGCTCCTCAGTTTGCATTTCGATTGACCTATTCAATGACCTTTAGAACCGTCTGCAGAAAATTGGGGGAAACGGCGCTTACGGATGCTTCTTAAGAGCGCATTGTTGAGTTATTGGATATTTTATATGTGATTTTAATCCCTGAAGGATGCATCAAATAGAAAACATTTCCTATCACTTATTCGGATGAAATTTGCACTAGGAAGGCTGGTAATGTCAATTCCAGAGGCTCCTAGGTGTTGGAGGGGGGGAGGGGTGCTTTATTGTTGGTTTTGTCGCAGAGCCTCTGATTTCATCTCTGTCCTTGCAGAGACATGCCTCTTCTGTTAGGAATGGTGGGTTTGGGGACGAGGCACTGGTGATGGCTCATGCGGCCACTATAACTTTGAAGCACATCTGAAGCAGAATTCTCCTCACCCATCCCAAGACTTCTAGGCACTGTCGTTTGTTAAGGGTTGCTGGGAATCATAACTCTGAGAGGAGTAAACTACAGTGCCCAGAATTCTTTGTGGGAATTAATGTAATTTAAAGGTATAGTGTGAAGGGACGTGGGTGGTGCTCAGGGACGCGGACTTATAAAAAATATTGGGGGGCCCCGGGAAAGCTCATGAATAATAAATAAGCTCATGAATATGCAAATAAAGTGGCGCCGCCTCCTCGTGAGTGAATAGGGGAGAGCGTGCTGCGCCTATTAATCAGCTCCGGAACAGCTGATATGCGGGAAACGTGGGGCTAGCCGGAGAAGAGAGGGCTGGCTGGGAGGTGTGGCCGGTCGGGATTCCCCTGTTCTCGCGGGGGCTGAAACCGCCAGGAGGAAGGAAATTCCCCCCGGCAGTGCCTTGGCAGTGGCGGTGGTGCTGCGAAGCAGCGAGGCAGGAGCCCCCGCCCCCGGGGATTCCCTAATCTCGCGGGGGACGGCCGGGGCTCTCCGACTAGGGCGCGCGGCTGGCTGGCTGGCTGGCGAGGGAGCAGGTGGGGAGGAGGCGGGGGACGGCGGTGGCGCTCTGCTGGAAGGGCGCCCGAGATTATTGGGGGGGCTGAGCCCCCCCAAAAAAAATTTTGAGGGGGCTCGAGCCCCCTCAGGCCCCATGGAGTCGGCGCCTATGGTGGTGCTGTGGGTTAAACTACAGAGCCTAGGACTTGCCGATCAGAAGTTCGGCAGTTCAATTCCCCACGATGGGGTGAGCTCCCGTTGCTCAGTCCCTGCTCCTGCCAACCTAGCAGTTCGAAAGCACGTCAAAAGTGCAAGTAGATAAATAGGTACCGCTTCGGCGGGAAGGTAAACGGCGTTTCCGTGCGCTGCTCTGATTCGCCAGAAGTGGCTTAGTTATGCTGGCCACATGTCCCGGAAGCTGTACGTTGGCTCCCTCGGCCAATAAAGGGAGATGAGCGCCGCAACCCCAGAGTCGATCACGACTGGACATGATGGTCAGGGATCCCTTTACCTTTACCTTTTAAAGGTATAGTGTGTGTGTGCACAACCTTAGGCACGCAGTTGGTATTTGCTGACCTCCGTTTGCATCGGTCAATAAGGCACCCTAACCAGGCATGCGTACCAACATGAGAAATGCACAAATGTGCTTTTCTACTGCGTTACCTCTAAAGCAGAGCTTTTCAAGCTGTGTGTCGTGACACGTTAGTGTGTCAGCTGCAGTGTGCAGGCGTGCGGGGGTTGGTTTGAGCTCTGGTTTGCTAGCAAAACCAAATTACTATGTCACAAAATGATGCGTGTCTAAAAAGTGTGTTCCCAACATGAAAAGTTTGGAAACCTCTGCTGTAACCTAATCAGGTTATGCCAAACACTTAGGGATCAGGTCAGCTTAGGGTTCTAATGGGAGAAACTACATGCCTAGAAGCAGGCGCCGTCGCCCAGGTGTGCTGCCCTCTCTCTCCTCCCAGCCAAGGCCTCGTCTCCCTCTTCCAGCAGCGCTTCGGATCCTGAAATGGAGCCAGAGAACTTCAGGGCTGGGGGGCAGATTTGGCACAGGCATCTCCTGACTGCGAACCCTGGTCCTTCCCAATTCATTCAAAAGTGCCAGATCTTTTTGCACTTCCCAATTAAAGAAAAAGCAGGTTGCCTTTTTTTGTACGCCGTTGCCAAGACAGGTGCTTCTTCTCTCTGCCGCTAGGGCCTCTGGTTGCCGTTGGGTCAAGCCGGTTTGTGCTTTTAATGACTGATGTTTTAATGTATTTTTAATCTCCTGTTGGAAGCCGCCCAGAGTGGCTGGGGAAATTCAGCCCAATGGGCAGGATATAAGTAATAAATTATTATTATTAGTAGTAGTATTAGTAGTAGTAGTGGTAGTAGTATTACTAGAAGCACCACCCCTAAGCACATGAGCACTCATTGGTATAATGTTAGGTTAGGGTCCTCCAATAGATATCTGCACATCATGCTCTGTTTGCATTCTGCATACCTTTGCACTTGCGGCAGGGGACTGGAATCCTAACAGCTGGAGGACTTTAATTCTCTCTTCCTCAGGCCTCCAGCAATTTTTAATCCCCTCCCACATGAGCCCTCCTCAAAAATTTGGCTTTAAACACCCACACACCCACACACCAATTCCATATATAAAAACAATGTAATGATATTTCTTTATATAAAAGCAGTGCTTCTTTTTCTTAAAAAAATGTTTAAGCTTCCAGTCAGAATTCTCAACAAGTGTTTTCCATAGTGTTTTTCCCTGTTTTCCCTAACATAATGTCACAATGTATGGTTGCATGTTTTGTTTAAACTGAAGCAAAAGCTCTGGAGAACTGTGATTTAAACAAAACTTGATATATTCCCTAGTTCATCTTGCTTTCTTCTTACTCTTGCAAAAAACTCAACCCTCCCCTGCAATTTTCCCCTTTAACTGACTAAACTTTGTTCTTTATGACATTGTCTGTTGCTGTACACCTGTATTGAAGCTACTGCATGGAACTGTACTAAAAGCTGGTAGTTTTTTTTTTTAATTAATAAAAATTGTGCTCTAATGAAAAAAAATGTTTACGCGTACTTTCATTTTGACTCAAGAAAATCACCATTTTATAGTTCAAATCAGGAAAAATAAATACAGTAAATGGAGAAAAGTACAAAGATTCACAAAATGTTTAGGGGTATGCGTACCCCTGCGTACCCCCAGAAGAAAAGCACTGTATAAAAGCGATTCCATATGTATTAATTCCAAATTCAGTACACATACAGACTGTCTTCAAATGCAAACCCACTTATAACACATTACACTACTGCGTGATGGAATAATGGGTGATATGCCAGGGGAATTAGTGAGGTTGGGGTTGGAGACAGTTCACCTATTTCTGCTTTCCATGATTTAAGCATGGTCTGTGTTAGCCTGTTTAGTGTTGTGGGAATTTTCCTTAGTTTGTTTGGGAAGAATGTGTATGCTATTGTGCAGGTACAGTGGTGCCCCGCAAGACGAACGCCTCGCGAGACGAAAAACTTGCAAAACGAAAGTTTTTTTCGTTTTCGAGTTGCTTCGCAAGACGAATTTCCCTATGGGCTTGCTTCGCAAAACGAAGCTTGCTCCGCAACCTCTTTTGAAGCAAGGGGTGGCGGGGAGAAGCTATCTTCTCCCCGCAGCCCCTTGCTTCAAAAGAGGGGACAGAGCGGCGCTTCCCCTCTGTCCCCGGACGGTCTCCATAGGAACGCATTGATTGATTTTCAATGCATTCCTCTGGGAAACCGTGCTTCGCAAGACGAAAAACTCGCAAGAAGAAAAAACTTGCGGAACGAATTAATTTCGTCTTGCGAGGCAACACTGTATTTTCAATTGTGTCCCTCTCCAGGTGTACCCATTGTTTTGCCTCATCTTCTATATACAGGATTATGTGGCATACTTGGTTGGCGATGTAATATGCTTCTATGTTGGGGATTCCCCATCCTCCCTCTGAGGAGGGGAGGTGCAGGTATTTGGGGCTTATTCTTGGTTTTTTGTGGAAGAGAAATATCGCCACCTGTCCCCACCCCCACTCACCATGCCCCCCCTCCACCTCTTTCCCCCTTTTCTTCCTAATGTAACACTAATGTCTCAACAAATGAAGCTGATATGTAGAAAATGTAACTTGGAAAAAGAGGCATTGCACATATTTTTTATTAAAGATTTATTGGTTTATAAAAGTATGTTAAAATAAAATAAAATAGCACATCACAGTAATGCAGCCTTGCCTGATAATGTGGTAGACAGGTTGTTGAAGTAAGACTCCCTTATCAAATAAAAAAACAGTACCTTTTGTTCACGATATTTATTTATTTTATATGAAATGAAAGGCCTGATCTTATCTGGATTCACTTCCCAGAAATAATAAAGCAAGAATACTTGGGATGAGTTAAAATGTATTGTTGGGTTTTTTTGTTTTAAGTGGACTTGAAACTGCAGACACGGCACTTGAACATTATGAGAAATCTAAATTCAAAGGGCAGATTGTCATGGTGCACCTCGAGAACAAACTGACATTTAAAGATGCTTCTGAAATGCTGGGGCTTGGAGTTCTTAACTTTCTAGGATGCATGTCACATTTTTTTTTTATCTATTCAGAGCTTTTATAAAGGTCTGAAGCACATTCTGGTTTCTCAATTCTAAGCCGTGGCATTTTAGGGCCAAGCGAAATAGCCACGCTTAGCCTCATGTTTGCCCAGTTCATATAGAACAGGGTTGGGAGACATATACAAGGCTGTGGCTCTGTGGTGAAACCTCTGCTTTGTATGCAGAAGGTCCTAGGTTCAGTCCCCGGCATCTCCAGGTAGGGATGGGAATTTCCATGGCCTGAAGCCTTGGAGAATCACTGCCATTAAGTATAGGGACAATGCTGAGCTAGATGGGCCAGTAAAAGGTAAAGGTAAAGGTACCCCTGACCGTTAGGTCCAGTCGTGACCGACTCTGGGGTTGTGCGCTCATCTCGCTCTATAGGCCGAGGGAGCTGGCGTTTGTCCACAGACAGCTTCCAGGTCATGTGGCCAGCATGATTAAGCCGCTTCTGGCGAACCAGAGCAGTGCACGGAAACAATGTTTACCTTCCTGCCGGAGTGGTACCTATTTATCTACTTGCAGTTTGACGTGCTTTCGAACTGCTAGGTTGGCAGGAGCAGGCACCGAACAACAGGAGCTCACCCCATCACAGGGATTCGAACCGCCAACCTTTTGATCGGCAAGTCCTAGGCTCTGTGGTTTAACCCACAGCGCCACCCGCGTCCCTGATGGGCCAGTAGTCTGACTCAATAGAGGGCCATTTCCTATGTTCCTATAGACTTCGAGGTGTTGCTGCACGACAGCTCTCATCACCCTTGACCATTAACCATGCTTTCGGGGACCAATGGGAAAACCAACACCTGGAGGGTCACAGGTTTCCTACCTGTATTTAGGTCTGAAATAGTTTTTACGTATGCTTTTCTTCCTGAGGGCCTTCTGGCAGTTCCCTCACTGCGAGAAGTGAAATTACAGGGAACCAGTCTGAGGATCTTCTCGGTAGTGGCACCCACCCTGCAAAGCTGTCAACTTTTCCCTTTTCTTGAGAGGAATCCTATTCAGAATAAGGATATTTCCCTTAAAAAAAGGGAAACATTGACAGCTATGACCCTGTGGTACATCCTCCTGTCAGATGTCAAGGAAATAAAGAACTACACAACTTTTAGAAGATATCTGTATAAGGATTTTCTCTTTTTTTTCTTTTTTTAATGTCTGATGTTTTGCTGTGTTTATATATTTCGCTGGAAGCCACCCAGAATGACTGGGACAACCGAGTCAGATGGACAGCATATAAATAATAAAATCACCACCACCATCATCATTGAATCACTTTGGGAAGCTTATTGGCAGTGGCGTAGCGTGGGGGGTGCAGGGGGGGCCCGGCCGCACCGGGCGCAACATCTGGGGGTTAGGGTTAGGGGGCGCAAATCCACGGGTTAGGGGGCGCAAATTACTTGTCTTGCCCCGGGTGCTGACAACCCACGCTACGCCACTGCTTATTGGAATGAATTCATAAATGAAAAACAAAAATCAAATAAATCCTCTGGGGACTGTGTACTAGCAGTGGGCGTGGCCCAAATGAAAGTGGGTGTGGCCAAAATTGGGTACTGCCCATTCTCCCACTCTCTGCATTCATTCTCTCATACAGCACACACAAATATGCACACGCAGATAGGCAGGTGCCCAGAAGTACTCATGGTACTTCTACTTCTACATATACAATATATGTAAAGCACTCTGCTACCACTTTAATGACTGTGCACATGGTTCTCCCTATCTTCACAACAACCTCGTGAGCTAGGTTCAGCTGAGAGACTATGGCTGGCCCAAGGCCACCCTGTGACCTTAATGGCTGAGTTGAGCATTGAACCCTGGTCTCCCAGGCCTTACACACTGGTCCTCATGATGTTTGCAAACTTTATACTGCATTTTCAAATGCTGTACTGGTGTATCATACTGGTATACTTGCCAGGTAGGGAAGTTCCAATTGATACAAGTGCCAGACTCAGGCTTGACCCATGCAATGTGGGTCAAACTTCTCTTTTTAACACAACCCAACACAACCCATCAGTATGACACAGCAGCTTAAAGAAAGTTGGTTATTACTATATTGTTATCCATTCACCAGTACCGGCATACAGTGGTGCCCCGCAAGACGAATGCCTCACAAGATGAAAAACTCGCTAGACGAAAGGGTTTTGCAGTTTTTGAGCTGCTTCGCAAGACGAATTTCCCTATGGGCTTGCTTCACAAGACGAAAACGTCTTGCGTTTTTTGCAAGTTTGTTTCCTTTTTCTTAACACCCTTAATTACAGTCGCAACTTGACTTCGAGGAGCAACTCATAGAACGCGGTGTGGTAGCCTTTTTTGAGGTTTTTGGCGATTTTTGAAGCTTTTCCAAAACTTTTCCGACACCGTGCTTCGCAAGATGAAAAATTCGCTAGACGAAAAAACTCACGGAATGAATTAATTTCGTCTTGCGAGGCACCACTGTACACAGAATGCGATTATCTTTGTAGATAAGGTTTGTGGAGCACTAATCTAAATCTGGATACTTACCGTTTGTGGCTTGTTATCAAGAAACAGGAGAGAGGCCTCCTGTAGTGTAGACAAAATAAATAAATAAAGCCCATTTGAAGACAATTGTCTGATATCACCTGCACATCTACACGTGATGCAAAGGACAAGGGGGGAAAGAAACATGGAAGCAGCACAGAGACTTAACACACAGCAAACACATGCACACAAACTACAGCAACTGCAGGTTTATTCTTTTCAAGTAATCTGAGGTAAAATTCATCCAACCTCATTTATATTGTGTGGGGAATAGTATTACAGGGCAGTCAAGCACTTTATTTGAAAAGCCAGCATTAAAGATTAACAGTAATTTGTTTTCTAATGCCACAGTTCTAAATCTGAGGACAAGGTGTCACCTGCAAATTTGATCAGCATCCCCCTCAATACCTTTATCCAAGTCGTTTGTCACTTTCCAGAACGATTAGGAGCCATTAGTGAGCCCTCTTTGGGTTCAGTCAGTCAACCAGCTACAAATCCACCTAACAGTTACCTCATCCAGCCCACATTTTATCAGCTTCTCCACAATAATTTTGTGAAAAGCATTACTGAAATCAAGAAACACCACACCTACAGGATTCCCCATATCCACCAAACTTGTAACTCTATATATAAAAGAAGAAAATAGATTTGTCTGGCAAGGCTGTTGTTGTGAGACTATCCCCTGTCTTTGCTCACAACAACCCTGAGTGGCTGAGGGGGGAAAAAGCCAGCCCAAGGTCATCCAGGATTTGAACACAAGCCGAGTCTCAGGGCAAATCTTCTCTGTTCACTATACTGTGCCATAAACCAAGGCTATCACCTTGCTTGTGAGCTTCTCAGAGGCACCTTGCTGGCTGCTGCCAGCAACAAAATACCTGGCTGAAGAAACCACTCCTGACCTAGTAAGGCAATTTTTATGTTCCCGAGTTGACCTTCCTCTTCAGTTTCAACGACATTACCTTATCTGTTTCTTTCATTTGCAAAACCCTTCTCTCTCTCTGGAAGATCTGGCATTTATTTTACATAAGATTTCTTTTTCCTCTCAGGTTACTATGGCTGGAATCCAAAAAGTTATTCTGGGTACACATGGGCGTCCATGACGGGGGGGGGCAGTTATTTCCCCCACCCCTGTAGAAACCACGACCCCCAGATTCTCAACTTTAATTTTAAAAAGAAATTGTAAGTTTGGAGCACTGGCTGAACCTGAGATAGGAGGCAAAAATATGCAGGCACTATTCTTAAAAAAAACCATTGGTTCTCCATTTTCAGTGGTTGTTTTTTTATTTTGAACCTCCCCTGCTGGAAAAGTTCCTGTAGATTCCCATGTGGACACACCTAGTGGTTTTTTTTTAATCCCTTCTCTGCTTTTAAACATTGGACTCCAATGTCATATTACTACCGCTGTCCACTGAGAGAGCGCTGTCCATGTAAGAGCAGTTTGCAAGTTTAAAATGCAACAATGGAAACAATAAAACAAAGCTTGGTTAAAACCAGACATTAATAAAAACACACATAGCAAAACAGCCATAAAGCATCTACAATAATTTGGTTTTTAGCTGTCTGCAGAAAGCCAGCCAGGAGGAAGCAGGGCAAACCTCCCTTGCAAATTGGAAGGAGATTCCATAGTATCGGGGCTGCAACAGAGAAGTCCCTGCTCCTTGTGGAGACCCGCCTAGCCTCTCTATAGGAAAGAATCTGGGACCGCTTCAACAGATTTTAAGTACCAGGGAGGCTGATACACATTTCATAGTGTGGGCTGAGTTTAGCAAATCTAGTAAAATTATAAGTCACTATCCTCTATGAGGGAAAGTCATCTGAGAAGGCCAATGCACACACTGTGGAAACATATACAATTATAAACATTGTGCAAATATACATAAAGTACATATAAATAACCTATTAAGGTATTGCAAAGATGGGTACAGAAGATTCATCCCCTTTTGATTCTCACCTAGCGGCAAGCAAACAATTATTTAAGGAATCTTGTCGAGTTCAATGGCATTAAACTAACCAGAGGTGAAGCCACACAGATTTCAGAGGCCGAGACAAATCGACAAGGAATAAATGGTTCAGCGGTCTGCTCCTGGAGTCTTGGCTGCATTCTGTGAGGAAAAGTAGTGTTAATTTATTTTCTGTAGACCTTGATTGGATCTGAAATGTAATTTACTCCCTGTTATTAGGATTAATTGACTCACTCTTTTCCTTCAAGTCTATAAAAACTAAGCAGAGACCTGGAGATTGAAGCCTTACTTTAGTATTAGGTATCTGCGCCAAGGCATTCAGGTTCAATTATTTACTTTGCCCTTGACACATTATTACGTTGTCTTCTTTCTTTCTTTCTTTCTTTCTTTCTTTCTTTCTTTCTTTCTTTCTTTCTTTCCTTCCTTTGCTAGAAACTACCAACTCCAGCCATCTAGGCAAGTATTAGATACATTAATTAAAATTTCCAACCTTCCCTTCAGAGCTTGTGAAGAGATATTATCATCTTTCCTGTTCTGAAAAATTGAGTTTGCTCACCCTCCCTTGTTGACTTATGCCTGAAACTTGCTTCTGAACGCCTACACCTGAAGTTCTCAAACTGTGGTCCATGTAGATCTCTGGTGGTCTGAGTTATCCATAAAGTTCTCTGTGAAATGTTGTGGGACCATTGAAAATATGGTCACATCTATATACCACATGCATTCATAGAACTTTTATACCTCTTTAACAGTTAGGAAATCAGCCCTGAGTGCTCACTGGAAGGACAGATCGTGAAGCTGAGGCTCCAATACTTTGGCCACCTCATGAGAAGAGAAGACTCCCTGGAAAAGACTCTGATGTTGGGAAAGATGGAGGGCACAAGGAGAAGGGGACGGCAGAGGACAAGATGGTTGGACAGTGTTCTTGAAGCTACCAGCATGAGTTTGACCAACTGCGGGAGGCAGTTGAAGACAGGGGTGCCTGGCGTGCTCTGGTCCATGGGGTCACGAAGAGTCGGACACGACTAAACAACTAAACAACAACAACAGCTTCCCCCTTAAAGTCATGGGAACTGGATTCTGGGAATTGTGATACCGTGAGGAGGTCTCTCAACAAACTACATTTCCCAGTATTATTTGGGGGGAAGTCATGACTGCTAAAGTGGTGTAAGAATGCTTTAAATGTATGGCATCAGTGTGATATATAACTGGCCCTGCACTTATTTTATTTTTAAAAAGAGAACTCCAAGGTCATTTTGATATGGCAGTTTTACTGAACAAGACCACAAAGGTCTGTGATATAGTGTGCTGGTTTGACCGTGATGCTAACACTGAAGGGGAACTACTAAGATTTTTGGTGGAGAGTGTGGAAGGAAAGCTATGGGCTGGTGAGGTGAGAGTTTATGATAATGATGGATATAAGGCCCCTTTTGTATGAGCCATAGTGTTACTGTTATTATTTCCTTATTTATGGGCTCTCAGTTTAGGGTAAGGAGGCTTACATAACCATGAAATCCAATTATTTCTTTATTTTCACACATCCTGATCTTGCTCACACAGCAGTGTGGGGAACCTTCAGCGCTCCAGATGTTGCTGAACTACAATTCCCATCAGCCTCAGCAAGCATGGCCGATGGCCAGGGATGATGGAACTTGTAATTCAGCAACACTTGGAGGGCCAAAGGTTCCCCATACCTGTCATGCAGGGCCATATCCAACCAGATTCTACCCATAAAAAATAACAAACATAAAGTGTTCATGTCCATTGATTTCAATGGGTCTACTCTGAGTCTCATGAACTTTGAACAGAACCCACAGGGAGTAGGGCACCTAACAACAGCTATTCGAAACAACACTGAAACCATAATTTAAAATGCAATAATCAAAGCATAAAACAATCAGCGATGCAATTGCATCAATAGGGTTTCTGTGGCCCAAAGGCCTGCGCTTAAGATCATGAAAAGGCAACAGAATGAAACAGAACAGTTTAACAAGAAAACCCGCATAGGCCAGTTAATTAAAAGAAAATGAATAAAATAATAAGCTGAAAATCAAATAACAAAGGCGGCATAAACCTAACTAATTTAAAATATGGAAATTTAATTTAATTTAAAATGGACGAAATGGCTTAGGAAAATACAACCAACTCAGTGCTGCTAGCAGAATGTACCTCAGGTGAGAGGTAGAGGCCTACACTAGGCACAGGCAAACTCGGCCCTCCAGATGTTTTGGGACTACAACTCCCATCATCCCTGACCACTGGTATTGTTAGCTAGGGATGATGGGAGTTGTAGTCCCAAAACATCTGGAGGGCCGAGTTTGCCTATGCCTGGCCTACACACTCTGCCTTTGAACCTTTGGAGGTCAGCACAGGGCAGCAGATATTACTGCACTCTTAAATACATCAGCAGCTCTGCAAAGCAAGACACATGGCCGGCCACCTTAGAATTCAAGGGTAGATATGTATAGTGTTGCTCTGCTAAACATGTCCTTGGCTTCTTTTCACAGGGTTATGTCCAATGTGAGTCCTACTCAGAGCAGGTTTGTTGCAGTTAGTGGACATGACAAACCAGGGCCCATTCATTTCCATGGGTCTACTCTTTGAGGAGAACTGAGCTGGACACCAACCCTTAACGTACAGCTGCAGAGCGCAGTGGGAGGCACTACATTATCTTTTTTTTAAATTAACAGTTTCCTGAAGTGCCTCAGTACCTTATTCACTACATTACCTCCGGTGCCTGGTGCTAATTTGTGATCAGCTTAACTGAAGCAATAACCAAGTTGTTTCTTTATTTATGGTCTCTTGACTTCAGAGAAGATAAATTCCAAGATGCTATAATAATGCAATAGGTTGGGCTATTGTTCCCTACGGGCGGATGATAGAAGAAAACCCTCTGAGTGCAGTTGAGTCCCAGCACTGAAGTTAACAATGGCACTTCAGATATGACATCGAGAGAGTGAGATATATTTTTCAGGGCTTCTCGTATATGATGGCAGGAGGCTTGTTACTACGTGGCCTTGTCTACACACGGACCCAAACCAATAAGCAGATTTTCAAGTCTTAAGCTCAAGACTGGTTTGTTGGAAGGTAAAAGTTTGGCAATACAAGTAGCACACACCTTAGAGCTCCCAGGGCAGCATGGTTTGTTTATCACAATAATTTAGACCCCATGCATAATTATGTCAATGCAGAGAATGTAACGGTGCCATCAAGTGCTCACAAAGTGGAATATGCAAGATGCCAGGACTGTACCCCAATGGTCTTTAACTTTTATATTTTTTAAAATACAACTGAAGACGGCCCTGTTTCGGGAAGTTTTTAATGTTTGATGCTGTATTGTTTTTAATATTTGGTTGCAAGCCGCCCAGAGTGGCTGGGGAAACCCAGCCAGATGGGTGGGGTATAAATAATAAATTATTTTATCATCATCATCATCATCATCATCATCAACCTTTATTACGGTCCAGAGACCCAACAAATGGTTACAAAGCAATACACAATTCATACAGCCTACCTCCAGGTTAAACAAGCATTTCGTTCAGAATATAGGGATCATTGGTTCTTGCAACCACCGATAAAAACTTGGCCACTGCTAATGTTCTAGCATTTGTCCGGTCTTCCAATAGGAACCTGACATAGTGAGCCTCTGATTTTCCTGGGAAAGGTACCAGCAAGGGTAATATCAGTTCAGCCCTGGCTTGCTCATATTTTGCACAGTGCAATAAGATATGTTTTATGGAATCGATGTCTTGAGCACAGGAGCAAAGTCTGCCCTGGTAGGGAACTCCTCTCAACCTGCCATCCAACACTTGCATTTATATCTTACCTTTCCTCCAGGTCCTAGAATCATAGAATTTAAGTGTTGGAAGAGACCACAAGGGCCATCTAGTCCAACCCCTGCAATGCAGGAATCTTTTGCGCAGTGTGGGGCTCAAACTCACAACTCTGAGATTAAGTGCTTCATGCTCTACCAACAGAGCCACCCCAGAATTTCCCTGCCCCCATTTTACCCTCACAACAGCCCTGTGAGGTAGGTTAGGCCGAGAGCAAGTAACTAGGCCCAAGCTCACCCCTTGAGCTTCATGGCTGAGTGGGGAACTGAACCCTGGTCTCCCAGGGCATAGACTCTTATGCAGCCTTTCTCAACCTTGGGTCCCCAGATGTTGTTGGACTACAACTACCATCATTGCTGAGCACTGGTCCTGCTAGCTGGGGGTGATGGAAGTTGTAGTCCAGCAACATCTGGGGACCCAAAGGGTGAGGAAGGCTGCTCTGACCACTGCGCTACATCCAGAGAGGCCCCACATGGCAGCATGGACCTGGCTGGCAGGAGCACCCTGAGGCGAGTGACCCATTACAGGTGCCGTTTGTGCCCAAGGGCCCTCCAAAACCTGGAACCAACAAAATATACTGCATTCTTTCTTCAGTTCATTTAGCTCTGTTGTGATTACAGTGGTGCCTCGCAAGACGAATGCCTCGCAAGACGGAAAACTCGCTAGACGAAAGGGTTTTCCGTTTTTGAGCTGCTTCGCAAGATGAATTTCCCTATGGGCTTGCTTCGCAAGACGAAAACGTCTTGCAAGTTTGTTTCCTTTTTCTTAACACCGTTAATACAATTGCGACTTGACTTTGAGGAGCAACTCATAGAACGCAGTGTACATAGTAGCCTTTTTTGAGGTTTTTAAAGACTTTGGTGATTTTTGAAGCTTTTCCAAAACTTCTTTTGCAGCCATTTGGTAAGTTAAGCTTTTAAAACTTTTTTTTTGGGGGGGGGTTGGATTTTGGGTTGGGGTGTTTGGAATTCAAGGACTTGGTGTTGGGAAGGGGTTTGCAAGAATCTGGAAGTTTGTGTTTTTTTTCTGCATTTTTATGATTTTCTGTGACCATTGGGCCACTCTGCTGTTTTTTAAAAAAAATTCTGGGTTTGAATTTTGAAATGCTCTTTGCAGTATGTGTGACTTTAAAGAGCACTTAATAAACTCTTGTTGTACCAAATTTGGCTTTGTTTGGACTTTTTTTGACCATAGGAACACATTAATTGATTTTCAATGCATTCCTATGGGAAACCGTGCTTCGCAAGACGAAAAATTCGCTAGACGAAAAAATTCGCGGAACGAATTAATTTCATCTTGCGAGGCACCACTGTAAGTCTACCACTGGGAATTCTTAACATCACTAAAAAAAAAGCAAGCAAGCACTGAGAGGCTGAAAAATGGATACTTTCTCTTACTACTACAAAATGGAAGATCACAAGAAATGACTATGAGAAGTATTCAAAAAGTCATTTAGGCCTCAACTGTATCTTAAGGAGAAGAGAAGCCTTAGCATTTCATTAGGAAACGATATACTATACAAGGAACACGTCAGAAAATGAAATGAAAGCAAAAGCAGGGAAGAATATGTTTCCTGAGCTCCAAGACCTTTTGCAATGATGGCTCCTTAGAGGCAGGAAAGGCCCTTTATAAAGGTAAGAAGAAATGCCCACTTTGGGAATTATTGGCATTTTGAACAAACACAAAGTGCTCAAAAAAGCTAGCTGGATTATCAAGGATTGTGGGTGGGAGCAGCTCCTTTTCATTCTATTTTTTTTTTTTTTAAAAAAAGGTTTTAAAGGCCACATTTTGAGAGTGGTCTTGGGGGCCAAGATAGAAATATATGGGGGCCCAGGCAAATAGGGCATTAAAGTCTTCATATGTGAAAACCCCACAGGCTGTCAGACAGTTAGCAGGGTTTAATTTACATTGAGACCTAGCAGCATGGCTACTGGGTCATACAAAACACAACGGCTTAGCAGTTGCCATCAACCGTTACCCAGATTTTGTAAATGAAATTAAATTTATAAAATAAAGTATCTAGCTGGAAAAGAGTCAGTTCTTCTGCACCAGAACTTCTGGTCACCTATATGCTGAAAGCAGCTCAAGTTTTGATCACAACAATGTGGGAAACAGACAGGACACCAACAGTCGACCATTAAATGAGAAAAATATGTGTTATAATGAACAAGATTGTAAGATAACAGTTATGGGAAGGAAGGACACAACTGACAGACTTCCAAGGGGGGAAGAAAATGGATGCCAATCTTGCTGCGCTAGAACCAAATGAAGCTGTGGATGTCTTAAGTATGATTTAATTAATTGCAAACGTTTGTATGTTTATAATAATGGATTGTGGGTGTATGGAATGAGAACACTTAAATTTAAAAAATAGTAAAAAAAAAACCTGCTTCTTACATTGACTACTTTTTAGACATTACCCCCCCCCAAAAAAAAAAAATTAAGGACCTGGGAGAATATTTAAAGAGTGGGAGGGGTTTGGAAACAAGAAGTGATTTTTCAAATAAGCTCTTAATTTAAATTGGGTCTGGAAGACAGTTTTTAATGTAAGTATCATTATATTGGGAAAGTGCCATGTATAGCTTACTTTGATCTCCTGCAGAGTTTTGAGGCAGTAATTTAGCCATAATTAATTTGCCCCCTGTGTTTAACCTTACAAAATATCCAGAGCTTATTATTATTGGGAGCTTCCGCATTCTCTTAAAGTTCCCGCATTCTGAGAGAATGTCTAAGAACTGCAGCAAACTTAGAAATAAGCTTGTGCCATGCTAATGATACCCACCACTCCTTTTAATAGCAAGCACAGGTAACAGCAATGATGCCGGAACAGTGCTAATGGTAGGTCTGGGGGAGAGAGAGGAAGATTTTCAGCCTGTTCGGGGAAAATGTGTAGTATTCAGAAGCACCGAATAAACTAATAAAAAGAAAAATAAGGGGACATCTCCACCCCCAAACAGACGGATTAAGCCTGAGCATGCTCCGCAGCTGCCTGGACTTGCATACAATCTGGGGGGAGAAAAACCGAAAACTGAGTGAGTGGGATGACCTATCTGAGCTTCCTACTTCTAGGTGATGCTATGGCTTGCCAGTAGGAACCCTGAATAGGAGCACACCTGTGAAGAGGTGAGGGTGTCGGAAATATTTTGTGAAAGGGCCTACAAAATGTGTTCTCTTTACTATCTGGTCCAAAGAAGGGTCTGCAGGACAGGGAGCAGTTTTTCTGTTGCAACTCAACAAGCCCGGTCCGAGAAGCTACTGTAAAGGAGTCCACCTGGAAACCCTAGGCAAACCATTCCAGACTCTGCGTGGGGGCTTTCTACTTCTCTCCTCAACTCTCAAGTTCTTTCTCATTACTAAACTCCTTGGAAGCCTATCTAGATGCTAGAATGGAAGCCTAAGGATGAGGAAGATTTATAAACATCTGCTATAAATAGGAGCGTCTCCACCCCTATTGTTCTACCCGGACACTGAGGTCCAGTACCGAGGGCCTTCTGGCAGTTCCCTCACTGCGAGAAGCCAAGTTACAGGGAACCAGGCAGAGGGCCTTTTCGGTAGTTGCGCCCTCCCTGTGGAACGCCCTCCCACCAGATGTCAAAGAGAACAACAACTATCAGACTTTTAGAAGACATCTGAAGGCAGCCCTGTTTAGGGAAGCTTTTAATGTTTGATGTATCACAGTATTTTAATATTCTTTTGGAAGCCGCTCAGAGTGGCTGGGGAGGCCCAGCCAGATGGGCGGGGTATAAATAAAAAATTATTATTATTATTATTATTATTATTATTATTATTATTATTATTATTATTATTATTATTACTGTTATTACCAGGGAATTATGTGGACCAGTTGTTGCATTTAAGGTATGAGACTTCTGCGTTTCCACTACTTACCTGAGCCTAAGATTCTTAGGTGAGTTCTCACTGAAAGGACAGATCGTGAAGCTGAGGCTCCAATACTTTGGCCACCTCATGAGAAGAGAAGACTCCCTGGAAAAGCCCCTGATGTTGGGAAAGATGGAGGGCACAAGGAGAAGGGGACAGAGGACGAGATGGCTGGACAGTGTTCTCGAAGCTACAAACATGAGTTTGACTTAACTGTGGGAGGCAGTGGAAGACAGGAGTGCCTGGTGTGCTCTGGTCCATGGGGTCACAAAGAGTCGGACACGACTAAACAACTAAACAACAACAACAAAGATTCTTAGGAATGGTGTATGTCAGATAAAGTCCAGGATATGAGGCATTAGCTTTGACCCACATATCAATTGCAAGAGAGAGTGACAGGCCTTCTCTCTACATATCAAAGGAAGCTACCTTATACTGAGTCAGACTATCGGCCCATCTAGGTTAACATTGTCTACACTGACTGGCAGTGGGTCTCCTGGGTTTCAGACCAGTGTCTCTTCAGCCTTACCTGGAGCTGCTGGAAATTGGACCTGGGACTTTCTGAATGCAAAGTAGTTGCTCTTCCATTGAGCTTGGGCCTTTCCCCCAAATATCCCTTCCTCCAAAATGTCAACGAGGCCAAGCCTGGGCTCTTCATACGTCGTCTTTATCATTGGAGACATCTCCCCATTAAGGAGCTGATGGAGCAGCAAATACAGATTGTACCTATTGCAGAATTGCTGCTAAGTATAGGTCGATTTTTAAACGGATCTCTTGGGGGGAAAATATATATTATACCCCACGCACGCATTATAGTATTAATTCCTCCGCTACACCATACATCGACAAGTGAATTAACGGGAGGGTGGGCACACAGCGACTTGTGAGCTACGTGGAGGGTGGCTTTCCTTTTAGACAGTGAAATAAGGACACACATGGGCAGCTAATTCTGCTGTGCCTCGTGGTGTTATGATTGCTTGGCAACAAGGGGAAATGGTATGAGAAAGTAAGAGGAGCTCAAGAGATTAAGAAGAGCGAAGAGGGAGATGATCACATCCCCAGTTGTTTCGCCGTGGTGCTAAATTTTAAGGCGCTGGATCCCTGGGGGAGGGGGTAGAAATACTTGAGAGTAGCCCAGGAAAGGGTGCCGTTTTGTCTCTTCCCAGTCTCCCCCATGCAAGTCAGTGACTCCCACTGAATTCTGTGGGGCAACTATACCTGTACTGGGGTGGGGGAGACACAAAATCTATGGACCCTACCCTTGATCGTAGGCCAGGGTAGGGAACCTCTGCCCTGCGGTCTAAATTTGGCCTGTTAGGCCTCATCGTTTGCCCTCCCACTCGTTTTTGTTTTTACTAAAACTACACCTACCTGGTCCATACCCAATGTGGCAGGTGTGCGGCAGGGGTAGATGCAGCTGCTAAGTCCTGCAGAAAGCAGGGTTGGACTCCTCACACATCAGCTGTTGAGTGGGGAGTTTAGTCCTGCTTTGGGGTTCCAATGCACCCCCCTCCTGATAATTCAAACCCCTGCAATGTGTCATCATATGCAGAGTAGAGACACTAGTATCTTCTGCAACATATGCGATCGATATGATAATCTTTATTGTCATTGTCTCATACAGAACAACAAAACTGAAAAAATCTACACCAGACATTCAAAAACAAACAAGCCTGTTATCCCAGCCTAAAAACTCTGATACCCCATAATTAAATACAATATACTCCAGTAGAGACTACCTTACACTGCGTTTAAAACCAAAATCGCATTTGAATAGAAACTGTTTCTCAGGCAGCTAGTCCTAGTCTTTATGACCTTGTACCTTCTTCCAGAAGGCAGAAGCTGAAAGAGACCATTTCTGCGGTGCACACTGTCCTGCTATGGTCTTCCATTAGTAAAAGATAAAAAAGAATATTTGAACAGACACAAAATCCCTTTCCTTTCACACTGAAGGCCACTTTGCATATCTCTTCTGCTTTCATGGGTATCACAGCACCTCATGAGACTAGGTGGTTGCAGAGCTGATCCCTGGAAGGGTGACATCATTCTCAGTAACTCTTTGTATCATATAGCAATTGCCTATATGTGTGCATATAGGACAATATATTTCCCCCAGTTAAGGAAACTATACTTGCTCATTCAATCAAATTGTTTATTCCTATTGTTTTGCTCTGTCCCCAGAGTTCTCTTTAAAATACATCTGTGTAGGAGCAGAGCTTTTAATGTGGTTCTAAGCTGCTGCGAAGACATCTGCACTCTCTTCAGCTGTCAAAGCAAATCAAATTTCAGCACAACTATTTGTAAATATTTAAAGAGTGTGGATATGTTTAAATGTTGTTTTGTGGATTTTAAAAAAATAATTAAAAGCTCCCAGGTTTTAATGCTAACTTTAAACAAGTTGTCCCAAGTGCGGCATCCAATACTCCTTTTTATAGTGTATTGGAACACTAGGGGTTGGAGAGGCAGAATTAATAAGAGTCTTAAGAACTTAATTATATTGCAATTAGCAAGTTAATTAAGAGGAAGATTTTAAAGGGTAATCAAGAAGAGACAATAGTTTATGAGAAAGCTAATCCATACCATTGTTTCCGCTGCATTTTTACTGCCTCATAGTTATATTTCCAAAGTAGCGCAAAAAGATCACCTCTAAAGCTTTATGGAATCTCTCCCCTCCCCCAAAGCTTCATGGAAACGGTTGAATAATTAGAATATAATAGAGCATTAATTATCTGAAGCACAGCTCTCAGAAACCTTGTCAGCACTGGCAAGCTCCTTGGGGAAATGGGATAGATTGGGATCACTGCCCGCACTGCGAGGCCTGCCAGCAGCCATAGGCTCAGTGGTTGAGCTCATGCTTTGCATGCGCAATGGCCTACAATGAATCCTCCACATCTCCAGTTGAAAGAATCAAGCCACAGGTGATTGGACTGGCAAATGCCAGCAGTACGGACAATTTGTTTAGAACGAGGAAGGTGAATCTTTGGCCCTGCAACTGTTTGTTAGACTCCAACTCCCATCATGGCTGAAAAATATCTGGAGGGCCACAGGTTCCCCACCTCTAGCTCAGAATGGCAGACCAATGGTTTGACTTGAAGGAAGGCAACTTAATGACCCAGCGCAGAGTTACAAAAGCTGGCACAGCAAGCTACAGACAAATGAGTCTGTGTGCATCACCATCCCCCCTTCTCAGCCAGCTGTGATTCAGCCCAGAAATCGTAGATGAACCACCTGTGGTGTCCAATTTGGGAAACTGTTTACAAGAAACATAAGCAAACTTCAGGTGTCACATCAGGTGTAGGGCAGGTCAAAACACAGCTGGACCAGCAGCATAGGCATGTTACTTGTGAGTACAGTATACCCGCTTCCTAGCTGGTCTTCTCAGGGTTGTGAGATTGCAAGGCGGGTGGGATTAGAGATTGGGGCAGATCCAAGGTTGGTGGGACACATGAAAACTTTAATTACTACAGTATCCTAGATAAGGGCATGGCTGGGCAACTCCCATAAGGAAGGGGAATTTTATTATTTATATGCCACCCATTGGACTGGGTTGCCCCAGTCACTCTGGGTGGTTCCCAACAGAATATTAAAAACACAATAAAACAGCAGACATTTAAAACTTACAGCAGAGTAGAGGATACATGACGGCGCTTTCTTTCCACTGGTTATTTTTAAACCCACAATCTAAATAAATGCTCTGATGCTGTAGCACACTGAAGTGTGTTCTACGTTTTAGTACTAAACCTGACATGGACATGAACATAAGCGCTGGCGGTGTATATCCTGCAATAATTAATTATGGCCTTATTTACAAAGGAGGGGCCTTCTGAGATAAGGCACTGCTATGATTTGCACACAGCATTCAGGAGGCAGTGCAACTAAAGGACGAAGAAGATGGACAGCAGTGGGCATCAGTGTGGTGGGGCTCCACCACTCACCAACTTCCGCTCCCTTGTGCGCTTGCTGCTTACTGGGGGGTGAAGGGGGAGATTGGTGTGGCACATTTGCACCAACAAGAGCACCAGATGGGCTTCTTTGTTGCAGTTGTACTGCACCAACCTCTTCTATAGCCTTGCTCCCTGCTGTAAAGGTAAAGGGACCCCTGACCAGTAGGTCCAGTCGTGACCGACTCTGGGGTTGTGGCGCTCATCTCGCTTTATTGGCTGAGGGAGCCGGCGTACAGCTTCCGGGTCATGTGGCCAGCATGACTAAGCCGCTTCTGGCGAACCAGAGCAGCGCACGGAAACGCCGTTTACCTTCCCGCCGGAGCGGTACCTATTTATCTACTTGCACTTTGACGTGCTTTCAAACTGCTAGGTTGGCAGGAGCAGGGACCGAGCAACGGGAGCTCACCCCGGCGCGGGGATTCAAACCACTGACCTTCTGATTGGCAAGTCCTAGGCTCTGTGGTTTAACCCACAGCGCCACCCGCCTTTGCTCCCTGCTGTACTGCCCTGTAAACAGCAGTGGCAGCAGCTCACCGTGCCACCCACAACTGATTGGGTCTAAGGGTATGGTGTGAAGGCACATGAGACCACCACATATGTCAGGAGACCCATGCATGCACCCCTTGGGTGACAACAGCAGGCATTTCTCCAAGCAGTGTTTTCATATCGCTCTTTAAGGTTAAGGGGAACCAGAGCACGAAGTCTTATACAAAAAGTTAGGTGTTGTTGTTTTTCTAAATGCCAATGGAAGGCGCCAGATTAAGACTCCTGGATCTAGAATTCTGTTTTATCTCTGAGAAGTGGCAAAGCTAATAAGATGCTTTTACACTTCCTTGTTGATGCCCAAATCGCTGACCTTGAGATCCTACCAAGTACGTTTGGTTGTCTTGGTGACCGTCTGTTTGCTGATGAAGAGAAAGTAAGGGTGAAGACAGAGACGTTACATTTTTGCAGCGGTTTCTTCAGCTGTGCTGTGATCACAGCTTTGCAACTTGGTCCTCAGACAGGCACACATCCATCAGTCTTGTCATCCTGTCATGCTTCAAGCGGGCTGCTCACCAGTAGATAATGTCCAGGTGCATCTTTTAAAGTGCAAGATGTGTGCGTGTGTGAAATAAATGGAACACACTTATCAAACGCTTGCAAAACTGATGGGAGAAGGAGAGGGAAGAGGTGAGCAGATGACAAAACTGGTTACAGTGGTACCTCGGGTTACATATGCTTCAGGTTACATATGCTACAGGTTACAGACTCCGCTAACCCAGAAATAGTACCTCAGGTGAAAAACTTTGCTTCAGGATGAGAACAGAAATCATGCTCCGGCGGCGTGGCGGCAGCAGGAGGCCCCATTAGCTAAAGTGGTGCTTCAGGTTAAGAACAGTTTCAGGTTAAGAATGGACCTCCGGAACGAATTAAGTACTTAACCTGAGGTACCACTGTATTTAGAGTTCCTCGTAGTGTGGAAAGGTGCATTTGTACTGAACGTGGAGAGGCTGTTTTAAACTAGGGCTCACTGTGATACACATTGTGCCCACCAGTACCTCCTACGACCCCCCATAAAAAATACTGCCTCCAACAAAATACTACACCACACAATATTTGTTTGCTCTCCTTGCTCAGGCCCTACCGTATTTTTCGCTCTATAAGATGCACCAGACCACAAGACGCCCCAAGTTTTTGGAGGAGGAATACAATAAAAAAAATATTCTGAATCTCAGACGCCAGAACAGCAAGAGGGATCGCTGCACAGTGAAAGCAGCAATCCCTCTTGCTGTTCTGGTGTCTGGGATAACTGCGCAGCCTGCATTCGCTCCATAAGACGCAGACACATTTCCCCTTACTTTTTAGGAGGGAAAAAGTGAGTCTTATAGAGCAAAAAATACCGTAATTGCAGTGGCAGTGATGGCTACAGGTGCCCTTCCTCCCATTTATTGCAGGGGGGAGAACGTATGTGCTTATGGTGGCTCTGAGCACAGGGAACATTTAAAATGGCATCTTATGACACTGCAAAGGCATTACATTTACGCCTGCTCAGCTTAGTAGTTTAAAGCAAACAGAGTGCTCAGCCGAGCAGCTGAATCCGCACGCTATGCACCACCAACTCCTTCCTCTGCAATTACCCAAAAAGCACCAAGATTCTGGATCTCACGGTATTTGCTTGGGAAACTGACCGCATCAGTACCTGCCTCTGTGCTTAGGGCATTGCTTCTAGTGAGGTAAGCACATCTTGAATTGAGATGACCCCCAAGAGGCTACCTACTCCTCTTTGTAGTCAAGCCAGCACATGATGATGTGCTAACCGCTTATCGATAAATAGAAAAAGATGCTCGTGTAGCTTCTGATGACATCACAATGACACACCGAACAAGGTGCCATGCTAACAGCAAAAACAATCAGAATATAAACGACATCAGCCATTAGCTCATGTCAATATGTTCACCTTTTGGCTGCTCCCTGTTCCAAAGGCCACATTTCCTTCTGGGGGGGCCACGTACAAGTGGTGGGCGGGACCAGAGCCAAAAGTGGGTGGAGCAAGATGTAAATATTACCATTGTGAAGTGGGGGCTAGTCTTTGCTCACTCACGCTTCCTGTCCTCCAGCCAGGAAAGCAAAAGGTATTATTAGATTTAAAGGTCTTAGTTTAGCCAGGCAGAGAGACTCGGAGATCATGAAAGGCACAGCTTGCAAATGGGTGTGCGGGGAGAGCCCCAAGGGCCAGATAGAGAGGTCTGAAGGATCGCATTTGCCACCACCCCCCAGTCTGAAGTTCCCCACCCCTGCTATAGAAACAAGCCCCAAGGTGTTTGGTGCAGGTACAAGTAAATGAAATTAAGTCGTTCACCCACGGAAGTGCTAGGTGCTCCCCAGAAGAACGCCCACAACTCGCTTTAAAATATCTACAAGTAGCTGTTGCACTTCCTGACCTCAGCTGGGAGTCCCGCTGGCAAGGGGGACTTGCTCCACGGGAGCCAAAAGGGGCTGAACATTGTAGCTGCCAAGTGCTCGTTGCATCAGCCTTTGCATTCCCCGTGTCTGCAATAGAACCTTTCCATGCACATCATACATTGGATTTGCAGTCTGTATTGAATGGGATGCTTACAGAGACCACGACAACATAGTGGGTGAAGCTCTGCATAACAGCATTAATATTGAACCCACTTCCTCGATACAGACTAATTTCACACACTGATGTAGAGATCAGGCAGCAGCTGCCTTTACTGGCCGCTGCTGAGCTTCAGACTCCCTTTCTAGCTGCAGATCCAATGAACTTTATAAGTAAAACAATGCGTTTAAGAGGAAGCCAGGCCTGTGTTACATGGAGTTGGGCTACAACAAAAGGCAGCTATGGCGGGACACTTGGGGCAGGAATTGTTGAGTTGGAAGGGAGCCTTAGGATCATCTAGTCCATTCCCCTGCAATGTAGGAATATACAGTTGTCTCATATAAGGGGATCAGATTGGCGACCTTGGCACTATCAGTGTGATATACAAATGCAGTGGAAATTGCTTGAGATGTGCTAGTAACACACACACACACACACACACACACACACACACACACACGCACTCTTTAACCAGAAGTGGGGAACCAGCTAAGAAGTTTGTGACTTAATGAACAATAATGAACACTTCCTTTGTGCAAACAGGGAAGTAAACCAGTAAGACTTACCTCAGCATTACGCCATACACTCTTAACATTTCTCTGATGAAAATAGGGACATCCCATTCCATAATGATAATTTTACTATTTATACCCCACACATCTTACTGGGTAGTCCCAGCCACTCGGAGCAGCTTCCAAAATATATAAAAACATAATAAAACATTAAACATTAAAAAAACACCCTTCCCTATACAGGATTGCCTTCAGACGGCAGTATTTCTCCAATGAAAATAGGGACATTAGAAGGAAAAGCGGGACATTCCAGGATCAAATCACAAACCGGGACGGCTTCTCTAAATCAGGGACGTCCCTGGAAAAGAGGGACACTTGGAGGATCTGTTACACAACAGAATGGTTTGTTTCTCTGTGACAAACCAGGGTTCAACATCAAACAATCCCTTGGGTTTAGCAGGGCTTTTTCCCCCAGCTGGAACTCAGTTCAGGCACCATTGCCATAAGAGAACAAGGGAGGCACTCATGGTGAGTTCTGACACCCTTTTCTAGAAAAATAGGACCGGTTTAAGGTTAGTTAGCAACTGTGGCCTGTTGGAAACAATCCTGGGTTCAGATTTGGGAGCTAGCTACTCTTCCTAAGAAGATCAAACCTATCCATTCTTAAGGAAATCAGCCCTGAGTGCTCACTGGTAGAACAGATCCTGAAGCTGAGGCTCCAATACTTTGGCCACCTCATGAGAAGAGAAGACTCCCTGGAAAAGACCCTGATTTTGGGAAAGATGGAGGGCACAAGGAGAAGGGGACGACAGAGGACAGAGACTGGATAGTGTTGTTGAAGCTACCAGCATGAGTTTGACCAAACCGCGGGAGGCAGTGGAAGACAGGAGTGCCTGGCGTGCTCTGGTCCATGGAGTCACGAAGAGGCGGACACGACTAAACGACTAAACAACAACATCCTCTTCTTGGCTTGTTTATGCACTTATTCAAAGTGAGAGCAAACAGGTTGCCTGCACAAGCATACAGCTCGTGCAAGTTAAGATTTATCAAGGTTTGTGGCTTACTGTCTTGGGCGAACACTCCTTGTGTTTTACTATAAGGAACAAGGGAATAAAGACAGGTTATTGATTTCCTTATTCCTTCTAGAAGGCGGCCGTGAAGGTTGCAGTGAGCAACTCTTCCTTCACAAAACAAGGAGACAGAGATCCAAGAAGAATGGTTAGCTGTAATTGCCTCTGGGCACAGTAGCCGCTATTAAGAAAATGAAGCAGCCTTTACAGACCATTTGGCAATACCGCTTTGAGAACTAACCTGGTCATGATGTACATTTGATTTCCCACTGCCAAGGTGGAGGGCAGAAAATAAGAACAATGCTCAGAGGTGCTCCAGAAAATGTGTATGTCTGCTTATGGATGGTTAGAGCAGAACCCACGTTTAGGATTAACTGATGGCGCTCAGCTCTAGAAGCGTTATGTGTAGTTCAACCGCAGCATGTATCACCAAAAAATCCATTCATACTGGAGGGGCATCAAATACAACTGAGGCATAAGCAAAATGCTACTGATCAATATTTGAGAGGTCTGTGGAAAATCAGAGTCATGTAGTGCATTTCAATCCAAAATTCATACACAAGGTTTTATTTAAAGCAAAACAGAAACCCAACACCCAAAACTTCACTCTCACAATCTGCCCAATGTGAACCCGCAATGGACTTTTGGTCAAAAAGCTTAGCCATGAAGCAGCAAACTCCTTGCACAAATGGGCAAGGTGTCCAGGTTTTTTTGGTGTAGCATTTATTGCTCTGCAAGTGCATTAACTCGCGGAAACGTTACGGCTTAAGCAAAGGAACTCCTGATATGTGTCTCTGAAGCAGCAAGACTACAACTACACACGAGTGGGTGCAAAGACAAAGGAAGTGGAAAAATACTGTTGTAAGAAGTTTAATTTAAAAAAAGAGAAATTCAACAGTGCCTAAATCTTTATTTTTTTCATAACCTACAGTTTTAGACAGTTGTACATTTTATGACACAAAAGGAAACTTAAATTACCAATAGTTTACATGTAAGCTTGATTCCAGTCTTAAATGGAAGAAGAACAAAAAACAAACACCCTCAGGGGGAAAAAGGCCTCCATTTTACACCTCCTGTTTTGTGACTTGGCAGCTGCTGCCCTCGCCAGGTGTGTCTTCCGATTGTCTGCTGCTATCAGTGTAACAGGCTACACAATACCTAAGGGCTGCAGCAAGCTGAAAGAGATACAGAGGCTGGTGCAGAGCCCTACAGTCAGTGGTTGTTCATGATACACTGCATCACACTCACAAGTAAGGGCATCCCATTGCCCACTGGTTATGTGTGTTCAGCTAAGAGGCAGCAAACAAAAAAACAAAAAAAAAGGGGGGGGGAGCAAAAAATTAATAAAAATAAATGAGCCTGACAAGTTTGTTTTTGTGTGTGACAGTATGTAAAATTGAGGTGGGGCAGCTGGGTGGAAAATTATTGTACTTTTTTTCCTCCTCCAGAAGCAAAAAATTCTACATTTCTCGAACAAACAGCCTCAGGAAAAGCTGTCTTTATACACGAGCACCAAAGCAATCCTACAAATTGGGATTGGTGGTTGGGTAGGGAAGGAGTCCCATTGTAACGGGCCCGGCCTGATCATTCTAACCAGAATCTCAGCTTTCGGGGGAGGTTTTAAAATTTCAAAAAATAAAATAAAATAAAAATTAGCAGAACTCAATAGCTGTATGTAAAACACTCTGTGGGATATGAACTTCTGTTCCAGCAGCCCCATACAGTCTGACTAGGAAAGTATTAAAGTGATTGGAGAAGTTATTTGGCATGACACTTTTTGCTTCTTATTTATTTATTGTTTATAAAGCTATTGCAGTAAAGTTTTAAACTCTTTTACACAGACTGTTATTTGTGTGAGAATTACAGTGTATTATCCTAGCACAAGTGGCAGCCGAATGCATGAGAACAGGAACAATCCACCTGCTGGTCTGCATATATTCAGTCGGCTGTAATGATTAGCTCCACACACTCGCTGCAGCCACTTCCCACTTCATCTGCAGCTGTTTCCTTCATGCTTTCAACAGGCAAACAAAGGAATCTTATCATTGGCCCAAACCATACCCCAATCTAGCTGCCGTTCCCCCACTGCTCATTGGGTAAGGGATAAACATTAAAACCCAACAACAGTCCCAGTTTGTTGATTTTGAATTCCCAAAGTGTGCCTTTTCAGGAAGGAACAAACAGATCCCAGCTTGCTTATTTTAAATTCTGCAGTGCAAAAAGCAGGCTGGTTTTTTTATTTTTTATTCTTTTAAGAGGACAATTAAAATAGCAGCAACCTATGTCAAGAATTCAACTGCCCTATGTGTTTTATGAGGAAACAAATCCCAAGATATGTACTTGCTAATATTTTGGCCTTAAGAGTGGTTGAGTAAACGCTGGGGCTGTGTAATTGTGGCAATGTCATTTCTTTCCAATTCCGGTTCTTTGAAAAAATAATAATCGCAGCTTATAAGTCAGAGTTGAAAATTACATTGCATAACCATGTTTCATACTGGTCAAAATACACACTTCCAGAGAGTTTTTAAAATGTCAGGGCTTTTAAGACAGACTTTCTCCAATTCCCTTTTGCAGTGAAGAGGCAGAATCAGCTCAGCACACCAGAATAAAGTAAAAGAAACAAGGAAAAAAACAAATTAAAGTAATATTCAAACCACAACATTTAGTTTATCTACATCCAGCTCAACAGCAACATTTATAATATATCAATAATTTTTATCAGTTTTTTAATGGTACCTTTTTATATGTTCTGATTATTTACACCTGTACAAGCAAAAGCACACACTTCCAAGTGCACATATTTAATACAGTATTGACTATTTCCATTTACAGATTTTCAACATTTTGAAAAAGATCAACTGCTTAAGATCTTTTAAGGTATATTACAAAAAACTGCCGCTACTTCCTGTACTACAGTGTGTTTACCCAGTAAGACCAGTGACAATACATACATACTGTAACTGAGTAATTCTGTATATGCCACCCACACTAACCCATGAGAGGGTCAGACTTCAGTAACTATAAGCTGTCTTATACAAAAGTTAAGGCAAAGTCATTTTCAAGTTTAAATAAAATTCAAGTCTTTAAATATTGGATGGAAATAATTCTTTTAAAAAATCAGTTGTTTAAATAAACCTCCTTTTTTGTGTGGAATAAACTATTCAGCAGGAAAACATTTTCATCCGAACCATCTGCTGCTTAAACACTCAAAGAAAAACTTTAGGCATTTAAAAACAAAAATAATTTATAGTCAACTTTATTAGAAACTCATTAATTTAGTGCATCCTTGTCCTTCAGAAAGCATGCCACTTCTAAAAGTAAGTAAGTGTGACAAAGCTCACTCCAGACAGAAACAGGGACCTCTTCCTTTACCATACATGCACACGCAAAAAAAGAGAGAGAACTCCATTATCCCATGGACTGAAAAATAATAATTAAATCCATATGCCAATGTATGCAGGTATAGAAAGGTGTCAGCACTTAGGCCGATTAAGATATGAACTCTTTCAAAGAGCACTTTGAACATAGATTTAAAAACCTACACAGAGCACAGGGGTAAACCAGTAAGGACAGTAGTGACTCAAAATGAATTTATTCCGGCTTTTTTTTGGGAGGGGGGAATTGAGATCATCCTCACAAGAGTGCTATTGTGCTATCTTGTGAAAAACAGCCATTAGCAGGCACCTGCCATTTTGCAAGGGCTTATGTACTTTATTATTATTATTATTATTGTTTATTCACAATGTGCTTTGTTTTTCTCTTTTCCTGAAATTCAAGAAACCATTTTATTCTGGATTGAGAAGCTGGTTACTTGCTTGCAAGTCCATCAAAACAAAACCTTTTAGAGAAGGTGATCTTTATCAGGTTCACATTTCGTCAAGGGGGGGAAAAATGGTTGAAATTTAAAACATCAGAATTGTATGTATTTCAAAACCTTAAAAGTCTAATTTATTTGATGTGCTACAGCAGCCAAAATTTTTAAAAAGAAAAAAACAACCGAACATCAAACTTGTCTTACTGCTTATAAAACACCTGCTTTTCTTTGCACTCAAAATATTTGCTGCTGTTACTAGTCTTCTGGAGTATTTTTTTTAAAGATACGTATACTTACAGACCAGTTATTTAAAAACTACAGCAGCATTATTCTGCTTAATAGATTAGGAAAATAACTCATTAGATAGAGCTTGTATTCACACAGCCACATGGAGGCTTAATAAAAAAAATTGATCTCCCCCCCACCCCCGGATGAATACGTCTTCCCTTTAGGGAAAAGAAAAGGATTTTAGGCATCACCTCCGGTTCAGCACCAACCTAAATGTAAGGTTTAGATTAATTAAACCCTGACAGAGTAGACCATTTGCTCAAGGGGAATTTGGTGGGGGGTGGGGTGGAGAGCAAGAGAATTGGAGGAACAATCTGATTTACAAAGAAACAAAAAAACAATTACCTTGCAGGCATTTCATATACATAATACGCACTGCAAGCTCCTAACCAGCAACTCATTCTTTGTACTCTGAGTGGCAACATGGGTTTACTTCATGGTGAGAACTTTTAAAACCTCCTCCTAAGCACTAGTTTCACTGAGGAGATTTGGGAGGGGTGCTCTGTTCTTTCGTCAGACGTTTCCCAACGGCTGGAGGTGGGGACTTGCGCCCTGACGGCTGTCTCCTCTGGTCTTTGGGCTGTCCTGGATTGGACTTCACAGGAGGGGGTTCTTTGCTTCTCTCTAGTGTTTCTGTGGGTTTCCTTTCATCTTTCCCACAGGTGACAGTGTTTGGCTTCTGTTCTTTTGGGGGCTGCACGGGTGACGGGTCCTTGGTTGTCCTCTGACAGATCTCTGCGTAACTAGGTTTTCGCAACTCCTGCGTGATCAAAAGCACAGGACAGAGCTATACCACAACAGCGACATTTATTTGGGGCAGCAAAGGTAAGACCGATCAAGGGGAATGGTGCAGCTACAAAAGTGTGTCTCAATCACGCTCCAAGATTTGGGAAGGAAGCCGTGCTTAGAATTTTCATTTTACCAACAAGAGCTGCCATTTAAGAACTTGGGAAAGCATGTTTGTCTCAATGGGAGTTGGAACAGCTCGAGTGGTTGACGCATAAGGGGCAAGCAGAGTGACATAGTATAGATGCACATGCAGACTTTGGGACAACTGCTTGGGAGAACTGGGCAGGTGGGGAAGAACACACAGGAGAGCTGAAAAGGCATGGATGACACGAGACAGAAACTGTGGATTCCTGATTCCTAGCACGCAACAACTTTCAAATCCAACATTTAGGCTGGGTGTTCAGACATCTGGCAACAATTATTCTGTTCCATTTATCTATTTGGCATAAAGAACGGGCATTTTTCTTTTCATCATGATTCAGTTTATTGTGTCATTCTCCTTTTGCTGTTTCATGTTTTCTTAATTTTATTCATTTCCATTTAAGCCGTTGGCCATTTATTATGATTTTAAAATTTTGCCCATCAGCAGCCTTGGAGCTCCCAATTTCTCAGGACAGGAGTAAGTGTCTTAAACAAATTAGGTAAGACCTGTAGTGCAACAAACGTGTGTCCGCAATGATTAGAAAGGGAGCTCACTAAGCAGTATTGTGGCTGCTGAGGGCATGGCATATTTTGGGGCACTTCAACTGATCACAGAAGTTCTCACCACCTGGTGGCCGTGAGAGCCATCAAGTAATGCCAAGTAAGTAGGTAACACCAGGAAAGCAGAGCAGATTTCTAGCTCTCCTTTTCTCCACCCACCTCCCCTCAACTTCTTTGTTCTCAGGAAGCCAAGTCACTTGGAATTTTCTTGATTTTTTTATTGCAGTAAATAACTCCTCTATCATTTAATAGCTGAGGACAGAAGGCGCTAATTAAACAGAGAATGCCTTAATGAATGTCAAATGCACTTACTGCTACAGCAGCCCCATTGACTTGTACTGATTTGCAAGCGGTAGTGAGTACAGAAGAAAGTCTTTCAATATTTGGGGTCTCTCTCTGCTGCTTGTCCATGACTTTGGAGTCACTGCAAAGTAGTACAAAGCAACATGTGAACGTAATGAACAACTTTGCATTCAGCACACTAAAGTCAACATGCAGAAGCCTCTATTCCTGTCTTTTGCTGTAGGGAACCAATGATCATTCGCTCCTCCCACTTTGGAGGCATGCAAATGATGCTTTTTCTCCTCTTTGAGAGTCAGGCTTAAAGTTAGTGTTTGAGCATGCAAAATTAAAAGTAAATTCTAGACTACTGCTGTGGGTCACGCATGGGGTGTTATTGAACTGAATTTTTCAAGAGCTATTCACACAGTGTCACACCTAACCTTTTGATGATGGAAAATGCAAACTGTTGATTCAGAGCAGTATATTTAAAGCCATGTATAATTAAGTCCTTACTCAGGAGGCTGGGATGGGGAAGGAGACCTTTCAAACGTCCCGGGTAGAGGAGAAGAAACTGGCAACAAAGGCTCTCGAGGAACTCCTGATGGAATAGTGTTTGTACTAGTAGTCGCGCTGAGGTTCTGAAGAAAACAAATTTCGGGTCATTTCAAATGCATTTCAACTCAAGGCAACATACACTCAAAGCCTTTATAGAAGAAGACTTGCAAAAAAGATTCCAACAGAGACCAAGAAACAGTTAAGCATTTCAGTGTAGTATAGTATCGTATCAAAATATTTTTATTTCCAGAGTATCGATAGATATCTTTTCAAAAAGAGAGCAAGAGCATCAAGTGTGTGGGAATGATTCATGTTCTTATGTCGCTGCATTGTTTTATATTTTCTGGATGCCCCATGATCATATTATAAAGCAGCTGTGTTCTATGTTATAAATCAAGCACTGCTAGGAGTGGTTCCTTTTTTGTTTTCCAATGTATTCCTTACCAATAAAAAAATTGGTGTGGCGTGAGCAAATATTTATTCTGAAAGTGTGGCCCAGAGAAAGAAGTTGGAGAACCACTAGAGCAATAGCTCCAGAGATTTCAAAAGAAGTTAAGGAATTTGGATGGGTTTGGATGCAGAACGCTGCCTGTGCGAACAAGCGCCCTCTAAATCTGGCCTTCCTCCAACCCTCCAATCCCAGCGCAGATTTGGAGAGGGTGCGGATGCAAGCAGGAGGGAGAAGGGAGGAAAGTTGTGTGGCATGAGCATAAATGCTTGCGCTGGCAGAACAAGTTGGTTGGATGCTGGCCTTTATTTTGTACGCTGATTTCATCTGTGCCACACCACACCACACTCGGCATGACCCCTAACCCTCAGCAGTGGTTTTAAGGGATTAGTGAGAATGCTTTATTCAGCAGGCAGGACTCTGCACAGGGCTGCTGTGGTTAAGAGCGGTAGTCTCGTAATCTGGGGAACCGGGTTCGAGTCTCCGCTCCTCCACATGCAGCTGCTGGGTGACCTTGGGCCAGTCACACGTCTCTGAAGTCTCTCAGCCCCACTCACCTCACAGAGTGTTTGTTGTGGGGGAGGAAGGGAAAGGAGAATGTTAGCTGCTTTGAGACTCCTTGAAGGGAGTGAAAGGTGGGATATCAAATCCAAACTCTTCTTCTTCTTCTGCTTGCACACAAGCATTTTATTCCAAGCAGGAATATCGAATAAACTGCAGCGCTTGGTAGTGGCTAAAGCTGAGTAGACCAGCACAAGCCATTGTGTATACCAAGAGGAATTCAATTCTCTGAGTGTGGATCCTTATGCAGGCAGAATGAACAAGAGGGAGCAGAGACTGAGGGAACTCCAAGGTTTACAGTGGAGGGAGGGAAGGGTTCAGGGTTTCAAAATATCTGGGGTGTGTGTGTTATGGAACAGAGCATGCTGTAAGAGGGCATGACTGGCTGGCACCACAAACAGGAAAATCCCACACTGCTACTTTTTTGTGCTAGGTGTCATTTCTGCAACAAGTGAAAAGGTCTCATGTTCATGCCATCTCTCACTAGAGGTCCGAGAGAACCTTTGACCAAACACTCTGGAGAGCTCCTTGTCAGTGATGATAGTACTGTACTTTAATTCTGCATGTATGTTTGTGTAGTTGGCTTTTCTGCTTCTAAACCGTTCAGAAGTCTATTCAGGTATTAAAACTAAGGCAAGATTGACTATGTTATTAAGTAGAAGGTGGCACCTTTACAGTTGGTTGTTATGAGCTTTGCATCTGGGCAAGGACAACCATATATTGAAACAGCACCCTTTTCCTTCCAGATTTTCTTTGATCATCAATAAGAGGGTGCTGCAACAATAAAACTGCTGGCAGATTTGCAAAGCTAAGCAGAGTCCAGTGTGGTTTCAAATTGGATGGGGGACCATGTGTTGAGATTCCTGTATTGCAGGGAGGTGGACTAGCTGACCCTCAGGGTCCCTTCCAACTCTACGTATCTATGATACTAAGCATTCTGTGTCACTGCCAAGTCCATCTGGCCACTGATACGAACCTCTTTGGACCAGTTCCACAAGCAGATGTAGGTTTGTTTAAGAAATCTGTCTGTTACTCAGCTACATCAGTTTACTGAAATCCAATTTAAAAAGCCAGCCCCCTTCAGATGAATTTGCAACCTAGCATTAACTCTTTTCTGACAAATGTTTCACAAGTGTCGCAGATCGATTCACAGCACAAGTCAGGCTTCCCAAAGTAGAAAAAAGGCAATTGCTAGGGGGAGGATGCCTTCATTTGCAGATCCCCTGCCCAGTTCAGCTGCATACTCACTCTTTCTTTCGATGTTCCTCCTACTATCACATTTGATAGTCTGTTTTCAAACAAGTCTTCAGTCTTTAGATTCCCAGCAGCTCCAGGCAATGGAGGGAAACTGGACAGTCCCAATTCAAAACTTGGGGATGGAGGCTTTGGTGGTGGTGGAGACTGCGTTTGTCCTCTCTGCAAGAGAGAAAAGTGCCGGGTAAGAAATGTTAGGCTTCACTGAAAGACTATGAACTTTTAAAAACATCTTAACATTAGTCATCTACTTGTGCTTTTTTAACAACAAAAACTATTGCCACACCTGCTATATGCATCTATGTCCCAATATTCTCCAAAGACTTCTTAAACAAACAAAAGTAAGTCATACAGATTATCATTTCTATCCACAAAAATGAAAGGAGTTCTTTGTGAACCATCTGTATAGTTTTAAAAACCATTTTAAGGGACTAAAATACATGAAGACATAGACCCAGGCCAGGATCCAGATGACCACATGTGAACTACTCATGTTCAAGCACTTGTGAAATATGAGGTGTGTAAGGGACGCGGGTGGCGCTGTGGGTTAAACCACAGAGCCTAGGACTTGCCGATCAGAAGGTCGGGGGTTCGAATCCCCACGACGGGGTGAGCTCCCATTGCTCTGTCCCTGCTCCTGCTAACCTAGCAGTTCGAAAGCACGTCAAAGTGCAAGTAGATAAATAGGTACCACTCCGGTGGGAAGGTAAACGGCATTTCTCTGCGCTGTTCTGGTTCGCCAGAAGCGGCTTAGTCATGCTGGCCACATGACCCGCAAACTGTACACCGGCTCCCTCAGCCAATAAAGCGAGATGAGCGCCGCAACCCCAGAGTCAGTCACGACTGGACCTAATTGTCAGGTGTCCCTTTACCTTTACCTAAAGGGACATGTCAGCTATGCACATGGAAACATGTTTCCACAGAGACCAAATTCACTTGATCATGGCCCCAGTTGGTTTGCTACAGGCAAATTGAAAATGATGGCAGACTTATCGGGAGGACCTGCAAGTCTCATACTTCATTTAAAAGGCTGTTTGTACCATTGCACACGTGGAGAAAGTTTTAAAGGAAGCTGGCCATCAACCAGATGCAGTCATTGGGGGAGGAACTACACAGAAAGGGGGGGGGGCACATCTCAATGCACAAAACACAAAACACCCCTCGCGGTGTAAAAGATGCCACCACAAAAGAGGAGGAAAATGGCTTGGAATTGTGGAGAGAAAGAACTGGGAGGGGAAAAGCAACCAAGAGGAGACAAGGGTTGGGGAAAATGGGGATCAAAGAGGATCTGCATGACCTTAACTTCACAAAGAAGCAGATCTAATATCCATTTTGTTATGGGGATTTTCTCCTTCCAATGAAAGCAGACTAGTCTCTGGCTGGGAAGAGAAATAGTGGACGGGTGGGTGAGGATCATTTTAGCCAAGCCTGCTTTTCAGTAACCCTGATAAAAAAAATGACTCTGCTCCAGTCTTGGTATTCACCTCACGACCCTCAGGAGCTACTGACTGTATTTTATTCTTTAGTAATTATATCATGTCAATCATTTCACGTATTACTATGTCATTCATGATATTTGCAGCCATAACAAACTCACCGTAAACTTGTCTTCTCTCTTCTTTCGATAGCCATACGAGTTTTTCCTGGAAGCAGAAAAATCAATGTAATGAGAAACTTTTGCTCTATGCATCGCTGGTAAGAAGCTCACTACATGACCTTGGGTCCAGACACTTATCTCTTGGCCTATCAACCTCACAGAGTTGCTGGGAGGATATGATCTTTTGGGAGGGAGGTGGAATAATGTTGTATGTCACCTTAATTCCCCGGCTGCATCAATGTAACGTCCTCCACGTCAGATTATTTAATTAACCCTGCCTATTCATAAAAGCAAGGGGATGCTAAGTAGGTAAAGGTAATGCAAGCAATTAGTTTTCCCAGCATGCTTTCTAACTGGCAGATTCTGGTTTTGGAATGGAATTCCAGTACTTGTGGTGTGCTGCAAGCTTGAGTCTTTGTAACCTTCACCTGAATATTATTTATTTATATAATTCCTAAAATTTCTACACCACTTGATTGTAAAAAAACAATAAGCTCAAAGCGGTTTACAAACAGATAAAACAAGAAGGTTGAGAAAAAATTCACAGCCATTACTTTGAAATATGCAAAGTTAAAAATACTAAAACAGATTAAAGTTACCTCAACTTTCTAAGCATCTAGTTGGCTTGTTTAAACAATAATGTTTCTAGCAGGCGCAAAAAAGAGTACAGTGAAGGCGCCTGCTTGATCTCAAGTGGTAGGGAGTTCCAAAGTACAGGTGCTGCCATTATTCTCTGGCTAGAACTTTAAAGCATAGGAAGCTGATAGAAGTCATTCACCTGCATAGCAGTCTTGTTCTTCAGAGAATAAAATCAAATCCTGACACACATTAAATAACCTGCATTTCAACTATTAAGCTGCAAAGATTGCATTACCGCTTCATTTTCCAATTTTTGTCAATGAAAAATATGTTGATAAATAATACATTCTGGGATAATGGCAGTTAGCTTTTTTCGGTTTGCTTTTATCTGAAAGTTGCCTGGGGAGCCCCATCAGGGAAAAAGGAGGGAATATAAACAAACTAACAAATTCCCCACCACTATTTTTTCCCATGTCTTTCGGTGCTTTTGTCTCAAATGATTAAGGGCTGACTATGCCACAGCCAAGTACATGGTGATCTTGCTCCTGTTTTTTGTAAAAAAGAAGAAGTTTTTATTCAAGATTTCCTTGTGTTACAAAACAAACATATAAACAAGGAAAAGTACAAATAACGTCCCCATTTTTTATTCATAGTGTCTTTTTCACAGTTCGTTTACATTTGGTATGAGACACTATGGTCGTGGACATCATGCAGTTGCTTTCGTTCTCTTGCATAATGTTAGCGCTCCTTGTTCAAGGCAAGCTGCATTGTTCTACTATCCATACCATGGCTTGGTACCTGTATAAATATCTACAGCACTAGGAATTTGGGGTTTCTTGCAAGTTTACAGGAGACCTAAATCCTTTGTAAGCAATTGTCTCACAATTCTCTTATGTTTTCTAAGTAACAAATAAAGGCAATGAACATAAGGCTGATTAGTAATAGATTTTTATAAAGGACAAAAAAGACTGAAGTGCTGAGTTCTGCTCAGGGTTCCAGCCACTCCATTTCTCTCTGCAGTTTTGGTATTACAAATGGTAGCAACAAATGACTGCGTTCATAGAATAAGAGTCTGCAGTGTCAAATAAGAACTAGCACAGTAACACCAGGCACAAAGGCTAGACTGTAAGACAGTAGCTTGACAACAGATACCTACAAAGGCTTATGAAATCTATCAATCTGCTCTTAGCACTCAGATGACGGGTTAGGGGAAGAATGACAAAAAATCAATTATCTGTGCATGTGTACGTGTAATATCTCATAGATTTGCAGTAAAATAAAAAGGTGTCCAGAGCACTACTATTGGAAACAAAGAAGAGGAAAAGTTGAAAACCACCACATATCAATGCTAATGAAGTGCAAGGTCCAATAAGCATTTACATTGCAATGATGGCACACACAGAAAGCCATGCCTATTCAGACCATTCAAGCAGCACAGAAATAAATTTCGGGCAAGGAATTGGGCTTCCTAAAAAACATCTCTTACAAAAACACCACCCCCACCCCTCACATTTCCAGTTTCACAACTCTGGCAGAGAAAGCTCTGTTGAAGGCTTAGAAACCAAAAGGAATGTTTGGCAGATTATTAAGATGTCTTTTGTGCCCTCCAGTTCTTCCTTGGCTGATCTTCCTTACTGAGTTTAAAATTCTTGTCCCTAGCCCGGGCAATATCAACTGACCCCCACCAAATAAAGTATTTGTGTTCCTGAAAAGACCAGATGCAGCCAGCTTGCGGTCTTCATTCTGAACACAATTTCTCCCTGTCAAATCACAGAGCACCAAGCAACAAAGGTTCTAGGATCCCAGGGCAAGGTCTGAAGGCCAATGAGATTACCACCTTGGTAGAACTAAGCAGGTCTCAGCCTAACCAGTACCTGCATGGGAGTCACATGAGCAGTGTCTTGGACTCCATAACCGAAGGCAGCCAGGATAAATAAGTAAGCTAAATTGCAACTTCCAAATTGTAAATAGTTATAACACAACTAAAGCAACAGAAATATGTTATTAGATTGAATATGGTTTGCCATATTTTGATATGGACCCTAGTTTAACACCAGAACACTTTCCCAACCAGATGTTTCTTTTTTTAATTCGGTACTTCTTCACTTCGACTTGTCACCATGTTAATGCCTCTTTCTACAAGCAATTATTTCCCTCTCTTGGACTCATTGCCCTAGAAGCATTCCAAACTGTTGCAGTCCTCTTTATGTAGCCATCAGAAATCTTCCCACTCACTTCAGTCTGCCAATTTTTTGTGTCAATACAGATTCTAATCTTTTTGTTAGTAAGCATCTTCTCAGTTCTTGCACGCCCGTTTTCTTAGACGCACCTCATCTGTGGAATTTCTTTCCCAGCCTCTCATTTATACAAAAACCCTTTTAAAAAATGCTTTTAAAAGTTATTTTCTTTTCTCTTTCCCCGCAATTCAATCTCCCTCCTCACCTGGGGTTTCATCTTCCACTTTTCATTACTCCCACATGGTGGAAACACATGATTTAATGGAGCTCTGAGCAGCACTTAGTCAACAAAAGTGCTTAATAAATGTTCCAGTACTCACCTTCCTCTACCTAAGTTTGGGGATGAGTCTAAAGTAGCAGGCTCTACTCGCCCACTGCCCACTTCACGCTTGGTATAACTTGTCGTACTTTGCATCCGTGTCCTGTTTTGCCCTGGTTGCCTTGTTTGCGGGCTTCTGACACCGTTGATTAAGCGGTCAGCAGAAAAATTGAATATTGTAGGGCTCTCTAAAAGTCCTGGCCCTCTGTCTGCACTGGGTATTGTATGCCGTAGATGTGATTTGCTGGGATTTCTGGGGGAGAAACAAAAGACATAATTTAAACCATCGTGCAAAATCTGCAGACAACTTCCAGAACCACGCTGAAGAACTTTCTAAAGGCTATTCCTTTTATAGCATAAGGCAAATGTTTACTGAATACATAAATTGTTCAGGCTGTGGCGGGAATCCACCCAACACTCATGGGAAAATGTGGCGTGATCTTTTAGAGCAATCAAAGGAAACTTTATTACATAACATAACAAAGGTCTGTAATTTTATCAGGACAAGTTGTAACATCTGTCTTCTTCTCAAAATCTATCTTCTACAAAGAAGATACATTTACTTCTACAAAGTCTATTTATATGGAAAGGCCTGGTGCTTCTTCTTCTTTTTTATAATTTTTATTGAATGGTTTTATGTTACAAAAAACAATACAGCCATACTACCACTAAATATAATTAAGAAATAAAAATTACATACATCGATATTTAGTTTGTTATTTGTTATTTACCGTCTTATTTCCTCCCAAACATTGCATACAACAACACACATATGTGCAGACACCCACACCCGCACAGAAAATGACAACAATGAAAGTAAATATTTTTTCCCTTTTATCTTCCAAAATCTGTTCTTCAACTTTGACTTCCTGTCAAGTCCCTTTGCATATGTTTTATCTTACATTTGAATGAACACAAAACAATAAACCTTTCTATATAATTTTTCTAATACATTCTGAAAACATAATAAATCCTTAATTGTTGTCCAGAAAGGCCTGGTGCTTCTGTAGAGGCAATGGCTTCCATCATGAGAATGTGCGCTCCGCCCACCTTAACCAAGACGGAGATCTTGGCATCAATCTTAACTGTGGTTAACTCTCTGTCTGGTTAGCCTGAACCAGTGGATAAGATGGGAGGGTGGAATTTACTCTGGGGTAGAGGTACAGTGGTACCTCGGGTTACAGACGCTTCAGGTTACAGACTCCGCTAACCCAGAAATAGTACCTTGGGTTAAGAACTTTGCTTCAGGATGAGAAGAGAAATCGTGCTCCGGCGGCGCGGCAGCAGCAGGAGGCCCCATTAACTAAAGTGTCTCAGGTTAAGAACAGTCTCAGGTTAAGAACGGACCTCTGGAACGAATTAAGTTCTTAACCCAAGGTACCACTATATGTGATTTTATGGTCCGTTCTCATCTTTTAACCACAGTCAAGAGAGAGTGGTCATTCTATACGTACCTGCCCTTGGGGATATTAAATAGCTTGCAGCTCCAGCACTGACTCTATTCTCCTCCCAGCCATCATCCCCTCTCCTCCCACTGCTTCACATACATATAGTTCAGTTCTTCTGGCTCTAGAAGCCAACAATGTCTCTTTTAGAAGAAGCCTGTCTCATCACATTGAGATCTGTGACCACAGCACTTCATGAAGACACAAAGCCTGCAATTCTTGTAAAATTATTATTCCTCCTAGCAGCATAGATTTCCATTTGGGGAGGTCACGTAGGCCACTTCCCTTAATCAATTGTTCAAACTGCTACTGTAACATAAACATAACCCAGGGTTGTAATTAAGGTCTGGGTTTTTTAAAAAATAAAAAACCAATTACAGTGGTACCTCGGGTTACAAACACCTCGGGTTACAGACTCTGCTAACCCGGAAGTAGTACCTCAGGTTAAGAACTTTACCTCAGGATGAGAACAGAAATTGTGCGCAGGTGGCGTGGTAGGCCCCATTAGCTAAAGTGGTGCCTCAGGTTAAGAACAGTTTCAGGTTAAGAACGGACCTCCAGAACGAATTAAGTTTGTAACCAGAGGCACCACTGGAATGGTTCTTTATACAATTATAAAGTGAGGACAGGCCATAGTATTCAAGAGAAGTGAACATCCCAAAGTGATACATACAAATGCCATTCCAATAATTCCCACGACAGATATAACTTAACAGAGCAAAAGATGAAAACTTATTTCCAGAACTTGCCTGCTTCTAGGTGTATACTGCCTGAGTGAAGTCAGTGGAGAAGTAGTAGGCTTGAAAGTAGGAGATGTAAAACCATTGATAAATCCAGTATTTGGAAACGGTGTTACCTATGGAACAGAAGTACTGCAAGTTACACAGCTGTAGATTTAAGAGACTCTCAAGAGTTCTTGAAATGACCTCACAGGACTGGTTTTTACATTAAGATCAGCACTTGCTGGCCCAGGTGTATAGCCCAGCCAGACCAGGATCCAGTCCTCACAGTGGTGAAGCAGGGAAGCTAGTTAATTTATTTAGTATGCCATTCTTCCTCAGAAGATCACAGGGTGGTTTGCAACATAAAAATACAAAATGAGAACACAAAATACTAAATAGAACAAAAGCAAATCAATAATCACCCTGCCAAACACACATTTAAATGGTCTGGTTATGGAGTAATGTTTTTGCCTGGCACCTAAAGATATGTAATGAAGGCACCAGGTGAGGAGAACATCCTACAGATGGGGAGCCACCACAGAAAAGGCCCGCTCTTGTGTTGCCATCCTCTGGACCTCTTATGGACCTCGCATGAAAAAAGGGCCTCAGGTGATGATTGCAAGGTCCAGGTTTACGGTCCCTGACATAATTGTGGCCCTGAGCTGTTTAAGGCTTCATAGGTCAAAACCAGCACTAAATGTTTTTACATAAAAAAACATTTAGTGTCTGCAGAAAGTTAGCATGTAAGGGAGAGGCTGAGGTCAAAACCTCTTAAGCACTGCACGTAGTTTGGAAGTCTGAAATGCAAGGACGATTCTGCCATGCAATTTTACTTAATATGTAGCTTGAGCGTAACACCTGGTCTTAAGATTATGAGGATAAATAGTCAAGTCCTTAGTTCCTATCATCACTTCAATTTACACTGAAGGGGATTTAACAGAATTAAAAACATTCAAGAGGCCTTCTATCTCATTGTCTTTAGCTACTCCGACTTGCTGCTACAAAATAATCTAAAAATGAGGAACATGGTGTAATGCTAATATATGGGTTGAGAAGTAAGAGTATGTAAAACAGATTCAGGAAGTACACCAGTTATTATGGAGCTATAAACTGAATCTAGTATGCCCCGATTATATTCAAGACTAAGTAACAGCATGAACATTTAAAAAGCAACAAAGGAATGATTCTGAAGTGCTTACCAGTGATGGATCAAGATAGCTATGTGTTGTTGACCACGTCTGTGGGGCAATTAAGCTGTACAGTGGAAACTGCTGTTGGGGGCTGTATACTGGAGGTATGTAAAATGATGTTGTATAACGCTGTGTGTAGATGTTCATGTCCAGAGGTCTGTATCCATTCTTTGGCAAAAATGTGTTTATAGCTATAGCCTTTGCTTTTATTCTTGCCTAAAAGACAGAAGAGCATGATCTTAGAAGAATCAGCCTAAGAGAAAGACGACCACTCTCAGAAGTATTTCAGTGAACACTAAAAACAAAACGTATTTACCTTAATTGGTTTTCCTTGGAAGGTTTTCACTTCTTCTCTAAGGTATCTATAAGCCTTTAAGAGTGAAAAGTATGTTTGTGTGAAAGGCAGCAGATATAGCAAGTTAACAAGAAAAAGTATATCATTATGCACACACAGATATTAACTCAAACAATATCAGTTCTTCCCTATTTAAGAATACATGGGTCCAATTCAGGTTTATACTGGATTACAGACAGGTCCTCAGCATATGGTCAGAGGCATTATCAGGTTTCATTTTAACCCTGCTTGGCAATAATCATATGTGGTACTAAAATCACAGTAAAGATGGGAGCAGGAAGCTACTTACTCCATTTCAAAAATTCCACTCTAGGGTCTAAACCAGCTTTTGAGAGCAGCCCAGACAAGAAAGGCACAATTAAGACTTATCGTAATCACAACAGCAGTTGGCTGAATCACTCCTTTTAGTAGGATTTAAAATTTCCAAGAAGTACATGTATTCTAGACTTAATTATGGAAACCATGACTAGACAACAATGAATTTCTCTGAATTATGAAGGCTGCTGTTCTGTGCAACTATATGATGTCTTCCTGCCATTTCTTACATGAACATTGTATTATGGACCAACTTTGTTTGTGGAGGTCTGTTCACACCACCTCAGTCAAGAGTGTCACAGTAATTAATCTCCAAAACCGATAATTGACACAAACTAAATATGTGCAACAAAAAAGTGAGAGCTTACCTGCTGTGCATCTGCTTCAGACTCAAATGTAATAAACCAGTTGTCATTATAGGCAAACTCACAGTTGATGAACCTAGGCAAGTTATCTCCCTTGAAGAGTGCTTCGACCTCCTAAGGAAAGATTGGTGGGAAAGAGGGTTCACTGACAAGTACAACAGAAGGTTCATTTAGGACCAAGCAAGTAAAGGCCTCATTAGAACTGATGGCAAAAAATATCACTGACTATCCTTAATTTCAACAAGAAAGGGCTATGGAGCAGGGTACTGACACTGTCCCGTCATTCCAGGGACCCGATTTCTTTTCAACTATGCAAAGGCTGCCACCTAAAGGTTTGATGTTGGTGCCTAAACAATTTCAGGGTGGCACCTGACTAAGTCACACCTATCACTAATTTAAAGTCCATTGATTTCAATTGGGTCTATTCCAGTACAGTTCAGATACTACTCACTGAACTGTAAATACAAAGACATACCGTGTTAACCTTCAATTAACAGATTAACAGCAGATACACCCTTATTGACGTTCCTAAGTCAAACTTTATGACTCAGGAAATTTTTCCTGTTAATATCACTCTGCATGAACACCAATATTACTTTTTTGATTTCTTAAAACATCTCTTTCTCTTCAAAGAGCATTTACTCAACCTCCTTGATCTCTTGTGCTGTCAATGAGCTAGTTAGAACACCTCACTCAAAATGTTGCCGATTGCTCTACATTTATTGATTTGGAATCTGTCTTCCAGGAGCAGCCTTAACTTTATGGTGGAAGCATGTAGAGAGGCACTCACTGTCTAAAAGGCTCCAGAAACCTCTTTCTGACAAGGTATAAATGGCATCTCAGCGGCAATTCAATATTTTCTTTTAAACAGGTATTTAGTTATTGGTTGAGTGTGGGATTGTTTTCCTTGTACGCTTTATAAAATTGTGAGTGATATCATGAATGCACAATTATATGGAAGTAAATCTTACTTGGAAAATATTATATGGAAGAAAAGCTTACTTGGCCACAAGTGATCGCCAAGAGAGAGAATCACAATTAAAGCTGTAGCCACCTAGCACCATGGCAAAGGTATAGGGTGGGTGGGATTTTTTTAAAGCATGTTGCAAATTGTTTGACTGCTGTATACGGAACTTACTTCAATTGGAGTAGATTCAGGTACTTCACGTAAAATCACAATGCAGCGATTCTGGTTTGGCCTGACTTTTTCACCCTTCTCGTCCACTTGGACTAAAGGCAATGCTAGGGGAAGACACATACAACACAGTTACTTTGAATTCAACCAGTTAAGCAAGGCTTTGTTTTGCACACACTGCAGTTTTGTAGGACTAGAGTAAGATCTGTTACCTTATTCATCTCCTGTTTGTAAACAAATGTGTACAAACGTGGAACATGCCTGTCAAGTCTCCCAAGCAAACAACTTACTTTAGGAAAGATCCTGGAGTGTTCACCACACCTCTTAGTGAAGCCTTTCAGAGGGGGGAACCCACTCCTACCAGTCTTATTCTGTTAGAAAGTCCACCTTGTATTGCCCTTTTCCCCACTTTGAAATGAAAGAGTGTACATTCCAATACTACTCTTTGGTACTACACTAAACAAATCATCAGGAGTGACAATCAAGCGCTTCACTTATCAGATTCCAAACTGCCTCACACCAGTGGTAATTACCTTCAAATACTTTAGCCACGATACAAAAAATTTATGTTTGACAGGTTTAATTAGTAAACTGCTAAATAAAAATTGCAAATGGTGTGCTGGAGCAGAAACCTGTTAGGTATCTTTTGAAACCAACCTTGGAGAACTTCCACTTAGAAAAGTCTGTAGTGGCTGACGCTAAACAAGCTACATACTGAATATACGTTTAACTGCAACAATGCAGAAAGCCTCAGCAGTATCATTAGGATACCCAAGTCGAGCAGTTTGACAGAGGGGCATTCTCCAATAAATCTATTGTATAAAACAGAAGATTAAATGGCAGGTCTCTCGCTGCAAGCATGAATTTACTGCTAAGACAGGTTTATTGTCATTTAAGTACAGTTTTCTAAATGTTGCACTTACCCGCTGGCTTCAACCCTCCCCCAATGCTATGCACCTCACAGAACAAAAACTCACTATTCATCTTCAAGTAAAAAATAGGTGCTTTGTCAATTACTTACATCGCAGCACTTCAACAATCAAATCCATATCAGTACTCAGCTTCTTGACGTGATCAAGGTTTGCTACTGTCATTATTGGCACATACTGATCACTGTCCATCTGAGATATAAGGTACATGTCACTGGCAAGATTCTCTCTGTTGAAGGAAAGCAGAGTCTTCATTATAAAACTCCTTTCTTTATCTTTACACAAGCGAAAATGTTGCATTTGACTTTCTTATCGATCAACATCTACGTACAGTGGACGCTCAGAGTTGCGAACATGATCTGTGCGGAAAGCACATTCGCAACCTGCAGCGTCTGCGCACCTGCGGGTTGCAATTTGGCGCTTCTGCGCATGCACAAAGCACGATTTAGCGCTTCTGCACATGCGCCAAAACCCAGAAGTAACCCATTCCGGTACTTCCGGGTTCGGCGCGGTGCACAACCTGAAATTGCGCAACCCGAAGCGTCTGTAACCCGAGGTATGACTGTATTAAGGAACTGTCATGTATTTGCTTAAAATTCCCTTTGCTGCTAGAGTGAAGGAAACAGCTACCTATGAAACTATCTTAGCTTTGTTGCCTGGGTGGAGAGAGAGAGAGAGAGAGAGAGAGAGAGAGAGAGAGAGAGAGAGAGAGAGAAGCAGGGATTTTCAACTTAAGGTGTACCATACTGGATGCAGCCCACCTGCCAGGTACTTTTAAAACTATGTTTTACAGCGCTAGGGAAACAGAACAGCAAAAAGATTCATTAAGTCCATAATAGGCCACTTTAGGTTGGACTGGATGACCCTTGAGGTCCCTTCCAACTCCACAATTCTATGAATCTATGTAGCTGGTGCGCTGAGTTTAGCTCCGTAGCTCACACACAGACAAGGTTTGTTCAAAACATCGTAGAGCTGGAAGGGTCTCTAAGGAACATCTAGTCCAACACCCTGTAACACAGAAATATGCAGCTGTCCCTTATTGGGATCAATCCTAAAACCTTAGTGTTATCAGAACCACATTCTAACCAACTGAGCTATCCAGCTGTCACCTCCAGATGTTGAGATGTATATTTTATCTCCCATCAAATTAAATATGGGGTCACAGAGGCTCATGCATGGATAGTATTTGAAGTTTTGGTCTTGAAAATAGCTCAGTTAAGATTTCCAACAGCCAAGCAGCTCCGTACATTAAACAATCAGCATACAGGAGGTATCAGTGCCAACCCCCCCCCAAAAACCCCGACCTTCCTGCTACAGATGACAAGCCACAATTGACTTAAATCTATTCTCAATAGTTACTGTTTTCTAAAGCACTGAAAACAAATCTGGCTGCAGATAGAATGAGTGAGTGGCAGCTTTGTTTTTTTTAAAAAACCAACTTATCTTGACAGGCTTCAGTATGCAAATTAGCAAAGCAAGAAGAAAAACAAATTGCATATTTAACTGAGAAAAAAAAAAGATTCCATATGGATTTACTCTGTAGAATTTTGGTTCCTTCCCATGCTTCTCAAGGTCCGAGCCCACTTCATATATGGATAATGAACTTCTATTAAATCCAGATGCCACAACCTTTTTTCCTGCGTTAACGCTTAGCAGTGAAAATGGGTAGTGAGTTATTCCGTAGTAATGATTACTTAAGCCAGGTGTGGAGAACATGTGGCCCTCCAGATATTGCTGAACTGCACTTCCATCACCGCTGCCCATTGGCCATGCTCACTAGAGCTGATCGGGAGTTGTAACTCAGCAGCATCTGAAAGGGCAAAGGTTCCTCACACATGACTTAACCTATCATCCTAAAAGGCAAATATCTGTAAACTGCTCTGGAAGCCTTTTTCTTTTCTGTTATGAAGGGTTAATGCATGAAGGGTTTGATGCCACAGAGTAAGCTGGCCTGGCAGGCTTAGCTATGTCGCTCCCCTCCAACCTGGGAGGAATGTAATCAAGCCTTATCGCTGTACCTCACAGTCTACTTGAGAAGCTCAATTTGGGAGATCTGAGCTGCTTGCTCCAAGCGCAGACCACATCACTCTAACAGGTCTCTCTTAAATTCCTACACCAATAATTTAGGAACTTTCACCAGTATAACTAAGCCACGTTTTAATGCCTGTGCAACCTTTACTGAATGCTGCATGGAAAAGCACATGGACCTGTCCTTTGTGAGTATATAAATCAACCTTTTTTAACTTATCAAATGAGTGGTCTCTCTCTATGCTGCAGATTTTGCTTTGCTTTGCTGCATATTTTGCAAGAATATTTTCCCAAAACCTGGATATTGGCATCTAAGAATTCTATTTTGTATATATCTCTATTTTTCTTGCTACCAACAAAAATGCTTTAAATAAATGCAGCATGAGTGGTCACTACTGAATACATGTTATGCTTACCTAGATAAACAGAACTCCAGTGTTTTTTTCAGTACTTCTCGCAAGTCTTCCTGACCTTCTGACTGCAGCTGTTCTTTACCTTCTAGAAACAGAAGACATGAGTTTGACAAAGTTGGGGGAGAAACCAAGCCTTCATAAAAAGTAGCTTCCTTCAAGTGTCAAAGGTCACCTTATTTGCAATGGCAATAGAGGTTAAATAAAGTACCCTTCATACCAACTCATGACACAAAGAGTATCTTGCACATGATCCTAAATATCCGGACTCAGCAGAAACTTTGGTGGAGCTTAGACACACATAAGCTTGCATCCACAGTCTACCCACCCCATCTCATTAGAAAAGGTTGGCTCCATTGAAAAGCCAAGCAACAATCATTTTATATTACCATCAATACATAAACAACTGACAAATTAGTTAGGATTCCTTTCCAGTTGCAATAGCTTTTAAGAAATAAGGGTGATGTAAAATATGTAAATATTTGAACAGGAATAAATTTTTATATATCTGGAAGCTATCAAGAAGGCTTCTAGTATTTATTTTTTCTGCTCTGCCCTTTACACACTCAATGCAGACAAGTATCTCAAACGTCATCTTTAAAACTTGAACTATATTACTGTGGAGAAAGCAGTTTGAAATATGTGCACAGCACCATGATATAATGATATAATATGAAAAAAAAATTCATTTGTTAGCTTCAAAGTACAAAGACCAACATGAAACTCTTATGTAAGAAACTCTTATGTAAGAAAGTTGCATTATTCATTATAATTTTAACAGCCAGGATTGTGTTTGGTACTACAGTGGAAATTCTTGCCATCAGACGTTGCAGCAGACACGAGCTAAATTCTTTTTGCTAAATGGCCTCGGTCCAGTATACCTGAAGGAGCGTCTCAACCTCCATCGTTCTGCCCGGACACTGAGGTCCAGCTCCGAGGGCTTCTGGCAGTTCCCTCGCTGCAAGAAGCCAAGTTACAGGGAACCAGGCAGAGGGCCTTCTCGGTAGTGGCACCCGCCCTGTGGAATGCCCTCCCACCAGATATCAAAGAGAAAAATAACTACCAAACTTTTAGAAGACATCTAAAGGCAGCCCTGTTTAGGGAAGCTTTTAATGTTTAATAGGTTATTGTATTTTAGTGTTTTGTTGGAAGCCGCCCAGAGTGGCTGGGGAAACCCAGCCAGATGGACGGGGTATAAATAATAAATTGTTGTTGTTTATTCTATTAAGTAAAAACTTAGATTATCAGTTGGAAAAAAGCAGAAGGGAGCTCCAAATTGATTAAGATGGATAAGGGAATTATATAATGTTTTGAAAAGTTCCTTTTCTGGACTCAGAAGAAATGACACAAGAATTATAGTGTTAGGCTGCACTGAACAACATCCAATGATATCTGCCTGTTTGCACAACAGAAAAATGCCTGTGCAATGTGACTTCCTTAGATGAGTTATTAGGTTTCCCCAATAACATTAGTTTAAAACAGAAAGTACCCCAGGCAGGTGGTATCTATCCTCAGCCTATATACTGTATAAAAATGGTAGAGCTGTGCATTGGTTGAAATCCTATGTTCACACCCTGAAAACACAGTATTTGACACTAGCTGCAGAAGTCTGCAAGGCAAGTTTCTGGCCCTGAGATTGTGGAGGATTGATACCATGTAGGCAATGTCATGTGTGGGTTGCACAGTGAGCAGATGTAATGCCCTGCAAAGTTTGTCTTTCTCTGTAACTAGCAAAAGCAGAATTACTGAATTAAGCAAATAAAATGTGCATAATGTGAATCATTCAGCTTTTCTTGCCTTTGCCAAAGAATACAATCTTCATTTAAAAAAAAATTAAAATAAACATGGCCGATGGTCAGGGATGGTGGGAACTAGAGAGCACTACTCCTGAATTATGCACTGTAGGCACTTTTCATTATACAACTTAGACTTCCAAGATAACATGTCAACACTACATCCTGTGATCCTATAAAATACTCAGTTCATCTAGTAAATATATTCACTACCCAAGACATTGAAGGTTCAAAGTTCCTAGCATTGTCTGGGCTGTTGAGACTTCAAAGTTTAGATTGCTTTTTAATGATGGAGGCAAGTTTGAACATTTGAAATATTGTACATATGATCAATCTGGTATTTCTTTAAATGTACTGTAGTCACAAGCCCGGGGGCAAACAGTGGTTTGTCCTAAATGAAGCAGACTGAGCCCCACATATAAATACATGCAAATGTGCTGGTAAAATTGTTACATTAATAGGCACTACTTATTTCAGACTATGCATCAAGGATTCCTACAAGCAACTATTGTTACTGTTTAATCATTTCTGTAGCAATGCCTATAATTCAGTGTTGCCCAGGTAAATTTCTTCAGTAGCTTGTAATTTATAAGTTCCTGTCAAAGACATATTTAGGATAAACACTGGGGGTCATTTTGTAAGTTGGAGAACCATTTTAAAAACATACAAAGAAGCCTCCTCTTTCTTACCTGTCTGAGTGTTTTCGTGTATAGATTCATACTCTGAATGATCTAGAGCCAAAGGGTTCATATCTGTCTGGTCTGACAGTGGAGCTGTCAGTGATGGTTCTTGCAGTTCTGTTAACGATTCATTCTGGTGCTTTTTGTCACCATCACCATTGGCCTCCAACCCTGCAGAAAAAGTTGCAGGAGTCACAAACCAAGAAATTCTTTATCTGCTTTAAATTAGAAAGAAAAGGCTCAGAGGACCAGCACACTCAGCTAGAATCGTACCTTCTTTGCAGGAATCTGGTGGATGATCTGCTATTTCTTCCCAGGTTTTGCTCACGCCGCCATCATTAGCCCCGCTTGCTTCCACATGTAACATATGATTCCCCCATACTTTTGCATTAGGATTTAGTTCAGAAACCTTGGCCGACTCCTAGGAAATAACAATTGGGTTACGCTCTGTTAACTAAATGCCTGTAATTTTACGTGGTTCCTTATTATAAATGCAACCCACAAATGGTTAAAAGATATACAGCAGTGGAATAAGAGTTCTTGTGGCTAGAGGCCATTCGGTGCTTATGTAAACTCAACCTACATTACTTATCAAGGCAAATTCATCCACATTTATCATTTGTATAGCTCTTTGGAATATTCAAAGAAGTAACATCAATTGTCTTAGATTCCAAGTTGTTCTTCTTCTCTTGTACTCTTGTAAGGAGGTATTTCCGACAAGTCTCTCCTCCATCAGCAGTCGTCCCCCCACCCAAAAAATAATCTAGCACCTTTCCCAAAGGACCCAACTCAATTGGGATGAGACCACAGGAAGCTGCAGGAGGTAGCAGGAGTCAGGAAAGCTCTGCTCCATTTATGAAAGTTACCACCCAGGCTTCATTTATATTTATGATCAGATTTATACTCCACTTTTCCCACCAAATGGAGACATCCAACTGGTTTTCAACAGTGGCTACATTCACATGGTTACACTAAATCACATTTTAGTGTTACCAATATGAGCCTGTGCAAGTATGACATTCATGCGCTACCTCCCTCCACGATTTAGCATTAGGAGGAGCTGCCTGTGTGAGCCTTGGATCCGCACACTCTCCCATGCCTGGGTGTAGCTATGAGGAGACTCGCAGCTTCTATCTGTTTTTTTAAATTAATAACAACAACAACAACAACAACCCCAGTTTAGTGTTATATCTGAGCCCTAAACTGTGCTTAATTTTAACTGTAGTTTACTAAAAAAAATGCAGGCTTCATAGTTAAGATTAACTGCAGGCTGTCCAGATTCAGACTTAAGGCTAAGCTGTGGTTAGTCAAAAATAGATGGCAACATTCGTTGTGCCGTGCCAGAGCAGTGTGCAAGAATGAGGCTTACAAAAACAGTAAACAAACATTATCAAAAAAAGGAGCCATAGTAAAGGTAAAAGTAAATCTAAGCATTGGCAAGATCAAAAGCGGATGTTAACTCCATAATCTTTGAACCGGTTCTGTAAGGGAATGTCCAAACATATTCTTACTACAGAGGAAGGGGGAAAGTGATTGATGCGAGTTTTCTTAAGGCCCCCTAGCAAGCCCATGGGCTGAGGCAAGGTATGAAGAAGGATTCATAGCTTATATTGTACAACTATGAAAATGTCCTCAAAGATGATGGCACTATAAGGTTAGATTTCAACCATGTCATAAATGACTGAACTAGCTACCTATTGCAATGCATGCTTTACAATCTTCTAATCATGTGGTTATGATAAGATGGGTGTATTTGTGCAACAATTCCCCTTACACAATAATTCCCTTGAAGAATTAAGGCTTGCACGATTGGTATCGTTATGAGCAATTTATGTCTAGGATAATTTCCACAATAAATTGTGACCATTTTGGCTCTTGCCTGCCTTTCAAAATAAAGACAAAACCACAAACATAACAAGACAAGTGTTATCTCTCTGAATAACAACCCTACCGGTAATAACTGCTGCACAACTCCAAACATCATTGCTCTATAGTTTTTAAGCAACAAACCTAGAAACAAATCTAAGCTCGGATACCTCAGTAGGTATGGTGCTGACAATGCCAAGGTTGCAGGTTCGATCCCTGTAAGAGACAGCTGCATATTCCTGCACTGCAGGGCATTGGACTAGATTGGACTCAGGGTCCCTTCCAACTCTATGATTCTATGAGAAATGTCTTCCTTTACATTAGGAAAGGGCAGGGGCCATCAGAGTTTTGGCTGGCCTTGATAGCCAGCTCAAGTTTGTGATGATGAAGACTCCCCTCCTCAGTTTCAATGCAATCTTGCACATTTCTACTCAGAAGCACATCCCACTGTGTTTGATGGAGCTTAATCCTAGCAGGGCATAGGATTTGAGCCTTGGGAGTATTCCCCCCATAGTCTTTCCAGCCTCAATCAAACAATGCTACCTCTTGCTTAGCAATGTTCCAGGGACATAATATTGCTGGCTGGCTGCCACTGAGGAGCTCTGCTGCCACTGCCAGAGGCAGTAACGAAAAGTAAAACACAAATCCAAAAAAGGATTAAGAGAAAGAGCGCTGGTGCTGTCCAGCTTCCAACAGTTAGGTGTGCCCCAAGAAACTCTGGAAAAAAATGAATGAAATGCACCCCTCTATTCAACATGGAAACATGGCAGCAAATCCTGCAACAGCCCAAGTTCAAAGCAGTTACAGCAACCAAGTTAGCATTACAGTAATTCTCTACACAGTGCTAGGGGAGCAGGGAATTGCCCAGACTAGACATGTGCACTGCAATCCCATACATAGCCTACTCAGAAGTAAGTCCTCCTATGTTCGAGTGAGGTTCACTTACGTGCCCTCAATTAGACCCCGACCACCGTTACAAAGCTACCTCTCAAAAAGGGTTAAAAGCAATTTTACAACGTAATGGTAGCAAGATGCTTTTTCAAATCCTCGTCCTTCAGCTCTCAGATAGGAGTGCAGGTATAGGGACACAATTATTTACTTCCCAGTTCAAACTTCTTAGCAATGATAAAAATCGGCTCATCAATAATGTATTAAAATTTAACCCAAGCATTTTTCCAATCTGTTTTAGGGAGAACGTTACAGTAAGTTGTAAAATATCAACTTTGTGGCAACCTTCAGAGGCTATGGATGAGTGAGAGGCAACAAAAGAGATGTCTATGCCTGCCACAACACAGGTACCAAGATGTGCTGCTATGTATGCCTCCATTTTAGCAATTCACAGTGGCTTAACTCAAACAAACGGAAACACTGCTGGAGTTTTAGAATATCATACATCAAATCAAAATCTTCACCTTGGATTACAGCAACTCCTTTTTAAAAGTGCCTGATGAATCAAATTATGATAGTGAAATACTTACATATTCTTCATCTCTATCTTGCCATCCCCAGATATCACTGTTTTGTTGTACTAGCAACTGGTAAGGGTATCCTCCCATTTCAAAAGAAGGAACGGTCACATCGCCAGTTTCATTTTGGAGCGCCTCACTAGCACTGCATGAGCTATCCGTTTTGTTAAAAGATGAATTAATCCACAAATATCCCATCAGGTATTCCTGATCATCTGTAAACTTGGCAGATGAAAACAAACCACTTAGTGGAGCAGATGGACAAAGCGGATCACCTTGGGAATCGCCCATATCCATTTTGTGTGTGTTATCAGATTCCTTTAATATATCTTCCATCAGATCCAATACATGCTTTGCATTGCCTTGGTCACATTCTTGATCGTTAACAGAGGCCAGAGGTATTTCGTACGAAGGAGTAGCGGCATATTTGTCTACCTGCTTGGGGTCAATACAAATCCCACCTGCATCAGTACAAGTCAGAGAGTCTTTGGCATCTGATCTGGAAGCACATTCCACCTCAACGTTCAGTTTCTGCTGGCCGTTTTGGGGAGCAGAGTCCTTTGCATTTTCTGTTAATATATCTGCACAGGGAATTGAAACTTCAGAATTTAAAGGCCTAAGAGGGCACATGGTTTCCATTATACTCTGTTTGGGTAAAGAGCTGTTTCCGTAGAATCCTGATTTCCCTCCTCTTGATCTGGTCGATGTCTCAGTGTGACTAGTTTCTATTTTTACATTTCTAGCATCACTTTCATCAACTGATGCAGGAAGTCTCTCTGTTTCAAGCTGACTATTAGCTTTATCAATCTGCAGGATACTTAAAGACTCCTCCAGAACTAAAGGCCTCTCTTGCATATTTGAAGATACTCTAAGTTTTTGCATTAGATCATTATTGCCATTTAACATACAGTCATCTTGAACAGTGAAATTTTCAGAATCTGCCCTGGTTTCTATTTCACTATGTGTTTTCCTTTCATGGTGTGTTTCCCATTTCAACCCATTTACAGGCTCTTCTGCAGTTGCTATTAATTTGTGAGGGTCAGTCCCTGCACTCAGCTGATCTTCCAGTCTATGGAATGTACATTTGTTCCATAGCTTGCATTGTTCATCATTCAAATCCATCTCACTCGCTTCAGAATGTGCTAAAGAGACACAGCAGCTGTTATCTTCGTTAAGTGAACTGGAATAGTCATTTGTTTTGCCATCCTTTTTAGAGAGGTTGTGTGGAACTTGAACTTCCAAGCAATTTTCATTTTGGATTCTTTCATATTCATTTACATTTACATTAAGAGGTTTAGAAAAAGTTAATGTCTCTTCGCTTCCCCATGATCCTTCTGTCAAATCACTCATCTCTGAAGGTATGTTATCTATTTGAGACAGGTTTTGATGAGCAGCCCTTATAAAGCTGCCGTCTTCATAACTGGTAAGCTCTGAAACATGGGGTATTTCCGCTTCAAAAGCCACACTCTCTGATGTTGGAAGTGTTTTAGTGGTGCTTTCTTTCAGATCCCCATGGGAGCAGAATGTTCCAAGATCAGAATCATCTTCATATTTCAGGAGTAGCTCTGGATTAAACTGTTCAGAAAAGTTAGGGATTTTCTTATCATTGCAGGCAGATACTCTCCAAAATTCATTTGTGCTTCCTGTAAAGTTTGGCCTATTCACTTGACTTTGGTTTTTTGTGTTATTTTGACTTACAGAGAGGAAATGACCAGTTGTGTCCTCAAACTCTGATGAAAACTTCAGGCTTCCCAACAACTGTTTAGAGTTTTCACCTTCGGTATTTTGATTTTCATTAGATTCAGACTTTACACCTTCAGTGACACATTTGTTCTCACTATTGAAAAAGGAAGTCCATGCATGAGTCCTGCTTTTTAATTGCAGAGAATATTTCATGCCTTTCTCCAAATGCACAGGTGTTGGAGAATTATTGTTTTCACCAAGTGATTCATTCACAAAGATTCTACTACTATCTACCATATTCATTTCCTGGGTTCTATTTTTAGTATACTAAAAATACTAGTATAAACCTGTGATCCCCATTCACTACACCAACTGGAGCTTTTACCCCCATTTCACTTTTTGGCATCAGTAAACTATCCTTTATTATACTGGGAGATTCATCTTTCAGAGCACTGAAGTCAACAGGCACCTGAACCGGCTTCTTCGGGACTAACAATTCCTTCCCACTTTCCCCAGGCCATGTCATACTGTACATCTCCTGAACAGCTGAACTTTCTACCTCTAAAGCAGTCTCTCCGTGCAAAATAACCTGCCCTTCTTCTAGATCCATTCTCAGATCATCATCAACTATACAAATACTGTAGAATTCATCTCTGGTACTTATACGGGGCCTGTCAATATCAAGATATGCAAAGCTTGAAGCTGCTGTCTCTCTGTCTGCTGTACCTGAACCTACTGCACTACAATTACTTTTAACAGAATCTACTTCATCCTGCACTAATAAGCACTCACCCATAACTGGCTTGCCTTTTATTCCACATGTACTTAAGGCTTTCGGGAAGATGCTTCCTTGGCTTACAGCCACCGGCACACATGAAGAAGTACTTTCAAATGAACGGCATGGCTTTCCAGCTACAGTAGATCCTGTTTCATTATTGCTATTAATATGGTAGCTGCCTGCATTATTCACACATTGAACATTACTACTGCTACTTTCTGGAAGATTTTCAGCACCATCCATATCTTCCATTCGTCCGCACTCTTGTAAACTGCCATACCCATTCAAGACCTTTCTTGCATTATGTGGATAAAGATTAAAAGATCTACTGGGGTTGTGGACACCTTCAGCGATCCCCGCACAATGGCCTGAAGGATATTTAACTGACTCTACGCAATTATTATGAATAGCAGGTGTTCCAGAAACTGCCTCTTGGATTACATGCAGGTCCTTTCTTTCCATGGTCTCCAAAATGGAAGTTAAAGTTTTACTTATCCCGTTTTCTGACGTCTCCTCTTCAGTTGATTTTTGCAAAAGACTCATCTTCTCATTCTTGCTGTTGAGTTCCTTACTGAAACAGCAACCCATTTTTATGTTGCCTTTTACAAGTCCCGGAACTGTGAGCTCTTTACTGCATATACCCACTTCACTTCAAGGCTGCTGGGCAGACAAGCCAACACCCAGATGCCAAAAATAGCACTGTTTAAACAGTGCAGGGGGTTCATATGCTATTGCCACTCAAAATCCAAAGCCCAGTTCCTAAAATGCCTCTATGTAAAGCCGGCATTATGCTAAACAATGTGACTTTCAGCTATATATTTTTCTGGCTTGTACTAGGTATTTGGAGGATTTTCTTCATTTTTTCATCTCCCAAACAATGAAAGTGTTCAGAACTTTAGCTGTCTGTCTCTCCTTGTAAATGTAAGAATGCTTTGCCAGAACAGCCACTCCCATATTGAACTGAATAACAAAAAAGGGTGCATATGCATCTTAACCTACTGCAATACTGCGTGTTAATTTGCTGTAATTAGGAATTGATAGAACAAGGAAACTCTGTTAGGGGCTCAACAGGATTTTTCTATCCAAAGTATAGTTCAAAGCCTCAGAGTTCATTCTAAAGGTACTGCAAATTAAAACCGCTCCAGTAATTCCTTGCTTTTTAAATTTTTTGCGGGGCAGGAGAGAGAAGACGACAATGAAGACCATCCTGCTTGCCCACTTCCAACATGTAATTTACATACTATTCTCACATGACCATTTGCACTAACACGATTCACCTCAATTTCTCGATGTGATGCCCAAAACTGGGGCAGGTGGGGGGGAATGTGTCCGAAACAATTCAGTTCTGCCCACAAAACATGGGCATGAGAAGGAGAAAGTCCACAAAAGAAAAACCATTCCTTGTGGCATACCTTGACTAAGAAAACCAACAGGTTTTGCCTCAGTCTGGCTAAAGAGAGAACGTCCACAAGTTACAGAAGGGATGAGGAACATTTTTGGCTCTGGGGATCAGATTTTTATCTGGCCCTGCCCGATGGGCCAAATTTGACAGATGGGTGGGAGTGTGAATCCTTATTTCCTGATGTGCAGGTTCAGATCTCTAAAGCTTTGTTGGCCAGCCTATGTTTTCCTAAACCAAGAGAACTGTGATGCTTGTTCTGAGAAAGATAATCAGGCTACAATCAGGCTGAGCCAATATCTGCCATTACCACAAGATATTCTTCACCACGCTTTTGGTGGGATATTGTTAATAAAGAATCCCACTGCTGTCCAAGCCATTTGCAAAGGTCCTCAGCAAGGCTTGTGCAACAATAAAATATCATCCAGCATCTCTCTGCACCAGTAGCTGCCCTTGCTGAATTAATTCAGTCTACTACTACTACTACTACGCACATAGGAAAGAAAAGGCTGCTTGCCCAAAGGCTGACGCCATGATTGATTGTGCTGAAATTCAGATATATAGTACAAGAATATTGTAGGATGCCAATTTTCACAGGTTCACAAATGGGGGATGCTCCTGGATTCATCATTGTCACTGGAGGCTCAGGTGGCCTCAGTGGATAGGATTGCCTTTTTCCAGGTCTGAATGCTTCCCCTTCCACAGCCCCTTTTGGACAGAGATGATGTGGGCCGGTGTACCCCATGCTCTGGTAACTCCCAGTTTGGATTATTGCAACAGGCTTAGTGTAGGGCTGCCCTTGAAGGAGATTCAGAAACTTCAATTGGTCCAAATGCAGCAACCAGACCTTATATAGAAATTTAATAAATATAATGATGACGACGACGATGATGATGATATACCTCTGTTTTAAAACAGCTGCATTGGTTGCTAGTTCATTTCCAAGCGTAATTCAAGATGCTTATGTTTAAAGCCCTAAACAACTCAGGCCCCCAATACTCGAAAAGTCATCTCCTTCCCTTCTGCTAAGATTGGCAGACGGAGCCCAGGAGAGGCTAACTCTGTGGCAGCCACTAAGTTGTGGAACTCCCTCCTAACAGAGCTGCATCTGGTACCTTCATTATACAGCTTCCCATATACAGCTTTTGACAGTTGAGATTATATGTTTAGGGCCCACCTTGTTTCTGTGACTGTGCTCTGAACTGTTTTTAATATTGTGTTTTAATGTTGTAACTCGCCCTGGAACCTTAGAGTGAAGGGCGGGTAATCAATCAACCAATAGTAATAATAGTAGTAGTAATAATTTCAATTTATCCAAATTTCATTTTGTGGACTCTACTATTCCAGAAGACCTCTCTTAACGCTGTTTGCTATTGAAATGAAAGCCCTGTGTGTGGCAGCAGAAAGTCAAAAAAACAAGCATATAAAAAACAATTGTTACACAAAGTAGCTTATTCCTGTTTTAGACTAAGGGGACCTGTGACAAAACTTCTCCTTTGAATGAATATAACTAGCAGAACCAGAAAGCTGAAAGGTTGCTTTCTGTTTCATATGCTTAGCACAACTAAATGAAATGAGCGAAGAAAAGAGTTCTATTTGCTGCAGAATCAATACAGAAAATAACTTGTATCACAAGGTTACCCAAAGCAGGCATAAGATTCAGGGGATAGAACAGTGGCTAAAATAACCACACTTTCATGCATTCAGATTTATCAAGTCTTCACCATGATACTTACTAGATGAGAACTATCTTTAACTTCTTGTACTTGCTGCACCTGCGGTTCAGCCACAACTTTAGGGTCCTGATCAGAAGTCATGAGCTGCCTGCTTTCTGGCTCCTCAGAGAGAACTGTATTGATCACCACCTAAGCTGCAGGATAGAAGAAGGAAAAAGGCATTAAGAATGCATAGCTCATTTTGTATATTGCTAATAGTGGTAAACAGAAGGCAATGCCACTCAATAACAGTTTACAGACTGCACTGAAAGTCCAGGGTTCATACTGGATCTTCAATTTTAAAAAACACGATTGGGTTCTTCTCAGGCTATTCATAGCCTCACTGGCAAAGACAAAAATTCTCTATAAATACGTGATGAGCTGGAAACTCATTGCTACCACAATGATTCTAAAAAGTATGTCCACACTGCTCCATTGTGGTTTGTGTGTTTAGTTTGGCTTATTACCTCATCAAGTTACTCTCTGAAGAACAAGGGGACACAAAATTTAAGGCTGTAAAGTTGATTGTAACTGTGAGTGATGTTGCAAACCATTAAAAAAAATGGAAGGAAGAAATAGAACCGTGCCCACCAAGCTGATAAGACTGGCCAGTTGACTCCATGGAAACAATTGGCATTTGCAATAAAGACTGGACAGATGACTAAACATGTTTGATTAGTAAGCAATGTTTATACATGGGTGTCTCCATATTTGAAAACAAATACAGCCCCGGTTAGGTGTGTGAAGTATCACCAAAACAGACTGGTCATATTGCTAAAGGATTGAGAAACTGCAATTCGCAAAAAATGTTTTATGTAGAGCAGGCGTGGGCAGACTTCAGACTTGTAGGATCTACTTTTTGTTTTTTACTAGAACTCTAAGGTTCTAGTTCAAAATAATGGCGGGTCAGAGCCAGTTATCTGCTGAACCTCACCATGCCACAGACTGGGATAATTTGCATATATATAGTGCAACACTGCATTTAAGTAGAAGAGCCTCTAGTCTTGCTATTAGTAGTCAAATCCTTGCTGGCCAACTGGTGTGTCTACTGTAAATCACCCCATGATCAAACTTCTGCCTACGCAGACATAAAGACTTTCAAAATGTAATTTGACAATGCTAAGCATATCTTGAGTTTTATTTTTCATGTAGCCATTCAGGTTAGACAATTTTAGCTGCATCGTTGCAATTTATACAATTTACCCTACGACATAGAAGATGGGTGGCACAAATGTCAAGTATCTATCCCAAACAGGGATTTTGAATGAAGCACTAGGATAACAGTGTGGTATGGTGGATAGAGCTGTCTTCCTCTAATGTCCTTCAGATGTTTGGACTACAACTCTCATCAGCCATAAATGGCATAGCTAATGGTAAGAGGTTTTTGGAAGTTTTAAGTCTAAAATGCCTGCCATCAAGTGGAGGAAGGCTGGGTTACAATGATGGACATAGACTAGGGAGGTCAAATTGCTGCTCAGCCGTAAGATCGCTACTTGGCTGGAGAGAGGCTTCATAAGAAATTATTCATAATTCAAATTTAATAAATGAAGTACCTATCATGACTTTGCCGCCTGCAAAATCGGATTAACACAATATTAAACCTTCTGAGGCAGCTGCTGCAACAAGTATTTAGCATGACTGAAAGTGCTATAGAAAAAAAACGTTGGAACACACAAGCCTTTCACCAATGCTCCTGGTTCGGTACCCTGAAACCCACTTCAGCAGGAAACATCAGCTCTTTGAAATTTACAAAGAAAGCACTGTTGGCTAATATGAACAGCTGCACTGCAACATACAACATATGCTGGTTTCACTGATCTTCCCCAGCCTTCCCAATGAAGCTGTGTTTAGCTCTATGCATAGGGGAATAGCTATATCACATTTCTCTATCACAGTTCCCAGGCTGCTGCTGCTTCTTATTTGTATTGCATTTTACAGCTATAACAAAACATATCTTAAATATTAAATCACAAAAAGCAATAACTGAAGCCAATATAAATAATCAAGAACAATCCCAAAGAAAAAATATATAAAATCAATTCCAAAGAAACTGTTGTGTATGGTGAATACTATATTTCTGCTTCACAGATGTTTGTGCTCATTTCATCTTGTAAAAAAAACCAGCACACTAATTCTTTTAAATGAAATTTGTCATTTTTGCATTTGAACTTGACAATTTTTTCTTGCAATGATGGAGAATCCATTCTCCTTTCCTGGTCAAATCTACTATAGCAGAAGACAACATGGAGTTCCTTTCTTCCTGATCAAGACCATTCCATAATTTGCCAGTTAAAAAAAAAAATAATAGAGACAGATAATTCAGAATCACAGATTTTAGTTCAGTACTGAAGACACATTACTTTTGAATTTTCAGCAACGAACTTCTTGGCTCTAAAGACTCTGCTGCATAAGGTGAAAGCATTCAATGGAGCAAGGCCCATCTTATCAGGATTCAAGTTCAGCTTCTTGTCTCTCATTCAGGCCACTGCCAATGGGATGAAAAACACTCTCCCAACACTACCTTCTGCATTCTGTACCCTGCGCAGACCAGAACCACTGTAGCACAATGCCCCCAATTCCCATTCCAGATAGCCACACTATTGTGATTTGGCACTGAAAGCTGCAGAGACATCAAGAAGGAAGAGCAAGTCACACTCCCCTTGTCCCACTATCTGTAAAGATCATCCATCATGCAGAGCATTCTGTACCATGGCCAGATTGGAACCCAGACTGGAACGGATCCAAGAATGCTTGTGTTATCCAAGAATGCTTGCAGATGTCCCACCACCTTCCTCAAGAAGGGGGTATTTGTGAATGCTTGATAGTTACTCCAGCCCAAAGGGTTCAGGGATCATTTCTTTAGAAGTGGCCATACCACCCCTATCTGAAGGCAACAGGGACAACTCCCTGAGAGAAGGGCATCCAAATGGGTCCATCACCCATACAGGGGAAACTGCCACTACCAGTCCAAACTTCACCAGGTAACATTCCAACCATGACACGGGACTGCATTGCACATCCACACCCCACCCGGTTACATCTGGACCTTCCCTCATATCACTTGGGTCAAAGACTACATAAAGGGCATGCCCTGCCTCATGTGTTGGTTCTATGACCATTAGCTGTATGGTTGTCATGGAGACCATGAAGCCACATGGCGGTCCAAGAGCAATCTCCGCATGCATGCAGAAAGTGCCAAAAACAATGCCAAAGACTGTCTTGGTCACCTCATCAGGGATGTTGGTGGAGAACAGGATTTTTGATAGACTAGCATCCTAAACTATCCTAAGATCAAGAGGTTTTCTGGTAAAGGAGACAGTGCTTCTATGGACCATAACAACACACATATCCTCCATCTAGCCTGGTGTTGTACTGAGGACCCAAATGGGTACAGTTGAGTTAGATGAAGCTCACCCAGCTCACCCATCCAAGCATTGGTAACACATGCCAAGTTAGCCCCCTTCATCCACAATCAAGTTGTGAATAAGCCGTGTCTTATTCTGGACTGACCAGCACTACCAAATCAGACGACTCAATGTATTCCCATAGTAGAGGTTTTCAATTTACTATTTTTAGCAAGGTGTAATGATTAGGTGAAGGGGAACGTGTGATCACTTAATTTTCACCCAAAGGATCTATGAAAGGATGAAGCACTTTTAGAACAAAACAAGAACTTGCTTACATTTAAAGAGGTTAAAGCTTAATTGTTACTTTTGAAAGGCACAACACTTTGTTTCAAATGAACACCCTTTACAGAGATATTTAAGATCTTTCTTAAGTAACTTCATGCTTTTAACCTGTCACTGCTAAAATTCTTTCTAGGATAGCTATTGTCTAACACTCCCAGTCCCTTTCTGAATCTTTCCCTTCTCCTCATGTAGATAGAACCTTGCCTGCTCACAGACAATCCCGTCTTACCTTCTGCCAGTTCACTATCTGACCCCACTCAGGTAGTCAGGGACTTTCTGTTTGGGTGGGAAGAAGGGGTCTATATCCCTAATTCCAGGCCCCCATCTAACCCACAGACAATCTCCAGCCTGCACTCTCTCAGATAGTCCCTATCGCTATCTGACTGTGAACTGCCAGTATCTAATTTAAATTCCTCTCTCTCCTGATCAGCTGATCACTGGGTCACCAGGAAGCAAATCCAGGGCCTATCAGTCTTCGAAACATTTCCTTTGGTGTTGACCCTATCATCTGTGGACGAGCCTATCCTTATATCAAGTTCTGGACCATACCCACACCTCAGCTATATCCACTCTGCCAGCAAACAACACTCCACACTGCAGCCAGTCCTAAAATTCCTATCTGCAGGCAGGTATCTCACCAGACAGACAAACTGATGCGGGCAAAACACCACACTCTTGCCACTTAAGATGTTCCCTTTCACTATCATAATTGCTATACAGAGGTAAACATCCTGCCAGCAAAGCCTTTTTTTTTGGTTAATAAGCTACTGAAAAGATGCCAGCAACTCTTTCATTCTCACCACCCTCTGCCTAGGGAGAAAGCGCATCTCTGAATAGGAAGCGGCACTAGAATACTGTTTATTCTCCCTTTTGATGTTAGCAGTTTGTATATCATTAACAGACCACATTACACCTTGCACAGCTAGCAGGCATCTGTTTTCCGCTGCTACACAGCAGCCAAGAAATGTTTAGATTTAGGAGGTGGAGATTTTCTCAGCTCTCTCTCATATTCCAAGACAGTGTTGTAAACAAACCATTATTGTCCATTTTAAGGCCAATATGGAAAGACTTTTCACTCTGCCCTTACTAACAACTACTAAAACATTAAATGTTCAAGAGGCCTGCAGTCAAAGATCTACCTAGGTATTTCAGATATGTGATTCCTCACTTTTTTCAGATCCTGATTCTCTCTCCCACCTCTACTCTTATCATCTTTCCTCTGGACAATTGCCTCTTCTGAATCCAATCGCTTGTTTTGCTGTGCTTTCTTTCATGTCCACAGTCCCTTCTTTCCTAGGTCACTACTACTTAACCCCACTTTGCTAGGCCTTTCAGCTTGCTTGTTCTAAGCTCCAGGATCAGATGTCAGCTAATGGTACTTAATAATGAAAACTTCAAAATGGCAGCTTTCAGAAATGGCCACAAAAAACTGTAGCTGCCAAATTGTATTAAACAGGATAAAAGTTCAGAGTTACAGACATCTTAGTGTGGTTCCTTCCTCATATTCACGGAAGCATCCTGTAAGAGCAGATATTTTGGAAGGGCTTCTATAGGTTGTGACCCAGTTTTCCATCTTCAAAGCTGAAAAAAAAACTGTACAGACATGTACAGGACATGACAAACTGCTGGCAGCAATCAAGTACTGCCTATGATGAAATCTGAAATCCACCTGCAACTTTTACATGGCGCAGATATGTAATATATAATTTTGATTGTATCTAGAACAGTTTTACTAAAGACTCCAGGGGGTGGGCACGACCCATCTGCATTGTTGTTGCAATTGGGAGTAGGCTTCACTTCTTTCTCTAAAAAAAATTTCTGGAGTTGCTCCTTAGCTACTGGATAAGACTTCCTAATTTGTCAGAGACTCGTGCAAAGTTCAGTTAGTTACATGGAGGAAATCTGTGTTCCATTATAGTTTACTGATATACTGCTTTGGGTGCCAAAGGCACTCAAAGTACCAAATAAAGGTACAATAAACCAAAAGTACAATAAACCAAAACCATATAAAATAGTAAAATCACAAAATATACTCCATTCATTAGTAGCACAACATGAACTGCCTATTGCAGAAATTAATATTCTGAGTTATTTTTTCCAGTGTAATAAAAAAAGATGAAGGTTGCCTTTAAAATCAATGATAGGCAACCATCCCTTAAACATGTTAAGACTATTCCTTTCTAAAAATTTACTTGTTCTGGGCCCTTCCTCTGGAGGCATGCACATTAAAAAATGCCATTTTATGCAAAGGAATGACACAAATACCCACCTTGATGGCAGCTTCTCAGAAAAAGCCATAACCAACTCAGAAAGTACAGTGACTGAAGACAGTCGCCTCTCAGGGTCAGTGGGTGGAAACCTTATGCTACATGATACCAACAAACAAACTTGTCATGGCACACTAGTGCACTCTACCACTTAGTACTGGAATTACTGGTTTAAGGTTTTTTTTTTCATCTCTACGTCTAGCAACCTGGCACTGAAGTTGTCCTCCCTGCCTCAAGTAAGGATCAGACAGATGCTAAGCTACCAGCACTCAGCTTTTGAGAGCTGAGAGCCACGCAATAGATGGAGGTCTCTATTTTTTACACCAGCCATTGCCACTCTATTCCATGCTCAGTCTTGGCAGGAACATTAGCTTCTTCTGGTGATCTGGCTGGGCCCCCAGTTCTAGTTTATCCTTGGCCTCAAGCTGAGAGAGAAGGTAGGGAAACAGACTCATTTAACTGTTAAAACCAAGGGTAGTCAACCTTTTGATACCTACCGCCCACTAATGCATCTTTCTTGATGGTAAAATTTCCTTACCACCCACCAGCACTCTATAGAAGGAGGATTCAGCTTGTGCCGTAGAACCTCCTACCGCTCACCTAGTATCCTGAAATGCCCACTGGTGGGGGGTGGGGACCAGGTTGACAACCCCTGGTTTAAACTATCTTTTAGGAAAGACAGCTTACTGAAGATGTCATCAGTACTGTGACAATAAGAACTGTGATTCAGAAGCTAAGCCTCTGTAGATGACAGTCTAACTCTAGTGATAACATAATCATTGGACGCCTAATGGATGTCTCCACAGTTTACATTTTTCACTGCTGAGGCTTGCAGTAGCTTCCAAAGCAAAGCTCCTATCATCACATTACTGGTTGTATTTAATTAAAATATTCTCATATCATAGTAAATCATCTGAAGGGATGAGGCCTTCCAAGCTACTCCAGATAATACATTTAGCAGCCTTCAACAACAAACAACAACAACAAGAAGAACAACAACAACAAAGAATCCATTTTGGATCACATTTGTACAGGACTTGCATTTAATTGAACACGGTCAGAGTGCTCTGGACAATACAAATAGCTGTGACAGAGCTGAACAATCCAACAGCTTTGTGGTTTTGCCAAAGACAACTCAGCATTCTAGGTGCATAGCAACAGACAAAGTCTAATGGCTGTTGCCCTGGTTCAAAGTTCAAGAAGCAGCCCCAGAGGATTTTTCTTTTAAACACAAAAACAAAGCACATACTGATGTTCATTAGCTCTTCACTCATTGACTGTACCACAGAGTAGTGGCTAGGAGACCACCAAAGTTAAGGAAAAGACTAAAATGTTTCAGATAGCTTTTAAAATAAAGACAGTGGCAGTAACAAAAATTATCCCATAGTGATCAATGAAAGTTTAGAAATGAAAGAATTTTGAGCTTCCATTCAACCATTTCGGACATGCACCCAGGTGCAAAATTAAGACCTTCATTCAAGAGTCATGTTCCCAGGGGAATTCAGCTTACTGTAGTGTGTCTATCACTTTTGATGCATGGCAATCAGACCCAGTTTTTTGTTTTACAAGTGATGGCAATTTATGTGCATCTGCTGCTGCTTGTCTGGGGGATGATGTAGTATTTCTTTACTTGTAAGTAGTAAAGATATGGTCTCATAGTTCACTTTTAATGATCAACTTATGTTGAACCCCCCGCTGCCCCTTTCCTGGGGGGACTGTCAATGATAGAAAAGTTGGGGGAAGCCCAAACACAGTAAGGTAAAATGGTATGAATTGAGAAGTCTGTGTAGTGGCTGCTGGCACAGTACCCTTCCTCCACTGTCCATGTTTCACTGTTAGGGCAAACACTACCCCTCATTTCCAATGGAAAGTCACAAAAGTCCAGGAAGATCCTGAATGGCTGTGTCCTCGCACCCTTCCTGATGCAGCCTGGCTTTTATCTCCCATCACACTGTGCTGAAATCTGGTGAGAAGGGAAGCTGCAGTGTTAACCCACCGCAGTCCTTTCTAAGAAACCATTACCAGTCCAGTTTGCTATCAATAATGCATTAGGATGCCAGTACTAAAAATCAGCCATTAGGAATGATAGGCAATTGTTATTTTTATATTCTTAACTGCATTGTGTTTTATGATTAAGCACATTGATTGCTATTTAGGGCCTGAAACTATGCTAACACCACCTGCCAACTTAAGAATCATAAGCCTCTGGCTCAGAGTGACTGCAGAAGAGGACCATTTATAGACACCCCAATGACAAAACTGGACTACATACTTGCTTCTTAAGTCATTATTACGCAACTTTAGTAAAATCCATGATGCAGGAACCAACTGCGTGTTGTGACACTTTGGTTTGTACAGTTGAATTACTGAAAACGATTTCATCACAACACAGGGACAAACCCTTACTAACAAGGATCTCTGGAAAACAAGATCTGGACGTGCTTGAATTAAATAAAGTTTTCAAAAAAGACTTCCCTTGCAATCAGCTCCAAGGTAAGAAGAGGGAAGTTTAATCCAAGAAACTTGCTATAATCAGCTATCTCCATTCTCTCCCCCCCCCCATACACTAGCCAAAGGCAGGAGTGAAGCAAGAATGCCAAATCGATTCTTATGTTTGCTTAAACCAAATCCAATTTGATTGCAGTCCCTTATTAAAAAGGCCTTCTTAATGTCTTCCTCCTCTAATAAAATAGTATTTATTTCAGGAAGACAAGCTGCAGATTAAACAACAAGCACTACTGCTCAATGTAAAGCAATTTCCTAGGGGCTTCATCGTTGCTCAACACTTCTAAGGCAGCAAATAACAGAACTAGCATTCTGGCACCGATTCAAGGGCTCGGGTCAACCATTGTTTAGCTTTGCTCTATTCTGCTTCCTCAATAAGGGATAAATTGAAATATCCAACCAAGAACGGCTGGCTGCCCATTTAAGCATAAAATCTCAATGCCTCAACACTATTAATCAAGCTGTTTTGGAAAGCATTAGCTTGGTGACTCATCAGTTTTGCTGAACTGTCATTAGCAGCAAGTTTCTGTTGAGGAACTACATGGGAAGGTGGTATAACCTGAAATGAGGTATTAACGAAGGATTTTAAAATGCAGCTTTGATCAAGCGAAAGGATTCCAACATGTTGAAAACTCTAAAGCCCGCTCTTGGAAAAGTTTTCATTCATACTTTCTCTTGCAGGATTCCTGCACCACTATGTGAAACTGCTTACCTTAATAAAGAGTACAGAGAACACTGCTTAATCACACCCCATATTTAAACCACATTTTCAATTTTGACACAAGATGAAACATTCATACTAAGTTTGCTCTAAAAATAGACCCATTTGGAGAAGTGCATCACTTTTCAGCTGAAAAAGTTTGATTAACATACGGGAAAGAAACATGACAAAACTCCAGATGTCAAGCTGAATAGGTTTACGGGCAGAATGCAACCTTATTTATCTTATGAATTATATAAATTTGTAAATAATGTTCAACTTTATTAGACTAAGACGTCAAGTTTTAAATTTATGATTTTATAATTGAAAAACCTTATTGTGAAATAAAGTTTTTCAATTATAAAATCATAAATTTAAAACTTGACGTCTTAGTTTCAAAATGACTGAGCTGCAGAAGCAGAGGGTGCTTGCACTTGTGCTAGGGTTATAATTAATTTCTCTTCTTCTAATCCCTCATTCAAAACTGATTCCAGAGGATCAGGAGATCCTTCAGAGTGCTTTTAGCTGCACAGGAGGCTGAAACCAAAAGGGAAATGGAAAGACCTCTGCACACAAGTAAATGTGCAACAGAAAGGTCTCCCCAGCAGTTCTTTTGCTCCAGCAGTTCTTTTGCCCAAGTGACTTGAGTTCGCCACTAGTGTAGGGACTACAAAGTTTAATTTCTATATTGAAATATATACCAAAAGCAAACTTTCATTTTCAAAACACATAGGCGCATGCACACTCTTCCTGGCCTACAACAATTAATCTGAGAGGTACCTCTGCAAGTCATCTTTCAGGAATAATCTTACTGGTTTTATTATAAGACACCTGAAATTATTAGAGCTGCACTGTTTCATAACCAAACATTTTCAAGACTAATTGCACATTAGCCCAATTGTCTATCACTTCTTCAGGTGACCTCATCTAAAGAAGTTCCCCAACCTTGGGCCTCCAGCTGTTTTTGGACTACAATTCCCATCATCCTTGACCACTGGTCTTGCTAGTGAGGGATGATGGGAGTTGTACTCCAAAAACAGCTGGAGGCCCAAGGTTGGGGAACACTGATCTAAAGTAAAAGCTGGTCTCATTTTACTCCATTTATTCAAGGTAGTGTTTCTTTTGGTTTGGATACAGCAGTTAAGGAAACTAAGGTTTTAAGCTGTAATCCTGAGCGCATTAATGAAACACAGATCAAATGAGACCAAGAAGAAAGGAATGCAACTGAACTACAGAGCTTGACTAGCTGTATGTTAAGGGTTTGATATTTGATATGTTTGTTACAAGAAGTATCCTGTCTTAGTTTCTATAACACAAAGAATCAATTTCTATATCTTCAGACTGAGCTTTACCAGACTCCGCACATAACGTGTTAATTTTGTAACGGTTTCCAACTGATTTACCCTACTTATGGTTACAAAGTTCAGTAATTTGATGCTGTATGGATAGCTTTGATTTTAAAACAAAGAAACAAAGCCACTTAATTTCCCCCCAAAACACATGGGAACACTCTCAGCTCCTGGAACTAAAGTTACCATAACCTTGTAAATCAGAATATAGTAACTACAGAAGCTTGCCTTTCCCACACCATCACGTTGCTTCCTATAACACATCTCACAGAAGCTATGAATTTCAAAGGTATGCCACAAAAAAACTTTGCATTTTAAACTTAAATGACTTTGCCTGACAATTCTGAATATATATTTCAGTATAGCATTGTCAACAGGATGGAAGTATTTACTAGCCCATTTCTCTCTGGAACATACACCTGCAAATTGCCTGTTTCAGTACCATCCAAGACTACAAAATAACCGAACACCTCTTCACAGAAGGGATCCCCAAATATCTATATGCAATCATATATTTGAACAAATTGTTATATTGCTTTTAGAATGTGTAAAAATGATTTCATTGCTTTCAGAGTTTGCTGAAATGCTGTTTTTAGAACTTGTGCTTTATTTTGTTTTTACCTTATACACCACTTACGCTATAGTCTAGATTTTTTAAATAAAACAAAAACAGTGCCTTCTTAAAAATCAACATAACTTAGACCTCAAGGCATCAATTCTAATAGATTTCTACTGGAAGTAATTTCTACTGAATATTGCAGAACTAATTTCCAAGTCAACATGCACAGAAGTGCACTGTAAAACAGGAAAAAGCACAGCAATGCTGGGGTTACAAGTATAAAAAGCAGTAAAGAAACCCCCAAAGGAAATGCATATTTGGGTATCCTTTTGGCATAACTTTGAAGAGGCAAAAAAGAGCATATAGAAAACACTGCATAGGAGCCTTTTCATCAATGATTCCCCTTCACAGTTTTTAACTGTTAATATTAGAAAAACCTCAAGCTGGCAACCATTTATCACAAAACTATGTTGGTGATTTGTAAGTTAACGAAACCCATGTCTCTTCTGCACAAGTTTACTTCCTTTAATATAAAACAGAGTTTGCTGTAAACTTAGGCAGAACTTCTTCTATGCTACCCGGAATCAACTGAGGAAGATGTGAAGCAATGGCTGCTCTCTGAGTACTAGGAAACTGAATCCCACAACCCCTCAAACAGTAGCCCCCCCCAAAGGGTTTTGCAGAGCCCCCAGATGAACTCCATAAGAAAGAAGTTTCCAGGGTGGCTTTTTTCTTCTTGGCAGCTGCTACAAGTGCAAATAACTAATTAAAGTTCACTTCCATCTTCTCCTTTGAATCAGCCTCAGGGCAAGGAGAAGGTGTGTAAGAGGCAAGAGATCTTTTCAGTAATAATGATCACAAACACAACCAACCAACAGAAATAACCTTTAAAATTTGCCGAAAACGTACAGGGCTCAACAGTTTACAAAAATTCAGTCAGCAATGATCTGAGCATCTCTTATGAACATTTTTCTAATGTTGACGTAGTAGACTCATGCTGGAGAATATGTTGCAAGTCAGAGGCTGTGAGTCACCACCACTATGGGGTGGCAATGGCAGCCATGCAACTTGTTAATGAGAGTGCTCATCTAAGTTCAACCACATAGTGAGGCCAATGTATAGTGTTTGTTCCAGGCAAGGCCAAGCAGCTGTATGAGTTTCACAAACTTCATTAGATCTGAGAAGAAGGAATTTAGGCCCTTTTTAGCATAAACGTGTTTTGCTCCCATTGACCGCATATTTAAAAAACTGGGCATAACAGGAAACACCGCAGGACAACTTCTGCATTTACCCTCTAGCATCACCACACCACTTTCTGAATTACTTTTCTGCTCATTCAGAAAAATTCTAACAATTCCATGGATGTTTAATGAGAGTCAAGGCTGCTTCCCCTTTTATAAGAATTTAGTGTAAAATTAGAAAGAAATGAGAACTTTTTGGTGCCTTGTAGAATTATACTACTTCATCATACAGGAATTTCACAGTGTGGTTATATTGATCATTTTATTCTATTCATGGAATTTATGTAGGCCACCTAGTAATACTGTTACAGTAAAATATATTATAAAACAGTTCCAGTGAAAAAGAGTCCTGCTCAGGCCATAGGGAGTTGTGGATGTGAAAGGTTGCTAGGCAGCAAGGAATGTGCTGGCCATACCCCTCAACGGGGACAACTATGCGCCTATTGCAGGCATCCCCAAACTTGGCCCTCCATAAGTTTTGGGTCTACAACACCCATCATCCCTAGCTAACAGGACCAGTGGTCAGGGATGATGGGAACTGTAGTCAAAAAACATCTGGAGGGCCGAGTTTGGGGGTGCCTGGCCTAGTATTTGCAACCTAGGGATAAGAACCCCGAGAGGAGGGTTTTTTACAGGTTGATCCACAGCTGAGCAATACCTTCATTGGGACCAACCAAAATGTCAGTTCTCTACATTTTTTCATCAGGCAAGATGCTACATAGAATTAAACAAGTGGAGTGGTATGTAGAAGCACCCTCATCAGACCAACGCCAATCCTGCGCTCACTGCATACATGTGGTTGGTGCATAGGCCTCTTCACACATTTGGAACAGAATTTGATATTTGCCAGGTGCCATGCACATTTTGCACCTGGCTATCAGCCACTTGCGACCCAGTGAAGATGCCTGGGGACCAGGATGGTGCCTGACGTCTCCACCATCTGGAGGTGCATACCAGGGGATCCTTGGATCCTGACTGTTTTCACACACTAATATACCCCATCCTGTAGAATTCTATCCATCATATTTTATCTGTACAATCAGAATGAATTTCAGGAACCAAAAAGTCTTACTGAAAAACCATCTGGCCCCAAAATGGCAACCAGACATTGGCGACTGTAACCCTGGTTTAAGGAGCCATTTGGCACCTAGCTTATATACAGTGGTACCTCAGGTTAAGTACTTAATCCGTTCCGGAGGTCCGTTCTTAACCTGAAACTGTTCTTAACCTGAAGCACCACTTTAGCTAATGGGGCCTCCCGCTGCCGCCGCGCCGCAAGAGCACAATTTCTGTTCTTATCCTGAAGCAAAGTTCTTAACCTGAGGTACTATTTCTGGGTTAGCAGAGTCTGTAACCTGAAGCGTATGTAACCCAAGGTACCACTGTATCTGAGTTTCTAACACTGATTTGGAATACAATGCCCAAACAGAGCTAAAGGAGTTCCAGATAAAGCCAGTTTTACAGCATGGATAAAAACATGAAGCAAGTAAACAGTGTGTTACAATGTACAAACATTTAAACTCGGATTCCCCTGGCAGCAAAGTGACCAAAAAGGCAGTGCCAGGCAAGCCTCATCAGGGAGGGCATTCTACAACTGGGTTGCCAGCACCAAGGAGGCCCACTGACTCACCACTAGTCATCCTGCTCGCCTATTTGGCAGGGGCACCAAAAGAAGGTCTGTGAAGAGGACATTAACATTCAGGTCAATACATGTGGAAGGCAGCAATCTTTCAGGTGCCCTCTTTAATTTGGCCTCATAATGGACTGGAGCCAGTGCACTTGATAAAGCACTGGTATGAATATGATCGAAATCTCCCAGCTGCAGCTTGCAGTCATACTTTGGACAAGTTAGGTTGCAGGCTATTTTCAAAGGCAGCCCTAATTACAAAACACAGCGAGGCTTAACAAGAAGTTACTGGGGTATTGGTAACTGTGGCCAGTGTACTTCCAGTCAGGTAGAGTCACAGCAGGTATAGCAGACAAAGATGATAAAAAGGCACTCTGAGGAATAGCTGGACTTCAAAGGTAGAACTGGTCTTTTAATGTGATAGCATAATTAGCTCTTGAGCCTTACTGGGTTTTGAAATAAGGGTGTGACTTTAAGCAGCTTGAACTCACGTTAAGGAATAGGATATTGATGAGCAGCGTGTGGCAATACAAACAGGGTAGGCTTTGCTTCTATTAATGCCTTGGGTAAAAAAGAAGTGGTATATCAATCGTCTATGGAATGATTAATTATGACCATTGTAGCAAACATTTGCACCACGGCTTGGCAAGATGTCATGAATTACTTGCTTTTCAAACAAGTATCTTGCCATTACTAACATGCTACACTTCAAATGATTGCCTGCTCATCTGGGGTTTCCTAAAGCTAAAAACATAAAAAGTGCCTTGCTGCTATTAGCACTGCACCTAAAGTTCAAACTATAATGTTCTGCTAGATCACAGGCAGGGAACCTCCAGGTTTGGGGGAGAATCTTGGTCTGCTAGAGGGTACAATTTCACCCATGAGGTCATTTTCCCAAAAGCACCTCCGCACCAGCAGACATCACTGGTGACGTCGGCTTGTAAATGTGAGCAAAGAGTTTAATCCTGCATTGGCTGTGCAATCCTGTTCCAGCAGGATCTGGTCCGTGAAACCAAAAAGCTTCCCTACCCATGTACTAGATGGACTGCGTTTTAAAGTTCCTATACAGTGGTACCTTGGGTTACATACGCTTCAGGTTACAGACCAGAAATGGTACCTTGGGTTAAGAACTTTGCTTCAGGATGAGAACAGAAATCGTGCTCTAGCGGCGCGGCAGCAGCAGGAAGCCCCATTAGCTAAAGTGGTGCTTCAGGTTAAGAACAGTTTCAGGTTAAGAACGGACCTCCGGAACGAATTAAGTACTTAACCCGATGTACCACTGTACTAAAAACTGGTTGGAAATTATTTCATGGAGATAAATAGCAAACTAGGAAGCATATCATCCTCCAAGAAAATTACTTTACCCTCCAAGCAGGATGCAACAATTTCATTTCTGGAAACAAATTTTAGTTACATTTGTATACCTTTTTCACTAATGCACTGAGAAGTGATGAACCTCGTAGCATGCTAGGAGAGGGTTGGTTAGTTAGGCTAATCAAGCTGTTCTGGGTCAACTGAGGTTGACAGACTAGTTATAATACCAAGTATCTGAAACTGAGTTTTCAACATGCAACCACAGTATTTCCAGTTATGCTAAGGCCCTGTCCATTTACAGATTGCCTGCCTGAGCTCACACACTACTGACTAGCAATATCTTTCTGACAGTTGCTTTAAGTAGCCTTTAGGAAATCTTGAGCTCTTTGTTTTTCACTGCCAAGGAAAAGCCTGTCCTTTATATTGTTGCTAAATTTATTGCAGTGTTCATGGAGCACAATGGTGGCAACAACCGTCAGCTTATGAAGTAATGAAAGTTTTGTATCACACGTCAAGTAGTCATTAAGGATGTGGAGTGATGAGTTCTAAATCTAAATCCCTATATTTATTTTCATACCAAGTGAGCCTCAAGAGTTCTCTTACATGGAACCTGCAGACTGCACACTGGCTTGTTGGGGGTGGGGTGGGGGAAGAAGTGAGCCCAAAATTTGATGCCCCTCCCCCAGCCTTCCCAAAGCTGGGTAAGTGAGTCAGTCACTGTTTTTTTGAGAAAGTGGCACAAGACTCTGGCAGGGTCCTAGAGGCCTCCTATCTCCTTCCCAAAGCTGGGGAAGTGCTAACTGAGCTTTGGGAAAGAGGGGAGAGGACTCTAGGACCCTGACAGAGCCCTCAGACTTCCTCCCCAAAGCCCAGCAACTCACTTACCTGCCTTTGGGAAGGCAGCAGAAGACCAGCTGCAGGGATGGAGCGTCAAATGTTGCAGAGGGCCATGCACCTGGTCGGGCCCTGTTTCAGACCACCCTGCCCTTTAATTTTAATCAATGAGCGAATGGGGAGGACAACTCAATACAATTCAGTTCAGCATACTTCACCAGCAAGTAGCTGTTTATGACATGAAGCTGGAACCTCACCATGCAGGCAACTGATGTCCAGCTTTAAACAGCTTTGCTAACAAGGAAATCACTGTTCTTTTCTGTTTAAACATAAGGGAATGGTGTTGTCAGTGGAAATCATTCTACAATACTAGAAAAGGCTCATTTTGCTTCCTGGTTTAAAGAGGGAAAATACGAAAAGGAAGCTGGAGAACTGCAGGGATGACACAATAGCAAGAAAACATGAATGGTGGGTCAAAAGAGTGTTCAAGTTACCTATCCAGATTTATATGCACTACAGAATTTTAATAATGTGTCTCTGAAATACCAGTAAGCCTACTATAAAAGGCTGTCTAACTTTCAGGCTCCGAAACATAATTTATGTTAGTCAACTGAAATCTGCACCAATTTCTTACGCTGGCTTATAAAGCTTGTTCTCAAAGTTTGAGCTTAGTATGTCCATTGCAGATCATTTGGCCATGCAGCACACCTGAGCAGCAAAATCATGCTGTAGCCAATAAATCAGAGCAACTTCCTGAAAGTATAGATGTAAACTTAAAATGAACAGGGTCACCACTGGTCTGACTTTTGATCTGCCATGCTCAGATTTGCCTACCAAGTTACAAGTGTGGCTTTTGATTTTCTGAACAACTCATTTATTGTATAAATTTTCATTAGAGGCACCTAAGGCAATGCCACAATTAAAAGCACACACAAAGTGATCCTTTATACAAGTGTTAAATAACGTTCATACATGTTCAGAATTCTAGTTTTGCCTGTTTCAATTAGGTTAAATTTTAGTATTACAGAACCTTACTCTAGACAGTCTGATTACAGTGGGGAGGGAGCTGAGATCTCCTCAGCTATCTGCCAATCTCCCATTCCCACCACCCTTCTGAGTAATACCCCTCCCCACCTTCTCACTATATAGAAGGGTCTGGCAACTTCTGTTTCAGTGTATCTGAAGAAGTGTGCATGCACACGAAAGCTTATACCAAGAACTAACTTAGTTGGTCTTTAAGGTGCTACAGGAAGGAATTTTTTTAAGTTGCACAATTGGATGTTTTCATAGACTTCAAGTTTGGAAAACAGTGCTCCATGTGTTATGCATTTGACTAACATGTTTTGTCAAAAGCTAAATCAAGTTTTAGTTTGGGTGACACATACGTTCTCTCAATTACACATACCTTAGAAGTCTAACGTTTAAAGACAGCTTCCTCTGTTAAGTATTTCTGGTAATTAGTTTGCCACCACTGATGACTGTTCATGTTTCACGTACTTGCTCCCAGTGTCACACATACTGAAGCAGAATTTCAGCCTATTTTCTCAAATGTTCTAGCTTGCATGCCACTTAAGGCCAATACAAGCCATGCACATCCGTTCTGTGCAAGCATGTATTTATAAATAAATCATGATTGCCAAAGATCCTCATGCCACTCTTCCCAGCCTGCATTTCCCATTTTGTAACTCTGGATTCCATCTTGGTGTAGCAACAGTTTCAGCAGTCAAGTGATTTAAGCACGATGACCCAACACTTGCATTTACACAGAGCAGCTCTCAAAGAGTAAAACTATAGCAATCCGAACAGCAAATGAATTTTTGTTTAACTATGACTTGAAGGTGTAACAAGAAGCCAAAGAAGGGAAACTTTAGACTTCTCCCCACAAACATCTACTCCCACCAAACTATATAGCAAACCTCAAAATACATTTTTAACAAGGCATGGGGTTAGCCAGTGAAAGTAAAAAACAAAACAGTAGGCTAATACAATCTGTTTGCATGAGCCTAATCAGCTCTTTGGATCTCAAACAAAATTTTGAAATCACATAATATTCACTGCATTATTCACTCTTACTTGTTTTATTTTGCCAGGTCCTTAAAAAAAGATATTCATACTCCAGTCATACCTTGGAAGTCAAACAAAATCCATCCCGGAAGTCCGTTCAACTTCCAAAACGTTCGGAAACCAAAGCTCCTGCAGCCAATCGGAAGCCATGGAAGTCCCATTGGACATTCGGCTTCCAAAAAAAGTTCGCAAACCAGAACAGTCACTTCTGGGTTTGCGGCCTTCGGGAGCCAAAACTTTCGAGAATGAAGCTGTTCGGAAACCAAAGTATGACTGTACTATGCTTTACTTAAGACACAGGAATATAGGAAGCTGCCTTTTACCAAGCCAGACCATTGGTCCAACTAGCTCAGTATTGTCTATGCTGATTGGACCTGGTTCTGCAGGGTTTCAAGCACAGGGGAATTTTCAGTCCTACTGGAAATGCCAGGGATTGAATCTGCATACAAAGCAGATGTTCTGAGCTATAGTCCTTCACAAATAACTCTTACATTTTAAATTTCCAACAAAACAAAACGAATTGCACCCATGTACTTCTGTTGTTTATAGCCAAATTTGGCCTCCATCACAGAGCCTGAATCAAACAATACCCCCGCTACCTAGTCAGCTATGTTAGAAATATATAATCGCCAAATGGTACTTTACAGATGAGTTATAGTTGCTGCAATTTTTAAATGCATTTATTATTTATTAATTGTTATTATCATTATTATCAGCAGCAGCAGCATTTCTGCACCGCTTTACCTTTTAAAGAACAAATCTCAGTGGTTTATAACACATTAAAACACGGGTGTCAAACACAAGGCCCGCGGGCCGAATCCGGCCCGCCAGACCTTGTCATGTGGCCCGTGTAGCTGCCAGCCCGCTTCCCCCTGCGAGGCGGCGCGCTGTGGGCGGGGATGGGGGGCTGGAAGGCGGACGGTGGAGAAAGCGAAAGCGCTCCCTTCCCGCGCCGTTACTCGGCCGGCCTGAGAGAAAATTTCTGAGGCGGCGGCGGCCTTTGTCCAGGGTCGGGGGGCCATAGCGGGACTTTGCCCTCCCGGCGGCCTGGAGCATCTGGAGCTGGGGCGGCTGCGGGACCCGCCGGGCAGCAGCGGCGGTGGCGGAGTCGTCGCCGCTGCTTCCTCTCCTTCTCCTCCTCCTCCTCCTTCGTCTTGCTCGCCGTTGCCGCCGCACTCGTCTTGCTCGAGGCAGGCCTGGAGCCGGGACAACCCGGGCTTCAAGCCCAAGGAGGAGGCGGGCGAAGCGGCCAGGGCGGCTGGCAGGAGCGTGGCAGTGGGGGCCGTGCTGCAGATGGGCGTGGTGGAGTGGGGCCGAGGAGGGGTGCCTTCGCCCTCGGAGCCCGACGCCCGGGAGGGCCCGCCGAGAGCGGGAGGCAGCGGAGGTGCAGGCGGCGCGGCAAAAAGGAGGAAGGCGGAGGGGAAGGCAGGCCAGCAGCCTTGCTCTGCCGGAGGCGCCCCGCCGCCGCCGCCGTGTTTCCCTCACGAGGAGACGGGCAAGGAGGTTGCTGAGCGGGAGCGTGGCGGCGGGGGCCATGCTGCAGATAGGTATGGTGGAGTGGGGCCGAGTAGGGGTGCCTTCGCCTTCGGAGCCCGACGCCCGGGAGGGCCCGCCGAGAGCGGGAGGCAGCGGAGGTGCAGGCGGCGCGGCGAAAAGGAGGAAGGCGGAGGGGAAGGCAGGCCAGCGGCCTTGCTCTGCCGGAGGCGCCCCGACGCCGACGCCGCGTTTCCCTCACGAGGAGACGGGCAAGGAGGTTGCTGAGCAGCCACCGCCGCCTCGCCTCGGCCAAAGGGATGGCGCGCCGCCTGCGAGGTGAGTCGCCGCCCGGCCGGGCCCTTCTGTCGCCCTTCCCGGCTCGCATCTCTCCTGTTTCACCTTATTACTTTTATGTTACTCGCAAGTCTTCTGCTCTGCAGACAGATACAAATAATCCGTTCAGCTCCTCTGCAATCTCCTTTCCCACTTTTAGCACACCTTTGATTCCCTTGTTGGCCAAAGGCTCTACCACAGACATGTCCAAAGTCCATTTTGGGGGCCTAATCCGGCCCCTTCGGCAGTTTATGGGGTAAAATCCTCAAAAAACCCCTCAACAACTTCAACCGTAAAAAAAAAAAGCTCAACAATTTCAATCCTAAAAAAAGCGCAACAACTTTGGTTGGCCCTCACGGCCCTTCACTTCATCAAATCTGGCCCTCCGTGAAAAAAGGTTGGGCACCCCTGCATTAAAAGATCAAATAAAATAATCCAGAATAAAACAAATTCAAGCTTCAATTAAAATATTTCAGATCCTTCTCTAAGTGACATTTTGCTTTCCCCAGTTGCCAGCCAGGCACCCAGAGATCTCCATGTGGTTACAATTGCACACGTGTGAGTCGCAAAATGCTCCTGACTTATTTGTAATACTGGTAGTCACCATAGCTCCTGCGCTGATAGAATAGATAGTCATTGCTCACTTTAAGGGTTGAAGAGGTTTCCAATGTTTCTCAAGTAGGAAAAAATAATTCTGGGTATCAACAGGCTAAAGCAGACATCTACAAAAAGGAACAATATATTTGGAAAGAGGGATATAATCTCAGTTGCTGTATTTCATTAGAAACAATTAATAGTCCAGCAGCATTGAACCAGGAAGTATTCAATGAAATATCCTCAACCATAAACGATAACGTAAGAGCCCAAACCTTTTTTAAACTCTCCGATTTGGAGCCAAGTAAAACAAGCTATTTTTAATGACTTTGCTTGTACCAGAGTTTTGGGTCAATACCATGTAATATTACTGCTATTTAACAAAATCAGTACTCTTTACCACCTAAGATTTAAAATAAAAGCTAAAATGGTTGGTAAAAGTAACAATTATTTTATTATCAAGAATTGTCCTAAATATTTTGTGTTATCTCTCCTGCAGTTTAGCACCAGTAATTTTCCAGGAAATTCTTTAATTCAGGACAGGGATGAGAGGAAGTGCCGGTTTGGGAGGAGACGATAAGACAGAAGTTAAGAGTGAAAGGAAACAGGGAGGAGCAATTACAGGAATAAATAAAATTTCTCAATGAAGGCATTAAAAGCTTCTGGATCACCAAATTCTTCCTAAAATACAGACAGCTAATATGTGTATTAAACAGGAAACCGGTAATTCTACAGGTTCACCTTCTCCCAACATTTGTGATGTCCTCACCGAAGAATTCCTGCCTGGCATCTATAAATGTGTGGAGCTCCATCACAACACTATGAAGGGAATATCCAGTCAGAAATTCTACAAGTACAGCTTTCCCAAACCCTTGCTACAAATGCATCTGAATAATTTCTACCTGGACATGTATCTCTTCCCACACATGTACACATCAGGCCCAATGTCCACTTGAAAGACCAAAACACAATATTACCTAGCCTCACTTAGTATAAACTGGGCGTGTAGAATCTAACACAACAAACTGTTTTAATTTTATAAAGAATAGAATTTATAAAGATAGCCACTGCAGTGTAGTAGTTAAGAGTGTTGGTCTGGGATATGGAAGACCAGGATTCAAATCTGCACTCAGCAATGAAGCACACAGTTTCTTAGCTTAACCTACCTGACAGGGTTGTTGTAAGGGTAAAATGGAGCAGAAGAACCACCATGTAGGCCAACTAGAGGAAAGGCTTCTTGGAGGAAAGGTGGGAAGAAGCTCTAGTATATACCTTTAGTAAATCTTAAAAAACCTTAAAATGAGAAATAACTATTTTTTGCCACAGAGAGCAAATCATAGACACCACTATTGAAGATTTGGGTTTAGCCCCTCAAGTTATGCTTATGGTGAGATTTCTTTGAACATCTTTTTCTGATTTGGTTACTCTGCATTTTTCACTTAACAAATTAACCCCAATAGGCGTAATGTAAATTTTAGGTGATGTCTTATATTTCTAAATGGTGTGCTGTCATATTGCTTCCTTTCCTTTTCCAGTCAGTTTCTCATGTTCAATTACAAGTTGCTTGATCAGAGAGTTGTGGGTATAGGTTTCTCAAAATTTAATCGAATTCAACCAACAGTAGCCACCAGGGTGTTCCATGTTCACTCAGGCAAGTGCAAATGCAAGGGGCCAAACCCTCAACAGATGCATTATTTAGGCAATATGGTATGGTATCCTATGATTTATTTCAAGCTTCACCATATCTTGGAGTTGGATGGCTTTCAGTGACAGAGGAGTGGACCCATGTTTCAGATCTGTTTATTCTCTGGGCTAGAAACATGGGAGTCTATGCAACTGAGGCTACTGTTCCAGGTTATAAGTACCCACCTGGCAACCAATCATATCCACAAAGCATTATATGAGTTGGAAGGGACCTTGGAGGTCATCTACTCTAACCCTCTCCTAGCGCAGGACAGCCACAAGGGAAGCAAACCCAGCCAGATGGGCAGGGTATAAATAATAAATTCTATTCTAAATTCTATTCTTAACCCTTCTGTTCTGTACATCTCCTACACATGGGCTGGTTTTACAATCCTGAAACAAAAATTCTGTATGATAGGCCAATATTTCTGAAAAGTGCAGAATGAGAAAAAAGGAAAGCACTTTCCCCCTAATTACCTATGAGTTTATGGCATAGGAAGGAGTCAGGCTTTACTGCTTTGTAACTATAAGCGAACTATATGGGGTTAGGGCAAAGGGTCGTGTCCAAGTGAAGTCAAACTAAGAGGTGTCCTACTGAAATTAGCAGACATAATTTAAGACACATTAATTCCAATTACTCAGCTGAACACAACTCAAGAGTAGAGTTCTCCATGATATTGTAGCGTTAGTATCACTGTCCCCTTAGAAAACTCTTGTCTTTAAAGTAACTAAGGAAGTACAATGTATATGAAGTATTAGACAACACTTTATGTAAGTAATACATACTTCTCTTCCTTAAGTCTCGTAATTCTGTCATTCATCATAATCTTATTCTCAGAAGGGGAAAGAACTTGAGAAAAGAGATATAGAACTCACAAATTTTATGAAAAGGTACAGTAAGTATGCATACATCAGAAATGATTTTCTATTCTTAAATGGTGTATCTACTTTTTTACAAAACTAGGGCTCAAAACTTTCTAAGGAAAGTACACCCTGTGAAGTAATATTTCATACCAAGCAGTGTTCTGGTGACTCATTTAAAGGGAAATTCCACTCTGCACATGTTCAAAGGTAATTTTGTTCATGGTTTGAATATTACAGAGCTGAGCCCTGCCACAGAAAAGTATTGCCACAATGCTGCTCTCAATCTGGAGTACACAATACAGTGGTGCCTCGCAAGACGAAATTAATCCGTTCCGCGAGTCTCTTCGTCTAGCGTTTTTTTTGTCTTGCGAAGCAACCCTATTAGCGGCTTAGCGCTATTAGCGGTTTAGCGGCTATTAAAGGCTTAGCGGATTAGCGGCTAAAAGGCTATTAGCGGCTTAGAAAAAGGGGGGGAAGCGGAAAAAAATCGGAACACTCGCAAGACGTTTTCGTCTTGCAAAGCAAGCCCATAGGGAAAATCGTCTTGCGAAGCAGCTCAAAAACGGAAAACCCTTTCGTCTAGCGGGTTTTCCGTCTTGCGAGGCATTCATCTTGCGGGGCACCACTGTATTATGTTGCTTCTGCCACATTATACTGGCATCAGCACAACAGCAATCTTCATCCTGACCATTCTCTCACTTAAACTACCCAAAAGAAATATGCATCAAAATGCTTTCTCGGTGGCAGGGGCTCGGACCTGATGATCTTCAGGGTCCTGGCCACTAAGAACCATCCAGCTTGAAGATAGTGAAGCCTGAAAGATGACAATAAAAGGGTACCATACCATATCTATATTGCCTAATGTGTCTTAATGGTGTGGCCCTTAACAGCCATACTTTCCCAGCATTTTGGTGTTTGCATGAATATAAACACAAATTAAACCAAAAGATTGTCAACTGATTTTGTTTTTTTAAGAGGGGGGTGCAACAAATGAGATCTGTCCATGCTTCAGAACAAGTGTTTACCGCTTAAGTCCAACAGTTAGATAGCTTATCAGCTTTATTTGAGAGAGTGGGGATGATGATGATAATAATGATAATAATAATAATAATGATGGTGATAAATAATAATAATAGATAAGCAGATGTTTTACATTAAACTGAAGGGGTGGGGGGTTTTTTTGGCAAAGATACCCAGAAAGCCTCTAGGTTCCACTGAAAAGTTTGAAGAGAGCACCAGCCATGGAGACACAAGGAAGAGACAAGTAAGAATTGTATTGAAGTGGTTTGTAAATGTCTTTGGAATGATGCTACATGTAGTCTCCCTTCTCTGAACAGACTAAAGGCTTTTAGTACAAATTTGTTTAGTCTTCTGATGAAGTCCAACAAAACCAGACCATATGAGCCACAAACCAAGAACTAAAATATTCAGGCTTCACCTTCTGTATCTCAAGGTTGCCAAAATTCAATCTCGCTGTCCCTGTAGCTTTGGTCCTGAACCAAAATTCTGGCCTTGTGATAGAAGGATCTATTTCATAAACTTTCACAATTGATAGAAAGCAGAGAATTTGTTGGACAGGCAGTCCAACACAAAGGCTAAATCCAGCCTGAGTGGCACTTAAATCAAAGGGACATATGTAAAGTCATTATTAATTTGTCCCAGATTTCATTGAGAACAAAATGAAACCATCTTAGTCTGGATCAACCCCATGATGCAAATGCAGCATATTTACACCAAAACAGGAAATCCTTTACATACCTTGGGAAAAATCTAGTTTACTCTCTATGAGCCACATTCAACATACTGCCTACTCTCATATTTGCAAGTTAGATTGTGATTGCAACCATGCTACTGTCCAAAAAGCATTTTAACAAAGTACTCTGTTAGTACATCTATACACAAAAGCTGAAGTCACAGCTCCCAAGAACCTCAAAGGAGTAACCAGTTGACTAGGCATTTGCATAAAGTTTACTTTCAACAAATGTCTGTAGGTCATGGAAGAGAAACAAGTAGCCCATCAATATCTGGAAGACCACAACTCTCATCAATCCAAGTCACCATTGCCAATGATCAGGGATGAGAGTTGTGGCAGGCCACAGGTTTCTTGATCACAGTGGTCAATGTTATTAGGCAAAACTGTTATTAAAATGAATAGCATCCAGCAACGCAGACCTAAGTTGCCACCTGAAATGGCTAAATTAGAGAAACTAGAGTGAAACCAGAAATGGCATAACAGGAAACCTATCAGAGTGGCTATTAAATGGCTCTGTTATTATCTTATACAGCACACAGTATCCTCAGCAGCAAAAGGCTGAGCTGGTTGTGCAGTGATGAAAGTTGGCAGGAATGGAGCAGTTATGAAGTATCATCATAACATAAGACTTCCAAAACTCATTCACTCTTAGGTTAGGATAAATAGCACAAAAAGTATGGCACTTGCAAGAAAAAGAAAAGCAGCAGCAGCAGCACACAATCCACTTCATCGCAGTGAGTACACGGAACTGACATATTTCCTCAGTCCATCAGGAAGGCTCAGACCTTCTCAGCTACTGAACTTCAGACCCAGACGATCTCACACCATGTTTTCAAATGCAGAGCTACAGAGAGCCAACCATTTAGACACAAGACCCCCCTAGACCTCCGCGTTCAACTGAACTGCAGCAAACTCACTGCCTGCTTTAAAGTTCGGCAAAAGTCGCCAAATGATCAAAATCACGGCCCGGAGACGCTGGGAAAGCAGTAGAAAGCCACCCTCCTGTCACACTTAAATCATACCCATTGCAAGTATGGAAGAAGGGCGTGTGTGTTTGAATTCCTAACTTTAGATAAGGGTGTGAGTCAAGGAGGACTATGGCGGTGGGGGTTTGGGGGGAGCTTGAGGAAACGAAGCGAGGGGGAGCTTTGGCTTGCCGCTTGGGGCGGGTCCCCAATGGGGGTGGGGTGTCCTCCGTTTTCGGCCAGCCGGGGATCAACTTAAAAGGGCGATCTCTCCCTCCTTCTCCCCCCCCCACCAAATCCGAGGGTGTAGGAGGGAGAAGGAAACGAAACGAAACACGTGAAGATGCCGCCGCCGCCGGGCCCAGCGCTTCCCTCCCGGCGACCAGGCCGAAGCCGACGCAGTGCGGAGCTCCCGGCAGGAGCAAGGCCACGAAACCGGGGCCAGTTCCCTGCAGCGGCCAGCCCCGCCCCCCACCGCGAGCGGCCTCGGGTGAGAAAATGGCGGCGGCTCGGGGCGGTGACGGGAGGAAGCGGCGGCGGCGGCCCTGCTGCTGCCACTTGACTGCTGCTGAACGCGGCCTCCACTCACCTGTCAAGCCAACAGCCAGCAAGGCCCCGGCGGGCCGGGAGGGATCGCGCTCGGAGGCCGGCCTGAGGGATCCTTCGCTGCCGCCGCTGCTGCTTCTCCTCTCGGCCTCCGTCTTCGTCTCCCGCCGCCGCCTCCTTCTCGTTCTTCCTCCGCCGCCGCCGCTGCCGAATCCCAGGAAGGGGTGAGAGAGAGAAAGAGAAAGACGGAGAGAGAGGGCGGCGGGGGGCGGCAGCGGGGCCCAGGCGGGGGAGGAGGAGTGGCGGCGGCGGCGGCGGCGGCGGGGAGGAGGAGCGACAAGCGGAGAGGGAAGGGCGCGGAGAGGCGGGAGGAGGAAGAGAGGGCGGCGGCGGCGGGTGTCCGGGCCCCGGGGCTTCTGGGCGCCAAGAAGCAGCGGAGACAATTCGCTCGCATATGAGAGGGAGAGACAGAGAGAGAGAGAGACGGAGCGCGAGGGAAAGAGAGAGAGAGAGCGCCAGGGAGACCCACGAGCCCCGCTTCCGGCTCCGGGCGGAAGTCCCTCCCCCGGCGGCGGAAGATATTGGTCGACGCCTGGAGACTCGCCCCCTCTCCCCCCTCCCCGAAAAACGCCTCGCGCACTATCTCCTCCCCTCCGCTCAGGCGAAAGAGAGAGGCTGTGGGAAGGGGGAGGGAGGGAGAGAGGGAGGGAGGGGTGGAAATAGGCCGGTAACCTTCTCCGCGTGTGATTGGCCCGGAGGCAGGGACGGCGCGCGGGGCGCGGCGTGACGTGAAGCGAGCCGCGCGGAAAGTGAGCGGGTGACGTCAGTGCCCCTTTCATGAGTTGAGAGCGAAGGTGGGGGCCGGGAGGAGGAATTCGCAGAAGGCTCTAGTAGCGGTTAGCACATTCTCTCTCTCTCTCTGGGAGCTGTTCCATTTACGGCCGCTGATTCAGGAAGCTTGTCCTCCGTGCGGCTTCCGTAGGAAAGGGTGTTTTGAAAGGGCCGGCGTTGGGCCCGCGCAAATAAATAAGTTCGGTCACACATTTCCCTCGGTTTAAATAATTTTAAATAATTATTTAAAAAAGAGCGATCAACAACAGCAGCTCTCCCTTTCTAGGACTCTGCCGTAGCCCCTTTAGTAACGACTAGAAAAAGAAAAGGGGCCTAGTCAGTCCTAGTTTGGAAGCAGATTGCTCCCCCCCCCCAGCATAACTATGAACAGGAAAGACTAGGCCCAATTTCTAGAGAAGGCGGTGATTTGCTGCTCTCTCCGATTTTAAATGGTTTATGCTGTCATACTGCACTGCAGCGTAAGGAGCCTGTTGCTGGACCCCCCTCAGCCCCAGAGAACATAGTCAGGGGCAGTGAGAGTTGTAGACTGGCCATGTCCTGAGAGAAAGCCTTCTAAAACCTTAATCCAAGTTAGTATCTTGCCTTTAGGTTTGGATTGATTTTTATGTATGTGCTGGTGTTGTTGTTTTTCACTGCGTTTATATTTTATAATAGTTTTCACGTTGGGTTTCTACTGTTTTTTAAATTCATGGGAAGTGATTCATAAACTAATTAAATAATAAACTTTTAAAATAGATTGTACTCAGTGGAACTTGCTTCTTGGTATACAGAAGTGTTTTAGCTTGCCAACCTTATCTGTCCCATCCCCCAGCATTGTCATCATCTGCTACCTGAAGATTAGCTTTTTGAGAGATCAACAAGATTTGTTATTGTTGCAATATACAGTTATTGACCAAACTGCAGGAGGCAGTGGAAGACAGGAGTGCCTGGCGTGCTCTGGTCCATGGGGTCATGAAGAGTCGGACACGACTAAACGACTAAACAACAACACAGTTACAGTGGTGCCCCGCAAGACGAATGCCTCGCAAGACGAAAAACTCGCTAGACGAAAGAGTTTTCCGTTTTTTGAGTCGTTCCGCAAGACGAATTTCCCTATGGGCTTGCTTCGCAAGACGTAAGTTCTTGCGAGTTTGTTTCCTTTTTTTTAAAGCCGCTAAGCCGTTAATAGCCGCTAAGCCGCTAATAGCTGTGCTTCGCAAAACGAAAAAACCGCAAGACAAAGAGACTCGCGGAACGGATTAATTTCGTCTTGCAAGGCACCACTGTATTGACTTGCATGAAAGAGTTAACCCAAGCACTGAGCTTAAATTCCCATTGAGAAGGGTTCAACAGGCTCCCAGGAGCCTTTGCCTCTTCCTCCCTTTCCCTTCTCTCTCTGCCTTCCCGGAAGGAGGGAGTCATGCAGATGGCTCCCTGCTGAAGGAAAACCATGTCAGCAAAATAAGAGATGTTTACAGCTTGCAGACTGCATGGTTATTCTGTAAGGAAATCAAGTTCTTTTGTTTTCTTAAGTTGTTTGGAACCTTTCCTTCTTTATTCTACTATCAACAATTGTTTGCTGTAACTCCTGAAACTCTGTGAGTACAATCTTCACTTACTTGCAAAGCTAAGTGTCTCTGATTTATTCTAGCCTAAGTTTTGTTTTGGGGAAGGTGGTTATGGGTAGATGTAAGTCTAATAAAATTTTAATGTGCTTTGAGCAATCGTCATTGTGCCAACTCTGCTATGAGATAGTAAGAATCTCTCTTCCAAGTGTCTCGTACCATTTTCACACTTACAATTTTAAAAAAAATTATACTGAGGTATTATAATTTTCCAAGATAAATTTAGTGTTTTCTAATTAATACAGGTGTATGTCCTTAAAATTGCAATGCTACAGATTAGATTAAATTATCTCTCTGGAAATTGTTACAAATTAAACTGTGTACTGTTGGCACCGTTTGCCCTAAAATGTGATGGAACTAAGAATATTGGGTTGAAAGTTTCCAAAGCAATATGAGATGCTATACAACCTACTAAAGAATAACTTGTTTATGGTATGGCCATATGAATAAAGAGGCTGTTTTTAAATTTTATTTTTTTGTCTGTCTTCCATAATTGTAGTTAAATTCCAAAGTAATAATAGAAAAGCCAAACTCAATGAAATAGTAGGTTCCTCTGCTGCTGCCACCACCCTGCAAAATAAGCAGACTAGTTCAGCCATACAAGAAATGTTAAAGAATAAGTTATCCCTACAAATGTTTTACTAGCCCTAACCTGAAGTGAAAGGAAAAAAGTCAGGTTTTGGTTAAATGTTTCTCCTTTACTCACTTGGAAGAGAAAATTACTAACCCACTAACCAAGAAGATGCTAAGATTAAGTTTGCTAGCGTTGCCTAATTAGTCACAATATAAGACAGAAGGATTTTATTCATTCACTCTTGAGAAACCTTTGTACACAAAGGTCAAGATGCTGTTAGTAATGACCCTTTTATGAGGAAAGCCTTCACGACCTTCTTTCCCTTTTTGCCCTGTCATTGAAGCAGTGGCGCCTGGAGGAAACAGGGAGTTGGCAACAGCTATTAAAGTCTATTCTGAGAAAAACAGCTTGGATGGAGTTACAGTTTATGTTAACAAGCATGTGTAATTTATTTCTATATTTGTGTAGCATTTCCCTTAAGCATTCAAAGTTTTTCACCGTGAGCAACCCTCCCAACAATCCTGTAAATTAGGCTACTGTGCTATCACCACGTTATCCGCGGGAAAGATGGGGAAGAGAAATGAAGACCACCCAGCATTTCCATGGCATTTGCTACAAACTGGAGACATCTTGTTTGCAGCTTACATTCTTGACAAATGTTTCAGCTATTCACTTTGGACAGCATTCAGAGAACAGTGCAACCAGTTCTGCACACCAATGGAGCATTGGTTTATATTCCTAAAGCAGCGCCTTCCTGTGCCCCATGCCAAATCATGACTGAAAATAGGGAGATTTTTAATATCAGTTTTTGATATGGCCCGAGTGGGTAGAGTCTACTGATGTGGGGGTGGGGTCCAAAATCTTCCTGGGCACACTCAACTCCTTGGGTATGGCAGCTAGTATGACAAAAACAGAAACTGCTAAGAAAAGTGCTTAGACTATTAAAGTGCCTATCTTTATGACAGTCAAGATGTATGTGCCTTAGAAGGGTGCAGTGCACCTCTACGTACTCTGCACTCAGGCAGTGTTTCTGGAGAGAGATTTAACCCATACTGAATGGTCCCCAGCAGCAAGGCATTACTCTGTAAGAGTTAAAAGCAGAAAACACTTGCACAGGATGCCTTTGTGGGTGTTATAGAGGCCTTAGCTCAGTGGTAGAGCATCTGTCTTGCAAGCAGAGGGCCCCAGCATCTTGAGGTAGGGTTGGGAGAGACTCCTGCCTGAACATCTGGAGAGCTGCTGCCAGTCAGTGTAGACATTCCTGATCTAGATGGACCCAATGGTCTGACTCAATATAAGGCAGCTTCCTGTGGTTCTGGGTAGGGAGATAAACATGCTGCCTGCATCTGATGCCATACACACATGCTTGTTCCTCTTTGTGTGACTCTACTTCTTACCTGCATGGCCCCACTAATGGGGCTTTCCCAAGTAAGTGTGCAGAGGGTTCTGCTTTCTTGGTCTTGCTAGAATTCCCCAGGATTCTTTGGGAGGGAGCTTTAAATATAGGGTCTGTATGCAGCCTAGTTCTCTATAAACTTTCTTCCATCTAAATTTTATTTATTTATTTGTTTGTTTGTTTGCTTTTCAGTAATGTTCTGAACATTCTCACATAAATAATGACATAATGATTTTGAAATGTGCCTTGCAAAGTGCCATCATTGTATTTGTGGTGAATGTAATGACTTGAGTTCTTTCAGATTACCGGTAGTTGTTTTCAAAAAAACATAGTTCATTGTTCCACTGACCTTTCACCTTTTCTCCTTATCCTCTCCTCCTTTGCCACTACCCTACTGAAAGCATTATCTGTTGTGGCCTACAAGCTTTCCTGTTGGATGCAGCTGAAATCGCAAACCTCTCTGACCATCCTCAATTTAATCAGAAGAATATACAGTTTCCTATTTTAGCTTTATATCAAATATCCTCCAGTGACTCACTCAGAAGTGCTGACGTTTATAACAGCAAATGTGTACTAGGAAGGAAGGCCCATTCAAGTGCAGAGATAATGGAAGCTGTCCCTCCCCACTTTGCTTTTTCCTGTAGTGTGTAGATTGTGTCAACATGGAGCAGTGGCACACTTCAAACTAGAAATGTTGACATGATTTGAGGAAATAGAGCCAGCAATGGTACTCCTTTATTTATTTATTTATTTATTGGGAATTTTTACCCTCCTTTTCTCTGTGGGATCATCGAAGTGGCTTACAAACAACTGTAAAACAATATAAAACATACATAAAAGGACAAATTAATATCAACAACAACAACAACAACAACAAAAAGAAACAATGCGTAAAGAAAACTGTATCACAAGCAGCAGATCAAATCATGAACAAGTCAACAGCAAAATAGCTGTTGGAAATGTTGACTCTTAACTGCCTCGTGAAAAACAACAAGCAATGGAGCAAGGCGGATTTCCCCTGGGAAGGAACTTCCATAAGATTAGTGTCTCTCCAGAAAAGGCCCTGTGTTTCATACATAACCCACCAAACAAAACAGTGGTGGTGCAGATAGACAGCAGGGCCTAGACATTAATCTCAGATCTCAAATGTTTTTGTATGGCATCCCACTCCCAGGCCATTCATGACTTTAAAGGTTGAAAAATGGGCCTTTGAATTCAGCCCAGGGATAAAAGGGTAGTTTGTGAAGACGACATAATAGGAGAGTAGTGTAAACCACACCATATGATCCGATCTGCAGGCTTAAGTTAGAACTCTGGTGGACACAATCTGAAGCAAAATAAATTTATAGACTGTCTCCAAAGGCAGACATAGGAAGAGCACTTTCCAGCTAATTTGGATGATGATGGATGATATATTTATATCCCACCCATCTGGCTGGGTTTCCCCACCCACTCTGGGTGGCTTACAGCACATAAAAAATTGTAAAACATTAGACATCAAAAATTTTCCAATACAGGGTTGCCTTCAGAGGCCTTCTAAAAGTCTGATAGTTGTTTATTTCCTTGACATCTGATGGGAGGGCGTTCCACAGGGCGGGCTCCACTACCTTGAACGCCCTCTGCCTGGTTCCCTGTAACCTCAGCTGGGGGTGGAGACACTCCTTCAGGTATACTGGAGGACATAATGCAGGATTGACCAAAGCCTGATCTTTTCTCTTTAGGCAAGTCCAAATCTACAAAATATATTCGTGGATAAAAGAAGACCCACCCTAAATATCCCTAAACATCTTCTCACTATATAGAAGGATCTGGCAACTTCTGTTTCAGTGTATCTGAAGAAGTGTGCATGCACACAAAAGCTCATACCAAGAACTAACTTAGTTGGTCTTTAAGGTGCTACTGGAAGGAATTTTTTTACCTAAACATCTGAAACTCCCTATGACCAGGACCTGTATCTTGTCTGGATATGGCATATCCTGAGTGCCCAATTAATGTAGGGAATTCCTTGCAATACAATATGGTGACTACCTCTAGCAGAGCTGATGGGTGTTGTAGTTATTACTTTTAATGGTTATTGCTGTTTTTACATAGGAATCTGCCATGTACTGAATCAGAGCATTGGCCCATCTGGCTCAGTACTGTCCATATTAAATGGCAAGTGTGTCTCCAGGATTTCGGACAGCAGTCTCCTCTAGCTCTGCCTGGAAAAGACAGTGAATAGGAAATAACTCGAAACCAAAAGCAACAAAGTTTGAGAATAAGAGCAGGATAGGAGAACCAGCTCTATCAATAGTCTCCAAAATTCCTGGTTATGCAAAGTAGCTGTATTTTAGCTCTTCTCAGAAACGGGGCTTCTTTGATCATTCAGGCTACCGTATTCCACCCTAATGTTTTAGACTAGCTGTAGTCTGGAAAGTGGTTTGTCTTCCTGCCTGCTGTTCTCTATAGGTTCAGCTGCCTCTTGAGATAGATTGGCTAATTAAACAAAGGCCTGGGAGAAGAGGAATGATTTTGTCTGGTGCCTAAAGAAATGTAGCAAAGGCGCCAAGCGGCCTCTTTGAGGAGAGCATTCCACTAGCATGGAGCCACTGCAGAAAAGGCCCATTCTCAGGTTACCACCCTCCAGACCTCTCATGGAGGAGGCACACAAAGAATGACCTCAGGTGAAGATTGCAGGGTCTAAGTCAGCTCATATTCAGTTATTTAGTTGTTTGTTGGTACCTATTTATAGAAGTATTTCTATACCGCCACATCATAAAATTTCAGGGTGGTGAACAAAGTTAAAACAAAAACTGCTAAAAACCCATGGTCCTCCAGATGTTGTTAGACTTCAACGCCCGCCTGCCCCATTCCAGGGATCATGGGAGTTGGAGTACAGCAACATTTGGAGGGCTACAAACTCCCCACCCCTGCCATCGTGTCTCACGCATAGAACTGCAGTCTCTGACCGCAGCCCTAGACGAACTTCCAAGTGTGTAAGTGCCACTGAACACAGAGAGATTGACATTCAAGTAAAAATCCATAGGTAGGTGCTATGTAAGGCAACTGATTCAAATCTGTGCTGGATTGTGACCTTTGCCTCTCATTCTACATTAAATACTGCCATCTTTAAATAGCTTTAAATGTTTGCAGTTTTAATCTTCTGCTCTCCATAATGAACACACATTTCCCAGCTTACATCCTGACTGTATTTTCTTATGCTTCTATGTATATTTTCTCCAAGCTGTCTCCATCCATTTTAAAATGTGACACTCAAAAATGGACAAATATTAGTGGTCTGACTTACTCTTTGTATATTTAAACATGGTTATAATAATAATAATAATAATAATTTATTATTTGTACCCCGCCCATCTGGCTGGGTTTCCCCAGCCACTCTGGGCGGCTTCCACAGAAACCAAAAAACACTAAAATATCATACATTAAAAGCTTCCCTGAATAGGGCCGCCTTAAGATGTTTTCTGAATGTCAGGTAGTTGTCCATCACCTTGACATCCAATGGGAGGGCATTCCACAGGGCGGGCGCCACCACCGAAAAGGCCCTCTGCCTGGTTCCCTGTAGCTTCGCTTCTCGCAATGAGGGAACCGCCAGAAGGCCCTCGGCGCTGGACCTCAGTGTCCGGGCAGAACGATGGGGGTGGAGACGCTCCTTCAGGTATACTGGGTTGTTTCCCAGTCATGCATAAAGTAGGATCAGGAGGTCTGATTTTTGAAGCAAAAAGACTGTGCAGTTGGGGTATTAAATCCTTCCCTGCCCGTGATCCTTCCCTTCCAGTCTTTTACCCCCATAAGATTTTCTCTCCTGCTAGTATCCAGTACCAGAAGTGAGCTTGGCTTATTTATTTTTAGCATTTAGATATGATGGGCTATTAGCAATGTCCTCTGAGCAGTTCATAAATTTAGAAACAATAAAATATAGCTACAGTCCCAAACTAAAACAACACATATGAAAACAAACCAGCACAGAAATCAGTAGAAAACCCTTCTGGGTGGGAGGTCTGGTTTCCTTCTGATCATCTGCCGCCGCCTCCTTTTCCTCCTGTCTAAATCACAGGGCCTGCTTTCTCATCAGCTGTAGGGAAGTCAGATGATTATTCCTCACTGCCTGCCAGCCAACTTCTAGCTTTTATTAATTTGAGTGCTCTACCCAGCCCTTGTTCAGGTCCTGGCACTGCATGCCAGGCATAGTTAGTTGCCCTGGTCTAGCAGAGGACATCCATGTGCCCAAATGCATCTGCTACATGTGGATTTAGATGCTTCCACATCTGAGCACCACTGAACTGGCTACACACAACTTTTGATCCAGGCATCCCTGGTTGGGACAGTAAATTGTATGTAGCTAGCTATCAGTGTCTTCCTAAGTAATATCTGCCTTGTACTATATGTGGAGTAACGATGCTTTGATTCATTCTTCTTAAGAAAAAAGTCTCCCAGACCATAATCCCATCTCACAGACATTGCTGTTACATTTTTTAAATATTCAAACAAATACTAGCTCAGTTTCAGAGGTTGGGTCCCACCTAGGGAAGCATAACTTTTCTTCCAGTTGTGTTATGTAACATGACTTTAGCAGTACATTTTTTCCCTTGAGGTTTAGTAAATAAATTTGAGCACAGGACCAAGCTTGCATGTGAGGATAGGTATAGGGAAGAAATTCAGTTCAGTTTGCATATAAAGTAGACCTTTCCAAAACCCTATACAAACAAAAACATAGCCATTGTTGGAAATTTTCACTTCTCCGAATTTAGAATTCAGTTCCCCAGCAAATTAATGTGTACAAAAGTGTATCTACTATGGTAAAAATAGCCATAAAAATGCATATATGTTTGTGAAAATAGCTTACAAAAAGGCACTGTGTTCGAGAACATTGCATACAAACAAAGCACTTTGCACAAAAATGCAGGGTTTTTTCTAAGATCACAAACTGATGAGGAATTGTGGAGAACTGAATTTAAGACTGGAAAAATTGGAAACCAAAATTGACAGATTTACCTGTCTCTCTGCGACAGTCCCTTTTTATTTCTGGTTCCACAGTAATAAGAAATGGGTTATCACAACTGTTTGCTATGAGCAATTTCTGTTTCACTTAACCAGAGATGTTGCTAGGTACTTTAACAGTTCAGGGCACAGCCTATTTGCATAAAACTTACATCTCTTGCTTTATATGCATAGATACAAATTTAGGCCTCTGAGCAAATTAAGATGGTCCAGAATGTCTGGGGCCCAGTTCAAAAGACCCATGCCTCAGGCTTCCTGGGCCACCCCCAATCATCACTCCTGCACATTATTCAACCCACATGTGAAAGGTTTACAGGAGAGACCAAAACAGGATCCATGATAAATAAGGAGTGAGAAAGCAACTAGCATGGTCTGGTGATGGTACGCATTGATCCTGAGAAAGCAACTAGCATGGCCTGGTGATGGTACGCATTGATCCTGAGAAAGCAACTAGCATGGCCTGGTGATGGTACGCATTGATCCTGATTCTTCCATATCCTTGGCTAGCCATTTAGTCATTTTTCTCTACAGATTAGAGTGACAAAATATTGCCGTTCAATAATCTTGTGCATTAAAAATAAATATTAACCTGTAAACAGCCACAGTTTGACTCTGGGGACCTTTCTGTTCCACCTATTAAGGTCCTCAGATGAGTTGAGGTCCGTGTATTACTTGCATGTCCTTGTGTATATATTGCGGATATTGCCACTTTAATCAGTGGGGGAGATGGGAAGCAGAGCTAAAAGCCCAGCTCCATCAGGCAACTCCAACCCCAGAACTATGCAAGCTGGTCATTGTATGTAAGTCACTCTGGGAGCCTTTGGGGCGCTAAAGAGTGTGAGGTACAATGATTCTAATAAATGAATGAATGAATGAATGAATGGTGTCTCCAGGCAACTTATTTTACTGGGCATCTTGATTTGTTTGCAAGGAGATTACATGACATTGACTATTGATGATGTTGCATCAAGCAATCGTTATCCTACACTTCCCAGTGAATTTTCCTGTCATTTTCCATATTGCAAAAAGTCCCCAAAAATTATTTTTTGGGGGGTGGGAGAAGACCACTTATCAACCTTAATAGTGCAGCCTCAATTTTCCAGTATCTGATTGAATCTCACTCGAAAATAGCAACAGCGTGGAAGCACCCAAAGGCTACCCTGTGGTAGAGGGCGATTGTGACTCATGAGCTGCTAAGTTCTTCAAGAGACTGCCTTTAGGTTGAAGCAGGATCTAAGCTTTCATTAAACCAGAGAGTGAGAGATTCCAGCCTTTGTGGCTCTAGAGCAAAGCTGGTAAAATCTGGACACTGTGTGTTATCAGCTTACTTTGCTAAGAGAATCTGATGAGCTCCATAGGAGTTCAATTCCATTTAACATAATTCCAATCCCGCCTTATTAGTCCTGGTGTGTCTGAAGTGAGCAGGAGCTGCATGGATTGTGTTTTTATGTTGGACAGGCAGTACCATTATGCTACTTTCCCCCCTGCCCCCATCTTTTCCCACCTCCGATAAACAAAGAAAAATAAGGGTTTGTTCTGCTTCATTGGAGCAAAAGCACAGTACAATAGAGGACCATTCAGCAGCATCAATAGTGCTTGTCCTGTGACTTCTACTTAAAAAAAGATGTCCATGGGGAGAGCTGGATTGCACGGTAGTGCAGTGTGGAATTTGTACTGTAGTGATAGACGTGGATGAATGACTGGAACGCCAGTAGCCCATAATGTATAAAAATCATGGAGTGTTCTTATTTGCAAACCTGTTCTTCAGTTTATTTTAGCCTGCAGATGTGCGAATGTTAGCGTACTTAAGCCCTGCGTAGGATACCTCTCATCTGCCTTTGTCATCCTGTTCTGAACTTCTCTCCTTAAATTTATATTTTTCTCCCATTGCTGCAGCTATGTCATGGCATCCCCTTATGGTCTTGAGGAAGCTCCTGGCCATGACCCATGTAAAGTTTGATTGCTATACTGGCTAACTCTGAGAAAGTTTCCAAAACGCCATTCCCCTTCCTTGACATTTTAAACATTTAATGAGTTTTCGTTGTTAATTTTAACTTCAAACAATTACAGCGAGCACTTCCTAATCTCGTTTGGGATTATAATATTGCAGTACATGAAAGAGCTCTTTCTTGATTAAGGAAAGAATTTTCTAAGGGAATAGATTGTCACTTGGCCTGGTGTTTGACCATGTTTCCATGGAGCCAGGCTGCATGCAACTCCTGTTGTCAGATGAATGAACCGTGGCAGCTGGGAGGAAAATGTATGGAGCGTCGAGCAGGACTGGATGCCTATTCCAGCTGAGCCACATTCATCTCGAGCTAGTCAGCAAGTATTAGGCAACAGATAACAGATATGGGGTGGATCTTGATTTCTGCAGGACCTAGGAGAGTTCCCAGAAAGGAAAAGCATCATTTCAGATGTTGACCTAAGTCATGGGGTCAGCAGTGTGGCACCTGTGGGTGCCAGTGTGCTGTTGGTACTTCCTATGGCTCCAGCCAAGGTTGGCAGTAAATATCCTCTCAAAAAAAAAAGGGACTGTTTGCTTTTCCTGCTGAGTAGTGGTTCAGCCTCTCCTACATTGATCCCCTTTCTCCACTTAAATGCCCACATTTAATTGGAGCCCACCCTCACATCTGTTCTGAACAGAGAAGAGATGTAAGAGGAGGTGAAGCCAAACCTACCCCACAGGACTCAAGAATGCTGGTGCCAAAAGGTCCCTATCCAAGCCAAACAGTAACGGCATAACATGTATCTACAGACCCAGAGTCGTCATGAGACTCAGGATTAAGAAACCCCTGAAACCCATTGGCTAGGTTTTAGGCTAGGAGGCCAGCGTATATCAGGTCCTCCCTCTTGAGCCCTCCAGTTGTTCAGAACAACACTGGTCTCTGGCTCCTTGTGCCTGATTCTTGTCCCCACCCACCTTTCTTGCAATGTTGTACCTTGCCTGAATGATCTTAGACTGTTGCCTGACTTGGACTCTGCATGATGTTTTGGACCTAGACTCAGTCTCCATGCTTGACCTTAGTTTGTTGGGACTCTGCTACACCCTTGCCCCTCACTGGTGAGTGCTTTGCTAAGAGGCTTGTATCACCTGGGACAGGGACCCTAGACACCCACGAGAGCATGACACACATCCATGGAGTCATCAGCATGATGTGTACCTCTGGTTGAGTAGCCTGCTCTAGGGAACGGGAGCAGAAGACCACTTAACAAAGCTCTGCTTTGTTCATCTGACGGGGCTGTTAAATGTTGCCTGTGCCAACTGAGAACAAGTGACTTCTGCAGCTCCTAAAGGGGGGTTATTATTACATTTTTAATGAAGATACTAATTTCCATAATGTGATGGCATATAAAAGGTCATCGTCAATCTGTCACAAGAATAATGAGCTAATTGCTTGAAATGACAACCTTGTCCCACTTTAAAAGTATGTTTGTGTGCTGAAAACCTACGTTTTAAAATTATTGTGCTTTAATCACTGAATCGCTCATAAGTTATTTTTAAAAGCGAGTGAAGGCTTTGCTAGCACTTGGCATGCTCGAGTGTCTTTGTGTGTCAGCAAAAGTTGTGGAATGTCAGCGGCTAAGTTGCAAGCTGTTCCACCTTACTTTATGGGTTTCCTTACCTTTAGCTCTGATGCAAAGCACAATTAGTTGAAAGTAGGTCTCACAGAAACCAATGGATCATAGCAGGGCAGGGTTTTAGGGATGTGCAGCCAATGAACTCTTAGAGCAGAAGTGGTTAGTGTGGTACCCTCCTGATGTTGGACTTCAGCTTCCATTATTCCTGACCAGTGCCTAGGTTGCCTGTGTCTGATAGGAGCTGGAATCTAACAATGACTGGATGGCAACACATTGGCTACCCTTGCTCTAGATCAGTGATGGCCAAATTTGGCCCTCCAGCTGTTTTGGGACTACAACTCCCATCATCCCTAGCTAACAGGACCAGTGGTCAGGGATGATGGGAATTGTAGTCCCAAAACAGCTGGAGGGCCAAGCTTTGGCCATCACTGCTCTAGATGAACAGAGAGGAGATGGAAGACATTTAAGAAAGCTTCCTTAAATATTTTTATTAATTAAATTACAAGATGCAACAAAACACTGTCAGGAAGAATATATCACTTTACAAAGAGATCCAACATAGTGTATAAAGGGGGAACCTTAGGCATGGGAGACCAAAGGCTCACCTAGTCCAGCATCCTGTTCTCTTGTGGGAAACCAGCAAGCAGGATTCAAACACAAGAGCACTCTCCCATCCTGTGGTTTCCAGCAACATGTAATACAGCCAGCCAAACCTTTCTGTCTGCCTCTTGGGACCCTCCCGAGGCCATGCCTCTCACTGGACTTGCTTTCCACTATCCTTTAGTTTAGAGGACAACTGTCAAATCATTGCCGAAACAGCACGGAGACAGGGGACACTAAATGAGAGGGAGCCACTCCTCGCAAGTGGACAATCCCTCGGGTAATGCTGATGACCAGCTGCTGTGGTCTGGGTGGGACTCTGAAGTGCTCTGACTTAAAAGCCAGATACAGAGTGCTGGATCAGTGTCTACCTTATAGACTTGTGTATCCCCTGACCACCTAGCTGTTTACTGACACACACAACATGCCACATGTTTGGACCTCGACCTGCCTCCAGACCATGCTCCCTGTATTGACCCCTGATAGTTCCTGGCTTTGCACCCACCCAAAGCAAGAAAGGGTACCTGCCTGCACTTTGAGATCCCAGTCAGAGGCTCCTCTCGGGGGTTCTCTCGCTTTTTTGGCACCCACTTGTCTTTTTCCAAGCACCAGGTGACAATCTCTTCATTTTCCCATCTTTTCTCCTACCGTAGACCCAATTCCACCTTAGATCTCCAATCCTTTTTGTGTGTGTGTCCTTTTCTTTTGCAAGGCTTGTCCCCTATCATGATGACTAACTTCTCTCTGCAACGAGTGCCCTTTCGTCACACAGGCAAAGTCCCATTTCCAGCTACTATCTTTGAAAACAAGCCCGTCTGTTTTCTCAACACTGCTAGCTGGAGCCAGAGACAAATATTGATAGATAGCGGCAGTGTTTAATTTATTTCATTGTTGGAGATTGATTTCCTCCCTTGGCCTCCACCAGTATTGGCTGCCTTCCCAGAAATGTCTCTTAATTTGTTGCCTTTAAGGTGTCGCCGCCAGACTGGGTGGTAGTGGTGGAATATAAAATATGATATTTTTTTTAGATGCATACTGGACATTTGACATAGAATGACGTTCTAACTGCAGCCCACGGTAGAGGAAGGAACAGTGTTGGCTGAGATTGAAGGACAAAATACGGGGATATGCACTCATAGCTAAGATTGAAGGAGGGGTATTGATTATTGGGACCCTCTTGGTTTCTCTGCTGCGGGGCAGATGACCATCTTCTGCTTTGACAGCAGAGCCGCCTGGCAGCCTGAGAATGAAATGGAGAGCCATAAAAGCAAGCAGAGCGGAGTGCACCGTCAGCTAGTCTGTAGTATATTAATGCAGACAGTGGGGGGTTGAGCATTTTCGGGGGAATTCAGTAATGGCTGTTGCCATCACTTCACAATCCTCAAGAAGGAGGTTGCTGACTTTATCATTTTTTGGTCTTTCGGTTGATCGGCACTGATAGCTCACTCCCAGGCTGCTATCTCACACTCCCAAGCGGAAGGGCTACTTGGAGGTGTGTGCAAGGAGACATTCCAAAGCACTGAAGCTCACAGTGGCGTGCCGGGCAAAGCACACCCATCTTAATTGCAGCATGACAGCAATTCAATAGAGTCACACCCTCTTGAGCCAGAGCTGTCAGACTGGACCAGTGGCGTGTATTTATAGCATTATCTTAATAGATATATACTCGTGAGTAAACCGTGTTGCTTTGCTTGGGACTATCTGCTTTTGAACTGCCAGACTTGATCCACTCCCAGGCTGATCTAGAGACTGTTTTATGCCCTTTAGATTCAGCAAAGGATCAGCTACTTTTCGGTCAGAGGAAGGGAAAGTGCTTCCCTGAAAAAGCAGGATAAATCCGGGGGAAATGGCCAGGTTAAACATTACCTCTGATGAAGCAGAATCTTACTTACAGAAGTACTTGCTGCAATAAGTTTTAGTTTTGAAGGTGCCTGTGCTGTTTTTCTGTTTAAAACAACAACCCAAAGTGACTTTAACCCTTTCCCTTCACATGCAGTCCTGTCTATCAACCAATGACCATAACAATTTTAAATGGTTTCGACTGCTTCTTATATGTGCAGACTGGTTTATGATCATTATTTACAACGAATGGTTTGAAGTATGTAAATATTTCACATTTATTTTATAGGTAATGAAAGTTAATGCTGAAGTACTGTATGGTGATTTGCCCTAAGTTTGCAACGGATATTTGTACGCAAACAGGGTGCCACTTACATCTCACAAAAACCTTTGACTGCATTCACACCATACATTTAAGGAATATTCCCCCTTCTCAAATTCTGAGAACTGTTGTTTGTTAAGGGTGCTGGGAATTGCAGCTCTATGGTGGGCAAACTACAATTACCAGGTTTCAAGGTGGGGTGCTTTAAATGTTTGGTGGGTACACAGCCTTTGTCTCTGTTACGCTTATGTTCCACTTCCTGATTTGTTTTGTGCACAAATTTGTATTCCTTATTTAAGGAGAAGTCTTGAGCATTCTTTCTTCCCTAAAAGTGACTGTGTACACACCATACATTTAAAGCTCATTACTTTCTTCAAAGAATCATGGGAACTGTAGTTTGTTAAGGGAATTTGCTGGGAATTGTAGCTCTGTGAAGGGGATTGTTTGGGGGAAGTTGCACTCTTCAAATGTGTGCTGGATGTGCTTAATGTGGCTCTCTCAATAGTGCGCCCTTGTACTCTTTCTAGATATCCATCCGTTAGTTCATCAGATGAAGTTTGGAGGTTGAAACATTCAGCGGAGGATGTTCCATTATAGCAAATGGGGCACTGCCCCACCAGCCTCCGTCTGCCTTCAGCCAGCCCCCACCTGCCTGCCTTCCATTACCAGTCTAAGGGGTGGTTCTGGCTTTCAGCTTCCCCCTCCTTAGACTCAGCGTTGCCCTTGTAGAACTGAGTTGGGAGGAGGATGGGGAGACAACTAGAATGGATGGGCTCTGCCTCTCATTGACTCTGGCGCCACCTGCTGTTGGCCTCCCTGCCTTCCGCCCTACCAGTGCCAATGGGCACCAGCTGCTGCTGCTTTGTCTGCTAAACCCTTAGATTACCAACTTGTAGACCAGCATCTGATCTGATAGCAACAACAGCTCTGTCCTGAGCAAATGAGTTGACTGACCAGCTCATATAGCTCTATATGCTTCAAGGGAAGGTTTGTTAATTCAGCTGTTCTGCTTGGCTGGTGTTTTAACCTCTATATGTGGAAGAAAATGAGGAGGAGGAAGATTTTACGCCATAGCAGACCTTGACCATTTCCATGGAAAGAGTTACAGAAAACAAGGAAGTGAGTAATCCACCTACTGCTTCACAGGCTTACCTAACAGCCCCAAATCCCATTATGGATAATAACTACGGATATGCTTCAAGCGCACAACACTCTTCTTTTGCATTAATCCAGGGAGATCTGTTGTTCATAACATAGGTTTATGGTGGGCATATTTTGGAGACTGATGCCCATCAATTTGATGTTTAATTGCAACAAGGGAACACTTTTTCATACATTCAACTCTTTCTGTCAAGCATGCTGTGGTTGTTTATTGATTGCTTCCTATGTTTCTAGGCTTGATACTCTCATCTCACCAAAATGTCAAGGTCTCAGCAACTGAACTGCTTGCAAAGGACGAGAGTACAAATTATAACATGGTTCACTGCTTGCTGAATTTACTTTAATAGCAGCTTTTCCATATGACTCAAGAGTCTTGTCATACCTCTTATTAGAGCTGTGCTTTGTTTTCATTTCATGAAGTTCCCATTTTTATTAATTGGTCAAAGGGTATCTATATCATTTAGCCATTATCAAACAAAGCAGATCTGGATCTGACTGGGACCAGGATAGGAGAATACTAGGAGCCCCATTCTAGAAAAAGTCAGTCTTTTCAGACCTGGGTCCCACCTTAAGCCTAAACTTTTCACCATCTACTTGCCTGGTGCTAATATTCTTTTTGCAACCAATTTAGGTCATTCTGCAACTCATCAATGATTTAATCTTCTCAAGACAAAAGGGTTGAAACAAGGTGATAAGTAGCATGAAACCTATATGGCAGGAGCTCCCAATTTGTTGTCTTGAGTCCACAGGCTTCTTTGAGGCCGTCTCTGACATGTCTGTGGATTTGAGGTTGAAGACTGGAAGCAGCACATCCATCACATTAAATATTCATATTGATTTTAAATTGTGTTTCTATTGCTTCTTTTATTTCTTATATTGCATTTTATTGTATTCCATGGAATCCAAATTTTAATGCAGCAGGGTACTATATATACGAATAAATGATGCAGTAAAAATGCAATTAAAAATCATACAGCATCTAGCGCATTGTAATTGCTACAAGAGGCAGAAAAATCACTAAGTGGTCCTTCAAGATCCTCATTGGTTTTCAAGTGGTCCATTATCAAGGCCCTGCCTCCCAGCCAAAGGAATGGACATGGCAGATAGTTAACTCTTTATTGTCAAAGCTGACACAGTACAGTGGTACCTCGGGTTAAGTACCGTACTTAATTCGTTCCGGAGGTCTGTTCTTAACCTGAAACTGTTCTTAACCTGAAGCACCACTTTAGCTAATGGGGCCTCCTGCTGCCGCTGCACGATTTCTGTTCTCATCCTGAAGCAAAGTTCTTAACCCGAGGTACTATTTCTGGGTTAGCAGAGTCTGTAACCTGAAGTGTATGTAACCTGAAGCGTATGTAACCCGAGGTACCACTGTAGTTTCCACGGCTTGCAAGCTGCATGTACAGTCACATTATTATTATTATTATTATTATTATTATTATTATTATTATTATTATTATTATTTATTGTACTTCCCACGCTCCTGGACATTAAAGCCTTCCACCTGCCATCTGGAGGAGGCCAGGAAAAACCTGTAGACTTCAGGTCAGACCCGGAACTCTGGCAATCCTACATCTGAGAGATGTAGTGGGTGGTGAAGCTGACTGCAGCCCACAACACAATGAACCTCTCTCTTACTCCCATTTACTCTTCACATAGTGCACTGCCACCTCTGGTTTGAAAAGCAGTGTGCATATGACATTAGTCACAATCCACATCTATCCTATTTCTATCCTGCCATTTCTTATGCGTTTGTTCCCTGAACCTGATTTGATCTGAATTTATAAAAACAGCAACCTAGCTGCATTTTAAGCTGGTAACAGCATCAGTGTTCTGTTACCTAATTTTTACTTGTCTCCTTCTACCACTAGCCTGGTAGCATCTTTCCTTCTCCTGCTCTGTCTGTTCTGTCGCGTGCATTGACAACAACAAAAACACTGCTCTCTCTCTCTAAAATTAAAGTGTGGCTCTGCATAGCTGCCTAGGGTTGCCTCGTGGTATGGACAATCCCCTGCCTGTAGGATTTGCAGGCCTTGAGCACAATCTGCATTTATCTCTACTTTGTCAAAGTGGGACGTTATTTCAGAGCTGGGGAGGAAATAATCCTTGGCTGATGTGTGTTATGCTTTGCGTTCCTGAGAGTGGAGTAGTCAGGCTGCCGTAAGTGCATTATAATCCATTGAGTGACATACTCATTACACTCCAAAGCTCTTTGGCTCATTAGTATTGATGCCTTTTTGTAACGATAATTGCAAATGAGAGAATCTGGTTTTTAATAACTTAGGAACCACTGCCCCATACATACTGATGCAGGCAGGCAGCTGGAATGGTTTCAAAAAATATAAACTGGCATCCTATAGAGACAGCTCACATTCTGCATCTAAAGGAGACAACACAGACAGAGAAACCTCTTTGCCTATGAGATGGAGAAAATTAACCTCTGTATAGCCATTACTTACACTCAGATTGTGTAGAGTCAAAGATCAAGCTTTCAATTTGCCCAATTAAGCTTTTTAGCTCCTATGTATGGAATAGATTCCACATCAAGCCATTAGGACAAATGCCCCCTGTAGATTTGTCCTTAATAAACTCAAGGTGATAGCTACTTTAAATTCACAGTGTTGAATACCTGCTTTTTTTGTTCTGTAGAAGCTTGCATATGCTTGTCGATGGATTTGTAACTTTCTTTGGTACACAGGAACTTTATCCACATAAAAATGGAATGAAAAACGGTGGAATGGTTATGCATTCAGATGAGCTCTGGATCCTTAGGAGGATGCAACCTCACACAGAAAACATATGAGAAAAGAAGTGATTGACAAATCAGGTAAGGACATAATTATTTTGTTAGATATTTCAGCCTCAGCTTTTATCAGTAATTCAAAGGTGTTAAATTTAAAAACATGCAGTAATACCCCACAACAATTTTTTCTTAAAATGCCAAGGACAGAGATGAATCTTAGGGAAGCAACATTTGGCATATATAAGGGGCATATAACTGGAATAAATCTTTAAGTAAAAGTTTATATGTTATCCTCCAAGTCAAGGCTATGAGCGATTCGTAAGTGTATATCCTCAAACTTACTTCTGCTTCTACTGTTTCAATGTTGGTGGGGTTTTTTTCTCCTCTTGGGAAAAATTTCAAAGTATTGTTGTGAGTTTGGGGTGTGGGGTAGGCTAGGCTATATCTTTGAGTCCCTTCCAATTCTTTGATCTCCTGATTGTTTATTGATCTATTTTATAAAAATGATATACCACTTGGTTGTAAGAAACTGTTAAAGATATAAGTTTAATATGCATAAAATGTAAAGTTTGTATGCATTGTGTTTGAAAACATTTTGCAAAGAGACATTTTCATTAGGCATGGGAGGTTTCACTCTGGAAAATGCGGCAGAAAGGTTTGTATGTTTCCGTTTCAGCCTTTATGCTAATTGATGATTCATCCAGAAACGGAACTGCAGATCTCTTACAACAGGGAAATGAGACCCGAGAACTCAGTATTTTTGTCAGCAATGGAGCCAGGAGCAGCAGAATCTCAGTTCTGGGATGATGAAGAAGCAAGTTGCTTAGGATCTATCTCTGGGGGCACAGAGAGGAAAATTCTTTTAGTCCTGAACTGTATTCGGGACTAAAAAGAAGACAAGACCACATTGCTTGCTTGCTTGCTTAAGAGCAATGTGTTACTAAGAGCGGTAGACTCCTAATCTGGGGAACCGGGTTCGCGTCTCCGCTCCTCCACATGCAGCTGCTGGGTGACCTTGGGCCAGTCACACTTCCTTGAAGTCTCTCAGCCCCACTCACCTCACAGAGTGTTTGTTGTGGGGGAGGAAGGGAAAGGAGAATGTTAGCCGCTTTGAGACTCCTTAAAGGGAGTGAAAGGCGGGATATCAAATCCAAACTCTTCTTCTTCTTCTTCTAAATATTTTGTAAACATTTATTTGTAACTGTTTTAAAACTGTTCCTCAGTAAAGCTTTGAAACTCATTCTTGTGGTGAAGAGCAAATACGTTTCGACTCTTTGTAAGGTCCTGACCAGAGGTTCTATTGCAGCAACTCTAACATAAACCTCAATGCAATTTGAATTATACCAGCGTGTCCCTTAGGCTTAAAAATTCAGTCACCGGGAGCTCTCATTCAGATTAGTAGAAATATTTTTGATAATGACTTTCACTTGAGAAATTCAGGGCATTCTGTGTAGAGGGATGTTAAGCACAGAGAAAGTGGGGAAAGTCCTGTTGTCAGTATAAAAGTCTTTGAGAGCATCTGGGGAGATAGAAAAGACTTCTGAGCTAACTGTGTGAGTGTAAAGCAATAGTCTGAGTTAAGAGAAAATTGATTGGGGTCATTCGTAGCTGGTGGATCCCAGTTGACCTCAATCAGCATAAAAGCCCAGGGCTCTAGCTGGAGAATTGTATTGAAAACTTTTTAAGAAGGCAGGCAGGCTGGTGGGTCCCTCACTAGGAAGAAAACAGTGAGACACAAAAGGGCTGACAGGAAGGACTTAAAGTCAAGTGAAGCCTTTCCTGGCTTAGGGATCAAGAGAAGGGAAAAGTTTGAGGGGCTTGATCACATTAAGTGCAGTTAAAGGCACAGGAACAAGGAAATAAGTAAAAGCTAGCTAGTGTGTGGGAAATTGCCGTAGGTGGCGCTGTTGTCTAAACCACGGAGCCTCTTGGGCTTGCCAATCAGAAGGTCGGTGGTTCGAATCCCTGCGACGGGGTGAGCTCCCATTGCTCGGCCGCAGCTCCTGACAACCTATGCAAGTAGATAGGTAGTTACCGCTCTTGTGGGGAGGTAAACGGTGTTTCTGTGCACTGCTCTGGTTTCACTGTTCCGTTGCACCAGAAGCGGATGCTGGCCACACGACTTGGAAATACTGTCTGCGGACAAACGCCAGCTCCCTCGGCCTGTAAAGTAAGATTAGCGCCGCAACCCCAGAGTCGTCTGTGACCGGACATTTGGCAAGGAAGCAAATTTAACTAATGGCCGGATTTGCTTGCTGGGTGTCTGTATGTCTTCTCGTTAGTCTTTTTTCATCCCACACGTATCAATGCATTTCCTCCTGGACTTACCAAACTGTAAACAGGTTGCCCTTGAATCCCTACCTCCCAAAAAAGTCTGGAGGTTCCCAGATAGTTTGCTACCAGGGCTGCCCTTGTTACTAGAAGTGAAATATCCTGGTTTCTTAAACCATCAGCTCCCACTGAGAAAACATCTACCAGCCTTTAGCCAGCAAGGTGTCTGGCAAAAGAAATGGCAGGAACTGGGCTCTTTCAGAGGTCCAGTGACTTCCTGCTTTTGAGGCCCTTGGCCATAACAGCAATTAAAAATGATAACATGAGAAAACAATGCAATCTAGAGCACTTAACAAAATAAAATTGTGTTTTACCAAATTGCATCTCTTCATTGTTTTAAGATTTGCAGACATTTTGGTCTAATGTGCAGCATTACACATCTTTAGTTGCCAGGCAAAGACATTCCTTTTTTAAAAAGGCCTTTGGCTTTTTAACTATCTGTTGCATGGGAAGCAAAATATTCCTGCTTTGCAGGGGGTTGGACTTGAAGGCCTTCATGGTCCCTTCCAGCTCCACAATTTATGATTCTCTGGTGCTGACCTTTAAAGCCCTAAAACATCGGCCCTGTATGCCTGAAGGAGTGTCTCCACCCCCATCGTTCTGCCTGGACACTGAGGTCCAGCTCCAAGGGCCTTCTGGCAGTTCCCTCAATGCGAGAAGCAAAATTACAGGAAACCAGGCAAAGGACCTTCTCGGTGGTGGCACCCACCCTATGGAATGCCTTTCCTCCAGATGTCAAGAAAATAAACAACGATCTGACTTTTAGAAGTCACCTGAAGGCAGCCCTGTTTAGGGAAGTTCTAAATGGTTGCTGTTTTATTATATTTGTTGGAAGCCACCCAGAGTGGCTGGGGCCACCCAGTCACATGGGCGGGGTACAAATAATAACATTATTATTTGTAATTAGTATTATGATTTTATGGCTGGGTGAGGATTTGAACCCAGGGTTTCCTGGTCTTGCATTTCAGCACTCTGTTGCACTGTTTCTCGTAACAGCATAATTATTGGCATCGTTCCCAGAAGTGAAGTAATCCAAATGAGACTTAGGAGATGGGCTTGAATTCTTTTTGGTATGCAGTACAACTGGATATTAGCGATAGCTCTTGCACCTGACTTCAGCCCTAGGCAGCATGGCTGCTGTCAATAATATATGTAGGTGCAGCTGATTGAAATACTGCTTACGGAGTCAGATCCAGCTCTTTATCTTTTGGCTGGGTCTGTTCTGATAACAGGGCTGGGGGAGAAAATCATTAAAGCATTAAGATGACAGATTACAAAAAGGGAGCACGGCAAGTCACCCAGAAGGTGCCTTTTGGATGCTGTTGCATTTTTGCAGCAGGAAGGCACTCGCTTGAGTTCTTTATCGTTCTTTTCATTGCATCGTCATTGGTTCTGGCTGAATAGAAACTATGATGCTTAAAATTGTTCGTTGCGATACGTAAATTTATTAGAGAGGTGAAGGTAGAGTTCATGAGCTTTTTTATGTTGGGCAGGTTTACTTTCACAGAAAAATGAGGAAAAAATATATAATAGGAAAATAAGGTTTTTTTTCTACCCAGCTCCTGGTCACTTTTCATTTTTCTCTCCCAGGAAAATCTCACCACTAGGTAAGATATCACGGCATTGTTTCCATGGTTACTCCCTCTCCCATGAATACATGGTGAATAAAGGAATATCTACCATTGAATAACCAGAGTTTCTTTTTTTCTTCTCAATTTTTCCCCATTGAGTAAAACATTAAGTATATATGGTTACAGATAACTGGGGGGGGGGGGGAGAAACAGCCCTGGACCATTTTTCACGGTACACACATTAATCCTAGCAACAACAAATACTAAATAAAATCTAAAATTAGCATCTCCCCCTCCTTAAAGTTACTTTAGAATGGAAAAGACAGCCTGCTTGCTTAGAAAAAGTTGTTACTGCTTCTTCCCCCCAGGACAAGATGGTCCTTATTGTTTCCCTATACATGTGCATACTGTTGGGATCTTTTGAATTTGCTGTATGTTCAATAAAGTCAAACCAAACAGTATAAAACCTGTCCTTTTAGAATGTATTTGTCCCCTAACAGACTAAGCAACCTGGAAATACTACTTGTGTTGAGAAGAATCCTCCCCTCTCTTACTCAACTTGACTGCAGGTGCTTTTGATACCCTACAACCTCCCCCCCCCCCATTTATTCAGTTGAAGGGGACTTGTAGGAGCCGGGTTTGGGAGAAGGCATTATTGAACAAAGGCGTGCAAGCCTTTGGAACTCTGCTTCCAGCTCAATAAGCAACATTAATGCCTTTGCAGTTTTGCAAGTGATTATTAACTTGTCGCATGCCATCAACCTCACCTTTGTGTTCATAATATAAAACGGAATTCTTTTATGTACATCGCTCAGCCTCTTGGTGCACAGACGCAACCCCAAACCCTTATCTTGACGACGCTTCAATCTTCACACCGCTTTCAACAAAGCAGGCTGAAGGACGTGAATGAATTAAAAAGCCTTTATATAAAGACATTCATTCTCCAGGATGATAAATAAGCCGGTCATAAATAGGCTTCAAGGACCATAACTCTTGTGACTTTATCAGCCTTGTTTGTGGTAAGTGTTGTTCATTTATTCATTACTGAAATTAAACGGCGAAAAGGATTAGTTGATTGCCCAGCTGATTGGAATATAAATGCTGTTCAAATGCACTGACACTTGCCAAGATGTTATAATTTGCCCAGAGCAGCTGAGAAGATACCAAAGGGGTGTTAAGAAACGGCAGAATAAACTGTTGTGGGTCTTTAACGTTTTCTTTCATTGGTTTTGTGGTGGAAGTGATCCTTTGCTATGTAAAAAGAGAAATGTTGTGAGGAAAAGTTTGGCTGGAGGCCCTTGCCCACAACTCTTGAAGCCCAGTGGTTGACTAAAGGATTGTGGTCCTCAAAAGAATGTTGTACACTTGTTCAGAGAAGCAGTGTTGTTTCCAGGCTGCTACATGTGGCAAATAGTACTGAGCTTTTGCCATGCACTATCGCTGGCACATACCTGTGGTACTTAAAATCTTGTGCTGACTGATTATATGCTACTGAGCCTAGTTCAAAGTTCTTGGATTAATTTACAATGTCCTTAATGACTAGAGTCCACGCCTGATTCCTTATATCCCTGTCCGATCACTGAGGTATTTGTTAGTGGCCCCTCCATAGCTCAGATGTACAGATCATATTGCAAAGGAGTCATGTTCAGCATGTGTTCAGTATTGTAGGGTCAATTTTCTGGAACTCCCAGCTGATATCAGACACGAGCCCCTCCCTACAAAACTTCCAGCACGTGCTGCTGAAGACGCACTCTCTCACACACACAAATCTAGCAGGCATTTTAACTATTTTTTTTATTTTATAGTTGGTTTGCAACTGATCTTGATTGCATTTGTTGAGTTTTATGAACACCCCATTTAGCCAAGTGTAATGAGCTGGTATATAAATTGTCTAAATACAGTGGTGCCTCGCAAGACGAAAAGAATCCGTTCTGTGATTCTCTTCGTCTAGCGGTTTTTTCGTCTTGCGAAACAAGCCCATTGAAGGATTAGCGGATTAGCGCTATTAGCGGCTTTTAGCAGCTTATCTGCTGATCGGATCAGCTGATAAGCGGCTTAGCATCTTAGAAAAGGGGGGGGGGAGGAAAAAAACCCAGCAGGAACTCGCAAGACATTGTCGTCTTGCGAAGCAAGCCCATAGGAAATTCGTTTTGCGAAGCACCTCCAAAACGGAAAACTCTTTCGTCTAGCGAGTTTTCCGTCTTGCGAGGCATTCGTCTTGCGGGGCACCACTGTAAATGAAGACTCTCATACGCATGGCTCCCTAGTAGCGAGAGAGTCCAGGGGCAGCTCTGTCTGGATCAGGCTTCGTTTTGAGGAACAGTACTGGAGACACACAGCATTTTTACAAAATTTGCTTTTCGTTTACAAAATTATTTAATTAATTTATTCAGACTATTTCTTAACCACCCATCATTGAGAGGATTCCAAGGCGGTGTGGAAAGTGACGAGCATGGAAAATGGGGCACAGCATGAGTGCTGGTCCTTGCAGGCCCCCCACCCACCCTCCATGCTTCCTGAACACTTGATACCTATTGGTTAGCATCCATGCGTCTTGGGAGACAATGGAAGAGTGCACCTTTGGGGGTGAAGTTGGAAGCCAACTCCCCATAGAGCACATCCTTGGGGATCCTGCCATCTTCCATTCCGTAGACATGATCAAGCCAGCATTGTAGGGATGGCGTCGAAGGGCGCGAGCACACCCTCCCCCACAGCATAAGACAAGCCACAGCTATCCAGCTGCCGTGCCTACTCCTTGACCTTTTGTCTCCTCAGCAGTGTTCAGTGCCCTGACCTTTATCTCCTTTGCCAAAAGTATTGCTCATTTCCCCCTGTAATGGGAACATGATGTGGTGGAGCAAGTTGCGTAGATAACAAGGCAACACCCAGGCAGCTCAGGATTGGAGAAGTGTAAAGGGCAAAGCCCTGAATGTATCTTCCTGGTTTTGCATATCTTGCTAATAAAAAGAGCCTCCATGAAGAAGAAGAAGAAGAAGAAGAAGAAGAAGAAGAAGAAGAAGAAGAGGAGGAGGAGGAGTTTGGATTTGATATCCCACCTTTCACTCCCTTTAAGGAGTCTCAAAGCGGCTAACATTCTCCTTTCCCTTCCTCCCCCACAACAAACACTCTGTGAGGTGAGTGGGGCTGAGAGACTTCAGAGAAGTGTGACTAGCCCAAGGTCGCCCAGTAGCTGCATGTGGAGGAGCGGGGAAGCGAACCCGGTTCCCCAGATTAGGAGACTACCGCTCTTAACCACTACACCACACTGGCTCTGGCACAGTGTGGCACCACACTAAGCTAGCAGTCAGCTTGCTCTCGCACAGCTCACTTGCATCCCAACTCCCATGTCGGCTGGAGATGTGGGTTTGGGAGAGCACATCCTTGTTTGAGACTCTGTCCTGCCATGTGAAGACCAACATCCTGGATCAGGACATCACCCACACTCCACGCATCCGCATTAATGACCACATGCTTGGGGCGGTAGACGATTTTGTCTACCTGGGCTCCATTTGAAGGCAAAAATACAGTGCAGCTAAATTCGCAGTTGGAAAGTAAGCACACAACCACAGTAGACTTAAGTCACAGGGACCAATATTGGCCTTTAAAGCTATAAGAACCAGCCTACATACAACATACACACACAGCAACACTTGGCTCGAGATAATTTTTTAACGCCAGGCAAGAAAGGAGAAGAAAGTTATATCCCTATAAGTCAGTGTTTCCCAACCACTGTTCCGCGGCACACTAGTGGCAAGTGCACACTAGTGACTAGTGACGTTGACGCTGCTGTGGCAAGTGCCTTTACTTAGCAGAGTGCATTCCCCTTTACACAGGAGGGGAGGGGAAAAAATTGAAACTTACACTTTCGTGCGTCCCTCCCGGCGTGACGCTGCGCACTGACGTCACGGGGCTGTAATGGTGGTGTGCCTCCAGATTTTTTTCATCAAACAAGTGTGCCTTTGCCCAAAAAAGGTTGGGAAACACTGCTAGAAGTTAAAACACATGCAATGAAACAATGTGATGGCCTTGTCCCTGACTCACTTTGGCTGTGCATACATCACCAGTTTATAATGCAGTGAGATTGTTCCTACCCACCTCCAATGAACTTCAGATCGCATTTACATGTCATTTTACATGTCAGAATGGGTTGAAAATGTTTCCAGATCAGCTGCTGTCCACACAAGTAGGTGGGAAAGATGTCTTCATATGGCTTAGATTTTTGAATCAGACTGAAGATGGTTTCCGGGGGAAATGCATTAAAACTGTGTTTCTCAAGATGTGGTTTGTGGCTAACGTATTGTGTACACAGCTTCACAAACCAGTGCACTGTAGAGTAATCAGGAGTGACAATGCTGACTTGGAGGCATGCTCATTAACATTTTGTTTGTGTAATAAGGGATCCTTCAACATAGCAGCATTGCCATACAAGGGAGTGGTTCACCCCTCACACACACATTTTCAATAAAGATTTATATGTGACCACTGGCTTAGTATAACAATTTTAGTTCAGGACCAGGGAACAATACAAATTCTAAAGAAGCCTAGAATAAAATGTGTCTCTGATACTGCTAAGGAGTTATACAAATGCGTATTTTAACTCCCCAGATCTTCAACCTTGCCCCCCAATGGTATTTCAGAGGTTGCCCAGTCCAGAATTCCCTACCCCCTTTCAATTGGTCTCCATAAGAATTGTACAGTGATACTTTGGTTTAAGAACAGTCCTGTTTAAGAACAATTTGGTTTACAAACTCTGCAAAACCGGAAATAGTGTCCTGGTTTGAGAACTTTACCTTGGTCTAAGAACAGAATCCGAACACTGGAAGGGCACCGGCGGCCAGAGGCCTCATTAGGGAAAGCGTGTCTCGGTTTAAGAACAGACTTCTGGAACGGATTAAGTTCGTAAACCGAGGTACCACTGTATTCCTCTAAGGGCCCTTCCAGATGTCCTGTTGTTGTGATACATCTTAATATTGTGCGATTCATTATTAGCTGCTGTGTGTTTGAAAATTCGGCAAGAAATAAGTTTTTGAAATAAGAACTCTGTGGCCCTTAAATTAATATTAGCGTACCAATTCCCCATTTCCCACCTGACTGTGACAGTAATCCTTGCAGTTTAGTTGCATTTGAAATACGTTTGATACCAACTCATGATAAGGTTCCAAGCGTTGTTTTTGAAATGTAGCCTATGTATGTAATGTGATACGTGGCGTTACGTACACACGTACACCCACCTTCACGTATCAAATAATTGTGATCCGCGCTATGTATAATTGCTTGGGCTTCATGCTGGTTTGGCAAATGACGCTGCAGTTCGTACCTTTGAAGTCCAGGCGGCGCTACAGGACCGCTACTGGCGGTGGAACTGGAGCAGCTTTTCCCAACGGCGCTTTCTAGAGCTAGGAAAAGACAAGCGTCACTTCCGTTCTACTACAGTGTTTTTCCCCATTAATAACTTCCAATAAGTAACTGACGTTTAAGTCCGTATCTGCGCGTGCGCAGCGAGCTTTTCTCGTTCCGGTCTCGTTTATTTCCCCCCTCTCTCGCGAGAACGGACGAAACCGGACGTCCTGCCTTCCCCTTCCGGCCCCCGTGTACCTCTCTCTTTAACTCCGGCAAAGGGGCCGGACGGACACGCCGCAACCATGGCGCTCTACAACTTCAAGAAAATCATGGTGGTCCCGTCTGCCAAGGTAAAAGGAGGACGGCTCCCTTCTTTCGTGATTCGAACGGCGCGCGGGAGCTTCTGACTGCGGCTGCGCCGTTTCTGTGGGAACACGGCGGCCCCGGTTAGCGCGTGGCGCTGGAGTGGGGGAAGGGAGAGGCCACGTGCCGGAGAAGGGGGAGGCCACTTGACGTGCCTGGCCACTCATTGGCTCTCTTCTCCACGTGGCTCGCGGCTGCGCTACTCCACAGTGTGGGTTTTTTTTGGGGGGGGGGGAGCTGTGCCTGTTGAATTTCTGCCTGTAGCGCTGCTGCATATGGTACCAGCAGTGCCGGATTTACGCACAGTGGTACCTCGGGTTAAGAACTTAATTCGTTCTGGAGGTCCGTTCTTAACCTGAAACTGTTCTTAACCTGAAGCACCACTTTAGCTAATGGGGCCTCCCGCTGCTGCCACACCACTGCTGCACGATTTCTGTTCTCATCCTGAAGCGAAGTTCTTAACCCGAGGTACTATTTCTGGGTTAGCGGAGTCTGTAACCTGAAGCGTATGTAACCCGAGGTAACACTGTATAAGCTAAACAAGCTATAGCTTAGGGTCACACTCTCTTGGGGGCCCCCAAAAAAATTAGAGGAAAAAAACAACAGGATGTACATTGCCAAAATATAAGATAAAAAACAAAATAAAATAGAACCTGCATACAGCAACAGTGTTTTGGGTTGTGTAGGCTCCTATGATGTAAGTAATGGGCCCTGCCTGCTAGCCTGCTCCCTAAAATATCACTGGTTTGTTCATTTCTATATCAATTAATTTGATAAAATACATATTTTGTTATGAGCAAATGGCTTTAGATACCTGTTAGGTCTATATAGCTTGTATTCAAGACAAAAAACAGCAACAATTTGTTATTGACAAAGGACAGCTGGACATATAAATTACCATTACCTTCAGTAGCTTAGGCCCTCATCAAACCTAAATCCGGCCCTGGGTGCCAGGGATGGGTAAGAATAGGAAGCGATCCTATTTTTCTCTCCCCGCCTCCTGAAAGACACGTGACCCTAATAGTGACACTATTTGTGTATTAAATTTGTCGCAGAATTGTAGAGTTTGGAAAGGGGGCCCTCCGAGGGTCATCTAGTCCCACCCCCCTGCCGTGCAGGAATCTCAACACAGAATCCTTGTCAGCCGCTTTAATCTTGCGACTTAACAACCAGTCAAATAGGCAGCAAACCCCACGTTAAAACTTAAAGGGAAGAGAAACACATAGAAAACTTACCGCCTGTTACTTCTAAAAGGCTGCAGATATTTAAAAGGCCTGCTTTCAGAGGAATGGTTTTGCCTGGAGCTCCTCAATTATTGATGTGTTTTTTTGTTCCTAAGGTGCTAAGCGAGGAACCAGGGATCCTTTGGCCCTCTGAATGCTTCTGAATCACAACTCCCATGAGTGTGGCCAGCAGCAAGGGGTGGGGGGAGTCGTAGTTCAGTGATGTCTGGTTGGGCCAGAGATTCCCCACACCTGTGGCTGTTAAGACAGAAGCACAACAACAAAAACGGACAAATAATGTCTCAACAAATGACACTGATCTGTAAAAAATGTTACTTGGGGGGAAAAGAGAGAGAGAGAGAGACATTGCACATACTTTTGTAAACGAAGAAAATCTTTAATAAAATACATTTTAAAAAATGGGCAAGTAAGCAAATGAAAGCATGCGTAATGGCTAAAAAGCTGCATTCAAACAGACATTTAAATAAAATTGCTCTTGGTTTTAAAAAGGCTGACTTTTAATTATTATTTTTTTAAGTCTGGGGAAAGAACTGTCTTTTTCTTTTTTGCCTTGTGCTTAAATGATAGCAGAGGGGTTTCCAGGCATGTTTCCTTGGGAGTCATGCTCAAAGGAAGCCACCATTGAGAAGGGCTTCTTTTGATCATCACCTGCTGGCACTTCAGATGACAGTCTTGGATGAATGTGGCAGGTGCGTCCTCACTGTGAATTGGTGAAGTCTGAATTACTCTTGTAACATTCCGTGAGAGAAATTAAACTGTATGGGCGTTTCTATGTTGGTTCACACCCATGTTTCTTGGAAGTGAAACGGAGGGCTCTCTTCTGGAGGTGGAAGCTACAGGATCAGTACTTGATGTGCTTTCAGTTTCTGATAAATTCTCCCCGGTCATTGTATGTCCTTAAATGGTTTTGGTAGACAATGCCAGGAGCCTGAAGCATAGCATCCTTTCCTTTGCTTGTTTCCAGGCCTAGCAGAGAAGCAAGCATCACCATCCAGATGATCTGTCTTTATTTTTCTTAGATGTTGCACTCTTTATTCGGATGGGTCCTAAGCTCCATCTCACTATTACCTTGGTTTGCTAGATTCATGGGAGGTGTTGCAGTTTCACAGCTGGACAAAAAATGGCAAGGAATTGGCATCTGTCATGGGGCTGAGATGCCATATGTGGCACCCAGGGGGTTCCAGGTTCAATTCCCAGCTACTCTGATCAGGGTAGATTTGATTTAAATCAAATCAATTTAAATCACAATTTAAATCTAGTCAGTAAGATTTGATTTAAATCTTTTTTTTTTTGCAGAAAGACTCATTCTTGTTGGTATAATCTTAATATTTACAAACAGATGAAGGTTTCATTTTTGGAATAATAGCTGTAGTTTTTACAGTTATAATAAAAATTACTGATTTGGTTGTACTATTAGAAATATATAGACTGATAATTATGAAATTATTGTGAGGTTTAATAAGTTAACTGTTTATATAATATGACAACTTTTCTGCTATACTTTATTGGAAGGAGAAAAATAATCATTAATAACAATTTAAACAATTTATTTGACTAAAACAACAACATTATAGCATATGCCTCCATGTTTGTTAACTGATGTGGTTAAACAATTTAAAAAAAAAATTAGACTGAGTTTTAGCACACACGAAAAACTTGAACAAATCCTTATTTCCTGATGAATAGCCTTTGTTTTTTTATGATAATTTTTATTAATTTTCCAAACATATAATAAAACACAAACAAACAAAAGCATACAAGATGAATAGCCTTTGGACTAAAAAGTAACTTAAATAGAAAACTATCTTTAGGAAGATTTTTCCTCCAAAAATCCAATTTAAATTTTAAAAATTTATTTTAAAAAAATCATTGATTTTTATCCACCCTGACTCTGATTTAAGGAGGATTGCAGATTGCCGCACTGGAAAATATCTCTTCCAGAGACCCTGGAAATCTGTAGCTGGTTGGAGTAGATGATACTATGCTAGATGTATGATGCAGCATAGTGGAGGATCATGTTTTTGTATGGCTGTTAAAATCACATGAACATTTGCTTTCCTTAAAAAAAAGAAAGAAAGAAAGTTAAAAAGATTTTTACTTTCTGAAGCATTATTTCATTGCAGTTAAGATGGCCTTAAGCAACCAGGTGTCCTGTTAAAATCACATGAACATTTGCTTTCCTTAAAAAAAGAAAGAAAGAAAAAGATTTTAACTTTCTGAAGCATTATTTCATTGCAGTTAAGATGGCCTTAAGCAACCTGTGTCCTCCATCTGTTTGAGACTACAACTCCCACTAGCCAGCACAGCCATTCTGGTCGAGGCTGATGGGAGTTGTAGTCCAAAACAGATGGAAAACATTGAGTTCGTGAAGACTGCCTAAAATGCTTTAATTCTGGGGCTCAGGAAGCATGCTTGCTGTATTTGTTATATTAAATTTGTTGTATTAAATTAAGCTTTTCCCCAATTGCTGTTAATGCTCCATGACCTACATGGAGAAGATCAGGTTTTTTGGTACATTTTACCCTCCCAGATCCTAGATGGCAGATTTGCTATGGTTCTCTTTAAGGAGCCTTTAAGGAACATGAGAGAGCTTGAAACAGTCTCTCATGTATTTTTCTACTGTAGATTTGATTAAGGAATTGAAGAACACATAATTTATCCCCAAAATACTTGATTGATTGATTGATTGATTGATTGATTGATGTTGACACTTTATATTGAAATGAGTTATAATTGAAATTAGTGGAACTTTGACACATATGTGCTTAAGAACAGAGAGCAAGTCTGTTAGGGCAATGAAGGGGTTTGGGGTAGATTTTTAAGCACAATCAATATCAGTAAAATTATGTGAAATTGCTGTTCTTTTAACCGTGGGTTAAAAGATTTTGTTCAGAGGCAAGCAGGCAATGACTGCATGTCTCATGATCCCTAGTCTTAAGGGCTTTCCAGAGTTATTTGCCCTGTCGCAGCCCACTTGACCGAACTCTTCCTTTCTGCTTTCAACTACAGGTGTGAGTTTTTGACTCTTGTTTTATTGTGATGTTTGGTGACTTTGAAAACACTAAACACTTCCTTGCCGTTTGTTTTTTAACTGCAGGACTTCATAGACCTGACGTTATCCAAGACGCAGCGGAAGACACCCACAGTAATTCATAAGCATTACCAGATTCACCGCATCCGTCATTTTTACATGAGAAAAGTAAAATACACCCAACAAAATTACCACGATAGGCTCACCCAAATCATCATGGATTTCCCAAAACTAGATGTAAGTGGCTTTGGCAGGAGGCAGTTGAACACAAAAAGTTATTCCAAGCCCAGTGTTATACTCTCTGCATGATACATGGCCAAAAAAACTTGCAAAAATCTTTCTTTTGGGTAAACCGTATCTGGTTTCTTAGAGAAAGGTTATGTACTGTATTTTTTGCTCTATAAGACTCACTTTTTCCCTCCTAAAAAGTAAGGGGAAATGTGTGCGCGTCTTATGGAGCAAGTGCAGGCTGCGCAGCTATCCCAGAAGCCAGAACAGCAAGAGGGATTGCTGCTTTCACTGTGCAGCGATCCCTCTTGCTGTTCTGGCTTCTGAGATTCAGAATATTTTTTTCCCTTGTTTTCCTTCTCCAAAACTAGGTGCGTCTTGTGGTCTGGTGTGTCTTATAGAGCAAAAAATACTACTTCAAGTTCTTTCTTTTACAATATTATAAATTGGTCTATAAAGCCCTAAATGGTTTGGGGACTAGTTATCTTGGGGAAAGCCTGCAGTATCCTGCCAATAAGGTGAGTTCTGCTGGCACGTCTCTCTTGACCGCACCATCACCCGATGAAGTCTGGATTCCTGGAACTTGGCATAGGGCTTTCTCAATAGCTGCCCCTCCAGTTGTGAAATTCTCTTCCCTTGTACCTTACAGTGGCACTGGCATTAATGAGCTTTTAGTGCCAAGTGGAAATCTTCCCCTTTTGCCTGGTTCCCACAAGCTGACATTTTAATAACAGACGGGGAACACTTGCATCAGCGTCTGGGTTTGCTGGATTTGTTTTATTGCTTTATGAAACCGATGTAACGCATATGTTGCGACAGCTTAGGGTGACGTTTGGCTATCTATCCCCGAAACAATGTAGCATATGTTGATAAGGTACAGTATGGACAAAGTCACCCTTCCTCTGGACAAGTTCAGGGCGATGTACAGGGTGAGTCTTTTAAAAGGCCCTGTGGAACATGTGTATTCTATATCTATGGGGTCTCTTTTAAAGGACTCGCCCTGTACAACAGACATTAAAAACATATGTCTCTTAACCTTATTTTACTATGATTTGCTGCTTATTGAGAAGGAGAGAGTCATGTAGGATTTTGGATAGTGTTCTGTGAAAATATATGCACGGTTTGTTTGAGTCTTTCTGGCAAAATGAATAATCATATGTTTTAAAGACTGTATTATACAGTAGACAAGATTCCGCTTGCTGATACAGCTTGCGTTGATCATTGAGTGTGCAAGTTTCTAATTCTGTAGAGTTTATTGCTCCTTGGCTCTTGAAAGCTTGCATGCTCCTACACCGACCTGGGCTGAGCTAAGGAATGCTGTTTTAATTTGTAACACTTTTTAAAAATCCGCTGTTTTGAACATGGTCAATGGTGTAGCATAGTTCAGTTTCTTCTTAGGGTTGCATCGTTCTAGTTGCTTTTTATGCAAAGAGAAGGCTAGGTTGAGCAAGAAAGACCTTGCTAAAGAGAGTAAATTTCTTTCTTTGCAGTGCATTATGGATGCAGGACCTGTTCTCCATTTTTGCCTAGGTCTGTGCTCTCTATGGTCATCAGATACGAAAACCTTAACCTAGGATTCAATGAGCTCCACAGACTCATACAAGAAGATTGTGTTAGCCTTGTTCAGAGGTTCCCAAGCTTTGGTCTCCAGCTATTTTTGGACTACAACTCCCATCACCCTTAGGTGGCTGGACCCAGTGGTTAGGGATGATGGGAACTGTAGTCCAAAAAAAAAAAAAGCTGGTGGCCCAAGTTTGGGAAACCCTGGCCTAGTTGAATTGTGTGACATTCCTCTTCTGAGCAGGTTATTTTTTCTCTTGGGCTGTGTACACACTGTGTACACACGCTCTGCATTGAGTGCACTTTTCCACTCATGGTTTGGGAAGTGGTGTATGGATGACATTAGCCTCAGTCCATATATATCTTGTTATTTCTTTGTTTTTAATGTGTTTTGTCTTAAAACCAGCTTTAATCTGAATTGAGAAAAAGAACAACCTAGCTGCATTTCAAACTAGTAATGTGTACACAGCCTTATTCTTAAGTTTGTCTTCCATCCTTTAACCTGATGGTTCCCAGGGCGGTACTCAACAATATATTAAGTACCCAAACCAATACAAGAGCCATAAAACCATTATGATAACCAAACGAAAAGCAAGAAATCAGTAATTCAGAATACATAGCAGCAGTTTACATTTTACATCAGCCCAAATAATAAGCCTAGGGAAATAAATGCCTCTTAATCTGGTGCACAAGGACAGATAGTGTAAGAGACAGCAGTATCTTTGTGACAGCGGTGGGGGTCTTTTTATGGTCATCTGACATTATATTGATTTCAGATGATTGTCAGATGGATAGCCACACAGCAGGAGAATTGTTGAGGAAAACTGCCTTGAGGTTCCCTACTCCTGCCTTGTAGGAAGGAACCTCCATATCTAGGATGCCACAACAGAGAAGGCCCTGGTCTACATTGTTGCACCACAAACAATAGATGTAAACAAATATGAGCGGGCTGCTCCTGGATTTATGCTGCATCATAGAATGTTTATTTGAACTTTCATCTAGTTTCAAAATCAGTTTACTGTGGCCCGAAATTCCTTTGAGCTTGTGGAAGTAGTCAGCCCTCTGGACCTTGGCTGTGCTACTTAGCAAAGGTCAAACTGCTAAGAAGTTTGCATATTGACATAAGTTTCGTTCTTTTTTTTTCAGGACATCCATCCATTTTATGCAGATTTGATGAACGTTCTTTATGACAAAGATCATTACAAGTTGGCTTTGGGGCAAATTAACATTGCAAAAAATCTGATTGACAAGTAAGAGCTTAATATTTAGTTGTTGTCCATGCTTCAAAAAACATTTCTGTTGTTTGGATCACTGTAACACATACACATAGGGACGCGGGTGGTGCTGTGGGTTAAACCACTGAGCCTAGGGCTTGTTGATCAGAAGGTCGGCGGTTCGAATCCAGGGTGAGCTCCCGTTGCTCGGTCCCTGCTCCTGCCAACCTAGCAGTTCGAAAGCACATCAAAGTGCAAGTAGATAAATAGGCACCACTCCGGCGGGAAGGTAAACGGTGTTTCTGTGCACTGCTCTGGTTCGCCAGAACTGCTCTGCGGTTCTTCCTTATAAAGCCATGCCTTTGAAACATGAAGAAATGCCTGCATATTCCTTGGGACTTACCCTTTCATTTCCCCCTTTCAAGTGTTCCAGTTCTGTGCTCAGGTATTAGGATGGTGGAGAGGGCAACAAGCTTCTAGGGGCCTCAACACAAGTTTGACTTCTGTTTTTGAAATACAGCGTTGCCAAAGATTATGTACGGCTGATGAAATATGGAGATTCCCTTTACCGATGCAAGCAGCTGAAGCGAGCTGCTCTGGGACGGATGTGTACAATCATCAAAAGACAGAAGCAGAGCCTGGAGTACTTAGAACAAGGTGGAGTATATCAGGGGTGATAGCAGAACAGACTTCCTACTTTATTGCGATACCACCCTGTCCCTGCTCAGTAAGTTCATACCGGCCTCTCAGGCTTCTTGTCCCAACTTTACCTTCACAACCGCCCTGTGAGGCTGAGAAAGTGACAGACTGACGATCACCCAACGAGTGCCGTGGCTGAGTGATGGTTCTAATACTCTTCTGGCAGCAATAATCATTGCAGCACTTTGGCTGTCATTAGACAATGAACTTTAGTAGTAATAAAGTTAATCTGCCAGAAATGGGCCCATTCAATAATATCCCTGGCCAGTCTTCATGTTCAGCCAGAGAGAGTATACGAGACTCTCCTTGCTTCTACAAGAAGTAGATAGCCTGGTGTGTCTTCATTTAAGGCGTGGAACTTTTTGCCAATTAATATTAAGCAAGAGCTGTTAGCACATTTCCAATTGTGCAATGAAACATCCCCTCCCCATAACTCTTCTGCCCCAGAACAAATTTACGGAACATTCGAAGAGACGGCAGGGAAGTTCTGTTGCGCAATTGGACTGCTTTGTGGATACTGTCTTTTGTTCAAAATGCCTGCTTAGGACTCTTCTGCTTACACCGGGCCTATCAGACGCATAGCTCAGCCATTGGTAATTGTGCATCAGTGCCCAGATGCTAAGTATTTTTAGACTTCAACAAATGAAAGATTGTCTTTATTTTTTACAGTGCGTCAGCATTTATCTCGCTTGCCAACCATCGACCCTAACACACGGACTCTCTTACTGTGTGGTTACCCGAATGTTGGGAAATCCAGCTTTATAAACAAGGTTTGTGGATATTTGTATGGCTTCGGAGCCAAAGGAAAGTACCATGCGATCATAAGCTACTTTTTCTGCTCGGAAGCAAATCCCATTGAGTTCCATGCAACTTGCTCCCTAGTAAATGTGTTTAGGATAGTAGCCTTAGTTGAGTTTATATTCAGCTAGGGATGTGCTGCCTCTTAATGAGTGAATAGATATTTTAAATATTTGAGTAGATAAAGGGTCACATTCCATTTTAAGGGCTGCAATATCAGCGGTGGTCATGGCCAGGGCCAGATCAACATGTGTTACAGAGTACTGCATTCAAGCTATGCAAAATTTGGAGGTTTCTATGCACAATCTCTCCACCTGGGCACAGGTGCTGTAGCACTTTGCACACCTGCGATTCCCAGGAGGTATTCAGAGTATAATGTCTTTGACAGTGGCGGTAGAACACAACTATGGTGGATAGTAACCATTGATAGTCTTGTCTTCCATGAATTTGTTTAATCCTCTTCTAAAGCCCTCCAAGTTGGTGGCCATCACAGTCTCCTGTGGAAGCAATTTCCATATTTTAACTATGCACTGCGTGAAAAAGGACACATTCCATCCTTGAGGTTGGGGTAGGACCAGAGAAGAGGGTAGGATGGGGAGAATCTCAGGGTCTGGATAGAGAGACCTGGAGCTTGGAAGTTCCACCCCGAGTGCTAAACAGAAGATACTTGGTTTTACATATTCTGAGTTCCAGAACAGAAAATATCTTCTCTTTCCTACCCCACGCCTAAATAAGTGTGCTCTAGTTTGAACTGCAGTGGCTCAGACATTTATCTTGTAAGAAGCCGAGTATGGCCCTTGTTTGTTCCATTTTGTTTGAAAAATGGAATTGTCTTATAAATGGAGAGACACTGCAACTTTGGGACTTCTTGTGTTTCAGGTGACGAGAGCAGATGTAGAGGTGCAGCCGTATGCCTTCACCACAAAATCTCTGTTTGTGGGCCACATGGATTACAAGTATCTGCGTTGGCAGGTAAGGACTTTGCTGTAGCAATTAGTTGGGGCGGATCTTTCTCCTTCAGGGTAGTGCTGTGAATCGTGGTTACATATCCTTATGACCGCTGCTCCTTGTGTGCATTTTTCTAATCTATGATTTGTGCTGAAGAAGATTCCAGTGAAACAGTCAGATTATCTGGGATCACTGTCCTACGTTGTTATTCACTTACTACTTCGGCACCATGAACGCCTAAAAAGTTCCACCGCTTAGCTATGTTGTTATTCACTTACTACTTCGGCACCTGAATGCCTAAAAAGTTTTACCGCTTAGCCCACAGGATAGCATCTACAGTGGTACCCCGCAAGACGAATGCCTCGCAAGACGGAAAACCCGCAAGACGAAAGGGTTTTCTGTTTTGGAGGCGCTTCGCAAGACGAATTTCCCTATGGGCTTGCATCGCAAGACGAAAGCCCATAGGGAAATGCTGGCGGTCGGGAGCAAAGACTTTTGCCCACAGCCGGCCTTCAGAAGAGGACCTCTTCTGAAGGCCGGCGGGGGGCAAAAGTCTTTGCTCCCCCCGCCTGCCTTCCCCCCCCCCCCGCCTGCCCCGGGCGATCTTAAAATGCTGGCGGGCGGGAGCGAAGCGTTCGCTGCCGACCCCCAGCATTTTAAAATCTCCCCGTGTCCCGGGAAGGTTTTAAAATGCTGGGGGTCGGCAGCGCTTCGCTCCCGACCCCCAGCATTTTAAAACGCTGTTCCGAAGGGGGGGGGGCGGGGACACCTGCCCCAGCCGCCCCACTTCGGAAAGCTGTTCCGAAGTGGGGAGGGGGGGCGGGGACACCTGCCCCAGCCGCCCCACTTAGGAAAGCTGTTCCGAAGTGGGGAGGGGGGCGGGGACACCTGCCCCAGCCGCCCCACTTCGGAAAGCTGTTCCGAAGTGGGGAGGGGGGCGGGGACACCTGCCCCAGCCGCCCCACTTCGGAAAGCTGTTCCGAAGTGGGGCGGGGGGGGGCGGGGACACCTGCCCCAGCCGCCCCACTTCGGAAAGCTGTTCCGAAGTGGGGCGGGGGGGCGGGAACACCTTCTGAAGGCGGGCAGGGGGCGAAAGTCTTTGTCCCCCCTGCCTGCCTTCCCAGGGGCTTTTAAATCGCCCCGGACAGCGGAGAAGTCCTCCGCTGTCTGGGGCGATTTTAAAATGCCGCCCGCCAGCATTTTAAGATCGCCCCGGACAACGGAGAAGTCCTCCGCTGTCCCAGGGTTTTTTAAAATGCTGGGGGTGGGAAGAAAAGCCCTTGTCCCCCCCCCCAGCCTTCAGAAGAGGTCCGGGGACAGACTGTCCCCGGACCTTGGCTGAAGGCGGTTTCCCTAGGAACGCATTAATTGATTTTCAATGCATTCCTATGGGAAACCGTGCATCGCAAGACGAAAAAACCGCAAGACGAAGAGACTTGCGGAACGAATTAATTTCGTCTTGCGAGGCACCACTGTATTACTTTGTTTCAACTATAGACTTATTATACTTCTACGGTATTTATTTGATTTCAGATAGATTAGAGAATTTACAAGTGTACACATTTTGTTTTTGTTGTACTAAATTATGTATATTATGCAATAAGAATTGCAGTGCTATCTAGTATACTGGCCATCGTGTTGCTTGTGTTGTTTGTTGTGAATCGTATTTTGGCTTCCTAGAGCTCCTTATAAGGTTTCTGAACTTCCAATTAGCTGATTAGGATTCGTGATGTCTGCATTGAACTAGTTTGCCCTGGCGGTTGCCTTGCTTGCAATCTTCACCTTTGTAGCAAACTGCAAGCCAGGTTGGGAGTCTTCTTTTACAGTAATGGCCACTCCTTCCAAGCTGTAACCCTCTGAAGATTGAGCCCTTGTCTCAAAGCAGTTTTCAAAGAAATTTCTCCTTTTTAATAATGTTTGCCTAGTCTTGTCTCAGCCATGGACCCCAACGCAGCTCATTTGGTGCTCTTGTAGATGAGCTGATTGGGGTGATGCTCCTGTGTGTCTTCTCACCACTTATTGAGTCATCTGATGATACTCTAGCTCAGCTATCCACATGGCTACATAAGACAGGTTGTCTGGAAATGTGGGCGACTGTGGTTTCTAGACTTGAGGGTTGTGACGAAATAGTTGTAATCCTCTATGGCAATATAAACCTATTACAAAAGAGTGTCCTGGGCTTTTAGTCCTTGGAAGGGTGTTGACACTCTGTACTTAGCTGCCTAGCCATTGATTAATGTAACTTTCATGTTCTGGAGCTTTACCAAAAGACATAACACCCTCTACCAAAACCCTAAAACAAACCTGTCCAAATCTGCCTAGGAAGATCAGTTGGCATGCTTCAGTTTGTCCAAGTGAATGACTACAGTAACTTCAACTAGCTGTCCTGTACCCAGATGCTGTGCTTGTTTACTTCGAAGTAAATCTACCGAGTTCAATGGGACGTACTTGCAGGATATGTGGGTATGGGATTGCAGCCATTGATATTGCATGTAGGAGCAATAATTTCTTCGGTATTCTGAGCGATACTATTTCAGCATCCTTGCCTTCTGTTTTGCAGTTTAGGAGGAAGGGTTAATAGTATTTGAGTTGCAGAGGTGCTTGAAGCGCTGTTCCAGAAGTGGGGCTATTTTTCCTCCCTAGCCCAATTTCTGGTTTGCTTGTCAATGCATGTGAGATCAAGGACTTTAATTTTGTCTGTCTTCATTCTAGGTGGTGGATACCCCGGGTATTCTGGATCATCCCCTGGAAGAGAGAAACACCATTGAGATGCAGGCAATAACAGCACTTGCCCATCTTCGTTCAGCTGTCCTGTACGTCATGGATATATCAGAGCAGTGTGGGCACAGCCTGGAAGAGCAGCTCGAACTCTTCAGCAATATCAAGCCACTGTTTGTCAACAAGGTGGGCTGGGATTTAATATCTGATGCCGAGCTGCTGCTTTCTTGGTTATAAAATCTAGACTGGATGCTTAGTTCAATCTGTTATTTCCCCCTTTTTAACTTTCAGCCTCTAATAATTGTAGCAAACAAATGTGACGTGAAGAGGATTTCTGAGCTTTCTGAGGAAAACCAGGTAGGAAATTCTGTTCGTCCATCTGTCTTAAGGTTATGCACTGGCTCGGAGTGCAGCTTGAGTAATGGGGTAGATCAGGATGATATGGAGAAGACTCCTCCTTTGCAGAATCAGGTCATGCCATTAACAAGGCAAGTCGAAGTGGATCAGGATCAAACTCAATTTTCTGAGTAGCTCTGTCGCCTCCATTTTTCTAAAAAGTTAAACCCACAATTTTACCCTCACCATTTTTTGAGAAACAAAACCAAGTGGTCTGGGGAAACGGCCAGAACTTGAGAGGGGACAAGGTGGTGTTCTGGTAAGATCTTTTCATCTTGACAAAGAGGTTTAGCTTCCATTCACTGTGAATTATCCCCCCCCCGCACCCCAATCAGAGTGATTTGGGGAGGCAGTTCGTTTATTTCAAAGAGTTGTTCTTTGTGAGGGTCTTCTTTCTTGTCTGAATTTTGGCTGTGAGAGCAGGGAGTAAGCAGCAGAGTTACACTGCACAAGTAGGCTGCTTTCCCCCTGGTCATCTATTTTCCTAACAGACGGCTCAAAACCATAACTTGCTTTCTTTGGTGACTGTTCCAGTTTTTTTATACCAAAGGTGATATCACTTAGCATGATAGCCCCTGGACCAGTTTCCTGAATTTTAGCAGGCATTTTAGCCTGAAACTGGCAGGTGTAATCCACCTGCAGTGGTTCCTTTGCATGCAAATTTCATCCACATGTGAAAAAGAAAAACACTCTCCATTTTTCGGTTTCTAGTTTTAGTCGATGGTGGTTTCGGATTTAACTGGTCAGAGTCAGACATACGCAAGTAATGAGTTGAAGTGCAACAGTTTGGGTTGTATACACACTGTACTTTTCAGGCACAATACATTTAAAGCACATCCATAGCACATTTCCCCCCCATTCTGGGCACTGTAGTTCACAAAGTTAACAACTCCCAGCAACCCTTAACAGATTACATGCCCAGAATTTTTTGAGGAGGGAAACAGATGGAACTATGGTCTGCTTATTTGTAATTTATTTCACGGCCGATGTGACACATTCTAACATAACTGTTGTATCTTCCAGTTCATGAAGATCTTGTGTTTATTTTGATACCTTAGCAATAGAAGGCAGCAATATTTTTGTTGGGTTTAAGCATTTATTTTCACTACTGAATTCACGTGTGTCCGTCATGTTTTAGAAAATGTTTGCTGATTTAGAAGCAGATGGGCTTCCTGTCATCGAGACGAGCACCCTAACCGAAGAAGGAGTGATTCAAGTTAAAACAGAAGTGAGTCGTATGTATGTTTGTTTTTGTATAAGCTGTGTTCCAGACACTCTCATTGGGCTGGCCCAACAGTGACCTCCTCCACATTTAAAAGATTTGTGCTGCTTAGGGAAAGGCTACAATAATAATACAGTAATAGTAATACCTTGCACTAGACTAGAACACTGCTCTGGTTTGCCAGAAGCGGCTTAGTCCTGCTGGCCACATGACCCGGAAGCTGTGCGCCGGCTCCCTTGGCCAATAAAGCGAGATGAGCACAGCAACCCCAGAGTCGTCCGTGACTGGACCTAACGGTCAAGGGTTCCTTTACCCTTTACTTTTAATACCTTGCACTAGGACACTGCAGGAGAAATGTGAAGCCAAATCCAAAGGTGATTATTATTATTTATATTATTTATTATATTTGTTAGTTGCATTAGCTTGTCCAAGGCAATCAAAAGCGACCTGTGCAACCACAAAACCTACCTATTTCAGCAAATGTTTATGGCATAGGACCACCTGCTCTTTTACCTTTTGCTCATGGTTGTTTTGACCAACCTTTTGTTCTGTTAGCTGCTGGTAGCTGAACTGGAAGCCTGTTTGGAAAACTGTAAAGAGGAGGAACATTAATGATAGGCTTTCTTCATTGTTCCATTCCCTCTAATAGGGAACTTAGATGGTTGATTGCCAAACAATTTACAAGCTAGAGAGAGTAATCCAAAAAGAAAGGAGTGTTTTATATGTGCTGGGGGACCTTTTGGCCCTCCCGTTCCAGACTGACAAGTATGTGAAGTTCTTTTAAAATGGCCTCCTTAGTGGAAAGGCAGAAAAGTCTGGCGATAATGGGCCTGTTGATGCAAGCACTGGCTTGCTCTGTAGGTGAATTCTAGATCAGAGACATTAAGCTTAATATTAGGGAAGATGGGATTAAACCAGGAAGTTGTAAAAGAGAGTCAATCTTGGCCTTCTGGAAATTTATAATGATTTTACCCTGCAGAGTCAATTTTTTTAGGATTTCAAATTGGTGGTTTGATAGCGCATGAGTAGTTAAAGAATTAGGGCGGCCATCTTGCTTGGTGATTTCACACACCCCCAGTCTGGTGCAGATGTAGTGCTTTCTTTTCACTGTGGTTATGAGATGGAGAGCCTGTGAACCTGTGGGTGCTCCCAGTTTTCTTTCCCCTGCTGTTTTTTCAGTGACAGTAAGGATGGAATTTGGGAGCCTGTGGGGTACTCCTGCTCAGTAAAACTGACGTTAAGAAATTGGGAGCCATTATGTTTGCGTGTTATTCGTTTGCTTTCATGAGCATGTTTTTTTGAATTCCTATTTTATATGTTCTCAGGCCTGTGACAGGTTGCTGGCCCATCGTGTTGATACCAAAATGAAAGGAAACAAAGTACACGATGTACTGAACAGGCTCCACTTAGCTATCCCCTCCAAAAGAGACAACAAGGTTGGTGTGTGTGCCCATTATACCTCTGTCATCCCCTGTCACCTCCTATTTCAGCAATGTATGTATATATAATACACATGCATCTAATCAAAACAGTCTTGGTCTTTTTTTCTTTCTTTTTTCTTTTTCTTTTTCTTTTTTTTTTGCTTTCACATGCTGATAAATGCAATTACGATTTGTTTGTTTTTTGTTTTTAAACTGCTTCCTTGAGCTCATCTTGGTTTTATCCTTTAATCTTAGGAAAGGCCACCTTTTATCCCTGAAGGTGCCCTGCTCCGCAAAAAACGCATGGAAGTTGATGCGCCTAAAAAGAAACTGGTAAGCATCTTTTGAAAGATTTTCCCAGGAGAAGAAGAGCAAAATTTGTGTGAAGCTTTTAAAAAAGGGCCCTTTTTAATGCTGTATGCTTGTTCACAGGAGAAAGATATTGAAATGGAAATGGGAGACGAGTATGTTTTGGATCTTAAGAGTAAGTGGTAACAGTAATCTTAATGTTCACACTAGAGGTGTCACTGGATGTAGTTTTCCCATTAGCAGACAGTTCAGGTAGAAAACTGCAAGGTTAACTTCAGCCGTTGTGTGTGGTTAGGAGCCCTGTTTAGGGAAGTTTTTAATGTTTGGTGTTGCTCCTTTTTTATTATTAATATTCTGTTGGGAGCCGCCCAGAGTGGCTGGGGAAACCCAGCCAGATGGGTGAGGTATAAATTATTATTATTATTAACATAATTATTACCTTATGCTCTTAGTCTACTGGATAATACTGATGTTCACCTAATTTTCCATCAGGGACTATATGTTAAAGTTGATGGAGGGCTTTGTCGGTTTGCATAAGGAGTGAACAACCTGCAGCCTTTGGCCTAATGTCATGCATCCCTTTCCCGAATTACCCTCTCCTGTGCTGCCACTGGCAAAGCTGCTTTGGGTGGAGGGAGGGTAGCAGGTGTCAGAAAGTGAGTGACCTTTCTAGGCAGTCAGCTTTTTGGACAGGTAATAATTCAAAATACAAGGGGTTTTTTTTGACGAAGTCTAAGGTTAAAAGAAGATTGTTCTGGTTGCCAGACAGGTTTATCAACTTTGGACCACCTGCTGTAATTTCCTGCTGTAACGATGAAATAGTAGCTTCTGTGCTGCACAAATTAATAATTCTGTGTGTTGTTCCCCTCCCCCCCCTTTAGAATACTGGGATCTAATGAATCCATCTGAAAAATATGATAAGGTGCCAGAGATCTGGGAAGGACACAACATAGCAGATTATATTGACCCAGATATCATGAAGGTAGGAGTTATCCCCATTAACTTCACACTTCAATGTACAGAAAATGTGTGCACTCTTGTCATGACATGAATCTACAGAACATTCTGTCAAGCTATGCATTTCTTGTCTAGCCTCTTATTAAGAAGAATCACAACTAAGAAGAATGAATTGATTGACTCCGTAAAACCATCACTCTGCTTCTGCCTTTAATCTTGGTTCAGAAATTGAGGACTTCTGATATGGCAGTTAGGAGTTTGAGCATTAACTATCTGAAAGGCTCTGTTGATGAATATTTGAAGCATGCATATTGTAAAAGTTTCTAATGCATTGTGTGTGACGTCTTTAAAGAAACTGGAGCAACTGGAGGAAGAGGAGGAGCTGAGGCAAGCAGCTGGAGAATATGACAGCGACTCAGAAAGCGAAGATGAGGAAATGATGGGCATCAGACAGCTGGCACAACAGATTAGAGAGAAAAAGAAACTCAAGATGTTGGCATCCAAAGAGAAAGATACCCAGGGGCCCAGGATGCCGAGAACGGCGAGAAAGGCAGGTTTCAAACATTTTGTTAAGAATGTGTTGGGGCCTGACTGCAGTTAAGGGATTAAGGGATTTACGTGTGTTCCCTCCCACCCACTCACTTTCGTTACAAAACAAAAATCGAAGTTGTCATGGCTAGAAATGCCTGTTAGACTGCAGATTAAAAATAATGGCTTAGGCAGATGAAATAGTAACAGGTCCGTAAGCGATAGAAGAAGAAGAATGAGAATCTCCATTAACGTGTGTTCTAGTTTAGGACTTGTCAGAAACACAAGGATCACGCCTGAGGCCTGCTCTACGCAGTCAGCAGAACAAAGTTGTGGAATGAACTGGGACGTAGGAAGGTGACTTCTGTTGAGTCTGAGCTTTGGTCCACCCAACTCAGCACTGTCAACAGTGAGTGGCAGAGGTTCTCCAGGGTTTCATACAAGAGTTTTCCCCAGGCTACCTGGAGATGTCTGGATTGAGCCTGGGACCTTTTTTTATACGAAGCATGTGCTCTAGGTCTGAGCTATAGCCCTTCCCTATTTCAGACATGATTTTTTTATTTCACTCACACCCACCCACCCACACAACATTACAGTGGTGCTCTGCAAGACGAATGCCTCGCAAGATGGAAAACCCGCTAGACGAAAGGGTTTTCCGTTTTTGAGCTGCTTCGCAAGACGATTTTCCCTATGGGCTTGCTTTGCAAGACGAAAACATCTTGTGAGTGTTCCGATTTTTCCCTGCTTTCCCCCCCCCTTTTTCTAAGCTGCTAATAGCCTTTTAGCCGCTAATCCGCTAAGCCTTTAATAGCCGCTAAGCCGCTAATAGGGTTGCTTTGCAAGACAAAAAACCGCTAGACGAAGAGACTCGCGGAACGGATTAATTTCGTCTTGCGAGGCACCACTGTATAAGCTTCTAACAGTTCAACAAACAAATTTTACTATAGGCCACACACCCGCCTGCACTGGCATGTTTCAAAGCAACAAACAGGAGCTTAAGTGAACTCCCAGTTGTTCCTTTGCCAGAACAAGTTGCATTCCTTCATCCAAATTCTTCGTACAAGGCGTAGGGCTGATTGAGATCTGGCCCGTTGGGGTTGGGGTAAGGTTCCTCATGTCTGCCTTAAGCACAACAGTTTATTATTATTATTATTATTATTATTATTATTATTATTATTATTGCCTGCTTCCAGAAGCGTAGGCTCATTTGCTACCCATACTCTGTGTTGTCGTGTTGAGCATCCTGTATGCATGGAATGTGTGTTCTGGTACATGTTAAATTACACCTAAACTCATTTGGGGGGGGGGGGGAGAACAGCAGACCATTGACATTCCTGCTTTTATCTGTTTGTCTCCAAATTGTCACTGAAATCTATTTGGAACGTACACTGTAGGATTTCTCTTGTAGTTTTTGAACAGTGTACTGGATTGCTTCTTAGGCTCCTTTCTGCCACGTCAATATAAAAGTGTATTGATAACAGGGAAAATAATTGATGACTTGTGTCTTTAGGTTGAACGGAAGACATTAGAGAAGGAGATGACTGATCTCGGGCTTGATATGAGTGGTAAAAATGAGGTAAGACAGACTTTTTCTGCATTGATTGCTGTAGGCATTACTTTCATTATTTCTAAATGTTCTTATACTTCATTTTTCTGCCACAGGAAATAAAGCTGTGGCTTTTTTTGTTTGTTTTAAAGCCAGGTGGCGCCTGCAGGTCTCACACCGCGGGAGGCGATTGTGGGACCCAAGCAGTGTGTTGGTTGATGGAACCGCTGGGCTAAGCTGGCTCCAGGAATAAAGCTGTGTTAGATTAATATTGGATTAAGACTGGAATTCAGAGTCGAAAAAATCCTATTATTTAATAAAGTTTGTACTCATAAGCTGTTAGCTGAATTAAGTAGTATTTATGCTGAGGAACAGTGTGCAGCACCTGATAACTAATTTAGAAGATGAGGGGTTCTGATTGGGCTTTTCTTGGTTTGTGAATTTTCAGGCACATTATGTAGCCCAGGCAAGAAGATCCCGGAGTGTTACCCGTAAACGTAAACGAGAAGAATCTGTAACACCTACATCTGTGGCACGAAGTCGCAGTTCTTCCCGCACACCTCGCGATGTATCTGGCCTTCGAGACGTAAAGGTCTGTCTTAAGTTAGAGTTCTGGACGGTTTTATAGGATGTAGTATTGCAAATAGGCATTTATAAATCTGCACGTTGAGCTACTTTAATTAAGCAGAGGTTTTTAAGCATTTTAAATTGACTCGTAATACGTTTCGGTGTCATCAAGAGAAAATTAAATTACTTTAAAAAAACCTCTTCCTGTATATTTAGTACTGTATTGTTAGGATCAATTGATTCCTTTTAGTTCAAGCCATTTGAAGCAGAATCAGCCCGTGTTCAGTTCATCATCTGTACCGTCATATACTAAGGGTGGATGGTTAACCTGTGGCCCTCCAGATGTTTGCTGGACTACAACTCTCACCATCCCTGTTTGGCCATATTGCCTGGGGCTGATGGGAGTCTGAGCCCAACAAATTCTAGAGTGACTACAGGTAAGCTACGCCTGCACTAAGGGGATGTGATGGCAATAGGCCAGCTTGTCACTTATTTGGCTGAGGTGTCCAAGACTCGCCATGCACAAACATAGCTGGGAGTAAGTTCCACTGAACTTACTTCTGTGTAGGATTGTGCTGTTAATACTGGACAGGTAGGGTAGGGAGAAAGACCTAGGAAAAGGAGGTGGCCAGGCAAGATGGCTGAATTTACATACTGATGTGCAATAGCCAAATGAATTCAGGACTCATCTGGCTGTTTAGCTTTGCCTTTTTATATGTAGCTTATGCAAAGACACTTCTAGTGTTTGAGAGACCAATCCCTTTGCATTTTTAAATTGCTTCTATAGAAGGCACATTTATGGCTGTGTCTCAGATCCTAGTCTTATACTCTTAACCACTACTTCCCCAAGGGACTATAAGGCAATATTTGGGTCATATTATTGGTGTGGAGGATGAACCTCAAGTGGAGAAAGAATGCTTCACTTATTATGATTTTTTTTTATTTGTATAGATGGTGAAGAAGACTAAAACTATGATGAAGAAAGCTCAAACGAAAATGAACCGGTTGGGCAGGAAAGGGGAAGCAGATAGGCACGTCTTTGACCTTAAGCCCAAACATCTGTTTTCTGGCAAGAGGAAATCTGGTACAAACCAACGAAGATAAATGGCTTTACAAGGACAATATGAAAATAGCAATGCAAATTAAAGGCAACATATATATATAAAAGAAATAGTTTGTGGAGAATTTATTCCAGTGAAGTTGTGGTTTTATTGTTAGTTCTGTCATAATGAAGTATAAAATAAATAACCCAAACATTCATTCAGTTACTTCAGCAGAAGTACATACCAAATGATGCATATCTCAATCTGCTGGGGTACTTTTTCTCTGTACTGAATACCTGGAGGTCTGGTAGTAAGTATCATTTCCCAAAGGTCTATTTTAACTACATCTCATTAGATATGAGAAGCAGCAGCTCTATCATAAAGCTATATTAATAAATTTAGTGGTAACAAAACGTTGCAATTTATAATAATATCAAGATACACGCAGAGTGGTCTAAGCTGAGCACATAACTTTATATGCAGGTTTGAAACATATAGAAGCCCTCTTAGGCAGTACTGAGCTAGATGGACCAATTCAGGATTCCTCCTGGATCAGTTTTTTAAAATTAATGTTATATTGGCTACTTTCCAGTTCCCAGAAATGGAGGCTGATCCGAGGCAAAAGTTACATATTTTTGTTAGAAAATCACATTTGATTTTTTTTGAAACCCTTAGGTGGATGCTATCTCAATCTGGCAATTTGTTAGTTTTTATTTGGTCTATTAAGCCTAGAACTGTTTTTCATTTACCACAGATAGCAAAAGTTAGTTCAGGTACAGGATCTGTCCTATATCCTCTGCTGTGAAAACAAAAGCAGTGAATTCATTTGGATTCTGAGCCACCTTCTTTTGCTCCCTTGTCATCCAAGATACCAACTGTCTTCCTAGCCAGTCATCTGCTACTAAGGTATTTAAATGTTTTGTTGTTCATGTTTTTAGCAGTGTACTGCTCCATTTTTTTAAGGAACCTTTATTGTCTCATATGCCAAAGTTTGTGTTCCTTTTTGTTTTCCTTATTTGGGCAAGACCTCCATTTTTGGAAGGAACAGCAGCTTCTTTGACTCCGGTTGTTAACAGTGCTGGTGTCCTCTTGGACACCGTCCTTGATCTGCATTTTACACTTCAGTTGAGCTTCTAAAAAACTTCCAAGATGGGGGACACTGATCAAGAACAAGCATTTTTTAAGATCAGAAATTTAGCTCAATGGGCCTGTCCAATAATTATTAACATTTGTCATATTGTATTCCTCAAAAATTGGTTTTCTATTAACTAGCCTAAATTTAACAGGTTATGGAAAATTTAAACGGAACACATTAATTTTTTTCATGAAGAAGAATTAAGTTCAGTTGTTAGGATTCAGTCATTTTAATGATTAAAAATACACCAGCAGCTTTCTGGAACACAGCAGAATGTCTGAATATGCACAGTTTTTACTATCTAGTTATATCTGAAAATGGAACACCCTTAAGTCAAGGTAAAGTGAAGAGTTACTAGGCAGGCCCAAGAATTCCTTTCCTTTTTACAGCAAATAATTCAAAAAAGGAAGGCACATTTGGAGACGACTGAAGTACAAATTCTCACGACATTTTGAATACCACCTAGTTCTGCCCTGTAATGGTTTTCATCATGCACAGTTTACAAGTGAACAGGTACTATTAGAGCAGTTAACACCACACTTACTTATTACCCCACATATTTCATACTGCTAGCGCACCAGAAAACTGAAAATGAGTGGATGAAATAGGCCAGCTCTTGAATTGGCAGAATGTAAGTACTGTTTCTCTTATCCCCTAACATGGACTTTAGTATGACATTCAAGATGCAGCCTTTAGGACCAGAAATCGCAACAGCTATGCTAGTTAGGGCTGATGGAGAGTCACATGTTAGCGCCCCCCTCCCCTGCATTAAGCCAAGAACAAAACTAGTCTGGGAACTCCATTGGGTTTGTCTGTATCTAATGGGATTTCTGACTAAATAACTAACTCCTTCCCTATTGTACAGCAAACAGCCTACCCTGAAAAATAGAGAGGTATCCTGGCTAAGATTTAACTTTCAATCTTGACTGGTAGCCTAGTCAGTATTAAACCTCAGATTCTAGTGATTATATCAACAAATACATTCCCATTGAAAGCTTGTTAATAATCCAAATAATTACTCCAAGAAATGAAAGGCAGAAAAGACTCAAGCTTTAACAATCAGCCAGAGATAAAATCAATTTCCCTTCACAGGATATCTTCTTATTCCTAATTCATTCCCTGTGCTGCAGTCAACTTATAATTAGTGCTTCAGATATTGCCATTTATCAGTATTAAATGGTACTATATCGTTTTTAGAGCAGCATATTCTACAAGCTGTTACATTCTGTGAATCTTTTCATGATCCACAAACCTATTCAGATTATTCAAGTTATCCCACCATTTAAAGAGAAAAGTCTCTGCAATCAGTTTGAACCATGGAGTAATCTTAATTTCATTTCGGGATGCTTTTTCCAGGAGTTCTTTCAGTTCTTCCTGTGACACATAACAATAGCTTTTAATTTCATTGGGATCTGCATTCAGCGTCACATTCTTCTGCACAAACAAGATGTAATCGATTTCATGTTCTCCCCAGATCCCATTGGACTGAGCTTTGTAGTGAATTCGGGTTAAGTACAGGATTTCTTCTGGTGTTACCTACAACCAAAAACATGTAGTGACAGTACTTTATAACTTCCTTTCTGCATTTTTATGATAATTTTTTTCCAGAACACCTCAATACAACCCTAAAAGGGGTGGGTTGGAGAAAGAGTTGTGGTAGTTTGCTTTTGCTTTTAAATGGTTGATTTTTAATATAACATTTGTACAGTCAGTTGCTCAGATCAAAAGAATGACACTTGGACTTTCCTTCCCCATCTAATCTGCTCCTAAGGACTCTGTGGAATAGTGTATAATGGAGTGGACAGAGTGCATGTCCGCCTGGGATGGTGAGAGACTCAAGGCTCAAGTGAGCATTTAATTGAATAATGTACATTTGAGTGGATATATCAGATAAGAAAACATTCTTCCCAATATAAACTGCAGAGAGGAGTACCTCAGAGCTCTAGTCATATGGGTATAGCCAGAGCCCTTTGTGTTGCTTCAACAATTCTTCAAAGTCTTAGGTGTTTGCTTGCCCAGACATAGAAACATTTTATGCTGGAGCCAAGGCATCTGAAATCCCTTTCCAGCCCTGGGAAAAACTGTACTATTAAAATAGTTCCTTCTTGCTCCTTATATGTTTAGATTATACAAAAAGCCTTTCTGGTGTGCTTGCTGGACAGATTGTTACAATCACTCTATCAACTAACATCTGTAAGCAAGCATGTCTTGATCAATTGTGATTATTCTGAAACTCAATCCAGGGCATGCACCAAACCTGGTCATTCTGACTAGTGAAAAAGCACAGACAAGCTGAAGTAGCAACAAACACACTGTGATAATTGCTCCCTTCTCTTAAGCTTCTGGGAATAGGGCCGACAGGTTCCAAATAAATACTGCAGCTCTGATTAGTATTTAGAACTGCAAGTATAACTAGATGCTGTTCAACTATTTTCCCCTAGGGAAGTCATTACTCTGAAATAAGAGCATTATTTACCTGTTCCATTGGAATTCCTAGCTCTTCTTTCAGGCGCCTCTGAGCTGCTCTTCGAACGCCAATTGCGTTCTTTTCTTCTACTTCAAGCACGGTGTTCAGGGGATGACTGCAACAAGTGTTGGTGAAGCAATCTACCAAAAAAGTTTTGTGGATTCAGTTTTAAGAATACTTTGCAGACTTTCAGATACTAGAATCCTTGAAGTAGCCAATCTCATTTTGTTGACAGTACCAAGTATCCAGAGTTTGAAACAAAGTTCCAAAAAAATCAACAACACAATAGCACATACTGCCATATTCAAAGCAAAATAAACCTATCAATGCTTAGCACCATAAAGAATACATTTCCAACATGTAAACGTAAAGTGAAATTGTGTTCCCAAGCCCATTCTGAGTTATATATGGTTAGAAAAAAAGGGACAAAGCACTAGTCATTATTTAAATTGTGATTTCCACCCCCCTTCAATTTGCACTTATTCACTAAAAGTGTGCTAGTCTAGACCAAAGACAACATCACCACACCAAATAGTCTTTTGGGCATTTGACCTATCAGAAAATATTTGCATGTTTCTCACGCTTCTGCTGTTAACTGAACAAATACAGGTCATGTACACACCCACCCCACCATTCTTTCAAAGAGAGAAAACATTACTGCTACCCAAGTATCTGCTCACTTAAAAATGAAAGTAAATTTGTTTGAAATTTAACAGATAATTCTATTTTTCAAGCATTCCAGAAATATATGAGGACACAAAGTGGTATTTTATAGAAGCTACGCAATGAAAACAAGAATTTGTTGCTTAATAACAAACCTGGGAAAGTGATTTTGGCATCTGATCTTTGTTGCAATAGCAGTTTATTCTCCGTATTGAACAAGAAGACACTGAAAGCACGATGCAGCAGTCCTAGCACAAAAAGATAGGCAATATGTTTTTAAAAAGAATGTACTGCAAGGGGGGTGGGGAGTAAACTTCACTCGTGTTCATCGTAATACTTGATCTTACAGTTTAAAACCAAAGTTTAAACAAAGAAACAAGCATCCTATTTCTAAACAAAACTTTCTACTGTATGCATTATGGTTTCTCATTTAGGCTGGTAACTGCCTTGGAAAGGAGGGTTGGATATATATTTATTTGAATAAATTATTGCTTGGGTACCCTTTGAAGAACTTTGTAGGAGTAAACCTAAGATATTATTGTATGCCATATCTTACAATATACTACAATATATTACTTTTGCAAAAGTCAAGTGCTTAGGTGTTTTTGCACTGTCTGAGGAACAGAGCTATTTATTTTGAGCAGTTCCTTACAGATCTGTAATCAAAGACATCACAGAAGACTAACGTCTTTATTTTGTCAGATAACAGGTTAGTGTCAGATGTTCTCCTGGAGCAGCATAAGTCAGCACAAGAAAAGGGTTTTTAACTCACGCTGCTTCTGTTCTTGTGTGCAGTAGGGAAATTGTCTATATCCTTATGCACCAAAAGTGATGTTTCAACCACAGAAATAATTGTGTACCTTGGCTTATGGAATATGCCCATTACCTCTTTAACTGAAGCCTGAAAATTGCAGAACACTCATTCATCTTTTATTGCTCTTTGGCATAAACATTTGAAGGAGCCACCCGCAGTCTAAATTTGTGTGTGGGGCAGAACTATATAAGGTAAGGCTAAATGGTGGGGCAGGAAGTTGCTCTGTGGGCTGTGTGTCAAAGTAATCGGTGACTCAAAACATATTAACAAGCCTAAATTGCTATTCGACTTCACAGCATGAAAAGGATTTTCTTTACCACTTAAAGAACTCTGAATTCAAAGTTATCTTGTACATGCATGCATAAGACTAGTCTGCTGAACCACATTCCTCTATCTTCCTTGTTCCATTTCCTCCAGCTCCCTTTCTCGTTTTAACTGCTACATCTTGTTGTGCAAGTAGATTGCAAAAAACCCAGAGGCAAAAAATGGGGTTAGGTAGAAGTGCTCAATACAGCTTGGTACCCAGGCAGGACCAGTTTACATACAATGGGATCTGAACAGTGATAGATACCTTTGTCAATGTTCTCATTCAGGTGGCAGTTTTTCTTGGTATCTGAACCAATTTTGTTGTCGTTTTCATCAATAAGGATGCACATCTCTGCCAGCAACCCTACCTGCTGCTCATCCAGTTCATTTGTATTTATTTCAGGCATGGTTGCAGTATTGATGCTCCTGATAAAAATACTGATGACAAAAAACCAACAACCCACAATTACACAAATATTTAATGAACAGTATTAGAACTTACAAGATTTCCTAATGTTTGCCTAGAGTCAGCAGAGCACAGGCATGCAGATGAGTGTCCATTATACTTGCCAAAGCTAGAAACTTGCCTAAACTTCACAACCAATGCAACCATCAAGTGTGCATATAATTTCTGATGGCTAGACAAAGTTAATTTTGATCCTCAGCCAATATTCTTAGTTCAGTAAGAATACGAGTCCACCATTTTTTACACAATACATAGCTATCACTACTTGTTTTATCTTGCACTAGCATGACTTTACAGGAAAACACACAAAGCCTTTAGTGTCTTTAGGCACCAACTATACTTATCATTTGTTAAAGTAGACCACTTCCTCCTTTTTAACTAGCCCTGAGCCAATGCCTTTATTAGTACCTGTTTAATAGATGGAAGCTTTTTTGATTTGTCTACAGTGATAAGGCTTCACCTGCTATACTTCTATGTATAAAGGTAAAAAGGTAAAGGACCCCTGGACGGTTAAGTCCAGTTAAAGGCAACTATGGGGTTGCGGCGCTCATCTCGCTTTCAGGCCAAAGGAGCCAGTTTGTCCACAGACAGCTTTCCGAGTCATGTGGCCAGCATGACTAAACCGCTTCTGGCTCAACAGAACACCGTGACGGAAACCAGTACACATGGAAACGCCGTTTAGCTTCCCGCCACAGTAGTATCTATTTATCTACTTGCACTGCCGTGCTTTCAAACTGTGTATTGCACTGCTGACAAAAGTAAGGGGCTAGTAAAAGATGTAGCAAATGCTTTGTTAAAAATATGAGAGTCCTGCCAGGAAAAGATGTGGCAGACTTACCCAACTGCTTAAACAAAGAGAGGAAAAGTACAACTATGAGCATACCTTGAAACACCTTTGTATATTGGGAATGCTATAGAATTTTTTTTAATCCCCCAGCCTACTTCAGGTCCATGTCACTTGTCAGCCCAAGTAGCAAAAGTTCTGAGCGCTTATAAAGCTGTGGAATCCAGCAGCAGAGCTTTGCTGCTGAAAGTTTAATTTGGAAGCAAAGAACTGTTGCTATAGTGGGAAGTATGCTACTTTTGCTGTTTAACAAAAATGTTTTAGAAATCTACACTAGGAAAAGAGAAGGAGCTACATGCTCCGTCTCCAAAAGCTCCATCTCTTTCAAAATCCCAAGGGAAACTACAAAGGATAAATACAGGAAATTACTGAGCTTAGTACAGTGGTACCTCAGGTTACATACGCTTCAGGTTATATACGCTTCAGGTTATAGACTCCGTTAACCCAGAAATAGTGCTACAGGTTAAGAACTTTGCTTCAGGATGAGAACAGAAATCATGCTCCGGTGGCGCTGCGGCAGCAGGAGGCCCCATTACCTAAAATGGTGCTTCAGGTTAAGAACAGTTTCAGGTTAAGAACGAACCTCCGGAACAAATTAAGTACTTAACCCAAGTTACCACTGTACTGTCTACAAAAACCAGCAGTGGCTCTTCAGAGTTTCAGGTTGGTATCCATCCCATCTCTACCAGAAGCTTACACAATCTTTATCTTGGTCACCTAACCGCCCTCAGGGGCATGTTGTGGGGAAAAATGTGGGGGAAGGAGGAAGAGAACAGCAGGTGCCATCTGCAGCTCTTTAAAGGACAGTGCAGTAAGAACAAGAGGACATTAATAAAACTTGAGTAAGATTTCTCAGGGCTGTGGATGGAGGAAGGGAACTTCCACAAGATGCAGAGAAAAAACCTGAACTCAGATTCCCTACCCAAGCCTTTTCAATAGGGAAGTGGATACTGTATGCAGATCAGTGTTTCCCAACCTAGGGTCTCCTGCTGATTTTTTGGATTACAACTCCCACCATCCCTAGCTAGCAAGACCAGTGGTCAGGAATGATGGGAATTGTAGTCCAAAAAGAGCTGGAGACCCAAGCTTGGGAAACACTGATGTAGATCAGGCATCCCCAAACTCGGCCCTCCAGCTGTTTGGGGACTACAACTCCGAACATCCCTAGCTAAAAGGACCAGTGGTCAGGGATGATGGGAACTAGTCTCAAAACAGCTGGCGGGCGGAGCTTGGCCATGCCTGATGTAGATAATACAGTGGTACCTCAGGTTAAGTACTTAATTCATTCCGGAGGTCCGTTCTTAACCTGAAACTGTTCTTGACCTGAATAAATAGTGCTTCAGGTTAAGAACTTTGCTTCAGGATGAGAACAGAAATCCAATGCTCCGGTGGTGCAGTGGCAGCAGGAGGCCCCATTAGCTAAAGTGGTGCTTCAGGTTAAGAACAGTTTCAGGTTAAGAACGGACCTCTGGAACGAATTAAATACTTAACCCGAGGTACCACTGTATTATTATTATTATTATTATTATTATTATTATTGGACGCTGCACCGCCACCTCCCTTCGCTTCCCCGCGGGTGACTCAGCTGCATCGCTTCGAACTCCCTTCCGCCCCCAGGCCTTTTTTGGTCCTTACCGCGTTCCGTCCCCGGGCCGGCACGCGGCCTCTGCACTCACGCAAAGCGAAGGACGCGGCCGCCGAGACTGAGGAGGTGGTGGTGGCTGCAGCACCTGTCCGAGGCTGCGACGATACAAGCTTCCCCACGAAGACGAGGAGGCGGAAGAAGCAGAAGCGGAGAGCGCGCGGGCTGCAGAGCCTTCTCCTCCGGCTGCCCCGGCAGCAACAGCTGCTGCCGACGCCGCCAACCGCTGCGCCGCGCGCCACATCGCCTGGCAACCCTCCCCGCTCGGCGCCTGACCAATGGCGGCGGCCCCGGGCGGCGGCGTCATCAGGTGGGCCGATCGCGCCACCGCCCGCGAACAGGGAACGCAAAGCGCCAGCCAATCGCCCGCGGGAGAGCGGTCGCGTGCGGCTCTCGGGTTCAGCGGGGGGGGGGGGAGAGAGAGGGGTGGGCGTGACTAAAGGCGTGAGGGGGTGTGACTAAAGGGCGAAAGGCGGGAGGGGAAGGGTGAGTGGATGTAATTTCACAGAAGCGTGACATTCTTAAGAGTTGGAAGGGACACCAGAGGGCCATCTAGTCTAACCCTCTGCAATGCAGGGATCTTTTGCCCAGTGTAGCGCTCGAACCCACAGCCCTGACATTAAGAGGCTCATGCTCTACGAACGAAGGAAAGGATAACAGCAAAAGCAAAAAATAAAAAACCAAGAGTGGAAGAAGCTGATTGCAGTTTTTGTAGGAGATGCCTGTATTATATGCTCGGTTAGCACCTGATCTTTGGAACTCCCTACCGTTGTATATCAGGCGTGCACCTTCTCTATTGAAGTCTTTTCAGCACCTGCTAAAAAATGCCCATCTGTCACCAAACCTTCTGGAGGAGATCTTCATCGTAGCTGAAATCAATGTTGCATCTCAATTGAACATATGTGTGTGTGTTCCTGATGCTCTTTTAAACCATGTAAGTGTGTGTGTGTTTATAGTGTTGAGTGCCACCCCAATCTTCTAGTGGTGTGAGTTTCCAGGGGTTCCAGTGTTTGTGTTTTCTTTTGGGAATGAGGCACAGAGGACACTATGGTGCCTATAGGATATATGGTTTACTTACACACGCACACACACATATGCAACCTGAGCTGAGTATAATGGAGGGGTTCACAGCATTAACAGCCCAAGAGGGGCTTGTTTCTCTCATGGCTGCAGTCTATGATTCAAACAGACACCAGCCATTTTGCTCTGATGCTCTTTCCAGCTGCCGCCTTTACCAAACTGCAACCTTCCCCCCCCCCCCCAGGTCACATCACACTCAACCTAAAACTATTTCAAACACTGGCTTTGCCTTCTGACTCTGAGTTCAGGAAGGGGCTCCACCCATTTGCCTTTCGGTCCAGAGTCTTTTCCTTAATGGCTTCTTACCTTTCCTTTGTTCTATAAATGGCTCCTCTCCCAGGCAATTACCTCATGAGGTTCACTTATTTAGTTTATCTAGCTCTTAACATTTGCTGGGTGCAGATATTAAATGTCTGGCACCCACAAACTCATAACACAGGTGAATCTGGCATCAAACTCGTTACAATATATTTAACTTTTATTGTGTTGTAAATAGCCTCTGGATGCCTGAGGGGGAAATGATTCATAAGGGAAATAAATAATAAACTGAGATACCAAGCATCTTGATAAAGAAAGTAAGTGTAAGCTGAGGGTCCAAAAAGGCCTTGAAATGTGAGAGGTATGTTTTGAGACATTTTTGTACAAAGCTCAAATGTATACGAGATTTGACTGTGTTGTGCCATTCACACACAAAAAGCGATAATTGGTGGTAGCTCAGTACTCATTTGCTAAAGATATTCATCTATTCATAGATATTCATCTGTATAAATACCAGACTAGTAATTTGTGGTAATGAGGCATCTGATCAAGGCCTGTATTTTAAAATGAGCTTAAAGATATATTTGCAAATGTTTGTATGTTTCATGCCAGGCAGAAATCAGCTGGCTAAGTACTTTGGCAGTTGTTTATCTTCCTGCTCTCCTGAACAAGGGCCCCCCTGATTTATAGCAGTAGCAGGAGACAAGTTTCTCTAAGTTGTAAAAGGAAATTACAGGCTGGGAGCAAATGTTACACTGACCCTACATATTACAGAATACAATCAAGCTGCAAAAACACTAATTAAGAGTTGGTAAATAGTAAGAATTATTGTTTAACAGAAAATAATACCATGAGCCATTTGTTTTAGCCATTTGTTTTGGAATGCAGGGGCAACAGGGGCAAGAGGTGATCTGGTAATTAAGGTGCCTTGTCGAGGCAAATGTAAGATATATGGCTACTTGTCTGCCATTTATGGATAGAAGGAAATATAGCTCTTTGTCTCCCATAAAAGGTAATAGGAAATGGGTGTATCTTTTATGATTGGTTCTAGCAAACAGCCAATAGGAATTTCAACCAGGCTGATTGGACAGAGTCAGCCAAAGGAGGAGCAAGGGGGCTGGGCTGAGGAAATATAAGTGCTGGCCATCAGGGCTGGAGGGGGCAGAGCTTTGGTAACCATATACCACTGTGCCTATCATTTATTTGTCTGACAAATAAATTGTTATTTTAATTTCTCTATTGCTGCGTTGAATATTTCATTCCAGCTAAGCGTTAACCACAAGCAGGGTGCTACAGTAACATAATCCTTATTTATTAAAAATATTTATTATAATTGACTCACTAGGGTGGTAACACAGCCTTTATTAGAAATACCTATTTGTAGATAATTATCTATATAGATGGGGTTGATCAAACTAGTAGTCTCCAAATATTGTTGAACTTTCAGCATCCATAAGCTCCAGCTGGCATGACGATTGGCCAGGGATGAAAAGGGAGTTATAGCCCAGCAGCATATGGAGGGCATTGTGTTGTCTATCCTGAATAACATAAAATAAAACAAACTGCTACCAGATCATGAAAAAACGATACATGCTAAAATACTGCATGAAACAAATAGGACAGCAAAACTTAACAGTTAACAATCTTCCTGTATTTGCTGTGGTAGTTTAAAATTAATTCAAACCTTGGTTCCAGTTGCTGTTCTTATAAATATGACATCCTCCCATCAGATGTCAAGGAAATAAACAACCATCTGACTTTTAGAAGACACCTGAAGGCAACCCAGTATTGGGAAATTTTTTAATGTTGTAATTTTTTATATGTTGTAATTTGCCCGGAGTGGCTGGAAAAACCCAGCCAGATGGGTGGGGTATAATAATAATAATAATAATAATAATAATAATAATAATAATAATAAGAAGAAGAAGAAGAAGAAGAAGAAGAAGAAGAAGAAGAAGAAGAAGAAGACACATCTCTGCAAGAGGGATTGCTCTTTAGAGCCGGTGGCCGGGTTGCTGCTCCTGAGAGAGCCCCTCTCTAAGCCAGGAGGATTGCAACAATTTACCTTGCGTTTTCCCTTCCTGGGCAATGCTGGAGCAGGTTTTTTGTTATACAAGTTCATGATCTCTTGGATGCGACTATGTCCATTTCCATTCAGTTTCAAGCCTGAACTTGGCAAAGAAACTGAAATCCAGACGAGCTATGCACCCTAAATGCTCCCTCCTCCATGATGACTGGTCCATTTGGGCAAATGGAACACTTTCCCACCAACATCAGTCAGCGCCAGCCAGCCGCCACCTGCCTGCCTTCTCACTTATGTCAAGAGGGTATCTCTCTGCCTTTCATCTTATTCCTCTTCAGTATCTGTTGCCATTGTAGAACGCAGCAGGGAAATGGATGAGGGAAAACTAACATTAGCGGACTCTCCTGCTGGGATCTCTTCTTCTTGCCTCACTGGTCCAATGGGCACCATAGCTGTCAACGTTTACCTTTTTTCCCTTATTCCAAATAGGATTCCTCGCAAGAAAAGGGAAAAGTTGACAGCTATGATGGGCACCAGTCCCCCCTGGCTGCCCCTCTTCTGTTCAGTGGATTAGGTCTCATTTCCTCCATTTTCTGGTTTGCTGGTAGCAATGCATAGTCACCACTAGGAGGCAGAATTGGTAGTATAGATCACTTATCTCAAACTCCTGTGCTTTTTATGCTTTTTTTAAAAAAGAAAAGAAATATTTTTATATCATACTCCTCTTTATCTTGTGCTTGCATAGGGCCTTCCATGGTTTCCCACCCAAGGGACTGACCAGCATGAGACCCGTTTCATTTCATTAATGCTGCAGTACCATGAACCCCCGGGACAGCAGTTCCCAAACTTTTTGGACGCAGAGCCACATTTGAAAATCTTTAGAAACTTTCCTGGGCACTTGTACAAAATGGCCGACCGGTCACAAAATGTCCTGTGAAATCAAAAACAACAAAGAACTCTCATAGGAAACTGAAAGCAAAATACCTACGCAAAAAAGGCAATTACCCCCCCCCCCGATAAAATAGGCACACAACAAAACCAGGAAAAACACATAGCAAACCAAAAAAGAGGAACCCTTTCAACAGCAAGGAGAACAAACACACACACGCCAAAACAAAAACCCAGCAAACACAGTCAAAATGAATACACTCCCCAAACAAAAGTGGAACACCTACAAACAGCCCAAACCACACACTAAACGAAATAAATGACATCTAGCCAGACAGGCTGTGAAAGCTGTGAATTCCAATTCCTATCAGCCTCAGCCAGTTTGGCCAAGGATGATGTGAGCTGGAGTCCAACAAAATCGTGGGGGCAACATCCTGGATTTAGTAAGGTTATATAGAATTGGATTGATTTCCATCCTTTCTCCCTGCATGCTCTGCGCCTGGAAAAGACTTTTACATTTTGGTTCAAATCTTAGTGAAACTGAATCAGACTCTGGGTTTCAGACCAACACTTTTAATGATATTGATTTCATTTAATATTTACATTTCATTTAAAAGTTAACTTTCCAGGACTGCGGTGCTTACCCCAAGGGTTGACTTCCATTGGAATGTGGTCAATGGAGGGTTACTGGTATTTTGTAATACTTGTGTCCATTTACAAATAAATGGGGAACCTAAGAGGTGCCCCCAAAATCACTGCTTACCCTGAAGATTTCGGGTGTGGGTGTTAGCACCGTAAGATTCTTGAAGACAGCAGCTTAGCTTTCTATGTCCCAGACCAGGTACGACTCATTCTGCAAAATCTATTGTTTGCACAGACTCTTTCTTTACAGCATCCCTAGGATAAACAGTGTTGTGCCCTCTTGGTGTTGTGGACTACGGCACCCATCAGCTCTGGCCAGAATAATCAGTGATTATGGGAGTTGTAGTTCACATTGCAGTACTGTGGGTCCTTTATGTACAACCCTCATAGCAAATAAGATATTTCCTAGGGCAGGCATAGGCAAACTCGGCCCTCCAGATGTTTTGGGACTACAACGCCCATCATCACTATCTAACAGGACCAGTGGTCAGGGATGATGGGCGTTGTAGTCCCAAAACATCCGGAGGGCCGAGTTTGCCTATGCCTGTCCCAGGGCCATTAAGGAAGTCTCCAGCAGTTTTATTGGTCTGACCACTTCAGCAGATGCCCCTTACAATCAGAGAATTTCAGGGCTCGGATAGACTTTAGGAAATTAACCAGGTCAACCCCAATCCCATGTTACTAAGCAAAATTAGACATGCTAAAGCTATTTTAACTCAATGAGTTTAGGTGTACCCAACTCTGTATAGCAATTAGGCAATGGGTGGCCTCTGGCAATTAGTTTTATTCAGCCTCTGTTCCCTACTTGGAAATTATGATGATGTTGTGTGATTGTAATTACACTGATGGTATTGCAGGAATGACTGAAACAATATTACAGAGCATTTGCAAACTGGTAAATGTATGAATGATAATAGACACATTAGAGCTGTTGCCCACTTAAATAAATCTTTACCTGCAGTTCTTTGCACATTATTAAGGGAGTAACCACCATTGGCCATGATTACTTCCAGAATAAACATACTGTTGCACACTACCCCAAACTCTGAGCAGTGTGAGATTGCAGGGGTTCCAGCTGCTTACCCAGAGTTTGTGTTTTTGTTTGGAATGAGGCACAGAAGATACAATGGTGTCTTATGATATTATATAGTTTATTTACACAGATATACAACCTGAATCTACAGTGGAGGTGTTCAGAGTATCAATACCCCCAAAGTCTTGTTTTCCCCGTAGCTGCCATCTTTGATTCAAGCAGATATCCAGCATCTCTCTCTCTCTGCTTCTAGTTCACATCACTGCTCTAAACTTAGGTTTTGTCCTTCTAACTGATTGCAAGCTAAGGGAGGGACTCCATCTATTTGCATAAACTCCCTTTCCTTTGTTCTCTTAATGGCTCGTCACCCAGGCGATCACTTCAACACAGGAAGCTAGCTTGGCTTATATTTTAACACTTACTGGATCCAGGGGTTAGAACAGTCTCAACTTCTCGCCCCACAACTCAAGGGCCATTAAGATAATCTCCAGCAGTCTTATCGGTCTGACCAGTTTAGCAGATCCCTCTTGCAATCAGAGAATGTCAGGGTTAGGTGGACTTTAGGAAATTAACCACTCTGGGCGGCTCCCAATCAAGTGTTAAAAACAGTACAGTGTTAATCAAGTGTTAAAAACAGTACAGCGTTATCTCAGCGATGTGCCAAACTCTGTATAGCAATTAGGCTATGGGAGGCCTTTTGCAATTAGTTTTATTCATCCTCTGCTCCCTACCTGAAAATGATAATGTTGTGTGATTGTAATTACACTGATGATGTTGCCAGAATGACTGAAACAAAATTACAGAGCATTTGCAAACTGATAAATATATGAATGATAATAGACACATTAGACCTGCTGTCTACTTAAAGAAATATTTACCTGTAGTTCTTTGCATATTACCATGGGATTAACCACAACTGGACATAATTACTTCAATAATGATGATGATGATGATGTGTTAGACAAGGACTTGGAAGACAAGGGTTCAGGTTTCCACACCGCCATTAAGTTCCCCTTGGATCAGTCACTTTCAGTCATAAATGTCAGGATAAAATGGGGAGAGGGGGAAGCATGTATGATACACTGAGCTGCTTGAGTGAAATATGGAATATAAAAGTAACACTAATAAAAAATAGGAAAGCTTTGCTTTCATAGTAAAGAAAAAGACATAAACATGCAAACAGGTGTGGCGTTCGTACGGAGCCCCCGCTCGTCTCACGGACTATTGACCCATACACCACTAATCCGCTGCCACCAACCAGGTCCTCCCTGGTAAAATCACTTCAGTCTCAGTCAGCTTTTCAGTTAATAGAGAAGAGTGTATTTTATTTCAGACGCAAACAAAACTTTTACAGCATTCCAAACGTTGTTGCTCTTTACTTTCTTAGTCTTATTTTCCTCTCTCTATCTCTTCTACCTCCCTATACTCAAGAACCCACTGCCCTAATTGTCTCTCTATTACCAACTGCCTTTCCCAACCAGCCAACCCACAAAATCTAACAACTCCCAACGAACTCCTCCCAGAACTGGTTTTATAGACCCACAGACTCCACCCCCCGGGTCCTGTCTGTGCAACCTATTTAACTATTTCCCCTCCAGCACTCTCTCATATATGTTAACGTCACAACAGGCTCACTCTGGGTACCCACCGTTTTGCCCTTGTATGGCTTTGTAACAAAAATTGCTCAACTTTTCATGATGAACTGCAGAAGAGCCCAAGCTGTACAATTTCCACTCAATGGTCGTGTTTCTAACTGGATATAATTCTGGAGAACTCCAAAGTGAGCTCACTGATTTTTCCAAGAAGCATAGATAAGCTTTGCAGCCCAATCATAGGGTTTATAACTGCATGGCATAGGTGTGTTTAGGCATTCATCTGAACATGCAAAGGCTCAAAAGTGTGGGTGGGGATCCGGTGTGTTTGTGTGGCATGTACAGAAGCCTCCTTCAGTCCTTAGCTTTCACCATGTTGTGTTGGGAAGATCTGCAGGTGGCTTCTCACATTTTGCTTGTGCATCTTCCACATGATCAGAAACCCTGCTTTATCAGGGCCACCAATTACTTGTATAAAGGAACTGTAAGTAGAAGGCCTCCTACACCTTCCTCATGCAACCTGGGGAGACTTGAGGTGAGGGGCCATGCACACGAGGATGTTGGTGGCGGGGCTTTGCATTCTGCTGTCCATACTTTTTGTATTTGTTGCATTCAGGCAAACACTTGAACACACCTTTGGGAATAATATTGCAATCTGGTGCACAGCATTGGAGACAGTACCATTGCTGCTGATTATTGTCCTTGTTTCATATTTGAGGGCTTCTGATAGGATATTGAGTGGACGAGACTGGATTGATCTGATTCAACAGGTTCCTTGTTATGCTCTTCCTTGTAAACTAGGGTTCATTGTGGAGAACGACCACAGCTCAGTGGGAGAGCACACTTTATATGCAGAAGGTACCAGGTGCATCCATGGCATCTTCACTTAGAAATAATCAAGAATAATGATGTGAAAAACCTTATTGTCCGAGACCTTGAGAAACTACTGCCAGGCAGAGCAGACACACAGGGTGATGGACAAGAAGTCTGTTCTCGCCCCACGATGTTTATCTATGGATTTTTGAATACAAGTATCACAGGTCAGTAATAGTGGCTGATACAAAAATCTAGGTACACCCAATAGCTATAACATATCAGGAACAAAAAAATAGCAACCCTGAAAAAACATAGCCCTCTTTGGGAGCTGGTATTTTGAGCTACAAATCTGTCTCTTTCTTTGGGTTGTCCTGGGCAAGATAAAGTGACCAACAAAGTTAATAAATAATAATATCGTTGTTGGCATCTTTCTGTCTCGGGAAACAATGGAGGAGTGCATGTGATTGACTGTATGGGACTTGCAGAAATGACTGGCAGAATCCGGGACCAGGGAGAAGAGTCGGCAGAAGAAGATTGGAAAAAATTTAAGGACTATTTACAAAAATATTGTAAAATTAAGGAATGTTGAATGATGCTGGATTGAAATTAAGTGGTTTCAAGCTGTAACTATGATAAAACGACTTTCTTTTTGTAAGCAAGAATTTAAAGCTATAATAATCTAAGATGTTGAGATAAGGATTTGCTGTACAAACAATTCAAACTGGGTATACAAGAAGGGGAGGTATGAGGAGGTCAGGGAAATAAGTTACAAGAAAATAAGGTGTGAAATTTAAGTGTTTTTAATATTTTAATGTTTGTTTTTTCTTTTGTTTGCAAAAAATTGGAAACTTTAATAAATATATTTTAAAAAAACAACAATGGAGGAGTGCATGAAGTCAAATTGCTGGTGTTACAGCGCCTGCTGTGGCTGTGGAGGCTGACATTGGAGATACGGTAGATGTTTTGTTGCAGCTGGGGCAAATGAAGACATCCAGAGCCCATTGGCAGATCAATTGTGCATTACAAAGATGTCTGCAAACATGACAGCATCCCGCTGTGTGGGAATCCATTGCAGACGAGCAGTGCCTGGAGACAGTCAAGTCATGTACAGTACTTCAAAAGGGAGAACGTGATGCTAATGACCAGTGCCAAGATGAAGGCTTGCGTGTTGAACATGCTTTATGGAAGTTTGTTGTGGGCAATTTACACTGGCCAGAAGCGACTGCTCAACGCCTTCAAATAATAATAAAAAATCAGGAAGGCTCCATCCAAATGTTGCCTCTGTCAAGAAGTCATGAGGCAGATTTAGGCAAGGGACTCTCTCTCTCAGGGAAAGGCCGCAACTCAGTGGCAGAGTCTTGCATGTAGAAGATCTCAGGTTCAATCATCAATGCTGGCGAGCGGCTGCCAGTGTGAATGCTCAGTACTGACCTGTATGGACAAATGGCTCAGCACTAAGCATCTCCCTGTGTTCCTCTCTGAGCCCCATCATCTACCACAGGTGAAACAACACCTGTTGTTTGGTTTGGTTTGCAAGGCTGTTGCGGGGATTACAGATGCTGTTTTTCTCAGAAAAGGTCCCGGAACTCCCTATGATCGCCTCCCTTGTCTCTTATACAGTGGTTCCTCGGGTTAAGAACTTAATTCGTTCCGGAGGCCCGCTTAACCTGAAACTGTTCTTAACCTGAAGCACCACTTTAGCTAATGGGGCCTCCTGCTGCTGCCACGCCACCGGAGCACGATTTCTGTTCATCCTGAAGCAAAGTTCTTAACCCGAGGTACTATTTCTGGGTTAGCGGAGTCTGTAACCTGAAGCGTATGTAACCCGAGGTACCACTGTAATGGCAAGGGTGCCCAGCTGAGAGGTGCCGTCACTGAGTTTCAGCGAATTCCGGCTGAAAGCAAGCCCTGGGTACCAACAAAAACTCGTTACTTGCCAACACCCAAAGTACCTAAAATGTCCTAAGCTCTGAACATACGTCAAAAGGCGAAAGCAGAGAATGCCTGCGA